>NC_067168.1:12792038-13402038 GCF_903995435.1 Acomys russatus
TTGTTTTCAGAGCCTCTAAGCTTCATGTCTCTTACTTATCAGTTGTTGGGCAAATGGAGTTCTATTAAGATTCCCTTTCTAAACATTGTAAGGTACTGCCTCTTTCTCTCTCCCTCCCTTTCCCCTCTTTCCCTCTTTCAATCTCTCTTTTTCCCTCCCTCTCCCTCTCTCCTTACTGTCTGTTTTGTCTTAAGAAATTGGTAACCCAGAAACTAACCACTATTAATTATAATAGTTAAATCCAATAATCCCAGATTGATTTTTCGCAGTGTGCATGTTCACATAACCCTGGCCCTCTTTCAGATGTAACCTATACTTATGTTTGAAATCCTTGGAAGATTCTAAGAACATCTTGATTGTGGCCTAAGCTTGGTCCTCCACTTTTGTAATGCTTAGATTTTTCCATAAGTTTCCCAGACTTGGCATAAGATATTCCTTAAAATTCAAAACTGACAACCAATGTTAAATAAAAATGAATTTAAATTATACCTTAAAGTCTTTTAAATATTGCTAAAGTTTAGAAATTATGTTTTAAAAATAAGTTTTGACTCTAACAGCATGAGATCTAGGAATTCAGGTACACAAACGCTTTTCAATTCTCTGATTTTATTACAAATGGCAAAATCACATTTTTTCAAAGCATTTCATATGAAAAAGCCAAAGTGAAAATGAAAATGAGGAGAAATGTTCATCTATGGAGGCAGAGGGGGAGAATGCTGGCCATGGAGAGATGCAATCTAGCAAATATTTCTCTCTTCTCTTCTTCTTCTTCTTTCTTCTTCTTCTTCTTCTTCTTCTTCTTCTTCTTCTTCTTCTTCTTCTTCTTCTTCTTTCTTCTTCTCCTCCTCTTTTGTATGTCTTTGTAACTGTTCTACACAAGAGAAATTACCATGTTTTCCAGTAAAACCAGGCAGAACTTCTTTTTTTAAATATATTTTATCAATTTATTCATATTACATCTCAATTCTTATCCCATCCCTTGTATCCGCCCATTCCTCCCTCCCTCCCATTTTTTCCTTACTCCCTTCCCCTATGATTGTGACTGATGGGGACCTCTTCCGCCTGTATATGCATGCAGAGCTTCTTAAGTTGTCATATTTTTCTCTCCACTAACCTACTTTGATGTGCTGAATTAAAAAATGATGAAGTAGTTAAGATATAATTAATAGAACGGGAAGTGTTTAAACTAGAAGCATAATCAGGGTGGACATAAATAATCTTTATTTTATTTTAAGAAAAGTAGCTATACCATGAATGTTTTGAACTTCTTACAAATAAGAAAAGTAGCTATACCATGAATGTTTTGAACTTCTTACAAATTTGAAAGAGGAGCACATCACAAGAGAAGTGCAATGACCACTGAAACTACTCTTACATAAAATCTTCTATTTTTCTGTATAGCTGCTAAAAAGTCACATGGCATAGCCTGATCATATGACTATAATATTCAAAATCAGCTATACCATGGAGGTGGCACTATAGTTTCACGGGGATGAAATAATAGTATCTAGTTTTCCAGTCTTCCCAAGCTAAAATAATTTCTCTCACTACCCCTTGTTAATAACTGTGGAGTAGAAACTAGCATTTATCACTTGATTGAATACATTCAGTTTTCCTCGTGTGTGCTTAAATACATCATATTGTTGTAGAAATGAGGCAAGTTTTCAATTATTAAAACAAAAGAATTTTTTTTTTTGCTCAAGATCACCTGATACTCAAACTTTGATATAGACTAAAAGATAATTTGCTTGTATTCTGCCTCTGATTTTACTACTTTCATGTTTTCAAATTTTTATGTAGTTGTGTCTCAAGTTTTCTTCACTATATAGAGGCACACATATGCATACACTTTAATGTAATAACATGAAATTGTAAAATCTTGTGTTGGGGATGGTTGATTTGATTCCCTGCTGTCTATTAAATGTAGAATGTATGTGTACATTGGAGAAAAGAAAATTGAAAAATATTAACTGTACTTCCTAGTATGGCATGGGTGAATTAGCTGCTGATATAGCTATATATTAAAATTATCCAGGAACTTATCAAAGCACAGTATGTCTGGGCTTCACTGTGGACCATCCAAGTCAGCACTACTGCAGGGATGTACTGAAGGTCATGGTGCTCTGCATGGCCTCCTAAATGATTGTACAGCATTGTGGGTGGGGTAAGAAGCAAGGCTGAAGAGCACTGACTTGCAGTAAAATCCCCAGACCAGAAAATTAAGCATTTCTCAGGAACTTATCATAGATACAAATTCCAGAACCCTCTCTCAACTGGCTAAACCAGAGACTTCAAGACTGTAGATGGAGAACAGCAAGGTGTGCTTTTACTATGTCCTCAAGGTCGTTTTCATACACGATAAAATTTGAAAAAGTTACTGGCTAACAAATCTTACTTAACATGCTTTTTTGTGTGTGTGTGCTGACAAGAGAGAATTCTGAAGTAAAATATATTAGGCTTTATAAATTATGCTTTTGTTAAAAATGACCCAAAATGTGTATTTGGGTGAATCTTCCATGAAATATAATAATTTCCTGTTTGTGTAGGAGATTAGAAACTACATTTGCAAACATAAAGATTCTGTTTCCATAAAACCAGGCATATATACTTCTAGAGGGCATTAATATGCAGTCTTATGTCACTGTAGATCACTGCCTAGATAATATGTCGGCACTTGTGATCAATGTCATTTTTTTCCTCAAAATTCTCAGAGCTGTGTTCAAGGAAAGTATGTGTTATTATTATTTTGGCATCATATTTTCAGAGATTAGATAACAAATAACTTTATGTTCTGTTTAGTGTTTATTTAGTAATTCTCAGTATAGAACTGTTAATAATTTTAAAATATAATTTATATCTAAATGTTTAAAATACTTTTCTCCATTAAATATAAAAAAGCATTTTATGGATCATTTTTGTAATTGTGGGATTTTATAGAACTTTATATAGTATCTATTGCAATAATTGTATTGATAAAGATATTTGACACATTTTTCACACACAGTACATTTCTGCATTAATCATTTATAAAGATTAAAAAATTAATTCTAATTATGTGTATAAATGTATGATTGTGTTGGCTTTGTGCACACGCATGCAAACACTGGCTTAGTCCAGAAGAGGGTGTAGGATTCCAGGTATGTGAAATTACAGGCAGCTGTGAACCACATGACTTAGGTGCTGGGGGCTAAACTGTGGTCTTCTGGAAATACTCTTAACTGGTGAACCATTTCTTTTGCTCCATTAGTAATATTTAATGTACTCCTTTAGTATGTTACCTCCAGCCCTTCAGGAAGATAATAGAATTAAAAATTATAATAAAATAGCAATCTTCAGAACACTTTAAATCTTGCTAATGTCATTCATTATCCTGAGATCTTACTCTTGTCCGTAATTTAAAAACAAATAATTGAAAAGAGGAAAATTTGGCAATGGGGCACTGGCCATTAAGAGAGAACAAGAGGACAAGAGGACAATACTGAAAGAGAGAGAGAGAGAGAGAGAGAGAGACAGAGACAGAGACAGAGACAGAGAGACAGAGAGACAGAGACAGAGGCAGAGAGAGACAGAGACAGAGACCGAGACAGACACAGAGACAGAGAGTGACAGAGAGAGAAATAGAGAGAGAGACAGAGAGAGAGAGAGAGAGAGAGAGAGAGAGAGAGAGAGAGAGAGAGAGAGAGAGAGAGAGAGAGAGACAGAGAGACAGAGAGACAGAGACAGAGAGAGAGGAGAGGCTGGAAATGACTTGTAAATTTTAAATTGCTAATTCTATTCTGCATTTAGTTAACCAGGCAGATTTTTCCAATTGTCTGAATACATTAGGCAACAGAGATAAGAAGTCTATTGTGCAAACACCATTCCGATTTTCTGTGCTGGTAAACAAAGGCAGTTTCTGTTAGGAGGGTGTTCATGGAAAAACACATGATGTAATGACACAAAAGCTCTACAGCTGAGCCAAAAGGATCCGGTAAACTCTAGGCTGCCTGCATCACATACAGCCAGTACAAGATTATGACAGAGAAGTCTGTAGTCAGAGCTATTCTTAGCCTATCCCTATGGGTTAACAGTCAAAATTTATAATCCCTTAGACTTTACAATATAAATAAAAGAATTCATAAAAGTCCCTATACATGAGCCTTTCACTAACTGAATTGAACTGAAGGCCACAGTGTGCCTAACAAATGATCATAATTTTCCAAGGCTAGCCTGGGAATCCATCAAATCCTGTACCTCTAGGATTTCATATTGCTTTAAAAGCAGCCAAGCTTTTAAATGCTTCCGTAGAGATTCTATAAAACACAGTAAATCAACATGGTTTACATATGTGAAACAGTGTACCAATAGTTTCTGTAAAAATTCATATTTCTGTTTCAATAGTTATCTGTGGAATAGTGTCTTAATGCATTATGGTGAAAAAATACCGGTGAAGGAGCAGATGTTCATGATTATGCTGGTCTGAGAACATGTGCCTCTGAGAAGGCTACATGCAGAGACAAAGTATTAGAATAAGAATTACCTTTTTCTATGTACAGGCAAGGAACTTTAAAAATAATCTACTACAGCTCTTCAAATTAAACCTTACATTACATTTTTCCTTTTTTAAAGAAAATTAATTTATTCTTGTTACATCTCAATGGTTATCCCATCCCTTGTATCCTCCCATTCTTCCCTCCCTCCCATTTTCCCCTTACTCCCTCCCCTATGACTATGCCTCAGGGGGACTTCCTCCCCCTTTATATGCTCATAGCGTATCATCCTATTGGGACTCTAGATGAGAGAAGCATGGGAGAATGGCAAAGTTGAAGGATCCAGAGGGCCCTAGACCTACAAGAAGAACATTATGATAGGCAGATTTGGGCCCAGGGGTCCTGCTCAAACTATGGCACCAGCCAAGGACAATACAGGTGGTAAACTTTAAACCCCTACCCAGATCTAGCCAATGGTCAGAACATTCTCCACAGTTGAGTGGAGAGTGGGGTATGACTTTCACATGTAGTCTAGTGCCTCATATTTGACTATGTCCCCTGGAGGGGGAGACCAGGTGGCACTCAGAGGAAGGATAGCAGGCTACCAAGAAGAGACTTGATACCACATTACATTTTAAATGCATGATATCAGTTTTTCAACAGTGACCTGTGAAAAGTTGTAGACACCCTTTTTTAAATAACCTGTTTGTAGCATTCATATATAACTTTTATTTTTTCAACTTTTTAAAAATATATTTTATTAATTTATTCATATTACATCTCAATTGTTATCTCATCCCTTGTATCCCCCCATTCCTCCTTCCCTCCTATTTTCCCCTTACTCCCCTCCCTTATGACTGTGACTGAGGGGGACCTCCTCCCCCTGTATATGCTCATAGGGTATCAAACCTCTTCATGGTAGTCTGTTATTCTCCCTCTGAGTGCCTCCAGGCCTCCCCATCCAGGCGACATGATCAAATATGGGGCACCTAAGTTCGTGTGAAAGTCAGACCCTACTCTTTACTCAACTGTGGAGAATGTCCTGTCTATTGGCTAGATCTGGGTAGGGGTTCAAATTTTACTGCACGTATTGTCCTTGGCTGGTGCCATAGTTTGAGCAGGACCCCTGGGCCCAGATCTGCCCATCATAATGTTCTTCTTGTAGGTTTCTAGGACTCTCTGGATCCTTCTATTTCCCCATTCTCCCTTGCTTCTCTCACCTAGAGTCCCAATAGGAAGTCTTCTCCCCTGTCCCAGTTTCCTGGTAAGTAAAGACTTTCTTGGGACATGCCCCTTGGGCTAGTGTCCAGATATAAGCGAGTATATACCATTTGACTCTTTCTGCTTCTGGGTTAACTCACTCATTATGATAATTTCTAGTTCAATCCATTTCTCTAGATATTTCTGGAATTCCTTGTTTTTAATAGCTGAGTAGTATTCCATAGTGTATATGTACCACAGTTTCTTTATTCACTCTTCTACTGAGGGACACTTAGGCTGTTTCCATGTTCTGGTTATTATGAATAAGGCTGCTATGAACATGGTAGAGCATATGTCCTTGTTGTGTGCTGGAGCATCTTCTGCGTATATTCCAAGGAGTGGAATAGCTGGGTCTTGAGGAAGCCTTATCCCATGTTTTCTAAGAGAGCACCAGATAGATTTTCAACGTGGTTGTACTAGTTTGCATTTCCACCAGCAATTCCCTGAATCATTTACTGGAGCTTCCAAACAGGGCCCATGCTGCCCTGTGACACCTCAGTGAGGTTTTTCTATTTTTTCAACTTTTAAGTGTTCCGCATATGTAAATTTATAGCTTAAGGACTCAGCTGCACCGATGATGCATCATTGAAAGGCCTAAAATAAATAAGCAATAGTAAATCCCCTAAAGTGTCTAGGGGATACTATAGTCCTCTGTGAATTCCTATCAACCACTTCCAAAAGACCAGCCTAGAAGAAGGCTATGTTTGCCACAGGTGAAGAGACATCTTCCCCTTAGGTTGCCGGTCGGCTAGAAAGCCTCATTCCATTTTTGTTTGTTCGTTTTTAGATACAGGATTTCACAGATTTGCCTGTGCTAGACTCACTTTGTAGGCCAGACTAGCCTTGAACTCACAGCAAGCCACCTCCTCTGCCTCCTGAGTGCTGGGATAAAGGTGTGTGCTACCATGCCCAGCCACCTCATTCTGCTTTTGGTGCTTCACTGGTGATGTTTCTGAAGTGTTCATTGATATAGGTATAAGGTATGCTTGTGTGATATCATGGTACACCATGATGACTAGCTATGGTTCTTCCTTGTGAGGAACCTCCGATCTATTAAGGAGGAGGGGAAATAGTAAGACCCAAGAGCAGATATTTTATTGCAATTTAATAGTTTTTATTATATAAATAAATTCTTGTTCTATGAAATACATAGAGCAGAAAATAGAACACACACAGAGAGCGAGAAAGAGAGAGAGAGAGAGAGAGAGAGAGAGAGAGAGAGAGAGAGAGAGAGAGAGAGAAGAGAGAGGTAATGTGGGTTCCTGAAAGAGAAACACTGATGGATACAGTCTTCACCCAGTGCGTTGTGACTTAAGGCTTGTGTGCAGTGGAAATTCTTCTTTAATAGGAATGTGTTACCTATTGTCTAGTTTCAGACTCCAGTGCTGTGGAGGTTATGGCAGCACCCATGCACATGTCAACTGCAAGTCTAAGTGAGCAGAAATGAATGCTACTAGTAGTCCCATGTTCCAAAGGCTTCCTCAACTAACCAAAACCTGGAGTCCATTATTCTAGTGGACTGCTTTTCATTGTTAGCAAATATACTAAATTGCGGATATCAGGGACATTCTCCTAGATCAGACTTATCAGTAATAAAGCTAATATTATCATTCTCCTGCTGCTTGTTTAGCTTGCATTTGGCTTTGAACTCAGGGAAAGGAAGGATGATATTTACTGGGCTGCTCTAGAATCCAAATCATCATGTTCATTATTAAAGCTTTTAACCTAGAAGGTCTGCTTTACATCAGAGGTGCTCCTCCTTTTCTCCTCATGCTTTTAAATACATGCTTGTTCTGTTTTCAAAGTAAATAGCCCAAAGGAAAAGTCTTTTGCAGTGACCTTGAATCTGTGGCTTTATAAAAAAGAAGAAAAAATATCTTAGCCGCCATAGACATTTTGTTCAATTTTCAATACTCAAGAGTCAGCTCTTTATGTACATTTTAGCAAGCATTAAATATATCTCAAGTACAAAATTTGTTTATATGAAGTTATAAAATAGTCTCATATCCTAGCAACTGTAAATGAAAGGCCAGCCTGCATCTTTTCATATTTGTCTTCTTTCAAATGTATTACTATCAAAAGTATGGTCAAGTAATCTTAAGGATGGCTGAGAAGGTCATAAGACATTATTTTTATTGACTTACATAAAATTACATATAATATTATGTCTATGTATGTGCATATATTAATTATATATTATTAATTATATATGTACATATATAATTTTCCACCAGAAATTGCAATACTTACCTCAAGATCCATAGACTATGATCAAAATTTACATGATCATTTCAAAGGAAGCAGAAAAACCCTTTGACAAGATCCAGTGTGCCTTCCTGATAAATATTTTTTGAGAATGAGGGGTTAGAGGGAACATATCTCAAGATAATAAAAACTATATGCAGGAAACCCACAGCCAAGATCATTCTAAATGGAGAAAAGCTTGAAGCAATCCTACTGAAGTCATGAATGAGATACAGATATCTGCAATTTGCACTCCCTTTAAATACAGTAGTGAAAGTACAAGCAGGGGGAAAAAGGCAAGAGAGGAAAATGAAGGTATACAAATAGGAAAGAAGTCACACTATCTCCATTTTTAGGTGATATGACACTATATCTTAAAGACACCCAAAACTACCTTTTAGAAACCATAAGCAAATTGAGCAAAAAGGCAAGGTACAGAACCACCTTGCACAAAACTATAGCTCTTCTATATATCACCAACAAACATGCAAAAAAAAAAAAAAAAAAAAAAAAAAAAAAAAAACAACAACATGGACACCTCTCTATTTACAATAGCCTCAAAGAAAATAAAATATCTAGGAATAAACTTAACCAAGAAACTGGAGAACCGCTACATTAAAAATAGTAAACCTCTGAAGAAAGAGATATAAAAACACCAGAAATTGAAAAGATATATCATTCTCATGGATTCCTAAAATTAACATTGTAAAAATGACCATTCTGCCAAAGTCATTTACAGATTTGATGCAATTCCCATCAACATTTCCACCTCATTTTTCAGAGAAATAGGAAAAAAGAAAATTCCAAAATTATATGTAACCAGAAAAGATCCCAGATACCCAAAACAATCCTGAGGTTTAAAAAAATGAAAAAAAAAAAAAAAAGACAAATGATGCTGGAAGGATTTCAATTCTGCATCTTAATATATATTACAGAGTCATAGTAATAAAAAACAGTATGCCATTGGCACAGCAAGGGACGTGTAGAAAAAGAGAGGAAGAAAAAAATCAAAGACCCAAGCATGAACACATGTAACTTCAGGCACTTAACACTTGTTAAAGATACAAAAACATAAGCTGAAAGAAAGAAAGTTTTAGGAAAATAGGAAGTCCACATGCAGAAGATTGAGACTATTCTACCAAACCTCCAATACAAGGCAAGATAAACCTCCTTTTTCGTCATTGGTGAGAATTATCCAGAAGACTCCCAAGAATTTATGGGATATTGAAGTTGCCCTTGATTGTCTCCCAGGGGTTGAAGGTAAGTTCCAATTGCTGAGGACAGACATTTACTTCAGTCACTGGCCCAAGTGGATAGCAACTATATTTGACCTGAAATAATCCTCCTTGAATACTAGATTTCATGGTACTAAAAGCTTCCAGGAGAGGGAAAAACCCAATAGTCCTACCCAGCTATGATATCTATGGACTCCAACAATGACCAACAAGGCAAGATGGCCCTAAAATTACAATAGAGGGACTCATATTTTGGTGATTACCAACAGTCTCTAATTGGACTTAAGGCATTCTCAACCGGGCCTAAACAATGTCTGATACTGGAAACATCCAATTTCCTGAGGTTAGTGAGGTCATGGATCTTGTAGGAGGACTTACAGCCACCGCTTTACTAAATCAGCACAATCCTTATTTGTATTCTAAGTAGTTATCCTTATGCCCAAAATGGAGCATATCTCTCCGTCCTCAACACAGAAACACCTTGAATCAGATGGAGACCATTAAAGAAAATGACTGCTTAAAACTCAGAGGATAAGTGATCATGTAGTGCCCAGCCACCACTGAAACATTCATTACACTATCTGAGGAACTATTGGCATTTGGGAGCTGCTGGGAGGCAGAGTATCTTTTATCTAATGATGGAACCTCTTTTAGGCTGATAATACATCACCGCAGGCCACTAGCCCAGAAGTTACTGGGAAACCACAACTGGACATGATGGGCACATAAGGAAAACAAAATAAAGAATCTTATAGTCGAAAGTGAAGACACCAAGTGGTTGATATGGTACTAAGGGTAGTAAGGGGAGGTGCTGAGGGAGTTGGATATGCTCACAGTATATTTTATAGAATTCTCAATGAATTAATATAAATATTTAGTCTTAAAAGATTGGGAGATATCCCAGAGAGCTAGGATAGAACCAAACATCATTGGCAATAAAATAAAACAAATCAGTGAAATGAGTCCTGGTGATATTCTGTAATATTCACAGACCAGTGTTTTGTCCAGTGATCATCAGAAAAGCTGGTGAGACCAAGCGTAGTTCAGGGAACACCACAGAAGGAGGGGGGGAAGAACTGTAGGAGCCCTAGGGGTCAAGAATATCAGGAGAACTCCACAGAATCAACTAAGTGGGCTCAGGGTCTCACAGAGACTAACATGGAGCCTTCATGGGCCTGGGCTAGGTCTCTGCATATATGTTGTGATTGTTTAGCATGGGTTTTGTGCTGTACTCCTAACAGTGAAAGTGGATGTCTCTGGTTCATTTGCCTGTTCTTGGGACTCTTCGTCCTACTGAATTGCCTCATCCATTTTGATATGAAGGTTTCTGTCTAGAGTTTTCATAACTTGTTACACAGTTACATCCCTAGGATGCCTGCTCTTTTCTGAGTTGATCTCAGGGAGAGAGGGGATGTTAAGGGAAGTGGCAGGAGTGAAGGGAGGGGACACTGCTGTGGGGATGAGTTGGATGAGAGAAGATTATTTTAAAGAAAAAAGGAGCTTGATGTTATGACTAAGAGTCGGGAATTGGGACACCTATTAAAAACAAAGGGAAGGATGATGAGCAACTGTTAAAAATGACTGTCCTACAGTTTGGGACTAGTGTTTTTCTTAGCTGCTAATTCATTTGGATAGGCTTGAAATGCAAGTGAGTAAAAGCTGTGTTGTAATGAACTATTACATTTACATGAGGCTACCTCAAACTAGGCATGAACTCTTTCTGAGGACCCTCTGGTCCTTCACCTGTTGCCAGGAAACCAACTGAGCTTCCTGTACTCCTATTCTGAAGTACAAGGCATACCAAACAAGAGAGCAACCTGGGAAGGCCCCTTCATGATTGCTACTCATAGATGATAAATAAAGATTTTGTCTCTTGTCTCTGCATGACCTCTAACTCACTAATGATGCCTTTGTATTCATCTCTCACATAATGCTTCTATCAAAGACTTCAAATGAAAAGCCAACCGTAATTTGGTATTTTACTTAAATGGCTAATTTTCTGCTCTATTTGTGCATATGTTAATGCCTCTTGCTTTTTGTTTTCTGTTTCATCATAGAAATCTTCATTCACCTAAGAAGATTATACATGCATCAATGGCCTAGACTCTACATTTCAGTCACAAATAAGTTCATGTCATGACATGCCTGCATTTCCAGTGACCTCTCAGCCTTCCTGGGAATTCCCAGTGACAAATTTTCTCCTGAGTAATATTCATTTATATGCAATCTTAGTCCCTTGCTCCCCTTGGTCTATAAATGTTCTGGTTTTTTAATTAATAAATTTAAATGCATCATTGATAGCTTAGTATTTTTCTCTATATACCTGCCACACTTTGAAGAGGTATGAGGTAATTATCCCATCAGATGGTTCCTACTACACTTTTTCATGCAGCTCAATTTCTTCTGTCAGTTACTGACCTTCAAGACTTCTGAGATATCGTTTATTTTCCCATTCTTCTCACTACCCATACCCGATTTGGCTTTTCCTCTAGGCCTCATTTTTAATAAATCCAGTACTTCTAATTGCTAACATTACCACCCACAGTATACCTTCCACTCATCTTCCCATTGTTTCCTATATAGACCCCTCTAGACTTCTAGAGATATCATATAATAAGTCATTGTAACATAAGGTTAGCATATGTAATATGCATATAACAAAAAAAAAACAACAAAAATCATAGTTTAGAAATAGAGAACAGTGTAGAGTAATGGCTGTTTATTCTTGTCACATAGTTGGTCAAGATAGGCAGCTCAATAATGTTGTCCATCATCAACCGAGAGTATCAGGATGATCTTGGTAGTCTTAGGAAAGAAAAAAAATCAAAATCTGAAGAACATTTGCTACTGAATGTCAGTTCTGCACCATCTAAAATGAACATTTTTCTTTATCCATTCTTCTACTGATGGACACTTAGGCTGTTTCCATGTTCTGGCTATTATGAATAAGGCTGCTATGAACATAGTTGAGCAAATTTTCTTGTTGTGTGCTGGAGCATCTTCTGGGTATATTCCAAGGAGTGGATTAGCTGGGTCTTGAGGAAGCCCTATTCCCATTTTTCTGAGATAGCACCAGATAGATTTCCAAAGTGGCTGTACTAGTTTGCATTCCCACCAGCAATGAAGGAGTATTCCTCTCTCCCCACATCCTCACCAGCATGTGGTGTCACTTGAATTTTTGATCTTAGCCATTCTGATGGGTGTAAGATGGTAAATATACACTATGGAATACTACTCAGCTATTAAAAACAAGGAATTCCCGAAATTGTGGATAAATGGATTGAGCTAGAAATGATCATAATGAGTGAGTTAACCCAGAAGCAGAAAGACTCAAATGGTATATGCTCACTTATATCTGCATACTAGCCCAAGGGGCATGTCCCACGAAAGCCTTCACTTACCAGGAAACTAGGACAGAGGGGAGGACATCCTATTGTGACTCTAGATGAGAGAAGCATGGGAGAATAGCAAAGTAGAAGGATCTAGAGGGTCCTAGAAACCTACAAGTAGAACATTATGATAGGCAGATTTGGGCCCAGGGGTCCTGCTCAAACTAAGGCACCAGCCAAGGACAATACAGGAGGTAAACTTTAAACCCCTACCCAGATCTAGCCAATGGTCAGAACATTCTCCACAATTGGTGGAGAGTGGGATAGGACTTTCTCATGTACTCTGGTGCCTCACATTTGACCATGTCCCCTGGAGGGGGAGACCTGGTGGCACTCAGAGGAAGGACAGCAGGTTGCCAAGAAGAGACTTGATATCCTATGAGCATATACAGGGGGAGGTAATCCCCCTCAGGAACAGTCATAGGGGAGGGGAATAATGGGAAAATGGGAGGGAGGGAAGAATGGGAGGATACAAGGGATGGGATAAACATTGAGATGTAACAAGAATAAATTAATAAAAAAAATCTCAAAAAAAACCTCACCTCTTCAGTTAAAAAAAAAAAATTAAATAAAATGAAAAATTTTAATATCCCTGATCCAAATTTACTGTATTTTAATGAAGCTTCCTCCTTTCTCATTTCCCCTTTTACTTAGCATTCATTTTTTCTTCAACAGAAACAATTAATTTTTCATTAATTTAAATGAAACATTTTCTTTTGAGAGAAACATAGTCTCATGTGAAATTTTAAGGATACATATATACATCAGGTCTTATATTCTTTCTTCTCTTTTGATTAGTAGAGTTATAAGAAAGAAAAAAAAAAAACAAAAGAAAGGGCCACCATAAACAAATTCTGTGTAATACTTGTGCAGTTCTTTCAATGCTACAGAATAGTGTCATGAGTAGCACGGAAATGCTGGAATGTCAAGACAGGCCATCCCTCTCCCCATCAGAATCCGTCCTACTTCCCTGTAGAACTGTACAGACTTTGTACTCACTCTGAACCTGAACCACTTGTAAACACTTACCTGGTTCATATTTCTTTCACTTTGTTTTTATGAAGAAATATCAACGGGATGGAATGTGACCATTTGGGCATTAACTTTTCACACAGCATATTTCTCTGGAGAGTCAAGAGTTATTATTCAGGCCCACACTTCCCTTTTGCTGTGGGTAATGCTTTCTGTATAGATGTACTCTAGCTATTGCCTTTTAAGGATATCTGGACTAGTACTGGGCTTTAGTGTTATGGAAAATAGAATTTTATATATTGATATAAAATAAGTTTAATTTTGATACATTAGTATAGAATTCATACTTAGGATTATTCTTCATACATTATCTGTATTTCTACTCTAATATGTGGTATTGTATCCATATAACCCAATTATAATACAAGGTTCACTTCCAATACGTTGAAAGTGCTATTGCAGGATGTTTAGGATAATTAAGTAATTCAAGCTAATTCTTAGTTGATCAAATCATGGTCATGTCAATTACTAGTCTAGTTTTATCACAAGAATATACATCCTAGGTTTAACAGATAGATATGGTTGTATAGATAGATAAGGTCAAATAGCTACATAAGGTCTTCAAAAGCCTCAAAGACCTACAGAATATGACATTTAAAGATTTTTTTTTATCATCTTAAACATTCTTTGACAATAAGACAGGTTAACTTCTGGAAACACCCAGCCTATCTCAAAGAAGATGATGAGAATCAAAGAACCTCCTTATGGAGATGGCTTCAAATGTGGACAACCAGCCATTGGGCAAAATGTCCTCATTCTACCACAGACAGAATTCTGCCTAAAAATGGTCAAGCTTGGGTATAAGCAGAGACGATGCCCACACTCTGCCAAAACAGGGTAAGCAAGTCCTCAATAGTTCCTGCCTCACAAATATGTCTGTCAGATATATTGGGGCAGAAGGCTGAAGAACATTCTTCAATGTCATGGAGGGTTTTAGGTGACTCTTCAGGCATAAAACTGTCTCTGTCATCTTCTCATTTGGGAAGCTGCTAATCTATATTCCCTGTGCACTCAGGTAATTAATTTTATTCCTTCTCAAGTCTCTGATGGTGTTGAAGACCGATAGTTTAGTTTATAATTAAGCTTAGTTATGTAGGGGTTAAGATGTTTTTATGTCTAGACAGATGTTTTAAGTTGATAATGAAGAGATATGATAGATATTTATTTATATTCAGAATTTTAGACACACCAAGATAGTAAAGATGTTTTCCTCAAGATTGCCAAATACAAATAGACAAAATACTATGAGCGTAACATTTATATAATTCATGATTGTTTCATGGTTCTTCTTGCTGTAGGTAGTTTATTTTATATATGTTTAATAATATAAATGTATATGTTAAAAAAGAAATATAATAAAAAAAGTTGCCATAAAATCTCTTTACAGGAGTTCATGCAAAGATGAGTCCATTTAAGACATTTTATTTAAATTTATTTTAACCGATACATACAACTGTAAAATTTCACATATGTTGATTCCATGTGATATTCCAATACATTACATATTATGTTTAAATCAGAGTAAGCTTATTTGTCTTCATGAACATGGAGGAAGATAAGAGCTTATTTCTCTGGAGTAAGGACTCAAGAGAGACAGTGCCTTGTTGCAAGATGGAATATGTTTACTGTTGAAAGAGTAGTTTCCAGTATACATACACACTATTTGTGACATTATTCTATGATATTGTAAGGACCAGTGGAGAAGTACAGAAGAACTGTCTATGATGTTTGTTTTCTTTTCTCTTTCACTATTTCTTTTTATTCTGTCTGAGTCACTGTACTATTTTACATCTCCATCATTAATCTCTGGGTGAACTTATCATTGTGTATTTTAATCAGTTGGTATTTTGTCATTTATATTTTAAACACTATGTGATCTTTGTATTTTGATAAGCATATGGTAATATCTCACTATAGCTTAATATATATTATATATTAGATGTCTGCTGTTGTTTAACATATTTTGATATGTTTATTTATCATGTGTGTACTTTCTCAGGTGTAATGGTAGACTTGATTCTTACTCATTAACATTAGAACATTTATTTTGTTTACTGTTAAGTCTTAGAGATTTTATACATTCATTCTATATACTAAACTTTAATTATATTCAATAATAGGCTTTTCCATTAATATAAAAATTCTTAGTATTTATTTAGGGCGTTACTTTCTTTTATCAGCATTGTATTTTTTTAGCGTTTATGTATCAAATTTGATCCAGGGTTATGTATGTCTATCTTTTTTGAGTACTAGCAAACTTTATTTTATTTTTAATTTTGTAATTGAGGTCTGCAGTACTATTCTATAAATCATAATTTTCTTCTGATTTATATGATTTGTTTTGCATTTTAATATTATATCCTTACTGTTTTAGTTACAGGGCTGATTCTTCCATTTTTGCTTTGTACCCTCCTTATTTCTGGTCCTTCTGTAGGATTATTGAGATGATCTCGCATCTGGACATAGAGACAGTTTTTTTCCCTTCCTTGAGATAGTGTGAACTTTATTTTCCCTCCTTTCTTTTGACTATCTAGAAACGACAGCATTAGGAGTCAGAGTTTAGCACAGTGACAGAGCATGCCTGTAGCAGGCATGAAGTCCTCGACCCTCACACAACAAGAATAATACATACAAACAAACAAAAACAAAGAACAAAAAAACAACTAAACTAAGTAAACAAGATATTTGTGCTGATTTGTTTCAAAGAGTTGAGGCCTCAGGTCAGACCACCATTCCAGATCTGTTAATAAAGGCAAAGATAGAACGTCAAAACTAAGAAAACTTTCTTGGAAGAAGATATTGCCGAGACCATGAGCCAATTGGTAGGCTTAATTGGTAACTTCGGTGAATCTCTGGAAAGAGTGTGCATTTGTGTGAAAGAAGACTGACTTTCAATCTCCTCATATTTTCATGAGGTTTAGCTCCAAAAGCCCTATCAGGTTCTCACAGTGAAGGGCCAAGAAAAATCCTTACACTTTTGGCAAGCAGAAAGAATGCAATTTGAAACATTTCTAGATTATTCTTCCTCAGTAAGGTCAATATTCTGAGTTAAGAACATTATTTGAGTCTCATCTGACACAGAAGAGTGGGAAACCCCTGTTTGCAGTTGCCTCCAGACTGTCTCACACAAGAGTCGAGGGAAAAGCCCAGAGACACTGGTAAAGGCCACAGGCTGAGAACATGGCTTCACAAGTCGGAGACCGAATCATCGAGTCCTACAATGCATCTTCCGTCCATATATGTGCCTGCCTTACTAATAGATTGCAGTATGCCAACACGGTGCTACAGCTCCTTTAAGGAGAAATGTTTGTCTGGGAATGCAGGCACATGCACTTAGAAGCTGAGACTGGAAGTTTAGACATGCCTTGTCTGCTAAAAAAAAAAAAAAAAAAAAAAAAAAAAGAATTAAAAAATGAAAAAACTTAAAAAGGAATTTAGAACTTTTAAGGAAACTCAGAAATAGAAATAAAAGAGAAGCAAAATCGCCATTGTTAGAAAAGCCTCTTCTACCTACAGAATGGGAAACATACAGCCTAGTCAGATTCCTAGCCAGGAAAGCACAACACTCTAGATTGAGGTGTTACTTAATTGAGCCTCTATTGTTTGATATATGTCATGTCTGACTTTTAGCAGAAATTTGTAATGTATGAAGAGAGAGCAGAATGCCTTGAAAGGAAAAAGCAAACAGAGCCAGGATCAGGAAAACAGCAAAGATATTTGGAATCACTAGACTGAAAATTTGTAATATGTATGTGTAAAATATTAATGCATCTAGTTGTTAGTGGAGACGGCATGTGGGAATATATGGCTAATGTAAGCAGAAGTTGTTCTCACTGGGAGAAAGGACCAAATGGAAACGCTGGAAATATATTCTAATGGAAATGAAGAATGCTTGGGTGAGCTCAAGAGTGGATTGGGTAGGGCTGAGGAAAAAGCAATTTCTTCTGAAGCTTTCTCAATACAACTACTTCCTAGACTGAGGTCAGCTAAAACAGGATACTAAAAGGGTGTGGGAAAAATTTTCAAATTATAACAGTTTATTAAAAATATGAGGATACAAACAAAGAAATAATGAAACCTTGAAGTAATATAGATCAAGAACCTCTTAGAATTTGCAGCCACCGAAACTGGTCTTTTGCCTGCTCAAAGAACAACCGATAGTATAAATCTGAACTTATTTCTATAATGACTATTACTTTGCATCCCAAATCAATAAGTATTGATATCCTGAAATACCTTGTAGGGTTTTGGATGAAGTATGTCTCCATAGGCTCAGGGGTTTGAACACTTGGTCCCCCACTTAATGGTATTGGAGGGGTGTAGACACTGTGGCCTTGCTATAGGAGGAATATGTAAGTGAGTGTATGCTTGGAGAATATAGAGCTGCGCCTTACTTCCAGTCAGCTTCCACTGACTTGTTCTTGCTGAACATGCTAACTGTCTGCATCTTGCTCTCATAAACACATTTGCTGCTTGCTGTCATGCTTCCATACCATGATGGACTTCTATGACTGAGTCAAATTAAATGCATTCTTCCAGAGGAAGACACTTTTGGTCACAGTTTTTATCACAGCAATGGAAAAGTAACTAACACATAGCCATTCTGCCTAGGAAGAGGTGGTATCTAAAACTTGTTTTAATTTCCATTCTCCTGGTGACTAAGAACATGAGATAAATTTTGAAATAGTTGTCTGCAATCTGTTTTACTTTTAAAAACTGCTGTTCATTTCCTAGGTCCATTTGTTGATTGGAAGTTGTATTTCCTTGGTCTCTGCTTTTGGTAAATCTTAGTACATTTTGGGTATTAGTTTCCTTCTGCTGTGTAGCTGGCAAAGGTTTGTCGGATATCTGTTTTTGCTTATAGCACAAGTGTGGTGTGTGTGTGTGTGTGTGTGTGTGTGTGTGTGTGTGTGTGTGTGTGTGTGTGTGTGTGAAATTTTAGATATCCTGCTCAACAAATGGTGCTATCAAAACTGGATATTCACCTGTAGAAGATTAAAACTAGGTCTATATCTCTCATCTTGTATAGAAACCATTTCAAAAATGGTCTAAAGACCTATTTTAAAACCTGAAACACCGAATCTGCTACCAAGAAACATAAAGAATATTCTTCAAGGTGAGAAATTTTGAATCAAAATTTAAAAGCACAAGAACAAGTCCCAAATATCAACAAGAGCAACTGCTTTTTATATTTTAATCAGGAGTGGCCCATTCTATTAAATGTACCACTATAGACTGTCAAGATGACATTTATAGAATTACTTGCTGTGTTTATTTATTATCCTGTTGTTAGGTACTAGGTCTAATAGGCATAGAATCATTAACCAAGAATAACTTGTCTCTTGGGACCTTCCACTGCAAATATGGGCTCAGAAAGTGGAAAAATAGAAACAATGAGATATTTCCAGAGGTGCCTCTTATTTTAGAAAGTTTATTTTTTCAGAGAATCATCTTAGATCAAATTTGACATTTGGTGTAGTGAATATATTCATAGAATTTTATTAAAATTATAACTTTGGGAAAAGGTTAGTGGATTACTATAGTGATGCCAATATATCCCCCATCCAGATTCTATTTTATTATTCTTATTTCATATTATCTACTTCTTAATACATCTTCAGAGAGACTTTAAGGAGGACTAAGTTAAGAAAATGAAAAGTCTTCATGCTTAAGGTACTTAAGGGTAAGTAAAAATAACCAGTTTTCTAGTAGTGATAATTAGAATTTTTCTTCATTTCAAAGGCATAATTTGGAAATACTGCGCATTTTGTTCCTGCTTTGTATTTAATACTAAAACTTAAACATTTCCCCTAAACAATGGCTACATTTCCATCTGTCTATCAACTAGTGATAGAACTTGTTTAATGCTTAAACATACAGAGATAAGTATGACAACTTCACAGTACATGGAAAAATAGAAAAGCAAAAGGCAGAGAGAGCTCTGTGGAATGGCAGGATGGCTCAGTGGGTAGAAAAAGCTCTGTGGGATGGCAGGATGGCTCAGTGGGCAGAAGGAGCTTTGTGGGATGGCAGGATGGCTCAGTGGGCAGAAGGAGCTCTGTGGGAAGGCAGGATGGCTGAGTGGGCAGAAGGAGCTTTGTGGGATGGCAGGATGGCTCAGTGGGTAGCATGCTCGTTTCAAATGGCTGACAGCCCAAGTCAACACCTGGAACCCATGTAAAGGCAGAGGAAGAGAGCCAACTCCAAAAAGTTGTCCTCTGACCTTTATGTGTCCCTGTGACACAAAAGCAACCCCACACCCACACCATGTACAATAATAAATGAATATTTCTTTTTTTAACAATTTATTTAATTTTATTTTATAGATATGGCTCTTCTGCCCATGTGTGTATCTGTGCATGGTGTGAGTGCCTGGTGAGGTCAGAAGGGGTCAAATTCCCTGGGACTGGATTGCAGATTACTAGATTACAGTAATAGATCACTGTGAGCTGTCATGTGGGTGCTGGGAATTGAATCCATGCCTTCTAGCCAAGCATCCGGTTCCCTTAAACACAGACATTTCTCCATTCCCAGTAAATACATTATTTTACAAAGATCACTATAGAGCAAGGAAATTTTGCAAAGAGCAGACATCAAGAAGAAAGCAAAATATTGAGAGATAAGAATGTCAAGAAATTGAAAAGTTTTAGGTGAATCCAGTTTCAACAGGATGATAAAAAAAAAAAGTACTTCTAGGAGTCTGACGCTCATGTGGTTTCTGTTATTTACTACAAGTTTAGAATTAATATAATTGGTCAAATAAATGTTCCTCAGAAGCCTTATGGATAATACTCATCCACAGAAAATATGATTCACACATGGGCGCAAAGCTTTCCTATGTTTCTGAAAACATACTATTATGTCTTTTCAAAGAGCACTGAGTTTTACAGCAGTATAAACTTCATGTCAATCAGTGTGTACCTTAAACTAAAATTTTAATTTTCTAATACTATTGATATTTTAAAATATATTTAAGCTATGATAAAACACATTAAATGATGAAGTCATACTGTTTAAATACAACTGGTAAATAATAAAATGCAATAATTGTATTTTATATTTATGCCATTAAATAATGACAATACTTTGAGTCTAGGAAGTGATTGATAGGATAAAAGTGCTTGCTTACTTCCTCAGAATTTATGTATAAAAGCCAGGTATGGCATTATATGCCTGAAGTCCTAGCACTGTGGAGGCAAAACAAGATACATTGATGGCTTAATCCATACCCATATCTATACTTAGCTATATCATCTATATCTATAACCTCATCAATATCATCCACATCTATCTATATCTATATATTAAATCTGAGTTCAATTTCTGTGCTGCCCATGCCTAGGAGTATGTTGCCCATCCACTGGAGCTTGTTCAAACTACCAGGTGTCATACCTTTAAAGAAAATTGACTCTCCATCCCTCAGTAGCTCAGGAATCAGGGATCACATGGCTCTCCCCTCTCCATGATAGAGTGTTGACTAACATGAGCTTATGCAGGTCCTGTTAGGCAACCAAATGGCTGAGTTCATGAGTACAACAGTCCTGCTATATGCAGAAGATAGTTTGGCTGTGGTCTTCCCAAAATTTTGGCTCTTACAACTTTTTTTGTCGCCTCTGTCACTATGGTCCCTAAGCCTCGGAGTGGAAACATGTGACATGGGTGTCTCATTTGGGGTTGAGCAGTCCATAGATACTCATTCTTGGCACTTTCCTCAGTTGTGAGTTTCTGCATTAACTGCTGTCCATCACACAAAGAAGCTTCTCTGATGAAGTCTCAGAGCCAAGCTCATATATGGGCACGGAGATGCAAACTGCGAAGACAATCTGACACTATCTCCACTTAGCAAAATAATAGTAGGTTCTCCCATCAGACCCATAGACTCCACGTCCATATATTCTTGGTCAGACTTAACAAGACCAGAAATGCCCTTTCTCCTGTAGAGCAAACCTTAATTCCTCTATAACATTTATGTTATATCCTCTATAATATTATGTTACCATTGTACTCATGGTTATGTGGCCAAGCTGATCCTTACTGAGTTCACAGCTCAGTAAATACACTGTTGATACCCTTTTGGTTCAATATGGACACCACCAACCAGGAGATACTGTTTTTCTTTTTTTAAATTTTTTTCATATTGACTTTGCATGTTCATACGAATTGAATTGTTTGGTATGTAGTATTCTACTACTGTGTTTCATTATATGTATCATATATGCAGAGATATGAATATATCAAAGGTTATTGTCTTTTTAAAAACAATGGAAGTATACACATTTTTTATCAATGCTTTTGAATTGAAGACAAGGATCAAACACACGAAAAGAAGTCATACTGAATGCTTCTACAAGTTTGTCATTTATCACTATATTAGGTCACGAGGCAAATTCAATGGTTTGGGAATTAAGTGATTGTAGCCTAGACCCAGATGCACTTAGAGACTAATGGTTCCAGAACAATGGAATGTGTTATTGAGTCTTGAGTACAATTCGAGAGGAGGTCCAGTTAGAGCATGAGTGAATAAGGAAGTAGGAAATGGACAAAATGTCTCTTCAAAGACCACCAAGGGCAACAGGCAGGTGTTACTGAGGTGTTGGGAAGGGTGCTGGCATTCTGTATGTCCAGGCTGCCCCCAGCCAGCGAGGTGAAAACGACAATGTCAGAAAAGAAGCTCATCTTTTATCTTCTAGTAGAAACTGGAATTCCTTGGCCTCTCTTTTCTTTTTCAGCTGAGGATTTCTTTGTAAGACAAAACATACTAACTTAGGAGCTGCTGCATTCCACCGCACCTTCCTCCAGTACTTTGTAATCAGTTTCTACCTTCGAAAGGTTTAAAACATGGCCGGTTATGAGGAGGGAAAGTCTCTCTGCTGTGAAACCGTGTCTGTAAGTTCTGGCGTCCACCCAAGCCACAGGAACTTTAAACAGTCTGCTTGCTCGACGGCCACAGACAGGTTGAAGCGGAGTGGGATGAAAGTGGCTACCAGGCTTTTAATCTCAGAGCTCACAGAAACCCTGATGTTTCCTGTCTGTTCTCTCAAAGGTAATGTGCAGATGCACGGCAGTTCAATAAAAATATTGTTCAAACATACTTTATGGGAAATCCAAGCAAAGGGAAGTTGGATAAACTCCTCTGAATGTGAGTACTTACTCGGATGAGTGTGCTAATAACCACAAGTCTAAGGCTGTACTTAATTCAGTTATGCATTTACTCCAATACCGTAGAATAAAAAGACGCTCGAAACGCTGCCTCTATCAGGTCCTCAGAGTCTCTGGGAATCATCACTTTTTACAGATTCAATGCGTGGGGAAAAGCCACACGTGATTATGTAAATCAAGTACCAGGGAAACACAGTAAGTGGCCAGGGATACCGGCGTTTCTAACAACACGTGATCCTTATAGTTAGCTCAGCATACATACTGATAACCAGATACCTCACCTGTCAAAATGGTTAGCTGAATGTGTAAAATATTAGTTAAACCCCAAGATATTTTCTTGGTAGTTGTGGAAAATATTGACCTATAGATGAGATTTTTAGCTCCAGCAGTAATCCACTCATATCTAAAATTTCTGCTCCTGTCTCGATTTAGTATCTAACGAGAAGAAGCACCGCTGTCCAGGAGCTGCCTTTTAGAAATAAAGATTTGTTTTCTGTGGGAGCTTAGAGGAAGCTACAGGAAAGGAGCGAAACCACAATATGCCATGTGGGAAGATGATTCATTCTGATAAACTAAGTATCCCTTCAGGGAGGCTTCGTTCTGTACCCTGTCAAAGCCCTTCTTTACAAAAGTAGGATTGTTTCATTCTTGAAATTGTGTTATTCACTACTGTTTTTACTTAGAATTCACCAAAAAGATTAATCAACCCACACCCCAAGTTTATTGACGTCTTTTAACTTCTCTTTTTCCTAATCTAAAACTGATCAGTTGGCCTATTGCACTATTTGTGACACCGTAATCGCGGACATTTCAAAGTAAATAAAATCATTAAAATACAATATAATAAACAATCCTTATATGGTTTTTAATAATAACAACTAGGCGGTATTATTCACACATGCCATTTAAGCATGCATATATGTACGGGGCATTTAAACAGTTCTGTCAGCTGATTCACACAGTAATGGTTTTATACATGTAAAGCCCATGCTGTGAACAAACTCACAAATATGCTGTTTTTCAGGCGTGGTACAGAACTCCTAAGATTTAATTGTACTAATATCAGTTGCCCAAATACAAGTGAAAAAGGATTATTTGTAAAACAGTAATCAACTTAGTGCATACCTTTATTGTCTTAACAACAAACAGCGCCTCCACGAAGGGACAAGAGGTTTTATGGTGTAAACTGACCATCCACTGTAACTGAACAGCTTCAGGTGCAGTGGGAGATAGTGTTTCAAACAGCAACAAATTCGGTGGGGAAGTAATTCAGAGAAGCGTTTCATTCATTTTCAACCTCTGGCCTTCACATGTATCCAACATATGTGAGCACAGTGGCACATATATGTGTGGACGTGTGTACACATATAGGGCAAATCAGTTGGTTCATGTGACACCTGACTAGATTTGAGGACAACTACTTCTGACACAGACTTTGAAGGGCCCAGCTCTGCCTACTTCATGGTGTTTTGCTTGTTATTCTTCTAACGCCTTGTTAATAATAGAACCCAGAGTGGGAAAGCCATTGGTTATTTTTTATTTACATACCTGACTTCCTCACACAGCTGCTCGGTTCCTGCCATGCAGAACATAGTGTTTTCTGACTGCGTTCTTGCTGTGTAATAGGACCTGATAATTGAAGGCTTCTCAGGTAGACTGGAAAAGTGTTACCGCACCGTTTACTAAAAGTTAAACAAAGACACAAAATGGCAGAGGAAAACACAGTCTGAAGAGACCAGAGTGCTCTTGTTCACTCTCCAAGGTGTGTATAGCAGGTGAAGAAAATCAAACTGCGGTCAGAAGGAAGGAAGGAGGGGCCAGTGACCCCGACAGAGTTATCAGCTACGGAAATCCACTTTTCTGTAAATCAAGCGAAAACAAGCAAACAAACATGGCTAACAGGACAAGGAGGTAAAAGGCGTTTTCCTTTAAGGCAAAAATAAGAAGGGTTATACTAAAAAGTGCCACTTATATCATGGTTGCATTTTGTTTATAATATGTGGTGAGAAAACAGTAATATAGATTTAAGAATTTACCCTTAGCTGTTGTTTTATCAATCTAACTCCAGGTGCCCTAATTTGTGGTATGTACACAATTACTCTGCAATTTGAACTGGAGACATAAAAAAAAAAAAAAACGAAACAATCCTTTTTCCAGACACTGAACAAACACCACCATTCAAGGAAGGTGAGAACTGTGTCACACTATGACACAGCTGACATAAAAATCTAAAATCATACTTTTGATTTTCAAAATAATTATCTTTTCTTCTCACTGTTTCCCTTGAATCATTGTACATAGGAGGAAACATCATTAGCTACCACAAAGAATACCACGAATAGATTTTATTAAAAATTATGTAAACACTTGCAGAGCTTACAGGAAGAAGAGCACTGAGTTGTGTGGCGTCTGCTGTGCACTGATGTGAAAATAGTTCTGGTCATTATGGTAGTAAAGGAGTTGGAAAATTCTGACTATCACCAAAAATGTTCTAGTGTTTTACCACCGTATGCACTCACTGAACTCAATATGATGTCTTCCAGTGGGAGACAGATGCTCTGAGGCAGATGTTTAATGTGTCTTAAATGAAAATCTCCTAAAATGACATGTAGTTGAGATATTGAAATAGCAATAAAGCAAGGTGGTTCAATAGTGACAAGAGACATTAGGACTCAGCTTTTAGTTCATCCATTATGGTAAGTGTCTTTTCTTCCTGTTGGAAGGAATAGTCTAGCTAAGTTACAAGGTCTATTATTGAATGGGTAAATATTCATAAAGGTATGAATTTATCTGCATTTCTTGATATTTTAAATATATAAAATAATTTGAATACATTATATTAACTCCCATTTCTGTGATCTCAAAATACTTAGACATCAGTTATCTCTTGTGTATGGTGGACATAGTTCTGTGGAATGAGAGCTTTTTTTTTTTTTACCTATCAGCTTCACATTAATATCTTAAGAAGTACAAAATACAACAAAAGTCCCCGCAAATTCAAGCTGAAGTGTGAAGCGACTTCAATGAGGGATGGCCCTTTTACTGATAATGGAGGTATTAGTGAGGAAAGTCTAATATTTTTCTAAGGTAGTATATTTTTGATTTAACATTGCCCGCCTTCTTAATTATTTGGCTCCTATCTCTAAGATTAAACTATGAACCACAATTAATCTGGTCTTTTTCTACACTTTCAGATTTTTCCAGACTACTCTGTTCAAGTCACTATTTGGCTCAGTTATGACAGACCAATCCGTAGATATTTTTATAGCGAGTCAGTAAGACCTTCCAAACCCTCAGTCAATTGTGTGCCATTTACAAGTGTTAAAATGGTTCAATTACTTTCCTATATGCCGTGTCCTCACTAATTAATGTCATTCTTTTCTTGTTCTTAAAGCATGAATTTTTTAGAAACATCCCCTCCTAAGAAATATCTGAAATGCACCAGTATGTTTCCAATACGGTGCACAGTAATTTAGCCACCTGAAATCTTTTGTCATATTTTCCTAGAATAAGAATATTTCTGAGGTCATTCTTCCAGAAACTACATTGAAGTGAAATTGAGAAAGAGATAGTAAACATTTGTTTATTATTATTATTATTATTATTATTATTATTATTATTATTATTATTATTACACAGCTGTGGTTCTGAATACAAACTCCAATTGTCACTTTTATTTTGGATTTTTTTATATATTTATCCAAAAGAGTCAACTCAAAGATCAAAAATTAAAATACTTTTTGAGATTATATGAGCCTCTTAATACCAAGTTCTCCCCTTCTTTCTCTGAGTGAACTGTTAAGTGAGTGGCACGTCTTTATTGAGCTGTAAGTGTGTATGGGATGTCACATTTATTTTTAGCCATGCTGGAGGAAAATTCTATTATAACTATTATTTATTTATTATGATTTCATTATGTGTATAATAAAGCATGTTTACAACAAAAGACTCTATAAAGATTTATCATCCCACATTTAATGCCACACACACACACACACACACACACACACACACACACACACACACACACACAACTATTCATTTAAAATCTCTCTGAATTCCTGGTTAGTGAGTTTACAAAGGAGATCTTGTAGAGGCCTACAAAAGATAAAAGAGCTATCTACATATTAAGATTCTAGACAGTAAAGAAAAGTCCCGTAACTACCACAAGAAACAAAAATTGAGGGAGAAAACATCTCATAAATCCACAAAATATACTTTAATATTTACATTCTGTCTGTTTCCCACATGTGGGCAGGACATGTAGGGCACACAATCAATGGCTCTTCCTTCTGACTTCCTTCCACTGTCAAACAGTTAGAACATTTTAGGAAGCCAACAATTGAATAAGAAAGTCGTACAAGACTGTAAAAAGAAATAGGAAAAGAAGCATATATTTTTGCAAAAACACTGCTCTCTATTCCAGCAGCAGAAACTATGCATGGGTGTTTATCTTGGTCATGCTGCCCCTCTGCACTGTCCAGCATGGGTTGGCTGGCTGCACAGCTTTCCACAGTGGCTTACAACAGTTTCACTATTCGTTAGGGCAATGAGGAGATGCTTTTGAATTTGTTGAGTTAAAAGCTCCATTTAGTGTTTCAGTCAAAATGCTTATGTAACTTACATATTTTTAGTGCCCAGCAGTTCAAAGAAGCTAATGTGTTGTGATTCAAAATGACAAATAGAACACACTAAAAACAGCATTAGAATGTTTTCCTAAGTAAGTTTCAGGGAAATGTGTGGGGCTGTGAATGGAACTCCACATAGCACTTTGGCCATCTAAGCACTTCCTTCCTTGTGCTCAGGCCCTGAATGAGTCATTGTGCCTGGCCTCCTGCTCCCCAATGGGTCTGGGCCTGACCACTAACCAGCAGTTAGTAGAGCAGAGTTTCATTTGTGGTTCCCAAGTGACAGAAAGGAAATACCCCTTCTGGTAATTATTGATGAGCTAAGTCTGCACATATATGCCCGTTTCCTTTCTCAGCCATCTTCACAGCTCTGTTCTGATCTTGATAGGCAGCCAAGGAATTCTAACCAGGAATGGGGAGAAAACAAACTCTTGTATATTTTAGGATGAGATATAAAGAAACTTGCAGAATTAATCCATTCTAAGGAAACTATTACCTCTCTTTGGACCTCTTTCTCCTCGCTGGAGAAGATGAGCCTAGTCCTTCTGTCTCTTGATATGCTAAGGCAGACTGACATACATGCAAGGCCTCTCCTCTGAGGAGAAAGGGAAGTGAAAATGGGGGGAGGAAAAGTGAGAAGGAAGTCCTGAGGGGAGAGGAGGGAGGAGAAGCTGCAATCCAGATGTAAAGTAAATAACGAAATTAATGGAAAATAAGAGGTATTTCTATCACACACACACACACTGTAACTAGGAAACTATCTGAGTTGGAATAATATCTCAGTAACATTCTGGCCTTTTTTCATTACAGAGACATTTGATTTACAAAAATCTTATTAGTGGAAATATCACAGTCTTGACTCACTTGCTAATGTGATCATTTGGGACACAAAACCTCCTCTGGAGAGAAAGGTAGTAATTATTGAACTGCAGACTGTACCTTAAAAAAGAAAGATTCTTTACAAATACTACATACTATTCAGACGTTTGAAACAAGCGCAGTAGAATGAAAGAATTCCAAAGTAAAATTGCAAACTTTGTTTTCACCCTTAATTACAACAGATGCTTGAGATTTGGTTGATTGACACATAAATTCCATCAACTGTACAGCAAAATGAAGGTGAAGTCCAGTCAGGAAGCTTGTGAGCACCAAGAAAGATCAGTGATTTTTTTTTTCTTTGCTTGGTCAGGTACCACAATATTTTTCTTACAGAGAAGTAATAAGATACAGATTTATACAAAATCTATCTTTAATATTTGAGGAAATCCTTATGGATTTTATTTTAAGACGTTCTAGACTGAAAAGTATGAGGTCACTTTGACTAGTCAAATAGTTGATGAGCACTGAGAAAAATGAAAACTTATCTTACAAAACTACATGTGCCTATGTATTTTGATATGCTAACTCAACCTTCAGTGCCGATCTAGAACTGTACTCTTCAAGAAAAGTATGTTAAAAAAAAAAAAAGAAAGAAAAAGAAAAACAACAGAAACATCTGGTATCTGTACTTTAATTATATAACTTCAGGGTCCCACTAAAACTATGGCATCAGCCAAGGACAATACAAGCCATAAACTTCAAACCCCTACCCAGATCTAGCCAATGGACAGGACATTCTTCACAGTTGAGTGGAGAGTGGAGTATGACTTTCACACGTACTCTGGTGCCCCATATTTGACCATGTCCCCTTGATGGGGAGGCCTGGTGACACTCAGAGGAAGGATAGCAGGCTACCAAGAAGAGACTTGATACCCTATTAGCATATACAGGGGGAAGAGGTCCCCCTCAGTCACAGTCATAGGGGAGGGGAGTAAAGGGAAAATGGGAGGGAGGGAATAATGGGAGAATACAAGGGATGGAATAACCATTGAGATGTAATATGAATAAATTAATTTTAAAAATTCAAAAAAATAAATAAATATTAAAAAAATAACTTCAATTTCTTTTTTTCTATTTTTTTTTTAGCCTTCTCTATGTTACATTGACTTCTGTCAGCCTACTCCCCACTAGAGCATCTCCTGTTTCTGACACCACATTACTTTTAAATATTCTTTTTTTTTCAATTGTTATTTTATTAATTTATTCATATTACATCTCAGTTGTTAGCCCATTCCTTGTATCCTCCCATTCTTCCCTCCCTCCCATTTTCCCTTTATTCCCCTCCCCTATGACTGTGACTGAGGGGGACCTCCTCCCCCGTATATGCTCATAGGGTATCGAGTCTCTTCTTGGTGACCTATGATCCTTCCTCTGGGTGCCACCAGGCATCCTCATCTAAGGGACATGGTCAAATATGGGGCACCAGAGTTTGTGTGAAAATCAGATCTCCTTCTCCACTTATGGTGGAGATTGTCCTGTGCATCGGCTAGTCTGGGTAGGGGTTCGAAGTTTACTGCCTATATTTTCTTTGGCTGGTACTATAGTTTGAGGAGGACCCCAGGGCCCAGACCTGCCTGTAGTTTTCCAGGACCCTCTGGATCCTTCTATTTCCTCATTCTCCCAGGCTTCTGACACCTAAAGTCTCAATAGGATGTCCTCCCCTCTGACCCACTTTCCTGGTAGGTAAAATCTTTCATGGGGACATACCCCTAAATATTCTTCTTTTAAATGTATTCACTTTATATCCAATTGTGGCCCACTCCTTTACACCCTGTTTTCATAAATGATACAAGCAGTTGATTTTTTTCTAGCCATGTTTTAAAATTCCATCTTCTAACGGCATTTATATTGACATGAAGTGCATTCATTAACCTTAGGTAATTTTTCTTGTCGTATTTATTCATTTTATTATTATCATTTACTACATTAGTCAATTTTTTCTCTCTTGTTGATTGTGGAGTTCAGTTACTTTCTGTTCTTTGGAATTCAGAATAAATCAAAGTCTAGTCAAAGCATAATGCCAGTTTCTTACTTTCCAAGTATTAAGGGCTCAGACTGCTTCCTGCGCTTCCTAATAAGATGAACTCTTTAGAATAATCTTCTTTCCAGAATTTCTCTTCTCTTGTCACTCTTTAAGACCAATATAGAAAGACATTTATTAATACATCTTTATCAATGTCTAAGGTGTGATGTTTGCTCAACTTTTTTTTCTATACCTCAAGATAGTTTAGGATATGACTTAACATTACCCATTTATATTCCATTATGTTACCTTATTATATAGATTTAATGAAAATCATGCTTATAATGAATCATCTCATATACCAAACAATTATGGTGGCATATTTATTTTTGGTGGCATGTTTATTACAGATGAGTATTATGGGTAGCAGAATCTAGACATCTATTTACAAAGCAAACTTTTTTTTTTTAATGTTTCTGAAACTTGAAGTACAGTAAGCCTTCTGTGTTTCTTTTGACTGGTTCCTTTTCTCTGTCTGACATCCCTGGTACTGGCTGGTTAACACTGTACTAAAGTACTATTAAAATATTTTCCTTTGATGGGATAAAAAAAATTTAACCCTTTTCTTCAATTAATTCAATAAGTTTGGTTGATTGAATATTTGGACATCATCTGTTTTGTTAGAAATCTGTCAATGCCACAATATTAAATTCTAGTTTATTTTGTTACATATGAAATTATGTTACTATCATATTTATTTTTAAATTTTTCAAAGACATCAATGTACATATATAGATATGCGTATTTAATTATTTATTTAATTTTAATTTTATTTTATTAATTTATTCATATTACATCTCAATGGTCATCCCATCCCTTGTATCCTCCCATTCCTCCATCCCTCTCATTTTCCCCTTACTCCCCTCTCGTATGACTGTGCCTGAGGCGGACCTCTTTCCCCTATATATGCTCATAGGGTATCAAGTCTCTTCTTGGTAGCCTGCTATCCTTCCTCTGAGTGCCACCAGTTCTCCCCATCCAGGGGACGTGGTCAAATATGAGGCACCAGAGTACTCTAGATGAGAGAAGCATGGGAGAATGGCAAAGTAGAAGGATCCTGAGGGTCCTAGAAACCTACAAGAAGAACATTATGATAGACAGATTTGGGCCCAGGGGTCCCGCTCAAACTATGGCACCAGCCAAGGACAATACAGGCAATAAACTTCAAACCCCTACCCAGATCTAGCTAATGGACAGCATATTCTCCACAGTTGAGTGGAGAGTGGGGTCTGATATGTGTATTTATTGAAAGGCCTTAGCTAAGAATAAGGAAGAATGCATTAAGTGTGACGTTCATGTGGCACAGGCCAATGGAACATCCTGGGATAAGTAGAGAAGCACATTCTATGATAGTTCATATCCACATCCAAGCAAAACCTTGAAAAGCTTGTCTTTGAAACTCCCTGAAATGAATCTTATTTTCTGCTTCCTGATCATCCAATGTCAATATTCTGTCTCATGGACATAGCATGGGAATAAGAGTTTAAAATATTGTTATGGTACTTAATGTTTATAAGAACCAGGAAGATAAAGTTTCATCAAATTCTTATGAGGTAGGATTTAATATGCTTTTTCAAATAAGAAAATTTAAGTAAGAGACTGTAACTCAGACCAAACCACAGCACAGTTATAAAGAAGAACATGTGTTTGAGACCAGGTGGTCTGACTCCAGACTCTATTTGCTTAAAGTCTGTACATGTGAGTATGGTAGGAATAATGTACACACAATAGAGCTATTTCTTTTATTCTACACTAGCTAAATTACCCAGTTTCTATGTATGTGGTGAGGCAAATTATCACAGTGTGAAGGAGCAAACCTTATTGTATTGGGAAAGCAAAAGAGAGTGAGAGGAAGCATCCAGGAAGATGAGTCTCTAAAGATCTATTATCTTTGATAATGTCCTGTCTCCAGTGTCTGCATCATCTCCACTAGCTATATAACAAAATTCTATAAGAAGAAGAATGTACTGATCAGGTCAAAACCTTATGGCCCATCACTTTACCAAAGGTCCAACTCTGAACACAGCTACCTTGGGGAATCATGACTTTAACACTTAAGTCTTTCAGAGAGATTTAAGATTCAAGTAAAAACAGGCCAGGTGCTAAGTATTTCCGGTTTCATAACTACTTTTTTCCTTTTGCGGTTGAAAGCAGTGATTTGTGGTAGAGATAACTGTGACCAGGTATGGATAAATACTTAGTTACAAAAACAGGCAGTGACAAGGTTGGGTTGCAATGTGTCTGTGCACTAGCACTCTGCCTATTTCCTGGAAGGCTGTACTAGACACAATCTTATATTTACATCTTATTATTATCAAGTTGCATATTTCTTCAAAATTTATATTTAAATATAAGAATTATGATTATTTCAAAACCTTTTTCGCAAAGTGTACATTCATTCATGTCTTTACTAGTTTTCCCATGGGTAAGGTTAGCAGTCTGATCAATGATATCAAGGCTTTGGAATAATAGTAAACAGACAGTGATTCAAAAACACATAAATATGACCCTTAAGCATTTTCCATAATTATCAAATATAATTTCTAAGAAATGTAAGTAATTTCTGGACATGCCACTGTGACACATTCAAGTATGCACAATTATGCTATTTCTTTCCCTCAGTGGGTAGAGATTTTAAGCTGTTGCTTCTGATTATAATCTGTCTACAAGTCCTGTTGTCACAGATTTTCAACTCCATGCTTTTTATTTATTTCCTTCATGACTCTTTCTCCAGCTCCCAATCTCCCTCCACACCTTCTTAAGTCACATGAAACCCCGAAGCAGGCAATTGCTCTTAATTTAGTTATGAAAAACAAATTGAATAACACCACTTCATGATTCATTGTTTATTTACATGTCTGTATGTCGGTAGGCCACATGAATTTACGTTCCAATGAGGTCAGATGAAGACATAGGTTTCATTGGAGTTCAAGTTCCATGAGATTGTGAGGTGTGAGCTGACCGATGTTGATGCTGGGAACCAAAGACTTGTCCTCTGGGAGATTATCAAATGTACTTAATGGCTGCTCCATCTCTCCAGACCCTATTCTAAATAAGTTCATATATTAATCCTTAGTGAACATTTCAGTTCTTTCCACTTACTTTCACTACCACTAACTGGATGGGGGTTATGTTCTAATAAAATAAAGTGTAGCCATATTCCTTACATATCTGTTACATTGAATATTTTTCCAATCCCTTAGTGTTGTAAAAATTATTTTCTGATGAATTGGGAGGTCCAGTATGTACTTCTACTCCAGACTACAGAAGATACCTCACCTCATTGGTTAAATATCTCTTGACCCCTGCCCCCGACTGGTATCTTTCTCCTTATTCTATCAAATATTGTTGGGAAGAGAAGAAAGCTATTTATATTGGATTATTGTTTATAATTATAATATTTTCTTCTCACAACCAAAGTAGTATGGTTTGTGTTTTCCCTCCTGGCCCCAAGCTCTTGGAATAATGATTCACCCTCTTTTCTACACCTTCCTATAGGCCATAGGTATTTTTTTAAATTGGAAGGCAAGTAATCCATACAATACACAAGATATTCTCTCTACACCAGAGTGTTTGTGTGTGTGTGTGTATGTGTGTGGGGGGTAGGTGGGTGTGCATGCATGTTTGTGTGAATGTGTGTGTGCATGTGTTTGTGCATGTATCTATGTCATGTATGTTTGTGTGTGTGAGAGCATATTTATGCATGTGTGTTTGTGTGTGTGTGTGTGTGTGTGTGTGTGTGTGTGTGTGTTTGTTTCTTTGATGCTTTGCAACTACTCAGCTCGGTCCGTATCATTGAAAGCAGCCATCAGCAGTAAGAATAAATATCAATAAGTACAAATTATCATTTAGAGTCAAAAAGGTTAGCAACGGTGAAGTGTGTGTGTGTGCACATATGTGCATGTGCATGCACACATGCACATGTGATTTGTTAAGCATAAATTTATGAATGATTGTGAAATTTATAGAGAAAACATTAATACATGTGGACATATTATACAAATCTGCAATATCCAGAAAAATTCTCCACTGAGCCATGAAGAATCCCAACAATAATTGAGTCTTGGAAGATGACCAGAAGACCTATGAAATCCCAGCTGTGACTTTTTCACTCGGTTCTCTCTTTAGAAGAGGACCTCATACCTGAGACAAAAGTGATTTTCCCAACAAAATTTTAGAGTCAGCTTATTTGTTCTAATTTTTATCCATAAAGAACTTTAAAGACAGTATTATTTACTGATACTAATCGTTTGTGTCACAGTAAGAATCTAGGAAATGTTGGGGCTACGGTTGTGCTCTCAGGATTCTTTACCTGTAAAGCAAGTAGGTATTGTGTCATCATCTGAGTTCATCAATGTTAGTTAAGAAGCTCTTGGAAGACAGCTGATCTTCCATTCATCTGGAGAATAACACTTGGCTTAGTTTTTTCCTGGGGCTGGACAAGACAATTAGTTCCCATTAAAATAATTTTGACAGCAGATCAGAGAAAACTTTTTTTTAAAGGTACATTATCTTATATACTATGTGGTGTCTTATAACTGTGAACCTAAAATCTTCCATATATATGTATGTATGTATATATAATTATTACATTAATATACACATCTATATAGTAAATATTTGAGCATAAATATATTATTATAAAGAAAAATATATAACCAAGATTTTTTTCTACAAAATAGTCATGATTATTTAGGATTCTGTTGGTGAATATCATAATATTAAATATTAAATATTAAATGTGAAAGTATAATATTAAACGAAACTGAGCTGTTCATTGTATTTCTTGATTCTTATACTAGCATGAGGAAAAAAATATAGAAATGAAGATATGAATGAATGCCATGCTTTAGGTTCCATGAACAAAGTAGATCCATTTGAAATGGATGATACCACACAAGTTCTGAGATTAGCCAAAGAAGGCAGATAGTAATGGCTTCCTCTGATTATTGTCTGCAGCTTATAAATGCGGTTTAGAGAAGGTAAGAACAAAATCAGAGGTTAGGAGATTTGAGAGAGAGTCAAATCCCACACCTTGGAAACAAGAAATGAGTCCTACAACATGATCATAGGAAAAGGGCAAATCAATCCTGATGTGGCCAATTGGATCACTTATAATCTATCTGATATAGCATTTTGTAGACACATTTAGACAGCACACACTGTGACTGACCTTGATGGTTTAAAAGGCTTCTGATAGTATGATTAGATTCTCTATTTGGCCCACTGAGGAATGTTTCATACTATCAGTACAATGATACATGTTTTATTTTCCATGATCTACATATCACATTTTGATGCTATCTACAGGGCACCTCTGGGGAATCACGGACAGAAGTTGGAGTAATACTCTAGATTGTCAGAGATGGAGCAAGACATTGGGCTTCGAGCCAAACACTACTTGTCCATATCACTGGAAGGACCTATGGGTGGGAAAAGCTCAGTGAGAGAACTTTTACAAAAGACAATGGAATGCCCAATGATAAACAAAAGTACCTTCAAACTGCAGCTGGTTAGTCATTAGTTGGACATCACCATATTTGAATACTGGTAAAGGAAGACCTCCCGTGCCTCCATTCCTAACCCCTGTTGTTTAAGAAATGAACAAAATGTAGTGTAATTCAAACAGAAGCATACTAAATTATATTTTTCACATTTTTAACTAAAGAAATTGGTAGGAAGAAAATGTTTTAAGTATGTCTTGAATTTCTCACTAGTAATGGAATTGAATATCTTAATTTTTAAGCCAATCTAACCTTAGACTACAGGGCCTTAAATACCTAAGAAGGGACGGAAAAAAAAAAAAAAAAAAAAACCCAGGATATATTCTGAAATGCTCATTTAATTCTAGTATAATATCACTATTTCAAGATGAACATTAAAAGAAAATCTACCTAAATGTCCCCCACAAATGATTTGTCCAGAATAGCAACGCACTCTGCATTGATATATTTTCATGATAACAATGCTTCTCTTCCGTTGAAATAATTGGGACTCTCACTACTTGAATTCATTGCAGAGCCTTTCAGAAACATAATAACATGTTTTGTGACCTCTGTGATTATTTCAGAGCTGAAATAAGCCTTTCATCTAATGAGCTCTGACAAGATAAACTATAACGTGCCAGAAACAATAGAACATATCTTCATTTAAAAACTTACTTGAAACTCATTCTGTTTCACATTAATTACATAAAACTACCTAAAACTTCTCATTCCTCCTTCACATTAATATTAAATGTCATCGTGGTCATACTGAGTTCATACTTTCTAACAAATACAAGTATTTTTGGTAAATTGTTATCACAATACAAATGATTTTAAATGGATAGAGCTTGATATGTCACTGTTACCTTCTTTTTGTCAATGAAATATACTCATTCCTTTCGGTATGCGTGACATCATTTTCATATTTTAGAAAAGCACACAATCAGACGATGCTGGGATAGGAAAAGTAGTCATTACACATCTTTGATAACACCCTAAATATTTTGTCATGCTGTGCGAGTGATAGATAATGGCATAAAGAGCATAACTCTTTGGGACCATAAGAATGTAGCAATTGGAAGACTCAAAACCATTGGGAAAAATCGATAGAACAAACTGACAGGATGGATACATTTTTGAGTGTGTAATACAATCTAACTTTCTTATTAGCTTCTGGTCCTTGGACCTTCAAAGACCAAGTTCAGGATCCACAGTTGGTTACTTGGTTTCTCTTTTCCTAAAATACATTTCTTAACTTTTATATAACACTTGAAAAGTTGTTTTGAGGCTTGTCCTATTGGATGTTGTATTGCACAGGGCAGTAGTTATGTAGATTAATGTAAAACAGCAACCATAGAGAAAAAAAAAAACTACTTTTCTGCATTTCAGTTCATAGGATACATAAGTTCAACACTTATATCACACTAAATTGAGAATGTCTTGAAAAGGAGCCATTATTATACCTGACTAATAATATAGACTGCCTGGGGAAAAAAAACGGGAAATAATCTGGTTATCAAAGCAAAAGCATATTTATCACAAGAGGGTTGTGCTGATTGACACTAGAACAAGAGCACCTGAGTGGGGAAAGTGCATAGAAGCAAAGGCAGAAAAAGCATTTTCCTCGAATTGAAACTTTAGGAGATATGAAACAAAATAGTGATTCTGTGTGCTGCTGAAAAGGAGCCATCATCCTTAGAATTCATGTACAGATGGAAGCTGTTGACAAGGTGCTCATTTATAGCCCTTACAGAAACATCATTGTTCCAAAGAAAAGAATGTAGCAGTCTGAAGGAAAATGCTGCGATCATCTCTCTGCAGAAGGTAACAACACCTGGAGTGGGAATCAGGCCCCATGATGCATGCGATAAGTCTCTTCAGGAAACAATGACCTTCCTGTGTTCACATCGTTCTCATTGGGAATGGAGGACAAGGCATTTCACTCTGCTCACATGGGTCCTGCTGAAAGCCGGGCAAATAGATCTGGTGCCTCACTACCTAAAACTTCTCATTGCTCCTTGCTTCCTTTCAGTGGTCCTGACATTTAAGCCACTCTACTGAGAAGGCTTATTTATATATTTATTTGTCATTATTATGTTTTATTCATGATAAATCAATATATGATTTTTAAAAGTCTCTCTCTGGCAGTTGTTGTCAGAAAAGAGTTTCAACGCATTTTAAAGTTTTAGTTAATTTAATTCCCCAAACTACAAAGTAAAAATCTCCTTTGCAGCTACACTAGACTGGTTCTGAAGTCTTGCCTAAGGTAAATCTTATTCCTTAGTAACTTTTAATTTTCTTTAAACTTCTAAGTCTTTGTGAAGATCTCTGGAAAATATGTATACATATAATGTATAATATTTCCATCAATACCAAAAATTCCAGACTATAACACAATATTTTTTACTTTGATTTATAGCAGGCATGACACAAATAGTAATATATTCACACATAAATTATATCCCAACTCTTTTCTGTAGTTACAATTGTTGTAAACATGGCACTATTTTGTACATTTTCTGTAATTTATTTGGTTACTTTCCAAATGATAGCCATTCAATTCACTTTGTAATAATCCTATTACAAAATTCTTCAGTAACTACCCTTGGATATGTTTTGCATTTATAAAATTAGTTATACTGAGTACTAGGATTACGTGGTGTTACTGACTTGAATCTATGGACTACACTCAAGGTGCCAATATGACTGTCTTAGGTGCATACTATGTTTTAGCATGAGTTACATTAATACTACACAACACTATAATATACTGTACTCTACCCTACTATACCATACTAAGAGCATACTATAATATTAAAAATAATCCTACCACTGACATATAAAACTTAACTGTGTCACTTAGAAAATTATTTAAAATTCTTGGAGAATCAATTTTTTCATTATTTGGTTTTAAGTAATGCAATATGAATTCATGGATTCATGGATGCTCAGTACCTACTCTGTCATGGGCTGTGCCCAGATCTATGAGTTAATCAGTTCCCTAATGGATGGTAATGAAACCTACCATCTGTACAGACATTTTAAATGCCAACAAATATATATTTATTGACTCTTCTAATATATTGAAGGCAAATTGTCTGTAAGAAGCTAACACTTATTATTGATATCAAAAGAGCATAGAGATTACCAGCATTTAATATTTTTGTAAAATAATTAGATTAAGCAAAGGCTGTTGAACAGCAACAAAATAGCTGCTGAGGTGACTCACTGATTTCATGGTTTAAATATTTAAGAGTTAGGATTGTTTGCAGCTTCATTAGTTAACAGAGGGTCCTCAAGCCAGGTTTGAAATCAATGAAAATGAAGTTAAATTATATTTTCAGAGTTTGTATTAGGGTTTTCTGTAATTGATTTTTTTGGGATATTCTCCAAGGCTCTGTATTGAAGGCATACCCTCTGCCATCTCTATTTTCATGCCACCTTTATGACTATGAACACCAAACAAATAAATGCAGCCTTGTATGGAAGTATCCTTTTTCATGTAGTCATGCCCTCTGTTAAGCTTAGCCAGTAGTAATGTGTTGCAGTACACTGAAATGCCTGAGTCAGATGCGTGATCTAATAGTCCCATTGAGTCCTCAAATCCCCAATCCCTCATCAGGGTATGTTTTTTGTCAAAATATATACACACTCAGGCAGGCCATACAATTTATTAACCAACTGGGTAAAATTATAAAGGGAAGCTGAATACTACTTAGCGGTATCGCTAGCGAACAGGCACTAAATTTGCTTTGAGAGAAGTCAGAGAAACTCTCAGTAGAAATTTCAGCAGTGAGATGTAACGCAGAGAGACTGGGACTCTCCAGAAGTTCGTGGGGCATGCAGCCTGCCACACACAGCAGCAAATGTGGTAGCAGGTGATGACTAACCTAACTCTCACCCATCTGTGACTCATGTGTACCTATTTTACACACACAATACATATAACACACAGATAGGAAAATAAGTTCCTATAAATTACAAGTTTAGTTTTATAACCGATATTTGTTCTCCGGTATCCCTTGACGAATCAATAAGCATGTTAAGAAACACCCAACCTGCTGGAAGGGGCAATATGTGAGGGTATCTTTTCTTCTTCAGTTGTCGTCTTTAGAATTTAATTTAGTTTATTTTCTACTTATGTATTTATTTGTGTGTGTGTGTGTGTGTGTGTGTGTGTGTGTGTGTGTGTGTGTGTGTGTATCTATGCCACAGAATCTGGAGGTCAAAGGGCACTTTTCAGGAATTGGTCCCCTCCCTCCAGCATGCTGCTTTTCTGGATAAAACTCAAATGTCAGGCTCATCAGCAAACACCTTTACCAGACACAAATTATCCATGTATATAGGGAACACCAGAATTTGGAACAATCAAAATGTTCCAGTAAACATTATAATTGTTCATTTCTTAAATAATGATTAGGTTCTGGGTTATTTGGAAGAATCATGCCAGCTGAATCACATAATGGTATAGCAAAGGAATTGGAATAATGGCAAACATTTCCAAAAATACATTCTTTTGTTGTAAAGTCTATTGAATGTTGCCATAGACAGTGGGTTTAATTGTTTGTGTCTAACCTCTGTTTATGTGAGGTGCAACGCCATGATGTTGAGATTGCAGGAAATAACTTGAAACATAAGAAATCTTATTAAGATTCTCAGAACCGAAGCCACAGATCTGCTTATTGAACTGATATCACTGGAGAAAGTGTGTCTCAGTGTCAGGAGTGCAAAGGGACAGATAAAGCATTTGTTTTTACATAATTTATTTTACTAAAAGTGACACTTGCTTTTCTTCTGAAATTAATCAGCAACATTTGGATTGTCATGGTTCATAGAGATAAATGAAGGCTTCTGCCAACTGCATCCTTTATCCCTTATGACTAATTCAGATTTTTCCACTCAAAGAGGTAGGCTAAAAGAAACACATAGATCTTCACTCAGTCCCCCATCCCTTCAAGAAAACTACATATCCAACATAGAGGAAAGATGACATTAAGTCCAACTAAAAGTTACAAAGCCCTTTTCTCATCAGAAAACTAAAGTATACCTTTTTATTTTTTTTAGCACTCTGTGTTTGATTTATTTGCAAGATGTCACACAAGTAGCATTCTCCCCTGTTTTTCACTGATCTGATTGAGAACATCAATAGTATCTTTGATCAAGGTCTCAAAGATCCCATCAACCAGCTGCATTTTCACACACAACTCATCCTCATCATAGTTAACCCACTGTGCCTCCTCCCCATGGAGCTCCTGGACCAGGATGTGATCTTCTCGGTCTCTCTTCTCTCTTCCAAATTTCATCCTTTTTTGCCAGTCTGTTTTGTGGTCTGGCTCCTTCTTAAGACTGAACAGTTTAAGTACTTCAGTTGTTATGAAGTGCTTGATTTCATCAAGGTTATTTGGATTTTTCACACATCGGAAATAACTAGAGTTGGCACCAAAACCATGAATTCCCAAAGTTCAATTCAAAATCTTCTTTAATGTAAATTACTTTTGAGATAGTAGAGATGCCTCAATGTATAGAAGTGCTTCTGATTAAACCTAGTGACCTGAGTTCCATCTCTGGATGGAAGAAGAGAATTGGCTCCAGTAGGTTGCCTTATTATTTTCATATGCACACTGTGGCACACATGCCCACACACATAATAAACAATATAGTGCAAAAGAATCAAACAAACACCTCTCAAAAGGTGCAATTTAAAGATTAGAAAAAGTATAAAAATGTACTGTTCACACAATGCTTATAAACCTAATTTCTATATTTTTATCAAATAATAAATAATGGTTAATATATGCAACTTAATTGATTGAACATGTGCCTTTAGTTTTTAGAGTACATTAAAATATGATCTTGGCAAGAAATGTACAAAGTTTGGTAAAAAAGACTATATGAGCAGTTTTGTGGCCATTTTCCATTCAGATATTCTTGTAGCCAAATAAAGGAGGTATTGAGAAAAATCATTTTATAATTGAATAAATAAAGCTCTTCAGAGTTTAATTAAATGGCCAAAATAAACAACTAAAAACCAGAACCCAAATTCCAGTTAAACTCTATGAAACTGCCTCCATTTAATGTTACCCTTTATCCTAGGACTAACCATCCTTTATAGTATCAGAAATTTAGAGTGGGGCTTTGGCTGGACTATTGACCTGGTTCAAGTCTTGACACAGACAATGCAATGACAGTGGCTACTATAAAGGACAAGAGAGATAAATCAGGTTCAAGAGGTGTTGGGTTTTATTTCCAAAAGCTACACAGTGGCTCACAACCATCTGTAAGTTCAGTTTCAGAATAGCTGTCACTTTCTGACTTTCCAAGACACCGAATTCATGTGGTCACAGACAATCACAAAAGCAAAATACTCACATGCAAAAACTAAAACTCAATAATTCTTTTTTTAAAAACCAATAGTTATAGGAGTGTTATCATGTAGGAAACTGTATTTTATGAGCTGCTTAACTATTGTAATTAATTAACTAATTAATTAATTAATAACTCCCTATGAGAGGAATTGCTATCATCTTTGTTTTCAATATTAATGAGCCAAAGTTTGGAAAGATTAATTGCCTTGGACTTCTACCGTATACATGAACTGAAGCTGAGTCAAGAGACTAACACCAGACAGATACATTCAACAAATATTGTGTAGTAATGTGTGCTCATAAATTATTTAAGAAATGAGAATATATAGGGGGACGTAATCCCCCTCAGGAACAGTCATAGGGGAGGGGAATAATGGGAAAATGGGGGGGGGAGGAATGGGAGGATACAAGGGATGGGATAAACATTGAGATGTAACAAGAATAAATTAATAAAAAAAAATAAATAAAAAAAAAATAAAATAAAAAAAATTATTTAAGAAATTTAAATAATTCTTTTCTTAGGAAAAGATGCATCTAATAATTCAAGTTTAATAAAGATCTGTGGAGAGCTATACTATCCTGAGAAACACACACACACACAAAAATAGATAATAAAAACCTACTGAAAAATTTAAACCTGTCATAGAACCCAGAAGAAACAAAAAGATAGACATAAAGTTTTTAAATAAAAAATTGTTATTTGCCCATTATTTAATTTACACTACATTAGAGCCATGAGGACCTGGTACCAGAGTAACAGACGTCAATATTTTAAATAGATGTCTTGCCTTATTTTTTATAATTTGATTTTTCTTTAGTTTATATATTGTAGTGGAGAAGAAGAAATTGCAAACCAGAGCCTGAGGGAACTGAAAATACAACAAATAACTATAAGGGTTGACATCAAAAGCAAAAGAAGAAAACACTAAGTTAATAAGGGCATGGTGTTTTCTCCATAACAAGCTTTCCCTACACAACATAGTTGCACAAAGCTTGTTATGCTTATCATTGTTTTTGCTTGATGAGAATTACTAAAAATATTTTACTTTATATTAATTATACATACTTTCAAACAGCATAAAGCTGGTGACCATACATTTAGGAATATTTCTACTGAATATAATCCCTCAGTTCACAGAACGTTTAAAAAATAACCTCTAGTTTTCATAAGTCTATTAATCAGTTGCATTTCCCATCTTACAGAATTAATGGTTGTTCTCTAAAATGATGTATTTAGAGCTAATACTTTGCTCAAAATAACATTAGATTAAAAACACACTATAACTATTGAATCAATAGAAGTTTTCAAAATAAGTGAATTGAATATCTTACAGGAAGTATGTTACTAAATTGAATTTAAGAATAGTTGCACAAAATTGCAGTTAGAATGATAGATTGACATAAACACATATATTTTCCCCATTGTAAGTTCTGCTTAAAGGATAAAAAGTTGTTATTGTATAAGATCAAAAACTAGAAGGCAGTAAGTAATGAAAGACAGAATACTCCAATAATTTGTTGGCAATAGAGAGGTGGTGATTGGGAAGATTGCCCAATAGAACAGAGTTCCAGGTGATTGCAGAGGGAAATGTTTGTCAGCATTCTATCACTCTAACAAATGAACAGGAAAAGCAATTTTTAGGGTGAAGAGGGTATTCTTAAACTCAGTTTGTAAGGTTCTCATCAATGATTAATGGCTATATTTTCTGGGTCAGGGGAAGCTGTGTGAAAAAAGGAAAACACTGAGAAGATAGACCCCACAATGCCTTCCCTCCAAAATGCTCACATATTCCACTCATTGCTCTTTTACAACTTTGGCATGTTTTTATTAATTGTTGTTACATACATTTATGCAACTATAAAAACATATTAATACACACATTAACGTGAGAAGACTGGTTCTCAAAAAACATGTCATGTGTACATGTACACATATACACAATTTATTAAATAGTGTGTTATTTAATTTCCAAGTATTTGGATTTTTACTATCTTCTTTTACTCATTTTAATTATCATTAATTAATTTATATATTTTATATTATATATACCATATATTTTATTTATTTATTTATTACTATTTTAATTTTATTAATTTATTCAGATTACAACTTAATTGCTATTCCATCACTTGTATCCTCCCGTTCCTCCTTCCCTCCTGCTTTCACCCTATTCCCCTCCCCTAGGTCTATGACTGAGAGATCTCCTCCTTCTCCATATATTTTATAATATAATTATTTTAATTATCATTATTCCTGTTACTTTTGTTATTATTACTATGGTGTGATAGGGTATTCATGTCAGTATTGTTCATGTTGAATTGGAGTTGGGTCTTTTTTTCTACCTTACAATGATTCCTGGGATAAAACATGGGTAACGGTATTTTGCCATTAATAACTTTACCCAACCCAGTGAGCATGATTTCTTCCTTCTTGATAGAACAGAAACCTTCATCTTTAGATCACATCTTATAATTTGAATCTATTCTTTCCTTGGTCTCGCCATGGGACAAAGAGCTAACTTTGTGGACAGTCAGACTTGTGCTGAGAGGTAATGATGGAATATAAAAGGACTTTTAAAAGAGAGGTTAGGCTAATTAAAATATTCAGAATTAAAACATAAATGTCAACTTGACATTTTCTTTTCCATTCCTTTATCTTTGTTTGGTTTACAATTCTTAAACCAAGCACCTATCTTCCTGTCACCTCTCAAGTGATGGTTCATCAGTCTAATTAAATATGTGGCTTATGATCCACTTAATGTCTTGAAACTGTGGCCTTCAAATATCATTAATCTTAAAAAGAAAGTTAACAGAAAAGTAAATGTCAATAAGAAATGGATTTTGAGAAAAATAATATTATTTTCTACTTGGTGTGTTAAAATTATGCTGCTTTACAATAGAATATAGCCTAATGCTCAAATTTGAATAATTTATAATCACATAAGATAATAATCTTTCAGTAAGACACTAAAGTAAATGAACATGGATACATTCACAAATCAAAATCTAAGTCTAAGTTATATGATTAAAATGTAAGTACCATCTTGTCTCTCTTGTAATTAAAAGGGGACGTTTCATAGCCAGAAGATGAGTCCTTTTTTTCATTACTTTATTCATATTACATCTCGATTGTTAGCCCTTCCCCTGTTTCCTCCCATTCTTCCCTTCCTCCCACCTCCCCCCTTCTCCTCTCCCCTATGTCTGTGATTGAGGGAGACCTCCTCCCCCTATATATTCTCTTAGAATATCGGGTCTCTTCTTGGCAACTTGCTATCCTTCCTCTGAGTGCCACCAGGTCTTCCCATCCAGGGGACGTGCTCAGAAAAGGGGCACCAGAGTTCGTGTGAGAGTCAGATATCACTCTCCACTCAACGGTGGAGAATATCCTGTTCGTCGGCTAGGTCTTGGTAGGGGTTCGAATCTTACTGCCTATATTCTCCTTGGCTGGTGCCTTAGTTTGAGGAGGACCCCAGGACCCAGATCTGCCTGTCATAAAGTTCTTCTTGTAGCTTTCCAGGACCCTGTGGGTCCTACTATTTCCCCATTCTTCCATGCTACTCTCGCCTACAGTCTCAATAGGATGTTTAAACAACCCAATTGCGAAATGGGGCTTGGAATTTAACAGAGAATTTTCAACAGGGGTATATCAAATGGCCAAGAAACACTTAAAGAAATGCTCATCCTCGTTAGTCATCAGAGAATTGCAAATCAAAACGACACTGAGATTCCATCTTACACCCATCAGAATGGCTAAGATCAAAAACTCAAATGATACCACAGGTTGGCGAGGATGTGGAGAGAGAGGAACACTCCTTCATTGCTGGTGGGAATGCAAACTAGTACAACAACTTTGAAAGCTATCTGGTGCTTTATCAGAAAAATAGGAATAGGGCTTCCTCAAGACCCAGCTATCCCACTCCTTGGAATATACCCAGTAAATGCCCTACCACACAATAGGGACATATGCTCAACCATGTTCATAGCTGCTTTATACATAATAGCCAGAACATGGAAACAGCCTAAGTGTCCCTCAGTAGAAGAATGGACTAAGAAACTGTGGTACATTTACACTATGGAATACTACTCAGCTATTAAAAACAAGGAATTCCCGAAATTTGTGGACAAATGGATTGATCTAGAAATTATCATAATGAGTGAGTTCACCCAGAAGCAAAAAGAGACAAACGGTATATACTCACTTATATCAAAACACTAGTCCAAGGGATAAGTACCATGAAAATCTTTACTTACCAAGAAAGTGGGTCAGAGGAGAGATGAGTCCTTCTTTGCCATGTTGATCCTGTTTTCACCTTGATTCGATAATGAAAACCCACAAGATTTTGTGTTCTTGCATGAAGCTGGATGAATAGAGTGAGCACAGGCATATCTCACACTGGAAAAGCATCCTGATGCTCTGCACACATCCTGATGATGTTAAGCCATGATTACCCAAGAATTACGGTTCTGAAAATACTCCATAGACCCGAAGGAATATTATCATGCTTGTAAAAACAATGTGGTAAACCAAAATTAGCAGTGACTCTAAACTAATTTTAATGAAAGAAAACGCTTGAAGATGTTTCATTTGTTTTGCTTGTTTGTTTTTGCTGTTGTACTTTTACGGTCTGAGTATCATGCAGATTGGTCTGATGGCTGAGTCATTTCTGAAGAACTTTATACCACTTGTGTCCTCAGAAGATGAATTTTGCCCTAAGCTACAGGGTTAGAATTATATAGCTTTCCACTTTGTGATTTTCTTTGCCCTCTCTTCTTTGATGCTTTCTGGATCTTGTGGAGGAGGAGTCCATACAGATGTCCTGTTTATGATGAACAAACTTAGTGACTTATTCTAAGTGCTTTGTACAGTTCTTCATCACTAAAGTCACAACTACTCAGAGAAAAAGAAGTTTCTCTGGCCAAAGTTGAGAGAAACACAGATATATGGGTGTTAATGTCATTGTCTAGAAAAAAGTTTGAAATCATGACTATTTAGCAAAACGACAACAGTAGTTTCTTACCTAATGCCTATGCTCTCCTTAGCTCTGGAAGTTGTGGAAGGTTTAGGGTACCAGAAAGGAATTTCTTCCTGTGCAGACGGCTCAACTACAATCAGAGATTCTTGGTTGCTCCTGTTACTGCACCATTGGGTATATTTTGTCTGACAGCATGCAGGATCAATTTTCAAGTAAGAGCACTAATGGCTTTCCCCCCAGGAACCATGTGTGTAACCTTCTAACACTGTGAAATCTACTAATCAGAGTAAGGCTTCAATCACAGTTCAATATTGATTTTTCTATGTCTTACACCCAAAGTGTTTTGTGTCTTCAACAACACTGTCTTAGCTTATAGTTATAGTGGACAACCAAGGACAATGGTAATATCCATTTCATATGGTTTCTTCATACAGTCTGATTGTGTTAAGTCTCCCCTATCCCGGACTTTCTCCAACACCCCTACCTCCATATTCTCTTAAAACTTTAACCACAAGTATTGCCCCACATTGGATATAACATGTGTTCTACTTCCTATTTTTTTTATTATATTTTTATTTGAGTTCTAAGATCATAAGGCTTTGTATAGTTTTTTTCATTTTGTTTAGCTACTCCTTCCTTTTTCTACCCTCCTACCCTACTCACTACTTGAATCCTTCTGTTCTCAGCATTTCCCTAAACTTTCATTTTACCTATTCCTCCCTACCTTACAGCCTCCCCCACCCCAATATCCCAGGTGAAGTTTCATGGCTTCTGCATATACACTGGGTGATCTAGTTATCTACTTACTTACAGTTTTTATAATTGCATATGTCTTTACAGTAAAATAACATCCTATATTCTGTTTTTCTTTTCCATTCACTATTGGCCAGCTAGGTTGATTCCATTTCTCACCCAAAATAAATAGAGCCACAGTAACTAGGATGTGCAAGTGTCTCTGTAGTAGACATAGGGTCTTCTAGATTTAAACCCACGAGTGGTATGTCTGGGTCATATGGTAGTTTTTCTTTCCTTCAACATCCAGGCTGATTTCCAAGGTGTTACACTCATTTATATGCCAATCAACAGCATAAGCATAAGGATTATACTTTCCTACAACCTGGTGTGGGCCCTTGTCTTCAGGCAGAGGAGATGCTCTCTCCAGGTAAGCTTAGTGCTCAGAAAGAGGTGAGCTCAGCCCCCTGCTGATAACAGCCCACCAGACCCAAATGTCATTAAAAGATAGTTCCTTGCAGACCCTAACCCACACAAAAGGTGTCAAAAGCTGGCTCTTTGAAGAAAAACATATCAAAGGTGTCGCAAGCCCCTGGAAGTGTCCTGGGAGGGTCTCCTGATAGTCAAGTACCCTTAGTTAAAAAACCCAGAGACTGGAAGGTTTGTAGAGCACTCCCCATTTCTCCCCATAGCTCTCTCCTTGTCTTTCTTTTATCATTAAACTTAGTGAATTAATATCTAGTTCTTTGACTCTTGACTCTCTTTAGTTCAATCAAGTGTGGTCTGGCCTTTCAGAAGCCAGAGGCTCCCTTTCCTCCTCTAGAAGGGAGGCAGATTTCTATTGTCTCAACCCCCATTGAGAGGCTGAGCTTGGCTGCCCTGTTCTGTTTCCCTGCCCAGAAGGCTTTCTTCATGACAGGTTCTAAGGACAGAGCCTTCTTCAGCTATCATCCAGAAGGCTGAAGAAATTCTGTCACCAGATTCTCATCCCAGCCTCCATGGGAAAGTAACTCACAACTTGGTTAGCATTTTTTTATCATTTATCTTTATGAATATGGCTATCTGACAGGAGTGACATGCAATCACTTTTAATTACTTTGAGACATCCCATACACACAAGATTAGGACAACATGTCTTATTGTCCTTATAAAAATGACCACTCTACTAAAATCAATCTACATATTGAATACAAACCAATAAAAATATCAGTATCTTCCTTCACAGACATATGAAAAACAATTCAAAATTTTCAAAAGAAACAAAAAGCCAGAAGTAGCCAAAGCAATCATGGAAAAAAATAAATGCTTCTTGAGATATTATAGCTGATGTCACAATAAAAGCATAATGGTACTGATACAAACCAGATTAGACCAATTTAACAAAAATTATATATATACTGTATATATCACACAATTATATATGCAAACATAGATATATATATGTACAACGTGTGGATATATATAATTTTATTTGTATATTTATGTATATCCACACACTATATAAATAAAATGATACAAGCACATCTACTTAATTTTTAACAAAAATTTTAAATTTTATGCGGTAGACAAAATAGCCTCTTCAACAAATGACACTGATAAAACTGGATTTTAAAATGCAAAATCATAAAAAGTAATAAGAAATCATAAAAAAATCACCCCCCACATAACTCAATTCTAAAACTTATAGAAGTAGCTGTAGCAAGTGCATTTCAAAGTATAGATATAGACAAAGACCTTCTGGAGAAATTTTTGTTTGACGGATTCTCTGAATTTTCTAGAACAAACAATCTTGAGTTTGTTCAACATGTAGGCACAAGTATGACTTTCTGATGGAAGCTGGTGGCACAGAACCCAAATCTAACACTTGACAAATGGGATCTCATGAATAAAAAACTTTCTGTATGTAGTGTCAGAGAAATGGCTCAAAAGTGACAAGTTCTTCTTCTTCTTCTTCTTCTTCTTCTTCTTCTTCTTCTTCTTCTTCTTCTTCTTCTTCTTCTTCTTCTTTTTCCTTTTCTGAAAATGCTTGCTCACTTCCCACTATTCACCTCAGCCAGTGAACAACAACCTTTAACACCAGCCTCAAAGGATCTGAGCCCCTTTAATCTACTCTGCTTGCTTGCTAACACCTGCACACACACACACACACACACACACACACACACACACACACACACACACACACACACACGAACATATATATACACGCACAATTTTTTCATTAAAGGTATAAGTAAACTGTTGAACAATATATAAAACTGTCAATCCACTGAAAAGACAGCACAGATAATGGAAAAACGTCTTTCTCAGCTACACATTTGATAAAGACGAACGTTTAGAATCTACAAAGAACTCAAAAAAAGAAACCAAAACAAACAAACAAAAAGCCCCTCTTTTGAATGGGTTTTGGAACTTAACAAATAATTCTCAAAAATAAATACAGGATACTAAAACCTTAAAAAGTATAATAGGCAAACATATGAAGAGCTTAAGATATTATTACTGTTGTTTCTTAAGTAATCTAGTAAAATAAACTATTTATGTTAGATATTTTAGGAGGTATTATTGATTACCTGGAGAAAATGTAAAATATATGAGAGGTTGTACGTAGGGTATAGGCCAACCCTATGCCAGTGAAAACTAAGGACTTCCCGGTCCATGGACAGTTGTCTTCATGTAGAATAGTAAAGACCACTGTGTTAAAAGGCTATAAGGCAATGGAACTGCGTCTACTTATTTTATGTTTCAGAATAAATTTAGTCATTAAATCACAACCTAAAATTGATGTGCGTACACACTGTAACTATTATTTGTACTTTAAAAAAGCTTTATGATTCTTTGGCAAAGAAATGGAACTTTTAAAAAGAAAAATCAGATATTTTTTAGGTCTAGTTAGATGGTTTAAGTTGTCAGAGATGAGGTATGATAGATATTGATCCTCATTCAGAATTTTAGACTCACCAAGACAGAAAAACGTTTTCTTCAATGTTGCCAAATACAATTAGCCAAAACATCATGAGTGTAACTTTCGTATAATCCCTGATTGTTTTATGGCTCATCTTGCTGTGTGTACTTTTTATGTATGTGTAATAATATAAATGTGTATGCCAAAAAAATTAAAATTTAAAAAATAAAGAAAAGCAATGGCTTCATGTGGAAAGGATAATTCTATCCTTACATATAGCATTTAGATCTAATTTTAATTTTACTTTTGATAATAATAGTCACATATAGTAAAAACTAATAAAGACATATTGTCAGCCAAAACTGCAACATGTTTACATCCACTGCCGTTTGTTAAAGCCCACAGTGCTTATTTGACTAGAAGACTAGGGAAAATCACACAGCATCTTAGTCTACATTTTCACATGAGTAAAAGCTTACTCTCAATTACATTGACCCTGCCATTTGTGAAGTCTAAATTACAAGTAATTTTAAGGTTTGCGTCACAAACATGACCTTTTTGTTATCTGGCAAAAGGAGGCTGATTATTTTTAGCCATTTCAAATATCATGTTTCACAGTTTTCTTTTCAATTTCAAAGTATAATAACATAGTTTTAAAAGGGGGGAGGGAAGCCGTCTAGCTTATACATTTGAACAATAGCAGTAGAAGCTCCCCTCTTTAAATGTATGAAGACATTAATAACATGCAGACAAGATAGCTATTCAAATTTATTTTTTTAATGCTCTGCAAGGGAGAATGAGTGATGTATTTTGCATTTCTACCTCACTGCATGCCATTTCAAGGAAATCTTTTTTTTTTCAAACACACAACACACACACAAACACACACAGTGACATACACACACACACACACACACACACACCTCTTGGGAATGTGGATATCGTGGACTTATACAAATTAATGTATATATCCTTTTACTAGATTTCTCCACACTAGTTCCCTGAGTTGTCCTTTCCTGCACAGCAGTCCTGGAGGGGAAAGCCTGTGTTCTTTTTAGGTTTGTTCTCTTAATTCTGATTGCAGTTGATTTTGCACATGTTTAGCTACCATGTTACTGTGATGGCTGTTTTGCCTTGAATTAATCTTTTTCTGAGACAACTATTTATTTCTGCTATGAAGCCCATTTCCAATCTAATCAGACAATGGAAAATAATTGTGTTGCATAAAGTTTGATTTATGGATGTAGGATATAGACTTTACAAAATGTTCGTGTGTCAGAAAATATTACATTGTTTTTTATTTTCAAAAGCAAAAACTATTCTTATCTTAGCAATCACGTTTTACAAGTGTCCTAGTATCAAGTTTATCTTCTTGTTCCAGCAACCAAAATGTAGCTTTCAATGCTCTTGTTAATAAAGTAAACTAGAAAAGTAAGTATATTTTACCAGTTTAAATAAATATTTTAAATTAATTTATTAGTTTTAAGTTTTACTGTCAGTGTATATTTTAAATTATTGATAGATACATTTTATCACATTACATTGATACTTATTATTTTTATTTTGAGATTATAGTGTAATTACATAATTTTCTTATTCTATTTCATACCTGCAAGTGCATACATACAATGTTCCTTTTTGTGTTTTTTTATTAAATGTTATAACATGCATCTTTGTATATTTGTATACACATATATTCATAAATATGTTTAATATGTATAATGTTACTCAGATATATGATTTGATTGATGACCATTTGGTATTGGATAACCAATTGGTGTGGTCTTCACTATAGAAGACTATTCCTCCCACTCTCAGCATTCCTTGATTGCCTGTAGTTCTTTGTGTAACACTGAGTCCTTGTGGGCTTTCCCCTGTCCACTTTTGCATGTCTGCTATTATCTTTGTTCAGCTCATATTTAGCCAGCATGCTGCTAAGATACTATGGCCATAGCTTCTGACATTACTAGGAGACAGAGTCTCACAACAAATTATCTGATCCTCTGGCTTTTACAGTCTTTCCACCCCGTCTTCAGCAATGTTCCTCCAGCTTAAGTGAAAGAGGGAAGTAATGTTTTAACTCAAAGACTATTATCAGTTCTAGAGGGTTCAGGAGCCCCACAAGGAGACCTCAAGGTTGGCAGGTCTTGATCCAGGGCGGTCTGCACAAACTGTTGTATCAATCAAGGACAACACATGCAGTACATGCCAATGGAAAGCAGGGACTGCCTCTAATATGAACTCTGGTTCTCTCAATTTGGTCATTTCCCCTTGGTAGGGAGGCCCAGGGGCACACAGAAGAAGTGAATTCAAGCTATCTGGATGAGACCTGATAGGCTATGGTCATATGGTGAGGGAGGTGGTCCCCTTCTGTCAGAGGTCTAGAGGAGAGGAATAGGATGAAAGAGTGAGAGAGGTTAGGAACTGAAAGATACAAATGAGGGGATATCAATTAGATATAATCTGAATAAATTATAATAAAAATAACTAAATAATTATCAGTTAAAAGATCTGTTTTACAAGGAATTCCCGAAATTTGTGGATAAATGGATTGAGCTAGAAATGATCATAATGAGTGAGTTAACCCAGAAGCAGAAGGAGTCAAATGGTATATACTCACTTATATCTGCATACTAGCCCAAGGGACATGTCCCACGAAAGCCTTCACTTACCAGGAAACTGGGACAGAAGGGAGGGCATCCTATTGGGACTCCAGATGAGAGACGCATGGGAGAATAACAAAATAAAAGGATACAAGTAGAACAATATGATAGGCAGATTTGGGCCCAGGGGTCTCGCTCAAACTAAGGCACCAGCCAAGGACAATACAGGAGGTAAACTTTAAACCCCTTCCTAGATCTAGCCAATGGTCAGAATATTCTCCACAGTTGAGTGGAGAGTGTGATATGACTTTCTCACGTACTCTGGTGCCTCACATTTGACCATGTCCCCTGGAGGGGGAGACCTGGTGGCACTCAGAGGAAGGACAGCTGGTAGCCAAGAAGAGACTTGATACCCTATGAGAATATATAGGGGGAGGTAATCCCCCTCAGGAACAGTCATAGGGGAGGGGAATAATGGGTGGGGGAGGAATGGGAGGATACAAGGGATGGGATAAACATTGAGATGTAACAAGAATAAATTAATAAAAAAAAGATCTGTGTTAGAATGACAATAAATGAAACAGAATAATTAGCAGTGTCTTCTATTGATTAGCAGTACTTGTATTGCTCTGATAGAACACTATATCTAAAAGTAACTAGAATAGGAAAGAGGTTTTTTTTTCGTCTTGCACGTCCGAGTAACAGGTTCATCACTGATGGAAGCTAGGGCAGGAACTGAAGCAGGAATCTGAAGGCAGAATCTCAAACCAAAGGCTTGAAAGAATGTCACTTACTATGTTACTCTTTATGGCTTGCTGAGCTTACTTTCGCGCACAACTTTGTGTCACCTCTCTGAGGGTGGTTCCACCGAGAGTGGGTTTGATCCTCCCACATAAATCTCCAATGAAGAAAATGCACTACATACTTGAAAACAGGCCAATTTTATGGAGATATCTTCTTTTTTAAAAATTTTTTTATTAATTTATTCTTGTTATATCTCAATGTTTATCTCATCCCTTGTATCCTCCCATTCTTCCCTCCCTCCCATTTTCCCATTATTACCCTCCCCTATGGCTGTTCCTGAGGGGTATTACCTCCCCCTGTATATGCTCATAGGGTATCAAGTCTCTTCTTGGCAACCTGCTGTCCTTCCTCTGAGTGCCACCAGGTCTCCCCCTTCCAGGGGACATGGTCAAATATGAGGTCCATCAGTAGAAGAATGAATAAAGAAACTGTGGTACATATACACTATGGAATACTACTCAGCTATTAAAAACAAGGAATTCCCGAAATTTGTGGATAAATGGATTGAGCTAGAAATGATCATAATGAGTGAGTTAACCCAGAAGCAGAATGACTCAAATGGTATATACTCACTTATATCTGCATACTAGCCCAAGGGACATGTCCCACGAAAGCCTTCACTTACCTGGAAACTGGGACAGAGGGGAGGACATCCTATTGGGATTTTAGATGAGAGAAGCATGGGAGAATAGCAAAGTAGAAGGATCCAGAGGGTCCTAGAAACCTACAAGTAGAACATTATGATAGGCAGATTTGGGCCCAGGGGTCCCGCTCAAACTAAGGCACCAGCCAAGGACAATACAGGTGGTAAACTTTAAACCCCTACCCAGATCTAGCCAATGGTCAGAACATTCTCCACAGTTGAGTGGAGAGTGGGATATGACTTTCTCACATACTCTGGTGCCTCACATTTGACCATGTCCCCTGGAGACATCTTCTTAATTGAGGACTTCTCTTTCCTGATATCTCGAGCTTTTGTGAAATTGACAATCACTGTGCAGCACAAATAGTTAAGGATTTTCTTCCCATTTGACTATTTCATCGCCTGTGTTTCTTTCCAGGAGGAACAATCATTCTGTAGGACAGACAAAAGTCTGACTTTTGATTCTGCTCTCCAGATATTGGTTCTATGACTTACATGCATTATTTAATATCAGTTCATTTATTTGTAAAGTATTAATTTTATTCTTTTAATAACCATATGAAGTTTTTTTAAGTATAACCAAACAAAAGCCTTTATAATTTTACTATGTAGCGATTGAGTTCCTAGGCCCTTACAAAGCACTAATTTCTACAATTATTACACTGAGACTAAATACTGAAGCATATTTGACAGACAGAGCCTGGTCACTGACAACTTCACAAAAACACAAACGTAACACCCGGCACAGATTCTAGTTAATGTTGGGTGGAGATGTGAGAAGTAGAAAGTCAAACTGATTACAAGATTGAACCCACCTGCTAGGTGGGCGCAGATAATCAATGTTTGGATGAAAAGCTACTATTCTTTTTTAGTTTATATGTTTCCAAAGTTTAAAAAATGGATATGAGAAACATACACTGCTGTATTTCATCTAACCATGTTATTCATGGTAAACAAAGAAGGAAATGAGAGACACTGAAATGCTGTGCCTAAACACTAACACATTTTTTTATCAGATGATTAGCCTTTTAAATTGTGGAGGCATTAAATATGGAGAGCAATACCTCAAATCATCGAATTATCAGTATTAATTAGTATAGATAGATTGGTGGGAAGGTACATAGGTAAGTGGGTAGGTAAATAGATGTGTAAACAGTCAGTTAGTTAGGCAATAGATAGATTTATGATAGATAGATACATAGATGATAGATGATAGATAAAGAGATGATAGATAGATAGATAGATAGATAGATAGATAGATAGATAGATGTAGCAGATTGACCATATGAATGGAACCATACAAATTTCAAAAGACCCTGAAAACCATGCTTGTAACATATAAAGCACCAACAATTTATTCTCTCTGTTAAATAACACGTAGAAAACAATCGGGCAAGTCAAATTGAATATGCTTGATTTCAGGGCCTATGTGCCTTCTCAGAGGAGCTGGTACTACAGGGCTGTAAGAACCAGTTCTGTTTCCTCCATGTGACTTTGCTTTCTTTGTTCCCATCTTTTTATTACTCTTATGAAAAAATCTTTTCAGTAGTTTGTGGTATAAAGTAAACTTTAGTGGATCTTTTAACAGCCATTGCTTTACTTCATCTTTGCCCAATGATTGTCAGTCCCTAAAATAGATTTTAAGAGACAGCCCTTGCTATCTATAACTTTTGCTTTTAATTTGGAAATGCTAATGTTTTGCACATGTCTGCATATGTGTGAGTGTTTGTGTGTGTGTGTGTGTGTGTGTGTTAGAGAGACCTCAGTACATTATCATTATAACCTTAAGAGATATTTGTTTTTTGACATAGATTATTATCTTATATTACATTGACGGCATCAAGATGTGGTTACATGAAGCATTAACTTACCTCCACCATTGCATTTTTTTGTGAGGAGGCAGGAGTGTTATCTGAAATATGAAGGATAGCGTCTTTAGCTGAGCTACTTTTCTTTTATCTTCTACACATATGAGGTTCATCCCTAAGTCAGTATTTTACCTCCTTTTGAGTTTCTGTGGAATGGCTACATCCATCTTAATTGGAATAGCTCTCAAAAAACACTATTAACACTGTTATTATGCCTGAAGACAACATTCCTTTATACTAAACACAATAAATTGCATGGGAGGTCTCAAATATAAACACAGAAGTCTCATAACACATGGATAATAGCAATCTTCTCACAAATGAAGCTTTCTGATTATCTCTGTAAGAGATACCAGTTTAGATATGTGCTTCTGTCTATTGCAAGCACAATGGTAGCAGTAAGGAACTAGCAAAGAGCTCTTTTCCTTACAGCCTGTTATAGCTACACCCATATTTTGATGGTTCATGCAAACCTTCATAGAGATGATTAATATAGACTTGCCTAGAAAACTTTGGAAATTTATGTGCCTTGAAAAAGGATTCTACAGTCAATCATCGTTCTGAGATATGGAGTGATAGAAAAATAGAGGATCCATAATGGTGAGCAAAATAGAAACAGAGGTCATTTCATTAAGTGAACCAACCATGCCAATGAGTAGTAGTAGGCTTTTGCCCAAGATCTCATTTGCATTAGACCTCTTCAGTACTTCCTACCATTGGAAATTGTCTGATTTACTGCTGATAAACTACCTGTGTTCCTATTTACAAGATTTAATTTAGTTGGATTTTCAACTTATTAACATAAGCTTATTATTGCCACTAAGCAGCTTATTCTTACATTTTAATATAATTAGTAGTTCTGTCAATACTAATGTACTTAGCAACAGGTAATTTTAAAAACAAAGTCATAAAAATATTTACTGAACAGTGTCTTAATGTCAATAAACATCACGAAAACCACATAGAAACTGGCCTTTGACTCAAGAAGATATGTGTTGGGAACTATGATCCCTGTGAGATCAAATCTGATCTGAGGGCATTCATCATAATCTCTACAGAGAACAATTTTGAGCAAAAATAAATTGTTATTTTACTAAGGATTGAGAGGTCAGAGCTCAAGGCTTCCTGCCAGACTTTCTGGAGATGGAGCAGAAAAAAAAATCAACTAAAGTGAGGTTGAAGAGAGAAAACCGTACATTTTGCATACACAAATTCCACCAAATCCTTGGCCTGTTTCTGAGTTCACATGAGATAGGTCTCCAAGGAGGCTAACCAAAAGTACTAAGACTGTTAAAGATTAATCAGCTATGTCAGCACCTGACCTGCTGGGGAGAGAGGGGGAACTGTTATTCCAAGTTACAGTCATGGTAACTATCACACACTTTCTCTTCACTATCGAGGCTGTGTTTGCAGTTCTAGAAAAGTAGTGAGAAAGGTCGGACAAAAGAAGCATCTGAAGAGACATTGGGCCAAGTGTTTTCAAAGTTCCGTATGTCAACACTACATGGGCTTGATTATAAGTACTGAAATTAGGTAGTACAAACAGAACTTTCTTTTTAATATTTTTGGGGGACTAGTTCACATTCTTTATATTTTCCTGCATTTAAAATCAATGTATAAAAAATCCGAAATAAAATAAAACCAATCTGTCCATTTCCATAAAAAAGAATATCTTCCCAAAATTTTATTTGTCATTATAGTAAGTCTACAGAAAAATTAGAAAGGATTGAAAAGAAAAAGAGACCAAAACTTATGAAGCCAATATGTCTCCTCCATCTATTTTGACATCCTTTAATTTCCTGTATCATATTTTATACTTGTAATATATACACATATACATATATATGTGTGTGTATGTATGTATATATATGTGCTGTACAAAAGTGTGTTTCATTTTATTACAATGATCTTTCTTTAAAAATTTAATATCTTTGTAATTTCACTAGTCAAAGCTAGAGAGATGGTTCAGCATTTAAGAGCACTTACTGCTCTTCTAGATCATCCAAGTTGAACTCCTAGCATAAATGTAGCAAACAGTGATCTGTAACTCCAGTTCCTGGGTATCCCATGCTCCTTTTAGGCGTCCTTAGGCACTGCAACAACCTATTACACAGAAATATGTGCAGCAAAAGCACCAAAACATATAAAATAATTAAAGAATTAAAAATATTTTGGTAGTGTACCAACTTTATTTATTGCACGTATTTACACTGTTTTATATTTGGATAATATTTCTTTTTATGGATCTTTATCTTTTTTAAGTTATGTATCTTACTTCTAATTACCTATGTGCCCTTTTTTCTAATCTATCAATTTATTGAAATGAGACAGCAAAAGATAGAACATAGAACAATAAGTAAACGCTACAGAGATGATTTAATGTAAACAATTCATCAAAAAAAAAACGAAAAAAATACAAACATCTGAATGGCATAATATAAATGTCTTTATGCTGTAATAGAGATTTTATCTATTTTTAAATTTTTATTAAATATTTTATATATATCCATATTGTTACACATATACACAATAAACTACCTATAGCAAGAAGAACCATGAAATTATCAGGAATTGTATGTATATATGGTACATTCATAGCGTATTTGTATTTGGCAGGCTTGAAGAAAACATCTTTCATCTCTTGGTGCATCTAAAATTCTGATTGTAAATCAATATCTAACATGTCTCATCTCTATCAACTTAAAACATCTATGTAGACCTAAATACATATTATCTCCTAAACAACTAATCATAGTCATATCAATTACAAGTCTACTTTTATCTCAAGAATATACACCCTAGGTTTAATAGATAGATAATGGTTCTATAGAAAATAAGGTAAAATAATTTCGTAAGGTCTTCAAAAACCTCAGAGACCTAAGAATATGGCATTTAAAGATGTTTTTATTATAACAAAGATACATTTACAATGAGACAGGTTAACTCCTGGCAAGACCCAGCCTACCTCAAAGAAGATGATGAGCATCAAAGAACCTCCTTATGGAGATGGCTTCAAATGTGGCAAACAAGCCATGGGACAAAATGTCCTCGTTTCTACCACAGACAGAATTCTACCTAAAAATGGGCAAGTTTGGATACAGAAAGAGTCAATGGCCAAACTCTGCCAAGACAGGGTAATCAAGTCCTCAATAGCTTCTGCTTCATAGTTATGTCTGTCAGATATATTGTGCCAGAGGGTGAAGACGTTGCTCTAATGTTGTAGAGAATTTTGAGTGACTGTTTAGGCAGTAAACCATCTTTGTCATCTTCTCATTTGGGGAGCTTCTAATCTCCACTCCTCTGAATACTCGGGTGATTCATTTTATTCCTTCTCAAGTCTCTGATGGGGTTGAAGACCAGATAGTTTAGTTTTACAATTAAGCTTAGTTGATAATACTTCTTAATGGAATAATGTTTAAAGTACTTCATAAATTAATGGAAAAAATACAAATATAATGGCTATGACTGTTGAAAAATAGTTATGAAGGAAATTCTTGACTTGTTCCTAATATTTCTAGAAAAACAAAGTTTTTTTAGCATTAAATGACATTTACTAAACATTTTTCAGTGATTTCTCTCCTTGGATTGAGAAAATAAATTTATTTTCCTAGATTTCTAAAGTCCATTATTTTTTTCTTGCCTTCTTTAACTCAACTCTCTTGGTCAGAAATTACATCTAAATACTTATAAAATGTATTTTATATGACATACAAAGCATAATGTAATATATTTACATATATATTCCAGTAAATGAGTTCCAGAATTTTCAGTTTTTCTATAATATATATTTTTTAATTTAAAAACTATTTTCAGTATAGGTATAAAGCCCTGCAAAATTTATCTGGCTGTACATTTTAAAACTTATAACAATAAAAATTAAATTGGTTTCTATTAAAAATTAATTTGAGCAAAATATGTATAGAACATTAAGTATTTTATTACATTCCAGATTGTTTAAGATATGGAAAATACATCATTATAATACACATGTGGATAGCAAATGAGTTTCTCATAAATATCTCTCATTATAGAAATGATCAAAATTTCCAATTTTGATTGAATAAACACTTATAAATTGTCCTAAGTACAAAGTACACAAGCTATAAATGATGTCTTTTTCATAACATGTTTGGAAAGGAGTTAAAAATGTTAAAATAACTGTAACCTCTAAATTATTAACAAATTTCATATTCTCTAGAACCCTTTTTCTAGTGAAACAATGAAGTCTTCAGTGCAATACCAACATAAAACAATAGTGTGAGTATGCATATGCAAAACTGATCACTTGCCATATGAGAACTTCCCTTATGAAAGTACGAATAGAGTCATGAGCCATAACTAAATAAATAGTTTTCTAGGAACACTGGGGTTTTCTTTTTCAAATGATAAACTGCAAATAATTCATCCTTTCTATATTTAGGCAATGTAAGAAACATGCAAAGATTAGACTTATGGAAGATTAGAGAAATCATCGTAACTGAAATATGTAGCACAAAATATTTTCTTCACTGGCAATCAGTTGGCCATCTATCTTTTCTGTCTCCGTTGCCAAATAAAAGAAACTAAGACATGATTTGATCCAACTTTTTATATAGAGTTTCGGGTAGTACACGTGGAAGTACAGCCTGGGCATCCAAGTGCTCTGGAAAGTCCTTCAGGACTCATACCATTCAGACTTGGTTTAGCTATTCATCGTATCATAGATGTAGTACGTATTTATTTTATTCTTTCCAAGTGAACAGAGAAGTTTTTCTGAAGGGTTTTGATGCATTGGAATTTCAGTCAATTGAATATATTCAGATTTTAAAAACTATATTTTTTTGCATTTAAGAAAATATTAGCTATGAAAAAAAATGACAAAGAAGGCTCAAATGATTCACTTGGCAAACAGAGCTGGAAACGTCCAACTGATGGTTGCGTACAGAAATGTAATAAATGTTTGTTTGCGCGTTCAGTCATTGTGAACCCAATTCCAGCTGATTTCAGCTAAGTGAATTTATAAGAAATCATACCCTCTTAGCAGAATCTCACCTAGTAATAATTCTTGAGTTCTAACAACATTTGTTACAGGAGGCACAGAAGATGCCTTAAAACACTAATTATAAATTTAAAGAAGAAAATATGCAAAATAATCAGGCAAAGATGCACAGGTTACAGTTGAAAAGGTTGGTAATAACGATAGCTGGGATGGTTAAGAACAAGCAAACAATAATTACTATTAACAGGGTACTGTTGCATCATAACCAGGGCTATGCGAAAAAATAACCCCAACTCCATATTAATATAAACAAGTTTTAAATACATAAATACCAGAGAGAACCCTAATATGAATAAAAGTTCCAAAATGTTTATAAACAATGCACCCTTATGGCAGTGGATCACAAATCCCTACTTCTTAAGCGTAAGCTGTATGTAGTGACTTTGTTCCCAAAAGCAGATTATGTAAAAAGAAGAATTACTTTTCTATGGAGAAACTCAACTGGTGGTTTTGGCACTAAGGTCAGATGGCTTGTTAAGGGTATGGTGAGTGGGAGCATAGGAAGGCTTGAGCATGCTGTCTATAGCTAGGATGGCGAACAGGACAATGTTCTTTGCATCAGTGGGAAAGGCTGATGATGTGTGAAAGCAGACATTTGGCAGGATTGGTTTCTGCAGTAAGGATGGAAACTAGGAAACATCCCCACTCAGCTAAGGTATGTAGCTGATGGAAATTCCCTGAAAGATATTGAGAGTGATCTTTTGCTTCTTGTTGATACTTAGGATAGAAATATAATAGCACAGTGACTAACTCAATAATGGAGAGACCTGATGTTTCAGAGTTCAAAGATAAAACTGCTTATTATCCTCAATCACAGTATAGCAATTTATCTTCAATGGATTCAGAACAAAGGTTGGATCTGGGATTATACTGTGAAATCCCTTGTCAAAACAGTAGATGTTCGTAAGGTATGCCTCATTGAAACTTCCAGGCCGATAAAAACTACTTCTAGGAGTTTCATTATGACTCAGATTTTCTATATTTAATAATGAAACTTTAAACAATTCTGTAGTGCTGTTAGGAAATAAGTTCACCAAGAACTCAAGGAATGAAGAAAATATGTGGCAATAACTTCCCTCTAATAAAGTAAAATGTGAATCAATAAAAACACATGCTCTTAAAGTGATTATTCTGTTTAATATTACATAACACACCATAAAATAGATACTTGAATTATAGACATCTTGAAAAGTGACATATTCTGAGGAAGTAATTCAGCTATAAACATGAGCTGTTGACCAGCTAGCAATAGGACCCAAGGGCCAGAGAAAAGGCCATTTACTATATGTCCTAATATGAAGTACTTATGGTCGAGAAAGTAGCAGTGTGCTTAGAGCTAGTTTGTTCATGAGGGAACCATGTGTCTTTCATTTGCCTCTAGTAAAATAAATATGATACTATCAGTTATTGAACTATTTTCACATCATTTAATGGTGAATGTGTGATAGTCAAACATCTATTTTCTTTAGATTGTGCTCTTTGTTTTAAGGACAATATATGTAGAAGATGCTTGACGACACTCTTAACTGTCACCATGACTAACTCATGTGATAAGAGTTCACATTTATAGCTGGTTTCTGCTGAAATGAACTTGAGCTTGTTGAGAAAGGAATGATTATATACTGCATGGGAGAGGTATCAGGGTTCGAAGATCAGAATAATTTCTGTTCTGTAAAAATCCAGTTACTATTTTACAATCTAATGTTGGAATTACTTCATTGAATGATTGCATCTACTAGTACTCATTGTCATATTGGGACTTGATTGTTATCCAATGGACTACAAAACACATGACTAATGCAACATTTGGTGCCAGGTCATGAAAGAGTCAAACACTTTTGACTTGCTCTCTTAAGACACTTGTTCTTGGAACTCAAATTCTGACAGTGTGGGGATTCCCAATGAAAGACCACAGAGGGAGGAACCAAGACCTTACTTAATAGCCTTGGATAATTTCTAGCCAGTAGCATGTAAGTCATTGTGGAGATAAATATTCCAATTTCATATCAATCCACCATACATGCTTCAAATGTCACATGGCATAAGTACATTCTGATGTCTCAACTACAAATTCATGAAGAACTCAAGTTTAACTTTAAAAGTCACTGAATTAAAATAGTCATCAAGAGATATCTTGATTACAAATAAATATACTTAAAATCTTTGTCAGATAAGAATATATGCGCATGCAAAGTGAAAACACCATAGTTGATTAAAAATACACTTGTGGAATAAGTAACTTGTCTGCCAGTTTAGTTAGCATTTTTTGTTTGTTTTTCTTACATCTTGCAAGAAGGCACATTTCCCCCTTTGCTTTATATACTGCTTAAAAGAGAATTGGGCTTAGGAATTAGAATCAACGTAATAGTTGCAATCCTGAGAAAGAGCAAAGGGTTTGGGACATGCAGTCTAGAAACTGGAAATATCTGGAGTCCTGTAAATCAGTGCTGTACAGTGCATCACATAGACAATGCAGCATCTCTACAACCTACTTCTGTCTGAGAAGATAAAGATGATTGACACATCTTTGGCAGAGAAAGGCAAAATTTATTTTTTACAGGCAAAATGGGAAATATAAACTCTGACTATCTGAATATAGTTGTCTGGATATATTTATTTGGATTCATTTTAGCAAGTAGAAAATCATTTATTTGGATCTAGATGCTACCTCCTGTAGGAGTTTTCTATCTTAGTATGTTTTCTCAAGGCACATGAGAATATATTGGAGGTGCAGCATGTCTTGTTCAGGGGATAACTACAGTGTAGACCATTTTTCTATTGCTCTTCTACTTGTCAACTTCAATAGGAGCTGATTTGTTTTTTGCAACTTTGTAGTTGAATATACAGAGCCCTGTCCCTTTTTGTGCCTAGAATGGAAAAGTCAAACGTAGCTTCAAAACACTGGCAGTTTAAGTATTCAATGATATTCAATAAATAGACAGTATTAGAAAATTTGTGCTGTTATTAAAAAAAGCCTAGTCAATGTTCTTAGACCCTACCTTGCAATACAGCCACAAATAAAAGTGTGTGTGTGTGTGTGTGTGTGTGTGTGTGTGTGTGTGTGTGTGTGTGTGTGTAATAGCAGAATGGATGAGCAGTACTTTAAAACCCTTAAAGTCACATATGACTTCCCATGGAAAAGTAACTAGTCAGAAATATTAAATATGCCACATATTAGTGGCATTCAAGGAAAGGGACAGACACAGCAGATCCACTAGACAGATAATTTAGCTGGGTAAAATCCTTCAGCATTGCACACTCTATGATGCGAATGGAGGCAGTGTTGCTAGAGTGGCATACTCATGGGAATGCTTAGTGAGTAGGAAGGAGCATATCAAACTGCTTGCAGACATGGTGCATTCATTTTGGACAAAGCATGCTTATGAAATGATAAACTCTCTCAAGTTTCAAGCTGTAACTTTGATAATTGAACCAGATCAAAGGGCTCACTAGAATCTTACACATACATTTGTAATTCTTGTGCTCTGTTTATCCACTTAAATATACAATTCTGCTTTTAAGTCTAGTTTGGCATCTTCAAGACCATACGATGCACATAGTGTGTGGGGCATCCTTCATGAGTTCTTAATTACATAACCCATCCTTGTCCATTTACTTCACCCCTCTCTGTACTGCATTGTCTTCAAATGACTGTTAACCATCTAAATTTATATTTGTTTATTGAATTGTGTTAAATTGTTTCATATTTTATCCTGTACAAAATAATTAATAATTGTTTTATTCAAAAGACTGATGCACTTATTGGCAGAATTATTTTACTTGCTAGAGAGCTGCTACCTCCATTAAATATCTTTTAGAAGAATAAATAAGTGTAATACTTTGGCAATAATAATTTTATGAATGAGTGATAGTTCAGTCTACATTCATATGTTCATAAGTATGAAGGAAAACTTTAAAGAATGGAAGACAATGAGAGAGATGAGACACTAGATTGTCAAGGATTGTTTAAGTAAAAAATCTATGCTCTCAGTTCTAACTTTTTTTTGTAATGAATGATTCCTTCAAGTTAAACAACAACAACAACAACATGGGCCACAATGTTGATTCTCTTCATTTTGAAGAGTCCTTCTATCTATGTGTTTTATTCTTATTTGAGTTCCATTTGCTCATGTCAATTTATAGCCTTCTTTTAAATATATATGCATGTGAAGCATCAGAGCTCTTGGCCTAAGGAAATCTCAGGGAAACAGGTGGATTTGTCCTCACACACCACTCCACCTGCCCTGTGCTAGCCCACAGAAATCCCAGGTGAAACACAGGGGCCCAGATGGCTGTGGACACATTGTACAGCCACAGCGGTGCTGTCTGAGGGGCCTGGGCAGGAGCCTAGGTGCTGGCCCCAGAGAACATTACAGGCACAACTTATAACAATGGACTCAGCATAGCCAGGCTTCACAGCCTAGCATGGACTTACACACACTCGGGAGAGATTCGGCAGGCCTGAGTGATTAGCGCATAAATCCTGCCAACCAAAACAATCAGAAGGCAGTAGCTGCTCTCTCCCTGGCAGGCAGAACATAGGCCCCATTACCTGGTTAGAGCAGGCAGAAACCTAAACAACTAATAGTATGCAGCCAGGGTTAAGGCACTCTAGTGTGATCTGAGCCTAGGATCCAAAGCCCCACAGTCTGAGGGCATGGTATTCAAAGCCCATCCAAAGACAAGATAACTGGCTCTATGTACACTGCCTCAACCCAACCAATACTAGATCTGCAGAGTACCAACATCTACCTCAGCTGACCCAGTGGGAAGCCCAGGGTCTCAAGGGGAGCAAAGTCTCAAGGATCCAAAACCAGGTAACCTGCCTGTCTTTGGGAAGAGTTCTCTAATCACCACCAGCAAAGGCCCTTGACCTATAATCACTCACCAACAAACTGATCTCAATTACCAGTGAAGAACACCAGAAGTTACCACCCACCATCAGAGACAGCAAGATGACTAAAGGTCAGAATAAAAAACATAACAACAAAACAAAACAATATGACATCTCCAGATCCCAGCTATGCCAAAGAAAGCAACCTGGAGAACTCCAACACAATTAAAATACAGGGAAATGACCTCAAATCCTTAGTAATGAAGATGATAATGGAGGAAATGAAAAACAAATCCATAAAAAAATGCAGGAAGATACAGCCAAAAAGGAGAAAGAAATAAAAGAGATCCATAGAGAGGCACTGGAAGAAATTTAGGAAAATACAAACAATCAGATGAAGGTATTCAATAAAATAGTTCAAGATCTGAAGATGAAAATGGAAACAATGATAAAGGCACTGACAGAAGAAAAACGGAATGAAAGAGCATAAAGAAGAAAGCAAGCAACACAGAGGTGAGCTTCTCTAACAAAATTTAAGAGATGGAGGGATGAATCTTGGAACTACAAGATATAGTAATAGGTCTTGAAGTAACCATCAAAAAAAAAACTAAATCTGAAAAATTCTTGACACAAAACATTCAAGAAATAAAAAACACCATGAAAAGACAAAACTTGAGGATAATACACATTGAGGAAACAGAAGAAGCCTGCCACTAAGGCCCAGAACATATTTTCACAAAATCATAGAAGAAAATTTCCCCATTTCAAAGTAGGAGAGGTTTATAAATATACAAGGCCTACAGATACCAAATAGAATAGATTAGAAAAGAAAAACTTCCTGTCACAAAATAATCAAACTACAAAATATACTGAACAAAGAAAATTTATTAAAAGCAGCAAGGAAAAAGGACCAAGTAACATATAATGTCAAACCTATCAGAATTACACCCGACTTTTCAGCAGAGACCATAAAAACCAGAAGGGCATGGATAGATTCTTGGAAACCTTAAGAGACTGCAGACTACTATACCCAGCAAAACTGTTAATAACCATTGACGGAGAAGGTAAAATATTCCATGACAAAACAAATTCAAACAGTACCTATCCACAAATGTGGCTTTACAGAAGTTACTATAGGAAAACTCCACCCCAAAGGGACAAGCTTAGACCAAAATTACACGGGAAATAGATAACTACACTGCTGCAAACAAACAAACAAACAACAACAACAAAAAAAGCAACAAAAACTCAATACTGCAACCAACTTCAAAATCAAGGTACTTAGCAGTCACTGGTCATTAATATCTCTAAACATCAGTGGTCTCAATTCTCCAATAAAAAGACACAGACTAACTGCTTGGATGCATAAACAAGACCCAACATTCTTCTGCATTCATAAATCTCAGCCCCAGACATTGCTTAGGGGTAAAAGGTTGGATAAAGATATTTCAAGAAAACAGAAACAAGGAGCAAGCTAGTGTAGCCATTTTAATATCTAATAAACTAGACTATCAACCAAAACTAATCAAAAAGGATGAGGAAGGACACTTCATACTCATCAAAGGTAAAGTCAACCAAGATGACATCACAATTTTGAGCATCTATGCTCCCAATACTAGGGCACCCACATTTGTAAAATAACTATTAGCAAAGCTAAAACCACACATTGATTCTCACACATTAATAGTGGGAGACTTCAACAGCCGACTCTCACCAAAGGATAGGTTATTTAAACAGAAACTAAACCAAGAAATAATGACACTAATGAACATCATGAACTAAATGGATCTAACAGATATCTATAGAACTTTTCACCCAAACACAAAGGATTATAGCTTCTTCTCAGCATCGCATGGAACCTTCTCCAAAATTGATCAAATAGTGGACCACAAAGCAAGCCTCAACATATATAAGAAGATTTAAATAATACCTTTTATCCTATCAGATCATCATGGTCTAAGGCTAGACATCATCAACAACAGAAATAACAAAAAGCCTACACACACATGGAAACTAAGAAACTCTCTACTTAATGACACCTGGGTCAAGGAACAAATACAGAAAGAAATTAGGGACTTCCGAAATTCAATGAAAATGAAGGAACAACATACACAAATTTGTGAGACACATTGAAAGCAGTGCTATGAGGAAAATTCATGGCATTAAGTGCCTTTATAAAAAAATTGGAAACACCTCATGTAAGCAACTTAAAGATACATCAGGAAGCCCTAAGGAAAAAAAAAGAAGCAGAAACACCCAAGAGGAGTAAACATCTGGAAATAACGAAACTCAGGGCTGAAATCGATATTATGGAAATGAAAGGGCAGGGAAGGGTGAGCAGCTGTCAGGGGTCGAAGGGAACTAGAGATGTGCTAACTTGGGATTCTAGACTGGATCCTGGAACAAAAATGAAAACTAATTTAGGGAGAAAACTTGAAACCCAAATATGTTCTATTTTTTTAGTAAACATTATTATACTCAAGTTAATTTCTTGGTTCTGATAAATGTTCTATGACACAGAAAAAAAATATGCATCTAAACATTTGATCTCTTTGTAAAATCTGATTTGATATGTCCACACCAACATACAATCTCAATGACGGAAATTACTTTGACATATATGAAAATGCTGGCTCTTCCCTAAAATAGCAGTATTCTACTAATAAACATAAATACTAGTTCAATTACAAATGAATGAATGTTGAAATTTACAAAGAAATGAAACACCAGTCTATATAATTCCAAGACTTTTGTGTAGTAAAGATCTTCACAAACCATATTTTATACTTCAGTAAGTTTTACTTTATAATCAATCCAGCCCCAACAGTTTTATTCTTTTCTATGATTTTTTCAACTGCTTCCACAAGATAATAACTGAAAGTTTGAAAATTAATTTACATTTTAAAGTTTTAAAAAATATTTTATTTATTTACTTTATGTTTATGAATGTCCTATCTACATGTATATCTGAATGCTAGAAGAGGGCATTAGAAGGTATAGATTGTTGTAAACCACCATGTGGTCTCTGGGAATTGAGCTCAGCACCTCTAGAAGAGCAGACAATGATCTTAGCCTCTGAGCCACCTCTCTAGCCTTTAAATGTTTTGATATTCAAGGAATCTATGCTTTGCAAAGAAATCCATATTCTTTGGTGGCCATAGGTCAACAGAATTTTTGGCAGCCAAGAAGATGGTCTCCAAGCTCCCATGATGCTTTGACTGCTGCCTTTATCCATGGAGAGAGGAAACTTTATTCTACAAGAAATTTCTAATGTCTGAATGGATGCAGTGTTGCAGTGCGGACACTCAGGGCTCTTAGTGGCTCTATCTGACATGGACTTCTTCAGCCTCTACTGTTTAAAAGTTATTTTTCTCAGGAATTGTGGCTTTTCCTGTCCCCATCTCATTCTTACCACATATTTGACAATGTATGACCTAACCTGGGTTATTACAGCTTTACTGAGATGCTATTAAATAAAGTTGAGATTTATTCCTAACTGGCCTGATTGTTAATCACCAAGTGTCCTTAGAAGAAACTGCAAAAATATACAAAAAGTGGTGGGAGATCAGGACAGTACTAATACTAAGTCCCTCATTTCTTCTTTCCCATAATCAGCTACTTCCAGCTCTTGTAAATGGTTCCATAAAACAAATAAGAATTACTCTATTAATGACTCAACTTACCTTAAATGAGGTTTTTATCATTAGACTCAATGTAGAATTAACTTATGCAAAGTTTTTATCTTGGATGTTTTATAACAGGCTCCCAGATTTTAATAGGCTTCCATATATTAGCACAACTGACACCATGGTGCAAATACCATTTAGGATTTATACCCACAGGTATGAAGCAACACCTGTTAAGATGAGAACAAAAATCTAATCCATCAAAACTCAAAATATTGGGAACATCTCTAAAAGTACTAACCTGACTTTTTGGCCCCTGTAGTTCTGCTTTTAGCTAACTGTTCGTGTTAACAGAGGTATGTCTACACAAGACGTCTGTGTATGTTGTGTGTATGGTGTGTGTTGTATGTATGGTGTGTGTTTTGTGTGTATGTGTTGTATGTATGGTGTGGTGTGTGTGTGTGTGTGTGTGTTTGGAAGCTCATTATAAGAAAGGCTCAGGGGTATACTGGAGTCTGAAACACCCAGTGTAGTCCCTGGCCAGCTAATAATAAACACTATCTGTTTACTTAAACTGGTGTCTGAGTAGTCTTCTCAGGTATAAGTTATTAATTATTAGCAGTGAATACCTAAATTATCAGGTGAATGTTCCTTTAGAGAATGCATTTTTCAGCTAAAAATAAATAAATGCCACATGAGATTTTGGAATGAAAATTTAGGTGTCTATGCTTTCATTGTAGCAGTATAAAATGTCAAACAAACAATGAGGATATTGATGCTCACCAGAGGTAAAATGATTATGAGCTACAATTTAATAAAAAGACAAAAATGTGTGGGTTTCTTTGTGAAATTGACATTTAAATTGACATTTTTACTCATGACCTGCATAAACAGTACAAATGAAGAAACATGCTAGTGTGATCATCAACTTTCTATTCTGACTTACTTAATACCAATGTCATGTCATTCTAACTGACTTCCTTCTGCAGTATTTTGAATACAGAAGATAACAAAGGTCATGGTCATTTGTGGTCAGCAGACAGTCCTGCTCCCAGCTTTCCAAGTGTCAGGGGATTCAGGCTGGTTATTAATTCAGGTGGCCTGGCTAGAATCCATCTTCGGCAATTATATTTCTTTGGTGATGTAGCTTTGGTGAGAGAACTTATTCATCTTTGTCTTCATTTAGAAAAAATAAAAACAGATACAAAAATCAACAAATGCTGTATTATTTTCTAAGCAAAGAGGAACAAAGACTTCATTTTACTTCATTGTTGCTGTTCTAAAAGACCAAATATAGCTAAGCAGATAAAACCATTACGTCACATTCCCAGTGACCTTTAAGAATCAAGTGCATTTTCTTGTCTTTCACCTTGATATTCAGTAATTTACACAAAAGTACTTTACAAAGTCAACTCTAGCCCCTTTTTAATCTAGTTACATGTTTTTAGTCACAATCCCTATGCAACTTTCATTTTCTCATGGTGCTGTTAGTAGTTCATATTCCACTTGCTAAGCTGAATTAGACTCCTTTTACCATCACACAGCAGTACCCCCATTTAAGCATACACTACACCGTTTCTGTGTCAGCTGAACTGTCAGCTCACTGAGAAAAGAGCTCCTGGATTATTAGTTTGCCACCCAAATCTTAAATGTTGGAAAAACTTAAGCATACAAAACACCATTTTAGCACATGTAAATAGAGAATGACCATACTCCTTTCACAGAAACACTCTACAAACAAATCATAAACAGGGAACAGAGTAGCTGTCCGGAAAAATAAATCAAAGTAGACTATTTTGAGATTTAGAGTGATTGCTCAATGCTCTAAGAAACTCAAAGTCTTATCAACCAGTATTCAGGTGGAACACCATGTAAGTTGATAGACACAGTTTTCTTCAGAATTATAGAAGTAGCTTTAAATTCAGAAATGATAAACCTTAGCAGGAAATATATGGAAGACAGTAAAAGATTTGGCCTATAAGGAAAAAACAGGATGAGGTCATTAATATCCATCTTTGCATTCCCACCCCACATGTAAAGTAATGATTTTGGTTTATTTATTTATGAAGCTTTACAACACAATCCTGAGCTGTTTGGAGTAGGGATTTGTTAATGGCTAAGATGTATCAGACGTGCAATCAGAATTTGTTTATCACAGAAATACTTACAATGACTACTGCACTAATGATGACTTTATTTTGTGTAACTACAGGAAAACAACCAGAACAGGTTAATTCTATAAGGAAAAGACTTGGAGGCTGAATGCTGACAGCAAGAAGGTCCCACCACCTCATCTCTAATAAGATGTGGGAAAGAGTGTGTGTAAAACGATGGACCAGAAAGCAAAAAGGTATTGAGATTGGAGCCCCAGATTTTCCTCACAGGATATGTTCCTGCAAGTTAAGGGTATCCTATGTATTTATAATGCACACTTTCTTCTATTGCCTCACACAGGGCCAAGCCTGCAACACAGAAACTCTATAGGAAGCCATGCAAACTATAACCAAATTGTAATACCAAGCACGTATTTTATTCATTTGTTCTCAGCATCGTAAACCCCTAAGTTTATAGCAAGCATTATAAGCATGAATGGGGTATCACAAGCAGCTTTATCACCAAAGTGTCCCACCTCAGCATGGGGGACAAATTTCAAAATCATTGTAACTCAAGTTTCCATTTCCAGTGAGCATTGTACCTTTTGTGTACTCTTGAACCTCCAAAAACCATGTGTGGCTTATGGCAATAAGAATTGGTGGCTGTAACAAGAATAAATTAATAAAAAAAAGAAAAAAAAAGAAAAAAAAGAAAAGAATGTCACTTAATAAATAGAGAAGAATGTTAGAAAAAAAAAAAAAAAGAATTGGTGGCTGTAGCCTTAGTTTGAGCGGGACCCCGGGCCCAAATCTGCCTATCATAATGTTCTACTTGTAGGTTTCTAGGACCCCTCTGGATCCTTCTACTTTGCTATTCTCCCATGCTTCTCTCATATAGAGTCCCAATAGGAGGTCCTCTCCTCTGTCCCAGTTTCCTGGTAAGTGAAGGCTTTCGTGGGACATGCCCCTTGGGCTAGTATGCAGATATAAGTGAGTATATACCGTTTGATTCTTTCTGCTTCTGGTGGCACTCAGAGGAAGGATAGCAGGTTACGGAGAAGAGACTTGATACCCTATGAGCAAATACAGGGGGAGGTAATCCCACTCAGGAGCAGGCATAGGGGAAGGGAATAAGGGAAAAAAGGGAGGGAGGGAAGAATGGGAGGACACAAGGGATGGGATAACCATTGAGATGTAACAAGAATAAATTAATAATAAAAAAACTTTTTTTAAAGTTAATTAAGGAAAACAAAACAAAAAAAGAATTGGTGGCTGTAATCCCAAGTCAAAATGTTCTGCATGGAAATATTAACAGTCTCATTACAATTACCATATATTACCATGATAACAAGTCCAAGGCATTCTGTAGGTATCCATTGCAATCTCTACTCCAGCATGTCTAATAGCCATGTCTTGACTGGAGGAAATAGCATCACTTCAGTAATCATAATATGTTATCTTTCCTTCCACCGACTTCTGTGTCTAGTTGCGTTACCAGAAATAAAAAGTACTTCTTGCGTTCTTGTCTCTTGTCATTTTTTCACACGTATTTGCTATTCACTTGGAATAAATCATGACAAAGACATTCATAAAAGTGAAAAATGCAATTTCCATGTAACAGAAAATCATAGTGTCTTTTTGTTAAGAAAAATTTAGAATGCATTTATAAGTATCTCAGAGATTTTCTGATATCACTTATATTGTGGGGTTCTTATTTGTTTAATGATTTATTTTTATTTTGTATGTGTGGGTGTTTTGCATGCATATACGTTCTGTGCACTATGCATGTGCTTGGTTGTGTGAGAAGGCATCAGATCCCATAGCAACTGGTGCTACAGATAGCTGTCAGCTGCCATGAGGAGTAGGTGACTGTACACCTAAACCATAGTATATAAAAAACAAATGAAAGAAGGCTAGAGAGATGTCTCATTGGTTAGGAGTACTGGATGCTTCTTCAGGGACCCAGGTTCAATTCCCAGAATTCAAAAAACCATTCATAGCACCAGGCATATAGATGATTCTTCTGTTTCTACAATAAAAAACTTGTGTACACTCCATTTCAGAGGGTAAGTTGGTATGATAGACTCTTAGGGGAAATTTACCAGGTCAAAGTGTGAGCATATTAGTAATTTTATAGTCATCACCATGCTATATCCTACAGAATATATATGTCCAAAGAAAAAATAATTTTGTTCATCTTCCAACCCACATTATAAGACTTTCTTACTAATATGACAAATTACAAAAGGATAGTATGACTCTAATACACATTTTATTATTGATTAATGTTTGCATAATTTCAAATTTAAGAGTTAATTCTGCTTAAAATTTGTACACATTTTCCATTTACTTTTGTCAACTTAAAGACACTGCCTGATCATTAAGAAAAAATGATTATGATATGAGATAACAACATCGGATTTCACTTCACTATGTCTAAAATCTTCACTGAGCTTGATTTTTAGTGTGCAAATCTCTGTCGGTGTGTTCTAATATGCACAAAGAAAAACAAGACAGTAATTTCATTTTAAGCCTTGCCTTCTCCTGAATTGGTTGGAAAAGCTCATCCCAATCCAAAATAGTAAATTCATATTTCAGTTTAAATTCTTGGTTTTATTAGTGCTGTGTGACTTTGGAGAAATAAGTTCTTGGTTTTATTAGTGCTGTGTGATGTTGAAGAAATCATTTAACAACTCTAAAGCTTTGTAAAATGAGCTAATAATGACCTAGTAACCTACTTTAAACAGTTGTTGGGAAGACAAACTGAAATATTAGGGGCAATGTATTTAACATAATGGTGCCATAGACTTAAAAAATGCAAGTAAAATACTTGTAAACTGACTTGCAATTACTTAATGAATTGAGTGCTTAAATAATGCTTTTATTTTCATCCAGGGACCTTTTCTTTCTCTGCTCTACATTGGTAAGTGAAGACACCATTGAGCTACTCTTTCCACTGGAAAATTTAACTGTGTTACTCCTCTCTCTAAATTCCTATTAAACATAGGTCAAAATGAAGTGATGCTTTGGGATGTCACACAAGAAGCACATATCACTCAGTCATTCATTGTGCTATTGTAAACAAGATGATCCAGTTACTGGTATATTTCAAAGCTCACCAGCCAGCCCAGTGTATCTGCATGTGTAGCTGGTGTGCTGGTTCTAGAGCAGTTGAATTTATTTAGGACTGCCATGGAAACGAGAGGATGATACATTTTCTGCCAAATACACCTAGCAACTGTGTGGATGTCTGTATATTAATTTACCCATGGTAACCCTGGGGATTGCTCAGAATGTGAATACCCCCTGACTTTGTTTCCAAGCTCTCAGTTGTAAAGTGGCATCTTGATGGGTTTGTTCCCAGCCAACAACAACAGGAGATGGTGCTTGAGAAGTTTGCAGGTTTCCACTACCTGCATATAAAATATAAAGCGAATGTCTACATTTTCAGGAATGACTGACATAATGAAGAACCCCTTACACAGACACATATTAGAAAACGGTTTGCTTCAAGTGGAGTTCTGCATTTTGTAGAGAATTTTAGAGTTCCACATTGAATGCATAAAAACATTTAGTGTCCATTTTTTTGTTTTAATATGTGATGATTCGCTTAGCAAATACTACAACCACACAGCTCTGTACAGTCAAGAAGCCAGTGCTTGTCACCATCATTAATAACATTATCATCATGATCGTCATCTTTAATTTCATCCTAGCTTTTAAAAAGCCAACTCTAAGCCACCATTTGTTAGTCAACTTATAACAGTAGAGTTCCACTGTAATGCTCTTGACAAACAAGTTCCCATGAATGCGCTACAAAAAGGGAGAATGCAAAACAATAAACAAACCAATACCATTTTAGAGCCTTCATTCATTCATTCATTCATTCATTCATTCATCCATCCATTCATTTTACATCCTGGTCTTTGCCCCATTCCTCTTCACCTCCCAGTCCCACCCTCCCTCTTTATCCTGCTACTTCTCCCATATTCCTGAGAAATCCCACCCACCCCAGCACATCAAATCACATCAGGATGGAACATATCCCCTTCTCCTATGGCTTGGCAAGGAAGTCCCATGAGGAGAAAATCATTGAAATAATTGAGAAACTGGCAAGAGAGTCCATGTTAGAATCAGGCCCTTACTAGAGGACCCACACAAAGCCTGAGCTGTCCATAGGCTACATCTTTGTCCCCTGGAGGCACAGGAGTACATGAGAAAGTCATATCCCACGCTCCACTCAAGTGTGAAGACTGTTCTGACCATTGGCTAGATCTGGGTAGTGTTTAAAGTTTACGGCCTGTATTGTCCTTGGCTGGTGCCTTAGTTTGAGCGGACCCCTGGGCCTAAATCTGCCTATCATAATGTTCTACATGCAGGGATGGTTTAATATATGGAAATCCATCAATGTAATCCACCATATAAACAAACTGAAAATAAAAAACCACATGATCATCTCTTTAGATGCAGAGAAAGCATTTGATAAAATCCAACACCCATTCATGTTTAAAGTTTTAGAGAGATCGGGGATACAAGGCACTTTCCTCAACATAATAAAGGCTATATACAGCAAGCCAATAGCCAAAATCAAAGTAAATGGTGGTATACTCAAAGAAATATCTCTAAAATTGGGAACAAGGCAAGGCTGCCCACTCTCTCCATATCTCTTCAATATAGTACTCAACGTTCTAGCCAGAGCAATCAGAACTTTTTTTAATGACACATATTCATTTGGTATATGAATTTGGACATCAAAATGGAAACAATTTTTCAGAAATGGTTTTATTTTGAAAAATGTAAGGCATATATTAAGAAATGTACAGCAAATTTACCAATAATGTTCAGTAAGCATAATCTATTTTCTCTGTGTGTCACACACAGATGCACACATGTTCTTATATCTGGTTTGGTTTCACATTGGAAGTCTTGGCTACCTTGTGATGGGCAAATGGTTTGAACAGTTCAAGCTACAAACTTCATTATCTGAATTATCTGATTATTTCCTGTTGCTATAATTAAGCTAAGCATTCTTGATAGAAAGACAACCCAAGTTGGGTTGTGTCCAATTCAGTGTGTGGATTCAAGAAGCACATGATGCTAAGTTACCACTTATTGGTGCTATTAGGTTAAACATTTGGTTAATATATTGTTTAAACAATAAAGGGGCATCACACTGTGAAATATCCAGATTCCTAACTACCGCTTCAGATTATCAAATACACTTCAATTTTTATATCCCATAGTTTTTAATTTACACCATTGATAACAAATTAAAATATTTTATCTTTAGCAACTCAACAATCACTTTCAAGCTTCATCTGCCTTCTTCAGGAAAAATTGAAAAGAAATTTAAATTTCTGATTTTAATTTATTTTTCTGCTTTCTGAATAGACTTTTTTGTATTTGAAGTTTAAGTTTACAGGGTTTTCACATTACAATAGCAAAGTGTCCAGGTAATTTTTAAGTAACTTTGTTGTTCTATTAATCAAAAAGAGAAATAGCATTAAGCAACTAATGTAATTTAATCACTGCTACAGTGAAAACCGTAGCACAAGAAGCAGTTCAACTCATTATGAATGCGTTTTCACTTATTTAACATCAATATGTGCACACTGAAATAAGTTGTCTTTTGTTAATGTGGTATAAATATTGAGCAATTAATTAATATCATTATATTAAACTGGTTGGTTCCAATTAAGATAGACTTTGAAGCCACAGGAAATAAGGACTTTATTTTAGAATACAAATGCAAAGACTTTGACACCTTCTGAAGTGTTTCCAATGGGGAATTAATTAACTCTCAGTGTTATATTCTGATTTGTACACAGTCTTCCTAAATTATGTTTATTTAAATGTGATAGCTTCCTGCTTAAAGAAAAGATAGTATGGTAATAAGACCTAGAGACTCATTCCACCATCATTTTGCTTTGGGTAGGGTTATTTGCTGATATTTCATTGGGACTAGCCAGTACCATTTGGAAAACTGGAAAATTATTTTTAAAATAGAAAACATCAATGGGGGTCTTGGTGTTAATACCATATCAAAATAATACTCCTGCCAAGACAGTTTGCTTCTCTGTAGGATGGCTGCCAGGAGACATTTCCTGTGCTATCCTGAAACAAGCTTTTCAACACTGACACAATTTTGCTAAAATCAGAGATGGACCAAAGACCACAAGATAAGATCATAATGAGTGAGTTAACCCAGAAGCAGAAAGAGTCAAATGGTATATACTCGCTTATATCTGGACACTAGCCCAAGAGATATGTCCCATGAAAGTCTTCACTTACCAGGAAAGTGGGACAGAGGAGAGGACATCCTATTTGGACTCTAGGTGAGAGAAGCATGAAAGAGGGGAAATAGAAGGATCCAGAGGGTCCTAGAAACCTACAAGAAGAACTTTATGCTGGGCAAATCTGGGCCCAGAGGTCCTGCTCAAACTATGGCACCAGCCAAGGATAATACATGCAGTAAACTTTGAACACCTACCCAGATCTAGCCAATGGACAAGACATTCTCCACGGTTAAGTGAAGAGTAGGGTCTGACTTTCACATGAACTCTGGTGCCCCATAAGTGACCATGTCCCCTGGATGGGGAGGCCTGGTGGCACTCAGAGGAAGTATAACAGGCTACCAAGAAGAGACTTGATACCCCATGAGCATATACAGAGGAGGAGGTCCCCCTCAGTCACAGTCATAGGGGAGGGGCATAAGGGAAAAATGGGAGGGAGGGAGGAATGGTAGGATACAAGGGATGGGATAACAATTGAGATGTAATATGAATAAATTAATAAAATATATTTAAAAATTTTCAAAATGGATTGAGGTAGAAATGATCATAATGAGTGAGTTAACCCAGAAGCAGAAAGACTCAAACGGTGTATACTCACTTATATCTGCATACTAGCCCAAGGGGCATGTCCCACGAAAGCCTTCACTTACCAGGAAACTGGGACAGAGGGGAGGACATCCTATTGGGACTCTAGATGAGAGAAGCATGGGAGAATAGCAAAGTAGAAGGATCCAGAGGGTCCTAGAAACCTACAAGTAGAACATTATGATAGGCAGATTTGGGTCCAGGGGTCCCACTCAAACTAAGGCATCAGCCAAAAACAATACAAGCGATAAAGTCTAAACCCCTACCCAGATCTAGCCAATGGTCAGAACATTCTCCACAGTTGAGTGCAGAGTGGGGTATGACTTTCACACAAACTCTGGTGCCTCATATTTGACCATGTCCCCTGGAGGGGGAGACCTGGTGGCACTCAGAGGAAGGATAGCAGGTTACCAAGAAGAGACTTGATACCCTATGAGCATATACAGGGGAAGGAAATCCCCCTCAGGAACAGTCATAGGGGGTGGAATCAGGAGAAAATGGGAGGGACGAAGAATGGGAGGATACAAGGGATGGGATAACCATTGAGATGTAACAAGAATAAATTAATAAAAAATTAACAACAACAACAACAACAACAAAAAAACACCAAGCTTTAGACAGGAGCATTATCTCTGTAAAAATATACTGGCAGCTCTAGGCTTAAAAAAAAAAAAAAAAACATTTCTCAGGGTCATACTTTTCATTTTCTTTTTTTTTTTTTTTTTTTTTTTTTTTTTTTTTTTTTATTAATTTATTCTTGTTACATCTCAATGTTTATCCCATCCCTTGTATCCTCCCATTCCTCCCCCCCCATTTTCCCATTATTCCCCTCCCCTATGACTGTTCCTGAGGGGGATTACGTCCCCCTATATATTCTCATAGGGTATCAAGTCTCTTCTTGGCTACTTGCTGTCCTTCCTCTGAGTGCCACCAGGTCTCCCCCTCCAGGGGACATGGTCAAATGTGAGGCACCAGAGTATGTGAGAAAGTCGTATCACACTCTCCACTCAACTGTGGAGAATATTCTGACCATTGGCTAGATCTGGGAAGGGGTTTAAAGTTTACCTCCTGTATTGTCCTTGGCTGGTGCCTTAGTTTGAGCGGGACCCCTGGGCCCAAATCTGCCTATCATATTGTTCTTCATTTTCAATAAAAGCAAGAATTCTAAAAAGTAGTAAACTGTCAGTAAGATACAGTCACATTTAAACTTTCACAAAAATACTATATCATACCTGACATGTGTTGTTCCCCTTCTTTGGTTTCTTAGTCAAACAAAAATAAATAAAGAAATTACTGACAACAACCTTCATTCTTTTTTCCTCCTTCCTCCCTCCTTCCTTCCTGTCTTTCTTAATTCTCGTATTTTTCTTGTCTCTGGTGTGTATTTATTAGTATTATCTATCATCACACAATAAGTATTAAAAGGGAAGCATTAACAGGAGCACAGAACGCTGCTCACTCCTTGCAATGCACTCACGTGCTCTCAGCTGATTGCTGCCATCCCTAGATGGCCTGTCCCAGAAGTCATAAATTCTCTGGTCTGTTAACTAAGGAGGACTCAGAGCAAGTGTTCATTCTTAACAGCCTTGTCAGGTCCTAATAAACTATTTCTAAATCAAAATGGTCCTGTGTGGTGGAAGGTTATAGTTGACTCTAAAATAGATTTGGAGTAGTTGAATCTCATAATCTGGAGAACTTATGCAGCCCAGTGCTTCTTAACCTGGAAGATAATCAAAGTCATCTGGGGATTCTTTTCAACTAGAGATAATTCAAATTCAGGCTCACTGAATCAAAATCTCCAGAAATCTGTATTTAATTTGTAAAACTTTGTTCAGTCAGGAATGACATAATATCTAACTTTTGCTTTGCAACCTTTCCCTGTCACCCCCCACCCAAGTTGTGCCTCACACAGAATAGGATTTGTTGCCATGGAAACCACAAGGAAATGGTTCTGCTGCCTGCTGTAGCACCAGCCTGTGCTCTGTACCATTCAGGCTCCAGGATGCGTATGTGGCCCTTAACCAGCTATGTGGTATGTGAAATCACAGTAGAATGTAGAATGACAGTAGAGATGTGGAGCACACCTCCATGTAAGCTTACTACTGAGGCAGAAAAATGTTGCTCGACATTTAACAGCATCGTAAACAGAGTCACTTGAATACGCGACATCTCAGTCTCTGCGTCCATGTCGGAGGGAATCCCCCAGCACTGGAACCTAGCCAACTCACTCTTCTCAGAGACACGACTCTCCTAATGTTCAACAAACTTCAAGATATTCTTTGTGATTCATTGAATCCCCTGAAATATTGCTTTAATTTAATCTGCAAGCTAAACTTCATTTATTTATTATAATTTTATTATTGGTTCATAAAATACTTTAGTAGAGAAAATATATAAGAAGAGAAAGAGGTGGAGATTTTACTACACATTTTATTAATTTGACTTTGTGAGCTACACGGTCATAACAAATACCTCAATGTGATCCTTGTAGTTGCTTATTCCAGTTACAACTAATTTTCAAAAATTATAAAAATTACCCCCCAGTGTTGAACGTAAACATAATAGTGTGCATTCACTTTCAGACTTTGAGTGTACTTTAAGGATGTGTCATTGGTTTTGTTTTGTTTTGGTTTGGTTTTTTTTATTTTGTTTGAGACAGGGTTTCTCAGTGTAGCCTTGGCTGTCCTGGACTCACTTTATATGTTGACCATGCTGCCCTTGAACTCACAGGGATCCACCTGCCTCTGCTTCCCTCAGTGCTGGCTTTACAGGTGTGTGCCACCACCAGCTAAGGATATGTCATTCATTTTCAAGAACAACTTGATTCAATAAATTGGCCATAAAGCTCAATGGCACTTAAAAAGGAGAGGGAGATAGAACTATAATCTTACAGAGGAGATTTACTGGGAGACTTACTGAAAGAAGGGCTGTAGAAAAGCCAATGGACTCCATACAATTTGAGTAATTAGAAATGCTATATTTGTGCAAGGTGACAAATATGGGTCCAGTTTCATTTTTTTACACATAGACCTCCACTTAGACCAGCACCATTTGTTGAAGATGCTATCCTTTTTCCATTGAATGGATTTGGCTTCTTTGTCAAAAATCAAGTGACCATATGTGTGTGGATTCATATCTGGGTCTTCGATTCGATTCCACTGATCAACCAGCCTGTTGCTGTGCCAGTACCATGCTTCCCAGATCTAGCCAATGGTCAGAATATTCTCCACAGTTGAGTGGAGAGTGTGATACGACTTTCTCACGTACTCTGGTGCCTCACATTTGATCATGTCCCCTGGAGGGGGAGACCTGGTGGCACTCAGAGGAAGGACAGCAGGTAGCCAAGAAGAGACTTGATACCCTATGAGAATATATAGGGGGACGTAATCCCCCTCAGGAACAGTCATAGGGGAGGGGAATAATAGAAAAATGGGGGGGGGGAGGAATGGGAGGATACAAGGGATGGGATAAACATTGAGATGTAACAAGAATAAATTAATAAAAAAAAAAAAGAAAAAAAAAAAGAAAAAAAAATGCTATATTTCTTAAGGAGAAAAATAGTCTCATTCTAGCCAGAATTTCCTGTATCATTATAAGCTAACATAAAAGGGTCCGTCATATGATGGACCCTGGAACAGGTGTAAAGATCTGAATACTACCATAACATCATTGTCTACTTTCACTTACTGGAATGCTATGCAGGTAAGCCCAACTAAAGTTACTGGGGCAGTGAGCCAATAACAAATTAAGATGGTTGCAGTTATATCAAACTGAATTTGTAAGTCATTACACAATTAGTCTATTTATTAATTTATTTATTATTCACTTAATTTTGGCACTTAGTTATTCTTATCTTTTGTTTAGAGAATTTAATCTATTTGATTTAAGAATTAATAGTATATAAAGACTTAATACTGATATCTGTTTGCTGTTTTGTAGTTGCTGCATAGATTTTGGTTGTCTTCCTTTCTGACTAAATGATTTTCTCTAGTGATGTGCCTTATTCATATTCTTTAGGGTTTTAAAGAATCTTTATGAGACCTACTGTACATTGGTCTCCATTGAACTTACAGAACATAAAATATTGTACAATTATCATAGTTTATTTTAAGTTGCTAGCTACTTAACTCTGATTGCAACGGTTTGTACTTTTGCCCCATCAACATTTTATCGTTTTGATTTTACAATTTATATCTTTAGATTGAGTACCCTTGAAAATTAATGTAGTGGTCCAAATTTGATTATTATCTTTCTGGGGTGTCCATGATCTGATGTTGCTAATCATTTATAATTTCCTCTCATTGTGAAAAACTCAGTTCCTTATTTCCTACAGAGTAAGTTTTCTCATATCTGAAGTGACATTATGCCAAATAAAGTATAGTGGATGGTTGTTTTATTCCTTTAGAATGTTAGTTTACCAACCTAAGTTCTCCTGGTCTGTAAGGTTGATGTGAGGAGGTCTGCTCAGAGTCCTTATGGGAGGCTGGCCCTTTTATGATTTATGGCATTGGTCTTGGCAAATATTTTTTTTAACATAACCAAAAAAGCACAGAGAAAAAAATACATGAATAAAACCATATAAAATTGAAATTCTGTACATCAAAGGAAATAGCCAACACAGAAAAGCAACAACCACCAGGATTTTTGAAAATGTTTTCAAAGAATACATTACAAATCAGATAATGTAAAAAACACACAAGGAACTCATACAACGGAATAGTAAGGAAAAAAATAACTGAAAGAAATAAGCAAAATATCTCAGTAGATACTTCTCAAATAAAAATACAGTACAGGGCCAGGCATGGTGATGCACACCTTTAATCCCAGCATTCCAGAGGCAGAGGCAGGAGGATCACTGTAAGTTCAAGGCCAGCCTGGTCTACAAAGTGAGTCCAGGACAGCCAGGACTAGACAGAGAAACCCTGTCTCGAAAAGCTAAACAAACAAACAAACAAACACATTACAGAAGTATTAAAACATTTATATTTATTAACCATCAAGGGAATGTAAAATAGAACTACAGTGAAATATACACTCCAGCTGTCAGAATGGTGAATATTCTAAAGGAATAATTGTGGAAGAGAGTGGGAGAATACAATCCTTGCATATAGTTTGTATGCTCATAAATTAGTCCAGCCATTATAGAAATTATAGAAACAGTATGAAAGTTTTTTTTTAAAAAATTACAAACAGAACTACCATATAGACCCATAATACCAAACCTGAGAATATAGAAAGCAAATGAAATCAGTATATGAAAGAGCTCTGTGTCCTTCATTTAGCTATAATGTTATTACAAATATAAAAATGACCTAAGTTCCCATTGACAGATGAATGAACAAACAAGGAAAAACTCTTATATAGAAACAATGGGGTATTAGTCATCCTTAAAATTAAGAAAAATTATGTCTTTTGATGCAAATTAGATACGATTGGAGGAAACCTGACTAAGGCAAACTATGCATAGGTAGGCAAATATTGTGATTTAACTTACATGGGAAAACTGGAAATAATGGGATCATAGAAAAATATAGAATGGAGCAACCAGATCCTAGAGGCTTAGGGAGGCTGAAGAAATGTTGATCAAAGTATGTAAAATTTTAGTTATGTATAAGCAATCAGTTCAATAGATTTACTGTATAGCATGGTGACTGTAATTTATAGACTGTATTATGACCTAAAACTTTCTCACAGAATAGATCACACATTTTTCATCACAAAATGATAATTATGTTAGATGACATATATTAATCCACTTAACTTAGCTGTTTTTCTATGGAAAATACATTAAAATTACTACATGGTGAATGGGCTGGAGATATGCCTGAAAAGTTAAGAACATCTATCACCCTTCCAGAGGAACCGGTTTTGTTTTCAGTGTTCACATCTCAGACAATTCATAAGTGCCTGCAACCCCAGTTCTAGAGGACCCTGTGTCCTTCTGGCTTCTTCAGACACTTCATGTATATGATGCGCATAACTCATGCAGGCACACACACATACATGTAAGTAAAAAATTTTTAAGTTGTGAAAAGGTATCCTTAAAAATTGGTTGGTATAAGTTTGTAGTGTGTAAACTAATTTATCCTCCACAGAGACACCTTGCATGAAGCAGCTGCTTTTTTTTTTCTTATTCTCCATTCTCTTATTCTCTTTATTTAATCTCATTCTCACTTGTTAGTCTTATTTTCAGATTTCTCTTGGTCTATATAGACCATAAACACAAGCATTCCTTGGATAGACTGTCATTTTTCTTTCTCTTTTTACAGTGTACTTTGCCTCTGCATACTTTTGTAATGGTTTTAATAACCATTTCATCAGTCTATTTACCTCTGACATAAGCCCAACTCTTAGAGTTGACAAGGCTCTGAAAAGTGGTACAAACTGTGAGACCACGTTCCCTCTCTCATTACCTTCTGCACATAATCTATAATAAACACATGTTTCGTCAAGCCTAAACTTTATAGTGTATCTTTCATCACTGTTACGAGTTATTCTTCTGCATGGAATATGTTTCAACAGTGAGCCATAGGTGAGGACTTGCCTTCTGTGAGAGTGCTAGTTACACTACATGCCTTCTGGTTTTCTGGCTTCTAATGAATAAGGTTCCCAGGGGAGCTGCTTCATAGAGCTATTTTATAATCATACCTTGATGTCTCCCAGGTGTTCAGATATGTTGGACAGCCTAGACATATAAATGACTACTCACTATGCCACACAGAAGGAATCCTACATGTCTAGTTCTTTCGACAGCCCTGTGTCCCTGCAACTTAATAGCACACGTAGCGCTAAATATATTGTCTTAACTTGTTTTTTATTTTTGTGACATAACCACATTACCAAAAATAACTTGTGGAGGAATGGTTTATTTCAACTTACTATTGTAGTCCAGTACCCAGGGGCAGTTAGGGCACAAATTTCAGACAGGAACCTGGGCGCAGAAATTGAAATAGAAGCCATGGATAACCATTGAGATGTAACAAGAATAAATTAATAATAAAAAATTTAAAAAAAAACTTCAAAAAAAAAGTTCTGATAATGAGAACACAACCAAAACTTTAATAACATAAGGTGGAGAAAGAAGGGATATAGTATATTGAAGTCAGAGCCTGAGTTCAAGTTCAAGTTCATTAGCTGAGAGGATATGTTCAACAGTGTTGTGTTTCTGGCAGCTGGTTAGTCTTCTCTGACATGATATCTTGGGCTTGGATAAGTTCTGCTCTCCAGGCACATATAGATTAGAATCAATAATTGCTCTTAAATTCATTTTATATTTCAATACTTTTAATTTTTTAACTGTATGGTAGTGTGAACAGAACACTTGTGGTTCCCTGGAACTGGAGTTATAGGCACTAGTCATCTCCTTGATGAGTAGAGAACTGAAATTTTGTCCTCAGCAAGAACAACTAGCTTAAACTTTGAGCCACCCTCCCCCAGAAGCAATCAGAATCAATACTTTAAGACACATAACAGTCTCCCCTCCTAATGGAAACATTGATAGTAATCTGCAAGTCAGGAAAAGTACAGGTTGCTGAATCCATATTTCAAAAGTTTACAATCCAGTTAATAGAAAAGAACGTTTTATACTTAAGTTGTAGTGCATTTTGTCATTTCAATTATGCTTTATCATACCTCAAATATTAGCAAAACTTGATTTAGAAGATTATCAAGCCCATTTAGTTATCTTCTAGCATCTTGTAGTGTACCTCATGCTGACAGAATTTCCTCAGAAATATAAAAAAAAAAAATGGAAGAAAATGAAGAAAGTACATAATGATTGATGTGGTCATCCATGCATACCTGACAGGAAGAGCACATTTTTTACCCTTGCGAAAAGAGATCAATTGTACAATTGCAGAAGCAGAAGATGAACTGTGCCTCTGTGAAAGTCATCGGAGCAATCATTTAATGTACTCACTGAGGGAAGGGTGACTGTAGCACGAGTGAGATGAAACAGGTCACAAATGAATTACTGGCACAGGATTCTGTGCTTTCTTCTTTAATATAGTACTCTTTTGGAATTTCATTCATGTACACAATATATTTTTTATCATATGTACAACCAACTTCTTTTAATTTTTCTAAAATCTACCCTCAATTTTCGCCAGAGTTTTTTATTCCAAATTGTGCTATGCACATAACTCATAGCTGTGGGGCCTTTCACATATCTGGAGGCTACACCTTTATTGAAAACTGTCTCTCTCACTATCAGAAGCCATCAACTATCAACTGTTCTTCAGTTATGGGTGTGCTTCCTCCCTGCATGCTGGAATGCTGGCCAGCCTCATCTTAGGCAGTCAACCACAGTTGTCTTGAGTATACACGTGCGGTGCTACTGTAATGTCCAGAAGAGTTTCACTGCATTCTTTCCCAACCTCTGATGCTGGCCATCTTTCTGCCCTCTCTTTTGCTATGGTCTTAGTGTCTCAGAGTTCTTAATATAGTATTATGGAAATTTCTGTATTATATTTATTTCTTTGTCTTTATGAACCAATTTTGAAAAAGTATGAAACTTATTTATTTATGTTGTTGTAAAACACTGTAATTATTAAAAATAACTGAGGACACTAGAAAATGGGAGATGTGAATAATTTAAAATCATCACTGAAAGTATTTTCTCTGCTGTTTTTTCCATGTGAACAGCATCCAGTGCACTTGCAATCAAGGCCAACTTCTAGTTCTTCCTCTTTTTTTTTTTTTGAGATTGTCATTTATTTATAATATTTACCTTTCTTTCTTCCCTCCAGACCCTCACATATAGCACTCTTGTTCTCTTTTAAATTCTTGACCTTTTTTCTTTAATGTTATTGTAGGAATATATACATATACATGTATTGTTATGTTCATATAATGCTACTTGTATGTAATCTACTGGGGCTGACTATCAATTGTTGTGATTTTACCTGGGGAAGACCACTTCTTTTCTTCCCAGCTTTTTTCATGTGCCTATAGTTCTTTATGTAGAGTTGAGGCATCATGCACTTTTCTCCACCCTGTTTGGCATTTTTCTTGTGAACCTAAATCACATCAATGACCAGCATGGCACAATGGTCCTACGGAGGCACGAGTTGCGTGCAGACAACAGCACTCTAACTGGTCCTATGATACTTCCCAACAAGAGGGAGACCACTCCTAGTACTGGACACCACACTAACTGCTAAGTGCCAGTGGCCATGGTTATTGATGAAGAACATGCAAATACTAATTGTCTAAACCAACAAGATCCTTACCAACAGTCTATGATATTTTTCCTAATTTTACAACAAATGGAAACCACTACAGAAAACCGCAACCAGTGAAAACACAGAGTTGTGGAGCTCAGTCCCAGTGGACACATTCACAAACACTCCCACACCTAAGTAAGGCCAGCAGCACATTGAGAAGAGGGGGTGGAAAGGTTGGAAGGGTCAGAATGTTAGAGACATTGCTCCAGAAGCTATACCCATACATTTTAACCAACATAACTGGCCAAATATAAGCTGAAGAAGGATGACACCAACCTTCATTCTTGAGACTTGAACTCTTGGCATTCTGGACTCATACTTTATCTAAAACATATACTTTTTTGCTAAGGGTAATATATTTTATACTCTGAATCCAAAACACTATTAATGTCTTCTGGAAAAATATCGATCTCTTTCGTATTAGTGCCTTGGAGAAAGCCAGAATGTCCTTGTTCCCCATTTTCACTGTGATTGTAGTTACATATTCTTGATGCAATAATTTCTTAGGAGGCAATAGGTATGATGCAGTATACAGAAGGATAAATCAGAAAAAAAATCTGAGTATTTGATTTCTTATTTGAGTTTATTAGTTAATCCCCTAGTGTTTCAGTTTTCTTATTTTAAAGTATGGCAGAAGAATCACGTGTATGGCATAAGATCATAAATAAATGAAATGAGAGAATTCATATACAGTGTTTTGCATCGGACCTGCCCCACTGCAACTCCCCCGCAGTTCTCCTTCTTCTCTTTCTATGAGTGTACTTCCAAAGATGTCATCTTCTTACATCAGCTATCACCTTCCACCTGCCTAACAAGAAGTCCTACAATATCAGTCATCGCATTCTAAATTTCTTTATTATTTACAAATTTATCTGTTAAACATTTGCTTATTTATTACATATACATTTATATTATTAAAAACATATGCAATAAACTACTTATAGCAAGAAGAGCCATGAAACAATCAGGAATTACATAAATGTTACATTCTTAGTGTTTTGGCTATTTGTATTTGACAGACTTGAAGAAAACATCATTCCTATCTTGGTGTGTCTAAAATTCTGAATGTAAACCAATGTCCATCACAGCTTATCATTGTCAACTTAAAACATCTATCTAGACCTAAACCACTTTAATACCTAATCAACTAAGCTTAATTGTAAAACTAAACTATCTGGTCTTCAACCTCAGCAAAGACTTGAGAAGAAATAAACTAGATTACGTTAGTAAGCCAGGAGTGCGGATTAGAAGTTTTCAAAATGAGAAGACAGAAACAGTTTGCTACCTGAATAGTCACCCAAAACTCTCTATAACAATGGAACATCATCTTCAGTTTTCTGGCCCAATATATCTGACAGACACACTTGTGAGGGAGGAACTAATGAGGACTTGCTTAACCTGTCTTGGTAGAGTTTCACCCTCAACTCTGCATGTATCCAGGCTTGCCTCTTTTTAGGCCGAATTCTGTCTGTGGTAGAAATGACAACATTTTTCCCAGTGGCCTGTTTGCCACATTTGAAGCCAACTCCATAAAGAGGTTCTCTGATGCTTCTCCTCTTTGAGGTGATGGCGTTGCCAGCACTTAACCTGTCTCATTATCAGTGAATCTTTAAAATAATGAAAACATATTGAAATGACATAATCTGTATGTCCTGAGGTTTTTAAAGACCTTATCTAACTATTTTACCTTAGTTTTCTATAGAATCATATCTGTATATTGTACCTAAGATGTCTATTCTTGTCATAAAAATAGACTAATAATTGATAGGAACATGATTTGATCAACTAACAATTAATTTGTATAACTTATTTATCCTAAACATCCTGCAATAGCACTTTCAAAGTACTGGAACTAAATCTTGTATTATAATTGAGTTATAATGCTATAATACCTCATATTAGCATGTATATATATATACATACATGAATATATATATATATAGTATGTGAAGAATGATCTCACATTTGAATTCTATACCACTGTATCTAAAATTAAACTTACTTTGCATCTATATACAAAATTCTATACCAATGAATTAAAAATAATTTTGTGAGTGACAATTGAAGCATTAAGTGAGGAGTATCTTTACTAATCTACTTTTTATTCCATCTTCCCTATTTATTTCTTCCAATCCTAATTGGTCCAGCATTTCAGACTGTCCCACACACAACTCTAATTAAGCCTAAAATTTCCCAACATTTAGAAACTGGAACACAAATGCTATTCCTCACTTGTTTAACCATTTCCCCAATTTTAAAAGGGCCCCTACAAAGGCGTTATTTGCCCCAAATGAGCAGGAAAAAAAACATCAAGAGAATGATGCCCCATTTCCTTTAATGGGGCTCAGGTAAGTTTTTGCTTGCTGTCTTGGGCTATAGAGGGTTATTATCAATAGGAGTTGGGTACAAGTTATTATTGGTCTTATTTAGAGAGAAAAGAAGGTTAGGCTCACAGATGTGTCTCTTTTCTTTTATCTTACATTGTTAGGTTTGGAGATAGGGGTTGAAATGATAGAAGGGGAAACATTCTAAATTTCTTCAGAATACAAACTATATGATGCTCATGTTCACAGAACAAATAGAAATGTCTTAGCTTCAAATTGATAATTAATGTTTATTAAAATGATATCAATTTTTAAAAATGAATGTTCACTCACTCATTTTAAGGGAAGTTATTTATATTCTCATTTGTGTATTTGTGACTACATAATTTATCTTCTTTCCAAAGTGTTGTCCTTAGATTTCCTTTGAGTCATTCAATATTTTACTCATTCATCTTATATTCTCTTGAGTTATGGAAAAAGATTGGCTATCAGGAAAGCCTTGCCTGCCCATGCCTTACTTAGACTATGATTCATCTTGCAGATTCCCATCAATTTGGGTACAATTGTGCAGCATCCTGTGTGCTCTTTGTTGTTAAAAAAAAAACACCTTAATGTTTCATAACTGACTCAGGTACAAATGACAATCGATGCAAAAGCCCACACACAATTATTCAAGAGAGCAGGTTAGTCACCAAACCATTGTCCAACAGAATTCATTTTACATGTTGACGTTTTCAGAAATGGAAAGTTTTAATACAGTAAATGCAGTTGTAAGGAATTCCTTGCATTAGTGTCAGAACAAGCAATAGCAAACAGAGAGCAAAAAAGGTCATTTTTTTAAAATACAGAAACACACAGGCAAACGCCACATTTGTAGAACTTTTCTCCTTCATGGCCGTCTGGCTGGTCCTAGGATAATAACAGGATTTTGGCTCTGGCTGCTGGCAAATGAACTCGGGAATATCCAATAAAACTTGAAGGAGAAGGATAGCTAGGAAAAGAGAGAGCCACAGGATGGCAAACCCCAACATCTGCACAAAACATGAAAAGATTTTTGTGAGTGGCCTGGCTGAGCTGAAAGTGTGTCCACAGGACCTGAGAGAGAATGCTAAAATTCTCAGAGAAAAGTAGGGATCAAAGGCTGAAGAGTTAGAATAAATACTGGATTTGGGTGTTCAGATCCTGCATTCTTAGAGGGTCTGGATAAATAAATCCATATTTTCTTTTATGTCTCAGAATGAACACTCTGTACCAAAGAAGACACATTAGGTCTTAAACATTCTTTTGGGACTAAAAGCAAAGCCAAGCATCATCATTTTTGGCTAATCCAGGTAGCCAGGCACTGGTTGCTATCACCTAGATTATATGACTAGTGTTAACTTGGGTATCACTGCTCACAATTGTGATTCTGTGGAAAGCCAAAAATCATCTGAGCAGGTGTATAAGATAAATCAAACAAATTAGAACATGTCCATAAGGTATTTAATGAACTTACTATTATTAATTGTTAAAAAGATAGAAATATAGAGATGGACAAATTCCCTCATATTTTTAGTAAGACTGACATAAAATTTAAAAAATAGAAATTATTCTAAGTATGCATAATAACTAAATTTAACTCATTGTTTGATGCTTGAGAATCCATAGACCTTTTGTCTTTGTTTAAGAATTTCACATGTGCAAAAAGTGTGTCATAGTCAAGTCCATTCCATTTTCTCTAATCCTCCCACCACTATTCCTTCCCATTTTCATGTGTCCCTTTCTTTAACCCACTGAGTCTATATAACATTGCCTTTTTGACAAAGAAATCTTAATTCAAGAAAGCTTTGCAAGTAAACACTATGACATATATAAGTAAAATATGATAATTCTGCACAATTGTTTTACAAAACAACATAAAAAACATACCAAATCTTCCACAGGTACTAAATGATATGTGTAGCAGAAAATTTCTAAAAGTAGAAAAGTAGATGAAACATTTAAAAGGACAAACAACAATGTATACAAATTATAAACCCTTATATAGTACATCATAATTAGATGAAGTTTACTTAAGAATTGGAAGCGTTAAAATGAGTGTAATGCAGTATATTAACTTAATAAAAAAAAAGAGTACTGTGTAACCATCAAATGCATGAGCTTCAAAGTCAGTGTTAAGTGCTAAGCACTGATTTACTTGCCTGTCTTTCCTCCTCATAATGGCATTGTGTCTGTCTTGAGCTTGAACTTGAGTAGGTCTTGTCCATGCTGTCTCAACTTCTGCAACTTCATATGTACAGAAAACACTCTTTTGTTGTAATCATCCACCATTTACTACTCTTTAGTCTTTCTACTTTCTCTTCCACAGTGATCCCTCAGCCTTGGATGGAAGGATCGTAGTATAGATGTCTCACTTAAGAAAGAGAATTCCACAACTTCTTATTCTCCTAAACTTGACCAGTTGTGTGTCTCTGTTAGCTACCATTTACTTCATAAAGAATCTTCTCAGATGAAGGAAGACAGGTGTACTAATCCAGGGGTATAATAGTAAGTAATTTCTAGTCGTCTTAGTAGTATGTCCATTCAACAACATAAAAATAGTAGGGTTTTCCCTACTAGGGCCTATGAAATTTCTCGCCACCAGTTCCAAGCAATGATGCCAGGTATGCATCTCATCCTGTGGAAGAGGATTTATTTTATTTTTTATTTTTATTTATTTATTTATTATTATTATTATTATTATTATTATTATTATTATTATTATTATTATTATTATTATTTTGGTTTTTCGAGACAGGGTTTCTCCGTGTAGCCTTGGATGTCCTGGACTCACTTTGTAGACCAGGCTGGCCTCGAACTCACAGCGATCCGCCTGCCTCTGCCTCCCAAGTGCTGGGATTAAAGGCGTGCGCCACCCCGCCCGACCGAACAGAAAGTGGTGGGTTGTTTCTATATTTGTGCCACATCTCACCAGGCTAGTCATTATTACAGGTCACAGGGTTCATTCTTGTCATGTCTGATGATTACTTTTCTCCTCTGGTGGTACATAGCATCTTCCAGTGGTATTAAAGCTAGGTAGTATGGATGAAGCTTCCGGGTAGGTATCAGCTTGATTTCTCCATGTTCTATGACTTAAGTGTTTTGTCTTCAGAAACAGAGTATTACTATCAAGTTCCTTAGGGTAACAGAGCGTTGACAATAGCAGACAATATTTGAAGGTCTACGGAACCTCATTCTCCAAAAACTTCAAAATAGCTAAGCCATGCCTGTCCTGAGCTTTGTATCTATTATTCTGTGTTATCTAATAGGAGAGTTTTCACGTCTTGTAGAGTAACAGTATTTCAACTCTCTTTATGTATGTCAATGAACAGTGGAAGGGATAACACTAAAAACATTTCAAAAAAATCATTTGGAAACCCGTAGGTATAGAAGCTTTTTAAATTATGAACAAGTAATTCTTATTCAAGATACAACAGGATATTATAAAAGATAAACAAGATTTTCATCAACATCATTAAAAATTCTGCTCATTGTAGAATACTAAAAATTAATTAGCCAATCAAAGTCACGAGGAAATCAAAGCCAGTATTGTTGTGGAAAAATTGTTGAGCCTCTGATATGGTTCCCCTATTCTGTACTGTTATTATCTCCAAGAAGGAAAATTAGACTGGCCTATGAATGTCCTACCAGTGACACTAAAAGTAAGTTGAAAATCTAATCATCAACTTTTCATCATCACAAAAATGGTGATGTGTTGTGATGCAGTCACTGGGGTCAGAATAGGAAATCTGATTCGAGAAGAAGTGAAAAATAATGTCTTGTTGAACAAATAGATGTTCAAGATGAAAACAAAACCTAGACACCCCCCACAAGAGAATCATTTGCTTCTTTAATCTAGACTTTAGAAAGCATAAGACTGGGTAAAATTGATTTCTAGTTATTTCAGTAATTGCATGGAAAATAATTGAAAAATCATAAAAGGCTGAGATCTATGGAAAGGGGTCACTGGGACTTTCCAGAGTTACTGAAATGCTAAATATTAGTAATGCTTAATGGGCATGCATTTTTTAAATGAAAATTCAATTGTTATATATTTTAAACTATGTGTGTGTGTGTGTGTGTGTGTGTAATTCAAATGATTTATCAATCACTTAAGTTTCAATAATGAAATTTCACATGGTTGTTTAATTTACTAATGCCTATTTTATGCTTAAGAGAACTTTACATTCTATTATTTTCTTCATGGTTACAATTTAGCAGAAAAAAATTTACTTTAAAGTGACAAATAGATTAGTGGAATTATAGATAAATTATTTTCTAAGCATTTGAAACTTTATAATCAATTTTCAGATGTAGACTTTTTCATATAATATGATTCAAGATCTGAAGTTCATGTAGCTTAGTAACTAACATTTGAAAAATGGATGTACATTTTTTGCTTTGTCTGTTAAGAAGCCCATAAGAAATTACATGTCTGAAAATAAAACACAGCTGTCAGACAGATGTGTCGGTGTATGCCTGTAATTCCAGCTTCTGTGAAGGTTAAGGGACTAAGATGGCAAGAGCCAGCCCCTTCTGAAATAGAAAGCCAATTCAAGCTCAGTGTAGGCAATGAAATGAAGCACTGTCTCTAAACCAAATTAAAAATTTTATAGATGTTAAAATGTGTTGGGCTTAAATAAGACTTGCACAAGGACATCAGCAGTTGACATCACAGCATTGATGAGGGAAATCTCATAAGGTCTCATACCCAGATGAAAAGATATGGGTAATTAATAATTTCTAATAAAGCAATAGTTCCAATTCTAAGTGATTATGTGTAATATGGTTTGTGTTTTTCCTCCCAGATCCAAGCTCCCAGAAAAACAACTCATGAAACTCAAAATATATTTACAAATACCTACACCATGTGGCTAGACTCTTATCTCACTTGCTCATAACCTAAAATAACCCATTTATTCTAATCCACATTCTGCCACATGGCTGGTGACCTCTGCTCAGGTACTATGTATTTGTCCTCTGCATATCTTCCTGGGCAAATCCCTCTTGCCTGGCTCTATCCCAGAATCCTTTCTACCTGCTGGATGTCCCACTTTCTATTCCACCCTTTCCTATAGGCCATAGGTTATATAATGACAGGTGATGCCTCTACACAGACACAAGAGATTCTACATTTCCCCCATTTTAGTCCAATAAAACCCTCTTTCTCTAACAATACTAAAGTATATACAATAATAACAATTATGAAAACTATTACATAAGATTTATATTTGCAATGTCCAGTCTATATGCAGCACCTGACACCTTTGGAGAAAATATTCTATTATCTATTCTATTTTAATGAGTGCAGTGTTCTGTTTCTAAATTATTTTCGCTCATAACGTGCATTACCAACCTAAAAACATTTTCTAGACCTAGAAACATCTTCCTAAATCCTAGAAGAAAATTAAGCTTATCTGTGAGACTATAAAAATTTAGTTTTCAATCGCATCAGATATATGAGAAGGAAATAATATTACCTTAGTAGGTAGGAAGCTTCCTGGATAGTCCTTAACATTTTTCTGTAACTTTGGAGCATTAATATTCTGCCTCTGGCCAGGTATAACTGACAGACATATTTGTGAAGCAGGAATTATGAAGATTTCTTGCCTTTTCTTCACAGAGCTTGGCAGGCTACTTGCCTTCAGCCAAGTTTTGCCCAAAATGAACATCACTTCGTCTGCAGATGGAGCAAGGGCAGTTCTGCCCACTTGAAGCAAATTCCAAAGTGAAGGTTCTTCAATGCTAATAATATTCTTTTAAGCCAAATGAGGGTGCTGCCAGGAGCTGACATATCTAAATTGCCAGAAAAGACTTAAAGTAATAAAGCATTATAAAACTAAGCTACCTGGTCTTCAACTCCATCAGAGACTTGAGAAGGAGCAAACTTGATTATCTGAGTATGCCGAGAGTACAGGTTAGTACCTTTCCAAATGAGAAGATGACAGAGACAGTTTGCTACCTGAATAGTCACCAAAACTCTCTATAATGTTGGAGCATCTTCTTCAGCCTTCTGATCCAATATATCTGACCGACATATTTGTGAGGCAGGAACTATTGAGGACTTGCTTACCCTACCTTAGCAGAATTTGGCCATCCACTCTGCCTGCATCCGAGCTTGTCCTATTTTAGGCAGAATTCATCTGTGTTAGTAACGAGGACATTTTCCCAGTGGCTTGTTTGCCACATCTGAAGCCATTTCTTTGATGTTCATCATCCTCTTTAAGGTAGGCTGGGTATTGCTAGGAGTTAGCCTGTCTCATTGTCAGTGAATTTTTAAGATAATAATTAATTGTTTAGGGGTTAAGATGCTTTTAGGTCTAGATAGATGTTTTAAGTTGATGATGACAAAATGTTATGGAGATTGATCTACATTCAGAATTTTAGATGCACCAAGATAGGAAAGATGTTTTCTTCAAGGCTGTCAAATACAAATAGCCAACACACTAAAAATGTAACATTTATATAATTCCTTATTATGTCATGGTTCTTCTTGCTATAGGTAGTTTATTGTATATGTGTGTAATAATATAAATGTATATGTAAAAATAAAAATGTTTAATTAATAATAATAATAATAATAATAATAATAATAATAATAATAATAATAATAATAATAATACACTTTTAAATGCCAGGTTTTGTAGGTCCCTGGGGTTTTTAAAAACCATCTATCCATATGCACACATTTACATAGTGCATAATCATTATTTACCTGAATAGGAAAATTTTGCTTGTCTCTAGCAATTAGCTATCTGTTCAATCTACTATGTAAATTTCTATAATAAACTAAACTAGTATCTGACATGACAATGAGTTTGATTGACTATTAACATGCAATACTTAATTATCCTAAAATGTTTGTAACAGCAGCTTAATTAGCACTTGCTAACATTGTCAACATCAACAAAAGCACACAACTTCTGAGACATCATCACAGTAAAAAGAGCCAGTGTAATATGGACACCTGGATAGACTCATAGACCAGAAAAGAGCATTAGGTAAAAAACTAAGGAGAACTATTGAACCATAGAGATACCAAGTGACTAACGTATCTACGTGGTTCAATAATTGCAACAAAGTACCCAAGTGTCTCCTAGCTATCAGTACTAGAGGGAGTCAGGTGTGAGGGACACGGGGACTCTTTGTACCATGTGCTCAATTTTTCTGTAACAAAAAACTGTCCTAAAATATTTATTTTTCGATTAGCTTGGAATGTTCAAAGCCATAGAGAATTGAGATTTTTCAGTTGTTCCATATGACTGGAGAATGTAGTTTGTGAAAGGAAAAGAAGCTGGGAAGCAGCATGGAGGTATTTCATACTTCATCGGTTCCATACACTATGCTAACTAACAGGGACTTAATCCTCTATAAGAATTAATTGGAAGGGACCTCCTCACAGATTAAAAAAATAAAAAAAAGCAAGTTTGTACCATTTCACCTCAAACTGGCATTTATAAGATATTGGCCCTGGTGCTGTCTTCTTGTAAAAATTTATTTGGATGAGTAAAAGAGATAGGAAGGTTGACTATGAAAGTGCCATGAACTATTCAGTACTCCACATCTGTGTCCTATTGTGGTGTTTGCTGTTTTGTTCGTTTTCTGTGCTATTTTCTAGCCAATTAGCTAAGTTATTAGTATACAGAAATATATGGAAAGTCACTTGACCTGTCATTATTTGTTTTAATCACAAAAGTTTAAATTCACAGTAGTGCCTAATAAACATCAGTTAAGCATTTACGGGTATATCTCTTATCTACGAGGCAGTCATGCATTTGAATTTTTTATATTAACAATTCTCATTTACATTTGAAGGAGTAAGAAATAGGCTCTGAAAATACAGTCCATAAAATTTAGACTGTAGAAATAAGGAAGAATTTTTTTTTTAAAGAAAAAATATATAAAGGGAATCTTTTACATACATACATGGTATATAGCCATTCTTAAAGGATCTGATGTGCCCAGTCTTAGGCAATTTTACTTGTCTGCTGTGTAGGGTAACAGCTAAAGGCTATATTAAACTGTGTACAAATAGCATGAAGAAATTATCTTTTTTCCTTCCCCTAAATCCCACTCATGACAGCCTTTGGTTACCAGTTTTTCTTTTAAAGGATGGTATTCTGAATATAGGAACACAATCTGATTATAGAAATGAGCAAGGTAGTTAAGCCAGCATTGTAAGCACATGAGTTCATTCTAACTGAGGACGTTCAGGTCTGCACATGGTTCTGAGGAGTCTGGCAATGCAGAGACACAGGCTGTGGGTTGCACAAGGATGAGAGAACATCTAAATGTCCCCAGTTTACAGGAGAACTGCTCCAAGAATATTTCAGGCAAAGGACTGAGACTACTTCTACCATTCTGCCAAAGGGCTCATTCTGAAACCTCACAGGACTTTTTGAGATTGTCTGCACATTTTACTGAAGTATATAAATATAAAAGTCACACGCTCAGTCCATGTGTAATCTTTCATGAATTGGATACAGCTCAAAAACATTGTGAAGCAAGATTTGATGTACTTGCAAGGTGTTGAATTCTGGTGCATGTTCCGTTATCCTGGATACAAAACAGAGTACATGCTGACATAGGATCTGGTGCACAGCCTAAGTCTTGAGTCACAGTGAAATTAATATCATGTTAAGATGCATTATAAGAAGAGGTTGAGATGTCATAATCTGTGAACAGAACCAGCACTTTCATGTAGAATGTTCTGCAATATGAGCTGATTGGGTTTTATTAGTATTTTCTGCATGAACACCAAACAGGCATTCACAGCTTTATCCATAGGCTCCCTATGTCAATTTCAAATCTAGACTTGATCATCTGTATGAACTAAATTCTTTGTGATATTTAACGTGATCTTTCTTGGTAAAAACATTTTACAGTTATTTTATATTTCTCCCAGAATAAAGTTGCCTTTAGAAGTAACTTGCAGTTAAGCAAACTAAACTTTTTCAATTTAAGTAGGCTTTTTGTAGTAATGCTTTAGAAATTTACAATTTTAACTGAGATAGTGTTGCTTTTACATTGTTTGGTAAAGCATATTTTAATTTAATTTTTCTTCTCCAGCAACCTGAACAAATTCTTTTTATTTTTTATTCAATTTTATTGTTATTATTTTATTGCATGTTTATAAGTGTTTTGCGCCATGTGTATATCTTTGCACCTCATGCAAGACTGGTGCCTCCAAGAGCGTAAGAGTGTGCCAGATATTCTCGTACTGGAGTTTCAAATAATTGTGATCCCGTGTGAGCCATGGGGATTGAACCATAGACCTGTAAAAACACCTCAGTGCTCTTAACTACTGAACCATCTCCCCATCCCGGGAGCAATTTCTAAAAATGAGCTACCCTTGAACTACTGAAATAAGCATTAGAGAAAGTATTTCCCTGCACTGATTTGTCATGGGTTTTGTTTTAAAAAGTTTTCCATATTTCATTATAGTGTTGACATTCCGTTTTGTTTGTTTCATTTATCTAGATGTTAAAGTTAAAAATGTATCTGGCTTTCTAAAGCAAGTAAACAGTTTATAAATCAGCATGTGTACACTTAGTTGGTAGAAACGAATACCATGTGGGCTCATAGCGGTAAGCGTGGAGTACAGATGCTCCATATACAAGAAAGGAAAAGAATAACTGGTGGCATAAAAATTGTGTACATGTGAGTCTCATCTCACTGCTGCTCATGTTTAGTTTACCAAACCAGAGCCCGTGCTATTGGCTGAGCTCAACATGCTGGGGGGGTGGGGGGCACAGATATGTTTCTTTTTCAAGAAAGGCATTAAATCAGATATAGAAAAATAATTTAATTTCTTATCCCAAGAATTTTCCAAATATTTTTCCTCAGTTCTTTCTAGAAATGCTACAAAATGGTTATCTTTAATGATAATTCCTAAAAATCAGCTCCATTTATTCCTCATTTCTTCTATTATACAGACAGATAACTAGAAAGGACATGATGACAGACATATAGACAATAGATAACAGACAAATAGATAGCTAAATAAACAAATATAGTCATGATCTATGTGAGAGACAACTATTTTTAGGATCCTGGTTTTTTGTAAGGCAAGTGCACTGTGGTATTATATAGATGGTTATAAAATCTATTTAATTATATTTTGTTCATGAATGTGCTCATTCAGAAATACTTGTTCAAAAATTGTAATCTCTATGCTAACTTAAATGTGCACCTCATAGATTCATATTAAATTGTTTATGTAATATCCACCTGATACTGTCATCTAATATAGTGTTTCTTTTTTAAAGATTTATTTATTTGGGGCTGGAAAGATGACTCAGGAGGTAAGACCACTGTCTGTTCTTTCAGAGGTCCTGAGTTGAATTCCCAGCAACTACATGGTGGCTCACAACCATCTATTCTGATGCACTCATATATAAAATAAGATTTAAAAATCTTTAAATATTTATTTATTTATTATGTATACAGTGCCTGTATACCTGCATGCCAGAAGAGGGTATTAGGTCACATTAATAAGTAGTTGTGAGCCACCATGTGGTTGCTGGCAATTGAACTCAGGACCTCTGGAAGAACAGCCAATGCTCTTAACCTGTAAGGCATCCCTCCAGCCCCATATATTGTTCCTTATATTCCATAATAAAACAAAGAAAAAATTTTAGATAAAAGCACCACACAGCTGAATTCTGTTCTGTTTTTCTTCTAGTAAATTTGGAGTCAAATCAGTACTTATGAAAGTTATATAGTAAAATTCAAACTTTGTTTCTAATACTCAACATTATTTTGATAGAATTTCTTATTTTCTTACTTTCTGATTGTTCTTTCACCACAATGCTGTTTGAGGATCGTTAGACTCATGAAGGTTATTAATAACATAACAATAATGGAGTTCAACCAAGATATGTGCACATTTTCCTTTTGTGCAAGATGACAGTTAAAGCACTAACAAATTTATTTTTATATTGTAGATGTTGTCCCAGTTAACCTCAACTGTCACCTTGTCACAGCTTAGAGTCCTGTGAGTGTCAACTGAGTGATTTCCCAGGTCAGATGTGGGCAGTGCCATCCCTACTCGTGTGGGCCTGAGATATATAACAAAGTTAGCTGAGTGAGCCAGCAAAGACCAATACTGGATTCTGATTCAAATCTCTGCTGACTTCTTACCTGGGTTTCCTCAATAATGAATTATGACCTAGTAAGTGTAAGCCTTTCCTTTCCTCACCAGATTCCATTTGGTCAGAGTCTTGAACATAGCCACAGCCACAAAAAGAAAACTAGAATAGATATCTTAGATGTATTTCTCAAATAGATTTATTTCTATTTTTGTAAGTAGTTCCACAATGGTAAATTAATAGGAACCAGTTTTGCTGGAGGATGGAATGAAGAAGAAACATGGCTGGTGTCATTTCCTGGCTTAAAGCTATGATCATGGTCATTGGGAGGGGAATGAAGAAGAGATAGCCAGTATATACCTGGCATGTATAATGTCAACCATATGTACACAGGGCAAACATAAAATTAAGCTCACAAACACTTAAGATTCTAACTATATAAAAGAAGTTCACTTAAATGTAGCCTTTGTATCGGGTTAATTCTATTCTGTGGTGCTTACTTTATTTATAAGATGTTTTAATTTAAAATGTTAAATAAGTTAAGTTTTTTAAAAATTACTAAAGTTAGCATTACATAAAAGATTTCAGAATCTAAGATGAGTCTAGAACACCAATTTGTTAATGTATATAACTTAATATTGAAATATAAGTACTTTCAATTTGTTTACAAACATTTTAAGTTCTTGACAGCTATTAATGTTTCTAGCATATAATGGTTCAAATATACCACTGTGGGTGTTTTCATTATTTTCTGAGTCATTTTATCTCATTTGCCAATACCAATATTATCAAATGCCTTGCAATTTTCCCTGAGAGTGACTGCGTCAGTTTTCAATTATAATGAAGCTTAATGACATGGCAAAACAATATTAAATAAACAAAGTTCTTTTTCATCTATGGCTTGAGAAAATTTAGACATGGTGAATTAGCTCTGCATAATTATCTATTTAGTATCTGATGTCTATTTTAAACAAGCCACGGCAATAGAATTTATGCTTCCCTTGCTGAACTAAAAGTTACATCTTTAGAAGATGTTGGGGGAAAAAAAAACTCTCATAGTCTTTCATAGACAGAGAACTATAATCAGAAGAGAAAGACAAGATAAATTTGGATACCATGTAACCACAGGCAACCACTCATTGTCAGTGTTTCCATTTGTAGATAGAGGAGTAGAAAGGAAGAAGTCATTGATGAAAACACCGTGGCGCTTTGCAAGCTTCTTCTATGCAGGCTCCATGGTGATCCAACACTCATCAAAGGGAAGAAGACTGCCAGAAACTGGTCCCTGCTAGGGAAAGCGGTAGAGTCACGCTAAGAAAAGAAAGCTTCCAAGTCAGCACCATTAGATACTTCTGTTGAAGCCACATGAGATTAATAGACATTTAAGCCTGTGGACAGAGTGTTACCACGTGAAAGTGTAAAACCTGAGCCTGCGGTGTCAGAAAATAAACTGTAAAGAATCACTCAACTTCAGCTCTGAGCAGCCTAACACTCTGCCTCCTCCCTCACATTTAGCACAACTACGATTTACATATGTGGCTCCTTGAAAGCAAAGGTTTACACAAGGTTCTACTACTGTCATTTTTGTAGGGCTACATAAAGTCTGCATTTAAGAATGAAATATGCTGAGATTTTCAGCACTAAGAAACGCTTGCTATTTACTGAGGCTTTTAGGTCTCATAGACCACGGATTATTTCATTTTTAAAAGACGCGAGAATCTAGCTACAACAAATATCTCAGTTTTGATTGACAACATTTCTAAATTATTGCTAAGATTTGCTTTTCTTATAAAATCCATAACACTGGGCCTATCTATAACTAGATCTCTTAAGTTCCTTGTAGAAGTGCCATGCATCTGTATGGTGGTATTACTTTTGATCTCAGTTACTGTTTGTTGAAACAGTTAGTACCTTAATGTCAGGCTTACGGAAGCAAAGTAACACTTTGAATGGTATAATAATCATCTAATTTAAGAGCACTCTCTTTTGGTTATATGTCTTTCATATATGGATGTGTTTGAATTCCCCTTCCTCTCTAAAATTCTCTGAATAATGGTTTAAACATTTCAAATCTGGAAAAATGAGGAAACCAAGGAAGGGAGGAATCTTCAAGGAGAAAGGGAAGAGAGAGAGAAAGACAGAGAGAGAGAAAGAGAGAGAGAGAGAGAGAGAGAGAGAGAGAGAGAGAGAGAGAGAGAGAGAAACAGACAGAGAGAGAGAGACAAACAAACAGACAGACAGACAGAGAGAGACAGAGACAGAGACTTGATTGTCATAACCCTGACTACAAGGTTCAAAAGTTTCTTCCTTAACCTTATTTTTGTCCTTTAAAAATTTAAGCCCTTGCCACCTTCTTAGCAAAGGATATACTGTAAGTAGTTATTCTTTGCATGAATAAAGTACCTGCAAATAACTTTCAGATGCCACTGTCCATTTAATTACAGACGTGTCATTCAGGACACGCTCTTGCTGATTACAGAACCTTTATTCCACAATTACATTCATCAGAAAATGAGTAACGGGTACCCAAATAACCTTGCAGAATTTTCCTCATATGACTTGGGATTTGGTATATTTTTCCTACCCACTTCAGCCCCACCTTGGCTTCCTCTTTCTCCAGACTGTCCCAGACCTGGCACAGAGCACAGCTACTCAGCTTTCATCATCTGTTCTGGCCAGTGGAATGTTCTCTGATGCTCTTCTTGGCTGACTGTGTCGCCTACTTTCATTTTCACTATGGGCACAGCCATTCTGTGGCTTCTACTGGAAACCTACTTTCCCCCAGACATTCCTTAGGGATCAGTGTATTCCCAAAATGGCCACTGGATTCCATCACTGCTCTCTGTGGTCGCCATCCTCACACTTTCACTAATCAGTTTCTCAGTGACAGTCAGCAAGTAGCTTTATTTATTTATTTATTTATTTATTTAATTTATTCTTGTTACATCTCAATGTTTATCCCATTCCTTGTATCCTCCCATTCTTCCCTCCCTCCCATTTTCCCATTATTCCCCTCCCCTATGACTGTTCCTGAGGGGGATTACCTCTCCCTGTATATGCTCATAGGGTATCAAGTCTCTTCTTGGTTCAATAGTGCATACTGTTTTAGTTTTATCCTTATGGGTAGCAACCACTAATATTTTATTTATTCTCATAGAAGACAGAAGACAATGATCCTTATATATGCTCTATTTCCTTATTTTTCTTACTCTTCATATTTCTTCCTCTTGAGATACCCAGAGAAACACATTTTAATTTGACAAAAGTCTTACCTGAGGAAATTTAATTAAGGAATACTAATTCAGGTAGTTCCCAATAATAAATATAAGGCAACCTGATTTTCTATTTGAGTTCATTTTTATAGCATTATATAATCTTTTAAGAACGTGGTAAAACTTCTTCAGGTATTTAAAATTGTTAACTATACCACATGATAAACAACCTGATTTTTATCCTTTAGCAAAATTTTCTCTACATTTTATTTCCCCCAGAACAGAACAGATGTAGATGCAACGTCATCGTGAAGTCTCCCACCTGACCCACTTGGCTTTAAGTCTCCACACAACGGACTCTGAGAACTGGTAATGTATCTGCTCCTCATTGAATAAACTGTCACATGTGATGCCTTCAGAATATGATGGAAGCTTTACTTTTATGAAGTACAGCATTGCACAGTGGTGATATGATTGCAATATATGCTCTTAGGTGGAGATCCTGTGTCTTCATCATGAAGCGTGGCACTGAAGCTAACTCTTTCCGTGTTGGGTTTCAAATAGGCAAGAACTGAGAGCTCATCAGAGAGCTAATCATAGAACATAGATTTTCCATCAAATCATTATTTTCTTTAGACTTTAATGCTATTAAAAGTACGTTTTCATCATCCTTCACCAGAATGCTATAGCCATATATAAACATAAACAAAATAATCAAACATGGTGATTCCCAAAAATATCCTTTCTACTAAGTTAATTAAATATAAAGAACATCAAAGCAAAGAAAAACACTAAAACTTTATCAAATCATGAAAAAAAAGGCAGTAAGATGGAAAGAAACTACTAAATAGTAAATAGGCAATCAAATAGAAAGTCTGCATATACCAAAGTGACTTTAGATGTGAATAGATTAAATTATCCAATGAAAAGACCTATGGTGATTGAATATCTATATTCAAGATTAAATAATATAAAGCTAAATGAAACTCATATTAATATTAAGGACATGTGCAGCCTGAAAAAGGAAGGATTAAGAAAAAACTATGTCTCATGCACTGGTCATAAAAAGAGAGCATTGATTCTAGACCAGCACAGACAGAACTCTGCCTAAAAAAGGGCAAGCTTGGATGCAGGCAGTGTCAACAGCCAAACTCCGCCAAGATAGGATAAGCAAGTCCTCAACATTTCCTGTCTCACAAATGTATGTGTCAAGTATGCTGGGCCAGAAGTCTGAAGATGATGCTCCAACATTATAGAGAGTTTTGGGTGACTGCTCAGGCAGCAAACTGTCTCTGTCATTTATTTCACTTTAGAAGTGCTAACCTGCACTCCTGTTTCACTCAGGTTATTAATTTTATTCCTTCTCAAGTCTGTGATAGAGCTGAAGACCAGATAGTGTAGTTTTACAATTAAGCTTAGTTGTTTAGGGATAAAGATGTTTCTAGGTCTAGATAGATGTTTTAAGTTGATAGAGATGTGTAGCCTCAATTTTCTTAACTACTATATTTTTTTACAACTTATTAACCAGGCACATGTCACTTATAACCCAACTAAACGAAACAATATGAAAGGAAGATTAAGAAACACAACAACAAAACCGTAAAGATATCAGTTCCGAGGAACAATTCTCCAGGTGTACTCAGCAGGATTTCTTCTGCTGGAACCTGGAGTAACCAGAACCCAGATCCTCAGCATGAGCTGGATTCCCGAAGCCTTCCCTCGAGTGGTTCTCTCTAGGAGCATCTCGGAGTGGAGTGATGAACAACCAAAACTATCCGAACTCTCCAAAAGGTGTCCTCTCAAGTTCAGGGCTAATTTATATATCTCCTCCCAGAGTCTGTTCATGGGATCTTTTCAGCTGGCAACAATTAAGGTCCCACATGAGGTTGTCAGTCTTCTAGTGGATTAACCTCACCTGTTCTCTCACAAGACTGTTCTGATCCCACACTTGGGATCCTAAACAACAGGTTTACCTCTCCTTCAGAGATGGGATATGATAGATATTGATTTACATTCAGAATTTTAGACTCATCAAGATAGAAAAGATGTTTTCTTCAAGGTTGCCAAATACAAATACCTAAAACATTATGAATGTAACATTAAGAAAATTGCTGATTTTTTTTGTGGTTCTTCTTGCTGTATGTAGTTTGTTTTATATATCTGTAATAAAATAAATGTATATATAAAAATAAAAATATTTTAATAGCTGAGTAGTATTCCATAGTGTAAGTGTACCACAGTTTCTTTATCATTCTTCAACTGAGGGACATTTAGGCTGTTTCCAGGTTCTGGCTATTATGAATAAGGCTACTATTAACATGGTTAAGCATATGTCCTTGTTGTGTGGTGGATCATTTTCTGGGTATATTCCAAGGAGTGGAATAGCTGGGTCTTGAGAAAACCTTATTCCCAGTTTTCTGAGAAAGCACCAGATAGATTTCCAAAGTGGTTGTACAAGTTTTGGATAAAGAAACTGTGGTACATTTACACTATGGAATACTACTCAGTTATTGAAAACAAGGAAATCCCAATATTTGTGGTCAAATGGATGGGACTAGAAATGATCATAATGAGTGAATTAACCCAGAAGCAGAAAAACTCACATGGTATATAAGCACTTAGAATTGGTCACTAGCTCAAAAGACATGTTCCATAAAAGTCTTCATTTACCAGGTGATCGGGATAGATGTGAGGACATCCTACTGAGACTCTAGGTAAGAGATATATAGGAGATGGGAAAGTAGAAGGACTCAGAGGGTCCTAGAAATCTATAAGATGAACATCATGATGGGTGGTCGGGGCCCAAGGGTGTCTGCTCAAACTATTGCACTAATCAAGGACAATAGTAAACATCGAACCCCTACTCTGATCTACCCAATGGACAGGACATTCTCCACAGTTATGTGGAGAGCGGGGACTGACTTTGATATGAACTCTCGTGCTCCATATTTGACCACCTCCCCTTGGTGGGAAGGTGTGGTGTCACTCAAAGAAAGACTAAGCAGGCTACCAAGATGAGACTTGGTATCCTATGAGAGGTCTCCCTCGGTCATAGACCTAGGGGAGGGGAATAGGGTAAAAGTGGGAGGGAGGGAGGAATGGGAGGATATAAGTCATGGGATAACAATTGAGTTGTAATCTGAATAAATTAATAAAATTAAAATAAATAATATTTTTAAAAGAGAATTTTATGCAAACCCAAAGTAAGAAGCAAGAAAGGTCACTATAGCAATAAAGAGATTAATATATGAAGACAATATAAGAAGTATATAGTTGGGCAAGCCTTTAATCTCAGCACTTCAGAGGCAGGGGCAGATAGATCTGTGAGTTCGAAACTAGCATCATCTACTGAGTGAGTTCCAGTTCAGCCAAGGCTACATAGATGAGTGTTCTATGCCCACTTTCAACAATAGCTAAATCATAAGACAGAAAGTCAACTATGAGATATTGAGCATAATCAAATCAACTCAGAAGAAAGGTACAGAATATTCTCACAGCAAAAAAGAACACATGAAACACACTTGCAATTGTGTTTAGTTATGAAACAAATCTTAGAATATTTAAGATGGTAGAGGCCATGAAAAGTCTCTTTACTAATTATAATAGTTCAAATGTAAAATTAAATACAATAACAGCAGAAACTCAGAAAATTCACAATAAAAGAGTGCTTTTGAGCAAAACTGTGGGAAAAGACAATTTAAAAGATATTAAACAAATATGTTAAGATCAGTGAGTGAAAACAATCACAGCATGCCAAAGCATATACACTAAAAGTAAACCTGCAATAAAAGTTGGAGTGGTTGACTCCTCCACTGAGAAAAGACTAGTGCACATAAACTAACTCTGAACATCAATAGTCTAGGAAAACACAAATACACACATAAACACAAACTCACAAAGAAACAAAATCCAAAGTCAAGAGAAGAAAGAAAGCAGTAAAGTTAGAGGAATAAATAAATGAAATAGAGATAAGAGGGAAAAATAAATAAACTAGAAGCTATACATTTTAATACCAACAAACTAACCAAAATAAAATTATACCAGTCTAAAAATAATACATAAAAGGGGAGACATTATAACTGATGAGACATGAAAAGCCATCAAGAGAATACTATGCACAAATGCACAAAAAGACTCAGTTAACTTACAAGAAATGGCTAAACATGTATAAAGTTACAACTTACTATACTTAAACTTATACCTAGAAAACACAAGAACATTAGTACTGAATAGCAGATTGATTGAATATTAAACAAAAGATCCCAGGAAAGTATAGCTCATATCCAAATGGCCTCTTGAGATAACTATATCAAGGACTTAACTCAATCATTTTAGAAACATGAACTCGGAAAACATTTTCAAATACTTTATTAGAAAGATATTAGAATCATATCAGTAAAAGAGGGGTACAATAATAAAAATCATAAGCCAATATCATAAGTAGGCATAGATGGAAAATATGATATAAAACTTGTAAACTTGAAACAGATAGTACTTATTTCTGTGATTGAATGACACCTAAAAGCAAAGAAATCATTAAACATTACAAATGTCACATATGCAAAATGATACTTATGCATCATTATAAATGATAAATAAGAAAAAGGAGCTAAAATACTATAGTTGGAGTAGATAGCAAAATAATTGACAAAATTTAATGGGTTTCCTTGACAACACAATGCCTCAGTAACTTATGTAGAAAAGAAATTTAGTTCAACATAAGCCAAAATCTAAAATCTCTTCCTCTAAAATCAGGAACAGAAAAGGATTTCCAATCTGGCACATATAAAACTTATGCCATACTGGGTACTCCACTCAGAGCAGTTAGGCAAGGGAGATTAATAAATTTTATCCAAGCTATGAACTAATGACAACAAAATAGAGCAGAGACATAAAGACAGATAAAAAGACAAAGAGAATAGTGTTTAGGAACAAATTTCCACATATCTAGATAATGAATCCTTGGCAAGAATGAAAAGAAAGTATAATGAGGGGAGAAAAGGGTCTCCAACATGTAGAGAAATGTAAATATCCATGTGCAAAGTAATTAACGTGGCTCCTCCTTTGAGACCATGTCCAAAACTTAATTTACAGTTGGATAGTCTTAAATGTAACTTTCTGCAGCCAGAAAAAAAAAAAAAAAATATTTTGGCATTTTTCTTGGCTTTTCTTGATAGGGCAAAAACTGTACAGGCAAGAGAAATCAAAGCTACAAATGGAACCACATCATAGTAAAGAAATATATGTGTAATAATATAAATGTATATGCAAAATTATATTTATTAAAATTTATTTCTACGGAGCAAAAAAGGAAACCAAAGTTTACAGAAGGAACCACATCATAGTAAAGAAAAGAAATGGGCCACCTGTATAATGTATTTGCAAACCAAATATGTGATTAAGGACTAATATATAAAATGCATAAGAAACATGTAGAGGCTGAAGGGATGGGTCAGTGGTTGGAAGAGCTTGCTGCTCTTGCCAAAGACCTGGGTTTGGATCTCAGCACCCACATGATTGCTTACAGCTGTCAATAATTATAGTTCAGGGGCTTCTGGCACACTCTTCTGTCTTCTATGTGCTTCGATGCACGAACACACAAGCAAAACACGCACACATATAAAATAAAACAAAAGAATCTTTTAAAAAACAAACATGTCTAAAATGAGAAGCACTATAGACGAAGGACCTGAACAGACACTTTTCCAATGGATGCATACAGATGATGGACAAAGATATACAAATGTGCCCAAAATCACTAATCATTAGAAAAATGCAAATCAAAATTACAATGAGATATCACCTATCACCTGTTAAGATAATTCTTAACAGCTGATAATATGTGACAAATATTGGCAAAAATATGAAGGAAAAAATAGACAAAATAACACTGACACATATATAACAGAAATGTAAATCAAGAAGCTAATATGTGAAACTAGAGTTTCCACAGTAAGATAAAAAAAAATCTTAATCCCAAATTTGTATTAAAACTATGAATTAAGAAACTCAAGAGTTGGCAACATTTCCATGATCCTTGAAACAATTTTACAACAGTTAATCCAACCATTTAAAAAATTCATGAGCAAATGAAAGTAAAGTTGTGTTTATGCAATAAAATTTTATTCAGCAATAAAAATTGGAAAAAAAAATCTGCCATTGCATCAGCATAGATAAACTCCAAGGCAATGTGATAAGAGAAATAATCCAGGCATAGGAAGACAGATGCTGTATGATCTCACTTAGACATACAATCTGTAAAATCAGTGACTCATACAAAAACTGCTATGGTGGTATGAAAGATAGCTTGTCAGGTTGGTGTGGTTGAGAGATGACTTATGGACTAATAAAACACTCTAGCAGTGTCTATGAAGGCATGGGTCAAGGAACCAGCATTGGTACAGTAACTGAGAAGTAGGGACCCAGCCTAAGCATGGTTCATGCTCACCTAATAGGTCAAATGCCCACATGGAACAAATGGGAAAGATGGAGAAGCAGTGAGCAGCGCCATGCTTTTTCTCCCTTTTGCTTGCCCACTCTTTCTTCCGTTCCCATTCCCCTCCTTCCTCCTTATTTCTCTCTTTTTCTTGGTTCCATCTGGCCACCATGAACTGAATCAGCTGCTGATCTGCCTTGCCGTGCTCAAATAGGTGCAACTCTCTATGTATGGACTGACTTCCCTGAAACGAAAGCCACGATAAGTCCTCTCTACTTCTGGTTATTCTGGATTCAGATATTTCATCACATTAACAAAAATCCTGGCAAATTCGGATGACTCCTGAGGAGTAGGTGGTGAAGAAACTGGGAAAATGCTGGTCAACTGTACAAAATTTTACCCATAATAGATGAAGAAGTTTTTGAGATCTATGAATGGTGGTAGTTTTACTAGTTTAATTGCAGTGATTATGTCATACCCTATGTAGACATATCAAGCTACTACGGTGTCTATTTTGAATATGCATGTCTTTGTCAACTAGACATCTTAAGTGGCATTTTATTTTACTGATGATATTCTGAAAGGAGGTTTGAGGAAAGAAAAGATGTTTTACTGTTATTATGATCACCTAGTTTTATGGAATTGCTATGTGGCTGTGAGAATGTGACACGTCTAAGTTGTAAAAAAAACCACAACTGTGAATTCAAAGCAGACTATTGTAGAAATATGCCTTTACAGCTCAGGATTGTCATGTACAATTGTAGCATTATATCAGATAGTTTGAATGCTTTCTCAATGCAAAACTCCGTCTTATTCTTCTTTCTTGGAAGTGGCACTTAATGTACAATTTTGGATTTTTTTTTTTTTTTTTTTGGACTCAAGTCTGCTACTTTCATTTATGTTACTTTACTCATGCAAATTTTGTCCTTAACTCTTGGTCCAACTCAATAATGTAGTTGATTGGGGAGTTTTTTTTCTTGAAAATGGTAATGTCTCAAACCACTTCTATGAATGATTTAAATATTTAAATACTCAGGAAAATGAGGTCAAACTATTTGTTGAAAATTCCACTTAGCTCCTTTTTTAAAATTCTTACTTTATAAAGGTCGTTCTTGGCATGAAAAGAGGACTGTGACTCACATAATGAGTAGACATTTATGTGTCACAAGAATGTGGAAGGGTCATGTCAGTCGAATTAACTAGGTGGGGAGAAAGGAGATGCCCTCCTGTAAAGAAGCAAAATGAAGCTCTCATATTCTGAAGCTTAGCTTTCCTGACATGAATTTTGCCTCCTCATGTTGTGTACCTGTGAGAGAAATATCTTTATATTGGCATAAGTCACATAGGTGGCTAGATAACTAACTTCATGTTTGTCTTTATGCTCCTGTGAGTTGTTATAGACATAAAGTAGATGTTGGCAGCATATGCAGTAGTCACATGAGGATTTATAATCCTGGCCAGTAAGCCATGTAGGACTTCTACTTCAGAATGCAGAGACGCATGATCATAGATATTGTAACCGGTCCATGATAAGACCATGAAATGGGCAATTTTAACCTAACTCTCCAGTCAGATGCACAGATCAGCTGATGCACCTGGTATTTATAGATTGAATTTGAGGCAAGAGCTGATAATGCCTTTCGGAACTGATGAAGAGATTCATTCAGCAGTAATGAAAACAAATGACTCAGAACATGGGGATGCTTCTTAAAGAACACCAGTTTTACACAGGTTGTATCCTAAAGCAAAAGGAACTAATCACTTTAGATATGATTTCTATTTCATATCTATTTCAAAAAGCTGTCATAATTTATGGTGATTATTAAAATTGAAAGATAACGGACTATTAGGGTGAAGTATGAAATTAAGAACCAAAATTGGCCTTGCCCCTCACCAGCTGTAGAACTCAGGAGAGTAGGCCACGCACTACACCTAGGCAGCACATGGTGGCTCAGGCATGGGTCAACCAGGGCCCCCCAAGGGCATAAAAATGGGAAAGCTGGCCCTGCCCCTTGTTAACTGTATCATTGCGGAAGATAGCCAGTCAGGGCAGTGCTGGAGAGCTTTCTCTGGTGGTGTGAGTGTGGGAGAGGTGATAAGCTAACCAACTCAGATACCACTCAGGCAGAGATCTAGGGCTTTAAGTTGACCCATGCCAACATCTACCCCATCTATGAACCGCTGGAGCATGTGATGGGGCTGGTCCTACAGATCCAAAGCTGCAGGATCTCCATGACACGGGGCAACAACAGAATATCCAAAAGTGGTCCCGGTGAGGATTCAGTATTGATAGTATAACAGAAACCAGTGGCTTCAGGCCAGACCATTGATTCATTGCAGTGAACATTTGCAAGTAAAGATGTGCGGACAACCGTGTATGCTCTGTGACACACTACAGCATTCATCATGAGATGATTTTTCCTTTATAGCTGTTTTTGTGTTTTGCTCTGTTTTTATTTTCATTTATGGGGGGTAGGTTGCAAGGGTGGAGGACAGATATGATGGAATGGGGAGATGAATGGGATTGAGGTACATGATGTTAAATTCACAAAAAGTCAATAAAAAGTTTGAAAAAAAAGAATCAGATTGTCATTTCTGTTAAAGCAAACACAGTCCTTATGCACACACTAGAGACTTTAGAAGACAGTTATTAGACTCTTGTAAAGATAGAAGATTAATATTTTAGTGCCATTATCACACATATAATTTTCCGTGTTTCTCAAAAAGAAAAGTTGAGAGGAGTTGTCAACGTCTCAGCCAAAAAAGTGACATTTTTACTGAAATTAAAATTGTTTAAATTTAGATGCCTGTGAGTGATAGACAAATGAGACAATTTTTCCAAATATTGATATCTATTGACTTGTTCTTTCTTTTTGTTACAATGAAGGGCAAATGAAGTTCATTTTCTCTCATTGAAAACAGTACATATGTTTTCATCTCACTCATACCTAGGACAGACAATGCTTGGTAATACCACACAAAGTACTGACAAACAAACACAGTACTGGACCAAGACTAGAGTGAAAACAAATTTTCAAAATTAAGTGTATCATGTACTGTTTGGTGAGCTAGGATGCACACATCAACATTCATTATATTTTCAATCCACTAAATTAACAAAAATGCTTCTACATGCAACCTTGAAAATTAAAAGCATGTTGACATATTAGTATGTAATGTGTGAGTGCTGCTTAAACCTTTCCATTCTCCATTGTCTTGGAAACCACAGAACTTACAAATATAATGAGAAGCGCCATTCATTCTGTCTCGTGGTTTCCATAAAATTGCACACCTCTTTACAACATGCTCTCAAAAGGATTTTAGCTTTAAGGTTCGAAGTGTGCACTTCTATATGTAATGTAACTACATGAAAAGTATATTGACAGTGTTTAAACATGTAGAGCATCACTCTGTTGTAAATAAAAATGTCTATCACAATAAAGCATAGTGCACAGAAATTATGTATTTCATTACCTCTTAATAAGCAACCTCCTTTGATGAGTCCTTTAGCCAATAGTGTTTATTAAGAATTGATGTGCCAGGAACTATTTATAGGCATTGCTGACACATAGTAATGAATGATATAAGCCAAGTCTTTGAAAGCATAGTTTGTTTATCCATATGAAAAGGTCATAACACACACATACACACACACACACACACACACACACACACACACACACACCCCAATATTCTTGTTTCTTTGTTTGTTTGAAAGTTTTGAGTGACAATGATATGGAATTGAGATGAAATATTAGAATAGTTAAGTGGTTGCACACTCCCTTAATCCCCACACAAAAGAGGCAGAGATACACAGATCTCTGTAAATCTTAGGCTGGCCTGCTCTACACAATAAGTCAGGGCGTAGCCCCCTACTGATAAGATAAGCTACTTAAAAAGACAGTCTGGGATTCAAAATGACAATGAAAAGTTACTGTGTAAGTTTTCTCTTAATATTGGAAAATTATGTTCTTACTAATCTAGAGAATGGATGTACACCAAACTTATGTTAATGTAAAGAGAAGATGACGTCACACCACGCTAATAGGCTAGCCAGTCTCCTTAGAAAGTGGGGCTTCGATGGGAAGAACTAGTGCTAAATGGCATTTTGGCCTAATAGGGGTATTCTGTTGATCAATACAAGGACCTAACGCTAGGCTGGGAACCAAACATGCATGCTGCATGCCTCCCACAGACAAAAGCTCTTGAATGCTGACTAAAGTAGGTGTCATGATGTTCTTGGATTCCCTTTAAACATTAGATGCTATCGTGGGATTCCCTCATAGCTTGTGTCAAGTTAATATAAATTAACCAGTACACCTACTTAATTGTTTTTACCTCCCTTTCAAAGGCTTTGTTTTCCCCTGAGAGGGTCCCTTTTCTAATTTCATTATTAATAAGCACACATGTGCACATACATATGTACATATTTAATGGTTCAAATACATCACATGCATATGAGAAAAATGTGTGGTGTTTGTCTTTGTCTTCACTTTTATAGCATAGTCTCTAGGCTCACTTGTCTTCCTGACTTCATTTTTCTTTCCAGTTGGTTGAGATTAATTTTTTATCTTTAAATACAACATTCTTTCTTCCCATTCATTTGTAGTAAATGAATCTGTTGGGTCTACTTTAAGAATAACATAATGAATGCAACAATTAACATAGAGATGACAGTTATTTCTATAGCAGAACTTACAGTCCTCTGATTGTTTAGATGGATCATATAGCAATTTTGTTTTCACTTTTTGAGAAAGCCTACTTTTTGATTTTCAGTGTTTGCTTTAAAATTTGTTTTAATTTTATGCATATGATGAGTGCACACACAAATATGTATATATATATATATATATATATATATATATATATATATATATATATATATATATATATATGCACATGTGTGTGAATCATATGCATACCTAGTGCCAAAAAAGGCCAGAAGAGGGCCTCAGGTCTCATGGAATTAATAATAGAGTCTGCTGTGTGCCACCATATGCGTTCTGGAAACTGAATCTGGGTCTTCTGCAAGAACAGCAAGTACTTTTACCTGTGACGCATTTCTCCAGACAGCATTTTCATACTTCTTCATAGACCCTGTATGTAAAGCTTGTGTTTACTGTAGAGTTTACAATTTTTATCCTATTCTATTGGCTTGCTGGGTATTTGTCTCTTTATTCTGCTATTTATTTATTTCCCCATGCAGAGGTTTTTTTTTTTTTTTTTCCTCCATGCTATTCCATTAGATAATCCTGGAGTTATTTCATATATATATGTTGTTGTTGTTTTGGTTTTTATAAAACATTTGTCTATTCCAATGTCTTGAAGTATTTGACTCATTTTCTTCGGCAGTTTCATCTTAAATTAGGATTATTTATCAGTTTTGAGTAGCTGTTTCACCCAAAATAGTTTAAAACATGTTATTATAAAAATGTTAGACTTATAAAGAATCCTGTCAGGTGTTTTTAGGTGTAGATAGATGTTTTAAGTTGATAGAGATATGATAGATATTAATTTATATTCAGAAATTTAGACTTACCAAGATAGGAAAGATGTTTTCTTCAAGGTTGCCAAATACAAATAACCAAAACACTATGAAGGCAACATTAATATAATTCCTCATTGTTTTGTGGTTCTTCTTGCTGTATGTAGTTTATTTTATATGTGTGTAATATTATAAATGTATACATAAAAATTTAAAACTATTAAAAAAAGAATCCTGTCATGTTTATCAGAAATTACCCCAGTTTATAGGACAAAGAGGCCCAAGCTCTAAGGATTAGCTCATCTCTCTCTCTCTCTCCTCTGACAATTTGGATGTTTTTGTAAGAGTTCTTTAGTGGCATTTCTCTCATCAGCTCAATTTTACATAGTTTTCTTAACTAGAAACAAACTCTCAATCATGATTTTGGATGTCATTTAGTTGCCATCTATCAACATGTGAAAATCACAAGTGGTTTCACATTTCCAAGTACCTAGCTTTATTCGAATAACTGCATGATATGTGTGAGATTTTCTTAGAACAAAGTTATATAATTGTGTTTTGTTTATGGAAACTCATCCTTAAATAAATAAACACAACAACATGATATTCTGCATTTTTTTTTTAGCTGTGAACCACTTTTCCACTTGGATTATCAACTCCCAAGTGCATCTGGAGATGATTAATTTGTTTTGCTAAAGAAAATAGGAAAATCGTAAATTTGAATAGCCAACATATGTGACTATCAAATGCCCAGGTACAGAAAAGCAGTCAATATTATAAAAAATAATGAGTGAAAAACCTGGAAAGCAAGAGCATTTCATAAAAAAGAGTTACTTATAAGTTTTCCTGGGACCTATTCCCTACAGGGACATTAAAATAGGCTCAAATTAAATAGCACAAGCCACTGAGCTGCAGGATCTGCAAAACCATTCCATGTTCACAGTCCAGTCTATCCTCTCAACAACCTCCTATAATATTGAACATTTAGAAAACAAACTTTTAAAAAAGGGCTTAACTCAGGAGAGTTTTTGTCTATAATCATGACTTCTATGCCTGATAAGACTAGATTATACATACACCACCTTTCAATTCCTCTGACTTTGGATATAATTCTGCTTCCGCACTATGGTGAACTGAAGAGCAGACATTTAATTAGCTACCTTATTCAGAAACATTTATTATATATTATTAGGTCAAATTTACTAAAAACTACAAAGAAAGATACAGTATGCCTCTTTACTCTGTAGTAAACGATTTGAACAATGATACATTATGCTGATAGACAGAAGGTGAAATTTAATAGAAAACAGCAGATATTTCAGGCCTCCTTCCTGGTAGAGACTTTTCTGATGAGGAGTTTCAAAAAATATGGCCCTCAGAAGATAGGTTTGAGAAAGACACTGTGGGGCTAGAGAAATGGCTCTGTGGTTAAGAGCAATGCCTGTTCTTCCAGAGGTCCTGAGTTCAATTCCCAGCAACCACATGGTGGCTCACAACCATCTATAATGTTATCTGATACCCTCTTCTGCAGATAAGGCATATCATATACGACAAATACAATAAATAAAAATAAAAAAAAAGAAAAAGACACTGTGAATAGGCAAGGGCTGTTTTGAGTGGAGGAGAGGTCTTTAGCACAGACTAAGGACAAATGACTTGAGCATGTTTTAAAAAGAGCACATACTTGTTTTTATGTTGCTTCTGACATCTTATGAGAGAAATGCCAATAAAAAACTATGTTATAAAAACATCAAAATGGCTAAGGGTTGATAAATTAGATTTTGGGTATTATTTCAGAGCAACTTTGGATACTAGGATAATTTATTTTGGCAGTAGAGAAGTCAACAATGATTTGTGAGGGGGTAGGAGGATTAATTGAGTTTTAAGAATGGTATTGCTCTCATATATGGCAGGTTAGGAAAGATCTATGTGAACCCATTGGTACGAACCATCATAGGATGCTCGTAAAATGCTCCTCAGTTCTCATGAGCTGCAAACATGTTGTCCTCCGAGCTGAGCAATCAACACACCCATCACATGGCTAGCTTCCCAGCTTCGGCTGTGACCATCCTTCAACTGGGCCACCTAGTCTTCAGTGAACTGTAACTCAAACTGTGTATGAGTTTTTATTCCAAAATAACTTTCCCAAAGTTGTAATATGATTATGTTTTTTGAAAACTGTAACATTTCTCCCCATAAGATCCTCACCCCAAGCTTTTAACTATAAGAAGCCCCTAGAATGCAAACACACATGAAATTCATTTAATGAAATATGGGATTACCTATCATTCAGGTGTAGTATCTAGTACTGCTATACTGTGACATACATCGACCCCTATAGCCAGCAGTTTTTAGGCCAGTATCGGTATCTGGAGGAGTTTATGTTTGTGAGTTGTGACTCTCATAATTTCAGAATAAGATATTACATAAGAGTAGGGAAAACACTTGAGCCAAATGAAATCCAGTTTTTTGATCTGTGCTTCTTTGCTTGCATTTCTTGAATAAGGAACTATAATTTTTCCGGGGTGGCAGACAGCTACTTGATTTGTTGTTTTGTTATTTCTTTTAGAGAGTCTCACAGATTAGCACCATGTTTCCAACTGGCCCCTGAGAAGCAATGTGGAATGCCGTTTCTGCTCATGGATCTCAGGCCCATACAAATAAATACTTTGATCAGCTTTAGTGTGTTTGTGTTTTGCCAAATACATACAGAATTCTTTGTCTAGTTATAATCAGCTAGAAAACACTGTAACAACCATCTTTGCACTTCTATTGCAGTAGGTATCTTAAGTAAATATTAGTGATTTAAAGATATAGTGGGTATATTAGGGTTCTCTAGGGAAACATTTCATAGAATGAATCTATATATAGTGAAAAGGGATTAGTTAGAGTGCCTTCCTCATTATGATTAGGCTAGTCACTCCAACAATAGCCTTTTCCCATGGGGAATTCCAAGAATCCAATAGTTATTCAGTCCATGAAGCTGGTTGTCTTGGCTGGTCTTCAGTCTACTAGAGCATCCCAAAGAAGTAGGTTCTAATCCCAGGAAAGGAAAGGTCCATAGCAGGATCAATGAAGTGGAGGTATGTCACTGGGAGCAGGTACATTGGAGGTTTCAAAGATTCTTTCTATTCCCAGGTAGTGTTCTGCCTCTGCTTGAGGACTAAGGTGTAAGCTCTGAGCTATGGCCTCAGTACCACTTCCATTTGCCTGCTGCCATATTCTTCATAGATGTCTGGGCTATTAGAGCTGGGGTAGAACAACACTTACTTTCATTTTGCAGCCTATGCAGTTGATAGCCTCTCTTCTACAGATGCCACAAAACCAAAGGCGTCTCCACCAAGTTTCCTGCCTTTGAGGTAGCAAATGTGATGTCTTTCCCTTCCTTCTCTGCTGTGGGGATTCCAGTGTGGCCTGAATGGCTAAGGGGATAAGTGTATAAGTCCTTAGAGTTGCAGAGACGAAAGCTTCCTGATCAACTTTATGATCTTTTCTTTGTGATTTCAGAAATTCCCTAGACAGAAGCTTCCTGCATAAAGCAGTAGATCTATGATTATGAAATTACCTAGACACATAGGTGTTGAATTCACTGGAATTCATGCAGCTGGGTTAAACAGTAGGAACCCAGATTACATGGCCAAATGTATTCTCACAAGGTCTCTTTGATAAAATTGTCATACTGGGGAGAAGAACAACATAATTAAAGTTTTCTTTGTACTAAAGGCAATGATTAAAGATTAAGGGACTAGTGACAGAAAGGTGACTGTTTGGATTTATCTTCAGAGAAAGTGAATAAAACGTGGGCAGTTTAACATTTACTGCCTCAAGAAAATCAAGTATAACCAAGTTCTATGATAATACAGTAAAAGTATTCATAGCTTTTATAAACAGTCCTTATTTATTCATCTTCTCATCTTTTCATTACCTTACAATAGTTTACATATATACCATTATTATGAGAAAATATGTTGGGTTTTTTTTGTTTTGTTTTGTTTTGTTTTGTTTTAAGGAATGAAAAGAGAGTAGGAACCCTGACTCCTCTGAATGACATTTGCAGAGGCTTTTGTTTGTTATCTCTTTCCAGGAACAGGAAATCCTTAAGTCTTTCCTTCTACAGGTTGGAAGCCTCCCTGTGTTTGGTCTTGTCCTGAAGACCTCCTTCCCGTCATCCTAAGGCAGGTCAGGCCTCAGCTGAATAGCCATATTTTTTTTCAGCACAAACTGTGTTACTCTTTATCTCTTCTAATTGTACATTTTGTATTTTACTTTAGCTCACTCTTTTTCCCTAAAGACCTACATAAGAATGACTGCCAATAATTATGTGACAGAGTTGATATAAGGCTGTCTTGAAATCTTGAAATCATTTACACCAAAGAAATTAGTGCATTGCTTTTCAATGTAGCCTCAGGACACAATTCTTAAGATGAGAGCAAAAGGAGACCATATTCTTTGACAAAAAGTTACAAGTACAATTTCTAGCCCAGTCGCTAATGCTGCTCATCCATGAAACCTACAGAGCCAGGCCTTCACAGTTCTCATATCCACCAGCACTGCTGTCATCCAAGATCCTACTAGGAAGGCTCATTGATCTCTGCTTACAGAATTCAATCACATTTCTAATTCAGAGTCCTGAGTTCTTCCACAGATCTTCCTCCAAAATTAGTAATGATCAGGCTTGTCATAGCAGAGGCCTACCTCCTGGTACCGACTTCCATACTATGTCTATTGCTGTGATAAAACAGCATAACCAAAGCAACTTATACAAGAATAAGGATTATGTTTCAGAGAATTAGAAACTATGATAAGGGAGTGATGGCACAGTGGCCAGAACAGGTAAGAATGTACATTTTGATCTGAAAGCATTTTGAAACTTCAAGGCCTGCCTCCAGTGACATGCCTTCCCCAATTAGGCCCCTCCTCCTAATCCTTCCAAAGCAGCTCATCAAGTGGAAACCAAGAATTCAAACCTTTGAAGCTATGTGTGCCATCTTCATTAAAATCACCATCTTTTTTTATTCTTTTTTAGAAATACACTCAAATATAATTTTGTTAATGTTTTCTTCAATAATATAACAAAACGGCAGTCAAGCAGGAAGGACACCGAATATTGACTCAGTATAGACTTCGTTTTATGACCCAATTTCGGTTTTGTGACATAATGCAAAAAAATATACTCTGAATTCTAAAGCCTTCGTTGATAAAATAAATTTGTATATATAATTGAACTGTTTACTTAATACTGCTTTAACCAAAATTTCTGACAGAAAATATTTCAAGCAGTAAAAGGTTTATTATGCTCCATGGTTTTAGAAGGCTTCAATCCATTGTGATGGAAAAAGCACAGGGGAGCAATTCAATCCCTGGTTATGGACGTATGTAATGTAAGCTATTCACTCTTTGACAGACCAAAATTCAGATAATGAGACTGATGCCAGAAACTGGGTTATAATATCCAAAGCCTCCTTTCCCCCCATCAAGCGTGACACTGACTACAGCTAGACCCAAAGTCCTAAATGTTTCAAAAGCTCCCAGCAGGTCTTCACAATTCAAACCAGTAAGGTACAAATCACATTTAAACCATAAGAGTCACTCAAGGATTTTTTCTAAAATAACGTCAAATTGCCTAATTCTATGTTTCTAGTAAATAGTAGCTACTGTCAGTAAATATTTGTCAAAACAGAATCTGCTTCTCTTTTGGAGATAAAGTAAAACAAATATTTATGAAGAAGTTAGCATGATTTAAGCAGTGGAATTTCAAATAATACAAATAAATATTGTGTTTAATATACAAACACCCCGTTCAAAACCCTTCAAGATGACAAGCTAAGTGGTTAAGCAAGAAGGTAATATCACTTAGGTGACTATAATCCTTTTGGTCCAAGTCCATCTTCACTTTCCTCCTTGAAGTCTTTCATAGAAATATTGAGGGAAACAGGAGGAGCCTTGTGGGAAAGTGGGGAAGGATGGATAGAAGGATCTGGAGGCAACAGAAGTTCCACAAGAAGACCAACAGAGCCAAATAGCCAGGGCCCAGAGGGGCTTCCAGAGACTGAAGCACTAAACAAAAAATAAGAACAAATAGGACCTAAGCCCCCTACACAAATGTAGCAGATGGGCAGCTCAGGATTCATGTAGGTTCTGTAGTAAGGGAAGCAGGGGCTGTCTCTGATGTGGGCTCTGTTGCCTCTTTTTTTGATCTAGCCAGGCCATAGGGGAAGAAGAAATGCTCAGTCCTGGTGTGACTTAATAAAATGGAGAGACTGGGGCTCTCTTTTTCTGAGGAATAGGCGAGGGGATGGGTGGAGAGGATGGTAGGGTGGGACTGGGAAGAGAGAAGGGATGGGGTAACACTAGAGATGTAAGGTAAATAAATTAATTAGTTAAAAAGGAAATGTATACCACAAACCTACCTAAAGAGATATGCCATACTAACTGTTAAAAATTAGAGAATTTGACTGACATATACGGAATATTCTTTATATCGGGATAGATGAGACTAGATTGTTTTTTCTACTCTATAATGACCATCTGCAATTTCAAATTAAATATGAATTTTTTTCATGTTTAGAATAGTAAAACCCCATATCAACAAGAATAAAAAATGTACCTTAAAATAAGAAAGAGCTCTTATTGATACAGAAAGCCTGAGAAAGTCAGCAGGCAAAAATATAAGACCCATAACCATTCAAGTAAGATCCATGTGAGATGAGACTGTGTGCTGGGTGGATATCAGCCAGATGTGTAGTTTTAAAATAGTAACATTAAAAAAAAAAGACTAGGATGCTAAAAGGAATACAGAGATGATGGTCGCTACAAGAGTACAGGTCAAAAGTTTCAAGAATCTGACAGTTAACACTTTATTTTATTGTGTTCTGTTTATTTATTTTGTGTCTATTTGTATGTGTAAATGTACACATGTCATGGCCAAGGTGGAGGTCACAGAACAACCTGTGGTAGCTGGTTCTTTCTTTCCAGCATGTGACCCCAAGTTATGGAACTCATGGCATCAGGCTTGGTAGCAAATACCTTTACCAACTGACGCATATCACTAATCTATTTGATTCTCCCACTCCCTCTCCCTTTCTCTCTCTTTCTCTCTGTGTTCATATTTGTAAACATATGTGTGTGTGTGTGTGTGAGATCTGTCATCTATGCACACATGTGAGTGCAAGTATTCAGTTTGACATTTTCTACATCATGGTTTCTCAGAAGTTTACTATTCCTATGAACGTTTGTGAAATCAACAGTCACCTGTATTTGTATAAGGACACTGACATCCTCTGGCCCTGTAGTGCCTGTGTGCAGTTTTATCTGATGCAATGAAATGGAGACAGCATCTGACTTTTACACCAGAGCCTGTGTGATTGTATGGTGACTTCCTTACCCACTGGCTCAGTCTAAGTTACACCTTATCTAAATCAAGCCCAGTCTTGGTATCTTATCAAAACTAGTTTCATTTATTACTCATATCTTTTATAGACAATTTTGACCACATAGTTTTCATTCCATGTCAGTCTTTTCTGTGTCTTTTTTTTCCATAGTTTCGTCCTCAATGGTATGCTCCTGTTTTCTCACCATAGCCTTGAAGCACAGGAAAAGGTATTCAAAGTTATGTTTCAGAATGATGCACATGGAAGGCAGAAAATGTTATCCTCTGGCAGGGACAGTCCAGCAGGGAACAGAAGTGGGGATTTTTTTTAATAATCCATCAGTGTGGACATTTAAATGGAGTCCTGGATGGGAGTTTTCTTTATAGTTTGGTAATGTAGTAATTTGCCCAGTTTCCCCTTCCCAAATACTTCTGAAAGCAATGAAAGAGCCACAGCTAAACCAGAAGCTTAAACAGGTTCAGTGCTTGCTTTGATAACCAAAGATCTGGATCAAAACACCATGATGACACAGATATACAGGCAATGTAGTCAGAATTTAAGTACGCCTATTACTCTCAAGCTATGTGACCTTTGGCGAGGTAACCGAACTATTTTTAACATGTGAAAAGAAGTGTTGTTACTTTAAAAAAAAAAAAAAAAAAAAAAAAGAGGAAATGACTTCCCATGAGGCTTTTGAAATTAAGAAGTTCATGTGGTGTTCTTATATTTAGTATCAGAATAATATCATGGAACGAAGTTGCTGTTCCAGGCTGAATGGTGACAGAATTTGGGAGTGAGATGGTAGAGCACCACCGCTACAGCGCTAGCAGACAACAATATGGCTGCCATGTGGTTCACAACACTGGGTTTCCTCAATCACTTGTTTAGGTTTCAACGGGCACTCTTACGCTGGCAAGCAGAGCAATGTGAGTTCTGTGTCATTATACCTGTGTACATTGGGCCTGCACAGGAATGCTGTAAAAGTGGCGTAGTTGGCATAGTAGACAGCACTTGTTGATGGCCTTGTGGGAGAAACTGCTCTCTACAAGTAGGGACTAGCCAGGCACACAGCTAGAGTGGAACTTTGAAGGTCAAAGTTTCATGATGGCAATCATTTAGGTTCTAGAAACTTTGAAACGCTTGAAGTTAACGAAGCACTGCTATCCACTGTGATGTTCATCTGAAACTAATTAAACTATTTTACTTTTAATTTGTGAAGGTTGGTCTCTGTCCCATGGGGCGCTATTGGTCTGACAATCAGCTGAAGGATGAAAAACTCTAATGATAGGAATAACTGATAAAGTAGTTGACCATCTGCCATGGGCCTCCAAAGAACAAAATGTCTTAAAATTACATTCTTCTCTGATGAACTATCAGCCACTTGATTGCTTGGCTTATTAGGTCAGCTTACCAAAGCCTTTGAGATGAGACCATAAAAAGAGGAATCACCGTTTCTGAGAACCCAGCCTTCTAAGCTTCGTCTGATCTTGTCTGCCTACTGCCCCTGTTGAAAGTTCAGTTCTATTCCTAGTTTTCTGAGAAAGCACCAGATAGTCCCACGAAGGTCTTCATTTACCAGGAGATTGGGATAGATGTGAGGACATCCTACTGAGACTCTATGTAAGAGAAATATAGGAGATGGGGAAATAGAAGGACCCAGAGGGTCCTAGAAATCTACCAGAAGAACATCATGATGGGTGGTCGGGGCCCAAGGGTGTCTGCTCAAACTATTGCACTAATCAAGGACAATAGTAAACATTGAACCCCTACTCTGATCTACCCAATGGACAGGACATTCTCCACAGTTATGTGGAGAGCGGGGACTGACTTTGACATGAACTCTGGTGCTCCATATTTGACCACATCCCCTTGGTGGGGAGGCCTGGTGTCACTCAAAGAAAGAATAAGTAGGTTACCAAGATGAGACTTGATAGCCTATGACCATATGGTGGGGGAGGAGGTCCCCCTCGGTCATAGACCTAGGGAAGGGGAATAGGGTGAAAGCGGGAAGGAGGGATGAATGGGAGGATGTAAGTGATGGGATAACAATTGAGTTGTAATCTGACTGAATTAATAAAATTAAAATTAAAAATTAAAAAAAAAAGAAAGCTCGGTTCTGATTCTGGAGGCTACATTCCTTAGGAAAACTCCCTCTGGATACATATTCTCACCTTATAAATCATCTTAGGTTATTAGTCTCCCTTCTAATCTATCCCTGCATCTATCCCTGCTTGTTTCATCATACTTCTTATTGTCTTCTGTCACCAATAAGCCTCCTAGAAGACGTCTTACCTGGAAAGCCCTCACCTTCCTTATGCCTTAACCCTGAATGTTGGCTGTTGAAGATTCCTCAGGACTATCCTTGGGTGGTGGTAGCACTGTAATGTGTCTTCAGAGCCTAGATGATCCTGTCTGCTGTCTATTAGAATTTACAAACTTCGCCTGTTCCTTTGAAAATATCGTAAATGTGTATCCATACACAGATACACAATTTGTTGTTGATGTATGTCTTTGCAACTGGGTCTCATTATATACTTTTAGCTGGCCTCACTTCAGAAAGCTGGGATTCTAGATGTGTACCAATATGTCTTAACTGACTGATTGTGATGTGATAAATTGTAATATACAATTCAAAGAATTTAAAATGAATATATCAACCACGGAGATGCTAATCTACAGTGGTTTCTCAGGTTCTTTGCCCAAACTAAAACAGAGGATAAGAAGTTGTTAATGTCTCAAAGATTCTGTTTTCCTGAATTGGCCTGGATTAATTGTGCATTTAAAAACATACAGCTGTTACCACGTGAAATAGTCTTTATGAGGAGAGGGACAGAGGGCACAGCAAGCCTTATTCCATGGCCAGACTTCAATGTGGTGAAATGCAAATATCTCCTTTACAGTACGGAATGTCTTATTATATTTGTTTGCACATACTTAAAATAGTTAAAATTTAATAGTGCAGCTTGCTTTAATTAGATTATGCAAATCAAGAATGTTAGCTGGCATTATTAATTTTTTCATAGGGCCATTAAAGTCCAATTTACTCGATCATCATTTTACAAGAATACATCTCTATACCTAAAGCCATATTTGGTGTGTTAATTGAGTCCTTACAAATACAAAACTGTTCTGGGTTTAAATTAGTAAAATATGTCACTTACAGAAATATCCAAATGAGCAGAGATGTGGTTCATAGTCAGCACAGTTGTGTTTTGGATTTGTTCTGTGCTAAGTATCTACAATTTATGATGTAAATAATCTGATCGTACATGTACGATGACAGATAATCATATAATCGGGTAAAATCAAGTATCTCCACAAAAGCACATCGAAGACATTACTTCTCTGATTTTCTTTAGTTAACTGATCACAGTAAAGGCGAATACTATTTGTATTGGTTATTTTCTCATCAGTGTGACATAATAGCTGAGAGGAAGAAGGATTTAGTCTAGCTCACTGTTGAGAGGATGTAGTCCATGAAGGCAGGAAGTAGGGATGGCTGTGAAGAAGATTCAGGGCCATAGCAACAGGAACATGAGACAGCTGGTTACGTTCTGTAGGAACTCAAGAAACACAAAGCTTCTGTTGGAGCTAGGCCAGATAATAACCCGCAAGCACCACGTCCCAGGAAACACCCCCTCTAGCCACACCCCTCCTCTTCAAGGTCCCAAGCCTCCCATAATTGTGTCCCCAGCTCAGAACCAGATGTTCAAATCCGCTGCCTGTAGGGGCGTGCTACATGTCAAACACGGCACACATTTTACCTCTGAGCTCTGTGATCTAGCAACTTGAAACTCTTCTGTGCACAGCCCACTTAGCACCCCATGAAATCAAATGAGGCAGTTAAGGACTGTGTGAAATGAGTCATATCAGCAATGTCAAGACAATACATTTGGGCACTTCTCATGAAAAGATACTATAAAATATGTTATTTCTGATTAATTTAACGAGCAGAGAAAATGAGTCATATGTGCAAGACCTAAAAGCATGTTATGACACTGAACATTCTGTCTATTAGGCAAACATGGTCCGCATGTGCACACATATGTTGTTGTTTATTAAGAAAAAAAAAGGATCATAATCCCGTTGGAATGAGAGTAACTAGGAAAAGATTCTGAGTTTCTCTTTTAAAATTATTTTTCCACAATTAAAAGCATTTTCTCATCTACCATAATAAGATTGTAATAAATCTATCACATATCAATAACCACCATAATTTTCTTATTAACAAAACCAGTCTTTTATCACAGTATAAATATATAACTGCTAACAGAAGGAAATATGAATGATAGGTACATAATAAAGCTAAAATATCTCCTCTCCTAGACAATGTATACCATATCCTCTTTTGGTCATTCTAGATTTCTCACCAAAAATACATGAAATGACATTATCATATGTGCATGGATTTACCTTCATTGAGAACCTAGAAGCTGTTTCTTTCAGCTACAATAAGTAATCTAATTTAAAAAAAATTAGTTCTGTGACTTTTTTCCTGTTTATTTTTAATGTGGATGTGGTTGCCCATGATATTACTCAATGTGTCACATATGAAGTCAATAATTAACATTTAATAGAATTTAGTAGTTAGAAAAATTTTTATTGTCTTTAAAATGGTTTGCTTGGGTAATAATGCATCATTAAGTTTCTGACTCTTACTTAATTTCTGGGTTATTGGTTGAGTTAATGTGACACTAGGTCACAGAAACTACATTAAACCTCATTGTTTTATGGTTTAGGGTTTTTGTTCCATTCTAATTTCACTTTCATTAATCTAAAATATGGTTTCCAACAACAATCTCACACAACACCATTTTTAAAGTAATATGAATAAACTTTTCAGGAATTAGAGTGTGTGTGTGTTGTTGTTGTTTGTTTGTTTGTTTTAGGATTTTGGGATTTGGGGGGTGTTTTTGTTTTTTGGGTTTTTGAGACAAGGTTTCTCTGTATAGCCTTGCCTGTCCTGGACTCACTTTGTAGACTAGGCTGGTCTTGAACTCACGTTGATCAACCTTCCTCTGCCTCCCTGCGTTCTGGCATTAAAGGTGTGCACCACCAGGCCTGAGTTTAGGAATTGATTTTTAATAAAGAATAAAATTGAAATTAGTGAGGGAATACAGCAATAATATTCTATTTTAATTTGATGCCAGGAAGGAAATAAGTCAGAAAGTGGCCAGACTTTTGAACTCACCACTATAAGCAAGAAAACTGTGTTGTCCACAGTGGTTGATGAAATGCCCTTTCAAGTGATGCTCATTGGGGCACTAACTAGTCTTCAGGCTAACCAGTCTCTGAAACATCATGTTAACCCCAGGAAGTAAACATCAAACATTGTGTAGGAGACCATCTGATTTGCATAACATGCATTCTCTTGCATTCTCTCTAATCAAAGGCATATCCTTGGAAGACAAAAATCAAGTCATACTGCTGGCAAATCACAGCTTAAAGCATATTAATTCTAGTAGAAAAAATTAACATTAAGAAAACATAATAAGTTGATTTGTAGACTGCTAAAAAAAAATTAGGTTACCAGCACTCATGTGCATAAAATTATTTGTCTGGTTTAAAGCATTGACGGTTTCTCATTATGAATAAGAAATTGCCTACATTTTTTTTGGTTTGATATTTACACACAGTATGTCTTAGTGAATCTAACTACTAGCTTATCTGTGCTCTGGACCACTCCAGCAGCTGTCCTCTGAATCCTTGGTGTCGACATTCACCATTAGCTGCCCAGTTTGCTGATATTACTGCATCCATTTTAACTGATGCATTTTTCTCATCATGCCTTTCATTCTTCAGGGGCTGCTCTCTTGCCTCTGGTGAACTGTGGTTTCCTAGGCCGTTGAGTATTTGACCTTCTCTGTCCTCCAACAGTCTTTCAGTTTGCAGCGTGAATAAAGTAGGACCCTTGTGAAGCTCACTTAATGAGTCTATCCTCAACACCTTATAGATTTTTTAATTCCAGGCAAGTTATTTAACTTTCTTATACCGTTGTTTCCTTCTCTGCAAATAAGTAGGATGTGCAATCAGTTTCATGGAGATTTTATAATAATGAAATAGTTTCATATAGGTATAATATCTACACTTATGTTTAAGAACTCCAAGAGAGGGAACAGTTGACAACTCTTAGCTAGAGAACCCTTGTGAGCCACCTGCTTTCATAGCCACAGCCTCTCTGACCCTGTGATCCTTCTCTTAGGAGGGCTGCTTCAATGGATCTCCCAGTTCATATTCTCAATATGGAGCATTGGTCAAACAGAGAGCTAAACCACTGCCTCAGCATTGATGATTGCATGAAAGGTACCTGTGCTACAGACCCTTGCCGTGAATCCTCACTTTTTAAGCCAACCAGTGTCATGAGGCTGTTGAGACCACAGTTGATGGAGGTGAACGATCAGTGTGTATCAAATTTGCTTGAGATATGAATATATTTCTTTCTGAAATGAGGTAGAATTTAAAGGAAATAAAACAGACCGATGCCAGCTAGTTTTCATGTCAAGGAGACACAAGCTATAGTCAGCTGAGAGGAAGAAATCCTAACTGTGAAAATGGTTCCAGTAATATTGAGCTGTAGGCAAGCCTGGGGGGCAGTTTATAAGTTATTGATGAGGGAGGGCTTAGTGCTTTGTGTACAGTACTACCCTGGATTGGAAGTCCTAAGTTCTGTTAAAAAAAAAAAAAAGTAGACTGAATAAACAACAAGGAGCAAGCCAGTAAGTGGCACTCCTCCATGGCCTTTGCATCAGCTCCTACCTCTAGGTTCCTGTCCAGATTGAGTTCCTGCCTTGGCATGCCTCAGGGGACCATTACTTTGGCTACATAAACCTAAGAAACCTTTTCCTCTCAAAGTTGCTTTCAATCATGTTCTTTTATCATAGCAGTGCTAATTCTAACTAGGACAGTCAGTATTCATAGAACAAAACAGTCTTCAAAACATCCTGAATATTTTCCACAAGTCCCATATCACTTTCCTCAAATGACTTAGTCATTTGAATTATATAAGAATTTATTTTTCGCTTTGTTCGTAACAAAAAAGGCAAATGTTGCTTCTGAAATAAATCACACACATATGCCTCTATGGGAAAATCAATGGGAGTGACCCAGATAAGACTCCTATCAGTGGGGAATACAGAGCCTGATTGGGTTATATCCTATAGTCAGGCAATACTGCAGGTGGATTGGGACACTAGCCCAGCCACAAAACCTCTGACCCTCAATTTGTCCTGTCTACAATATGTGCTGGGGTAAAAGTTGCACAGAAATTGTGTGAGTGGCCAACCAATGACTGGTCACCTTTAGACCCATGCCACCTGGAAAGGGAACACACCCCTGACACTGCCTGGAGGGTTGGGAACAAGTGGCTGGGTGGCCGAAAGACCCACAATAGAAGTAAGCATAAATGGGGAAAGAAGCCACTGAAAATGAAAATGATTTTGTTGTTGTTGTTATTGTTGCTTTGGTTTTCTCTTTCTTTTTTTAATTAAATAGTTTTTACATACATACATACATACATACATACATACATACATACATACATACATACACACATACACCTATAGAAAGAAGAACCATGACACAATCAGGAATTATATAAATGTTACATTCTTAGTGTTTTGGCTATTTGTATTTGACAGACTTGAAGAAAACATCTTTCCTATCTTGGTGTGTCTAAATTTTGAATGTAAATCAATCTCCATCACAGCTTGTCATTATCAACTTAAAACATCTATCTAGACCTAAAACCACTTTAACACCTAATGAACTAAGCTTAATTGTAAAACTAAACTATCTGGCCTTCAACCCCATCAGAGACTTGAGAAGGAATAAACTAGATTACCTAATATGCTGGGAGTGCAGGTTAGTAGCTTTCGAAATGAGAAGATGACAGAGACAGTTTGCTACCTGAGTAGTTACCCAAAACCATCTATAATGTTGGAGCATCATCTTCAGTCTTCTGGCACAATATATTCTGACAGACATATTTGTGAGGCAGAAACTATTGAGGACTTGCTTACCCTGTCTTGACAGAATCTGGCTATGGACTCTGCCTGCATCCATGCTTGCCCTTTTTCAGGCAGAATTCTGTCTGTGGTAGAAAAGAGGACACTTTGCCCAGTAGCTTGTTTGCCACACTTGAAGCCATCTCCATAAAAGGGTTCTTTTTTGCTCTTCATCTCCTTTGAGGTAGGCTGGGTGCTGCCAGGAGTTAACCTGTCTCATTGTCAATGAATCACTAAACTAATAAAAACCTTTTTAAATACCATATTCTGTATGTCTCTGAGGTTTTTGAAGACCTTATGTAACTACTTTACCTTATCTCTCTATAGAATCATATCTATCTGTTGCACCTAAGATGTATATTCTTGTGATAAAAGTAAACTAGTAATTGACATGACCATGATTTGATCAACTAACAATTGGCTTGCATAACTTATTTATCCTAAACATCCTGCAATAGCACTTTCAAAGTACTGGAACTAAACCTTGTATTATAATTGAGTTATAATGCTATAATACCTCATATTAGAGTATGGAATATATATATATACATATGTCAATATATAGTATGTGAAGAATGATCTCACATTCGAATTCTATACCACTGTATCTAAAATTAAACTTACTTTGCATCTATACACAAAATTCTATACCAGCGAATTAAAAATAACCTTGTGAGTGACAATTGAGGCCTTAAGGTGAGGAGTATCTTCACTAATCTACTTTTTGTTCCATCTCCCCTATTACAATTGAGTTATATAGGTACAATGTCATATTAGAGTGTATTATATATATATATATATATATATATATATATATATATATTAATGTGTGTGAAGAATAATCTTACATCATTTCAGAGAAAACTAAATTCATACTGCACGAAATTTTTTTTTTCCGAGACAGGGTTTCCCTGTGCAGCCTTGGCTGTCCTGGACTCACTTTGTAAACCAGGCTGGCCTCAACCTCACAGGTATCTGCCTTCCTCTGCCTCCCGAGTGCTTGGATTAAAGGCATGCATCACCACATCCAGCTCTCAACCAGGTTTTATACACACTGCTCTTTCAGCTTCATCAACTTTGGTCTCAACATCCTGATGAAACTGGTTGGTTTAAAAAGCGATTCTTAATGACATTCTGCTATACTCATAGACTGGTGCTCAGGCTAATTGTCACCACACTAGTTTCACACAAGAACTGCTGAAGACACATGTAGAGACCCACAGCAAACCATTAGTCTGGGTTTGGGCAATCTCATGGAAGAGAGGAAGGAAAGGTTGTAGGATTCAGTGGGTTCAAAACAACACACAGGCGCGCGCGCGCGCACACACACACACACACAAACACAGAATCAACTAACCTGATCCCATAGGAGCTCACAAAGACTGAACCTGAACTGCCAACCAAGGAGACACAGGACTGACCTCAGCCCTCCACACATATGCTACAGTTGTGTAGTTTAGTCTTCTTGTGGGACTCCTAACAGTGGGAGCAGGAGATGTCTCTGACTCTGTCTACTTTTGGGACACTTTCCCCCTACTGAGCTGCCTTGTGTAACCTTAATAGAAAAGGAGATGCCTAGCCTACTGCAACATGATATACCATGGTTCGTTGATATCCATGGAGGTTGTCTCTTTTCCGAAGAGTAGATGCGGTGGAATCGGGGAGGGATTAGGAGAAGAGGAGGGAGGGGAAACTGCAGTTGGGCATGCAAATTAAAATAAATTAAATTAAAATTTTTAAAGGGCAAGATAAAGGTGTTGTTTATAGCATATGTTGTTCAAAAGGATCTTCTAAATAAAATTAAGGTAAGAATGTATGCTTTGAGCAGAATCAATTTTCATTTTTAATCAAAATACTTTGGGTGCAAGCTTGGCACAAATTACTTTCATTGTGGTATGTCCATTGAGGAGTAATTATAGAAACAAAGGGCAGTGTATATTCACCATCCTTCCACATTGGCCTTAGCTTGAACATAGCCACTGATTAACAGGAGAGCACTTCCCAGCTCAACACTTACACATGGGGATTTGCAATGATGCTTCTGTCTGGGAGCGTTCACTAACTTAGCAGATGACATAGACATTTTTCACCACATATATGTCCTAACAAGTATTGAACCTATTTTTTTTTATCTCTGCAAGCATTTCAAGTGAGATGATACAGCTTTGGAATTTTTACCAGAGTGGTAGGCTTTACTTTTAAGGTTACTACTCTGAGATTAAAAGCATCCAGCATAAACTATAAAATGAAATATATAGGCCCATCAAAGGTTAAATCTTTAAACACAGTGTGAGATCTGATTTTATTAACAGTTATTGAATGTTCGTAAAGATATCAGGGGGAGAAGCATTATGGAATACCTAGTGTTTTATGAGTTGATGTGTTATTTCATGTAATATTTATCAAAGACCTCATATGAATGATGCTTATTTTACAAAGAAAAGATGTAGGAGAATAGTGTAAAGTAGGACATTGTGTTTCTTTTACATATTTTCAAGAAAACTGGGAAGTCTATAAATGAACATTGGGGAAATACAAGTAAAGGAGAGTAAACTATTAGGCTCTCGGCTGACCCAGAAGGGCTTGTGAGCCTTAGCAGCCAAGGTTTAGAGTTGACTTCTAAGCGAGCACCTTGAGAGGAGCTCCTGTGGCAAGGCAGTGCAGCTGTGTGTCTGAGACTTTGTTAAAAGAGGGATGAAGAGGATTGGGTTTAGAAAGGTGAGCATAGGCAGCTTCTTCAGTTTGCTTAAAATCATGAGATGTTAATCTGGAAAAGTAGTAAAGAGCCATTGAAGGGTTTGAAACACAGGAGGCATTAGCAGTATCACTTTGGCTAATAGACGGAGATTTGACTGAAGGTGAAACACTGAAAACCAGTTAGGAAAATATTATGATGTTCCTGGCTCTACTGGCAGTCTGCCCAGAGAGGCTGAGAGAAGATAGATGCTTCCAGACTACTGTGAATAAAAACACACACGTACTAGTAACCACATTAAACAAGCCAAAAACTGAAACTAAGTTTAAACATTATATTTTATATACCCAAGTGGATCCAATTTTTTTAAATTTGGGTTAGTACAAAATGTTCAAAGAATTATAGAGATTTTATGTTCCTTTTTATACACAACCATCAAAATAAGTTACAAATTATAGACATAAGACATTTTCAATTCCTATGCTACCTGCCTTCAGAGTTTACTCGATCTTGACCAGACTTCGATTTCACTTTGTTTTAAATTTTGGGAAATGAGGAGAAAAATGAGTCACAAATCTTAACTGTTTTGAACATGTAAACTCTTCTCAGACAATTGATTCAGTATTCGATTGTTATTTAAATGTGTAACATGCAAGTAAAATTACAGCTCCACAACAATGTTCCTGACATCCGAAGAATACAAAGACACCCTCAGATCATCCTCATAAGGAAGACAGGGACCAGGGAGTGTGAGAGATCATTCTATGAAGTCCAGAGAAGCATCTGTGATTCTTTTCATGTAGCCTCTTGGAAAAAAAAAAACAAGTTTTCATAATGTCTTATGTATGCTTCTGAAGGCTAATGTTTCCAAGGAGTTCCTTTATCCCTCAGAATATCTGGAGACTTCAAAATCTTTTATACATACAAAACATACATTTTGAACCAGCTAAAAAATGATCTGTGATAATCATTTCTTATAACAATGTTTTATTCAAATCACTAATTTTTTTTTTTTGTTTTATGTTTTTCTTGTTTGGTTTTCTTTTGTTTTGTTTTTGAGACAGGGTCTCTCTGTGTAGCCTTGGCTGTCTTGGACTCACTTTGCAGACCAGCCTGGCCTCCAACTCACAGCAATCTGCCTGCCTCTGCCTCGCAAGTGCTGGGATTAAAGGCATGAGCCACCACACCTGGCACTAAGTCTTATTTTTATATATATTTTATTTATTATAATTTATTCACATTGCATCCCAATTGTTATGCCCTCCCTTATGTCTTCTATTCCCACCCTCCCTCCCTCTTCTGCCTAGTTCTTTTCCTTAGGCCTCTTGATAGGGGTGCCCTCCTACCTCAACTGTCTGGCAACATCCTGTTAGGTCTTATCAGGATAGCCTGCATCCCCTTCCTCTGTGTGCCCGCTAGGCCCTTCTTGCCAAGGGGCAGTGACCAAATCATGGGCACCAGAGAGCATGTCAGAGGTTCAGCAATAGCCCCCTGCCCCCCACCTCACGTGGAGAATGGGCATTCCATTGGTTACATCTGAACAGAGGGTCTTGGTTCTCTGCATACGTTGTCCTTGGCTGGTGCATCAGTTTGTGCAGGCCTCCCTGGATCTAGAGCCACAGGCATTGATGGTCTCCCCATGGTGCTCCTACTCTTTCCAGGACCTTCCATCCCCCCACTCTTACCTACAACTCTCAGCGCTCAGCCCAGAATCCAGCAGGGAGTCCAGTATCTGTTCAGATCCACCACTGTGTGGAGTCTCTCAGAGGACATCTATGTTGGGCTAATATCCTCTTATGAGTGAGTATATACCATGCCTGTCTTTCTAGGTCTGGGTAACCTCACTTGATGATCATTTCTAGTTCCGTCCATTTGCCTGAGAATTTCAAGATTTCCTTGTTTTTAATAGCTGAATGTTATTCCACTGCGTAAGTGAACCACAGTTTCTTTATCCATTCTTCGGTTCCGGGACATCTAGGTTGTTTCCAGATTTGGGCTATTACCAATAAAGTGGCTATGAGCATAGTTAAGCAATTGTCTTTGTGATATGGTGGAGCAGCTTTTGTGTATATACCCAGGAGTGGTATAGTCTTAAGGTAGAACTAGTCCCACATTTCTGAGAAACTATTATATCTATTTCCAAAGTGCCTGTGTCCACTCCTCCCAGCAATGGAAGAGTGTTTCCCTTTCTCCACATCCTCACCAGCATGTGCTGTCACTTGAGTGTTTGATCTTAGCCATTCTTTTTTTTTTTTAATTTATTCTTGTTACATCTCAATGTTTATCCCATCCCTTGTATCCTCCCATTCCTCCCCCCCCCCCATTTTCCCATTATTTTGGCTCAGCCGTTAAAGAATAGGCTCACAACCATAAAGATCTTAGCCATTCTTGATGGGTGTAAGATGGAATCTTAGAGTCATTTTTATTAGCATTTCCCTGATGACTAAGGACACTGAGCACTTCATGAAGTGTTTCTCTGCCATTCAGTATTCCTTTATTGAGAATTCTCTGTTTAGCTCTGTATCCCATTTTTAATTGGATTATTTGGTTTGGTGGTGTTTATGTTCTTTATATATTTTAGGTATTAGCCCTTTTATTGGATGTAGCGTTGGGAAAGAAAGCAAGCAGACAATGAGCGACCACATTAACTCGACCTCTGTGGAGCTTTCCCTGTAGAGGAGTCTGGATAAAAAGATCTCTGATGGGCTTTATTAGTTATTCTTCTATTGCTATGGTAAAACACTGTGACCAAGAATATTTATAAAATAAAGTGTAATTGGACTTATGCCTCCATAGGACTAGAGTCCAGAGTCCTTGATGATGAAATGAAAACAGGTATGGTGGTAGTGGGTAAGAACAGCAGCTGAGAGCTCACATCTGGATCTATAAAATGGGAACAGAGGGAGTTTACTGGGAATGCCATGAGTCCTTGAAACTTCAAATATTGCCTGCAGTAACACACCTCCTGAAACAAAGACATAATTCCTCATACTTCCTAAATAGTTCCACCAACTGGGGATAAGTTGTGACTCGCGTTACCGTCTCGCCAGCAAGAACGACGCTGCACACACAGGATCCTTCTGCAGTAAAGCTTTAATGCGTCTTAAGAGGGAGAGCATAAGCTTACGACAAGTAAAATGGAGACCCCAAACAGCAGAAACCCATCCCTTATATAGGAAACTGTTCTCTGCTTAGGATGTGTCAGTCCCTGATTGGCTGTTACTCATCAGGTGATATGACGCCACGGGAGAGGCAGAGCACAACAAGTGGAAAGTTCCTTTGCACATGCGCAGATTACTTGTTTACCAGTTTGGGACACAGGATGTCAGCGCCATCTTGTAATGGCGAATGTGAGTGCGGCCTCTCACAATAAGTTATTCAAATATATGGGCCTCTGGCAGTTATTATCATTCATTTCAATATAGGGACCTTCAAAATTCCACTCTCTTAATTAACCTTATATGCATAACCATCTTATTTTATTTTATTTTGTACCTGAACTTTTCATTAAATTACAATTTCAGTTTAATTTACAAAAATGAATATTTTCAAATTTAGTATCTATGATTTTTATGGTATAAGGGATTTAGCAAATAGTGAACACATGCTAGGACAATGTTCTACAATTGAGCTATTTGGTGTCTTTTAATTAATCAAATACAAATATGTTATTAGTGAGAGTAAATGGAATAGTTATTATTTACATAACTGCATACCCATAATATATATTTCACTGAAATGTGTAAATTCATTTTCTGTATCATATCAAAGTGGAGGAATTCAAGACACAAGGATAGTAAATTGTTAGTAGGATAACATTGTTAGTGGGATTGATGGGGATGTGAGCATTGTGTACTTCTAAGGAATTTGCCACTACTAAAATCTGGGTGAAGAGAATAATTTATTATTTATATTCATGTAAGCTTTGTATTTTATTGGCTCCAAACTCTCTACATGCCCTTGATTAGAAACCATAAGCACCTGTGCCTCTCCCTGTGCTAGAATAACTATAAGCCGTAAGCAGAAGAGAGTCAGACTATAATGTTAACACCACTGTTTTCAAAGTGTATCCTGAATGAAGTCATTGGCCTGCCCATCCTCTTGAAGTTTGTTATTTCATTTAACTATGCAGGATTTTGCTGGATTGACAATGTTCTTTGAGCCTTTGCTAAATGGACTTGAGTCTATGAAAATAAATGCCGCGTAGTAAACTTTTAGGGGCAAATGTTCATCTGATTGGACATCTCAGACCTCAGATCTGACAGTGGACATCTGAAATGTTAGCCATTGTTAAATCTGAGAAACATGCCCAGAGGATTCACAGAACTCAGAATGTGCCTTGTGAGGAATGCAGTTCTGGTGTAGTTTCCAACTCACAGCATCTTGTGAAATGGAAGCTGTAGCTTTTCTACTCTGGAACCAGGAAATAGATTCGAGTAAAAAAAAAAGGTGCAAATTACATATTCATACTGTCCCAGCAACCTAAAAGGCATAACCACTGCAGACAATGGCACATAGGGACATTACACAATTACAGTCCTACTCCATATAAAAAGTGTATGTTTTCCATGCCTCCAAGAACTGCATTGAATGCTCCAATTTTCTCCAACCAAATTCACACCTTGCTTGGAAGTATCTAAGAGGCATATAATTATTTCTATAGGTAAAGAAAAAGAACATGGAAAGTTGAGGATTTATTGAGCCTCTGAAATGTCTTGTTTGTTTCTGATTTCCTATGTGTGATGTCAGTATTTAGAATTAGTTGCTCTAAATAACAAGTTGCAAAGGGAAGGTCCATCGTGTCTCTAGTCTCCTCTTTCTTCTTCTTTCTCTTTCTCTTGTATCACCCATCTACTTTTAATTCTTTTAATTTTTCCATTCCTTCTCTTCCTTTCTGGTTAAAAAAAGCATGTTGAAAAATGTGGAATACCAGAATGTTTGACTTTTGTAGTTTCTTTTTTTTTTTTTTTTTTTTTTTTGTCTCCACTCATAAAGTATGTAATGTTACATGGAGACTAAGCAACAGCAAACAAAATTCTTATATTTTATCCATCGGAGATTACAGACCAAACATTATTTGTTTCTGTGTGTACAGTTTGAGTATTTTAATATGGTATGAAAAGATTTCTATTCTATAAATTTGAAAATGAATGTAAATTAATCACAAACACATTTGTGTTAATTTTGTACTTTATTTAGTTTTAAAAAATAACAATTATTCTCAACAATTTTAAAGCCAGCTACAAATTCTTGTTTTTTATTCATCTCTGTAATTGTTTTTCTTAATCTGTGTATATTCATGCATGAACACCTCAGTGAACACGCTTCATACGTATAAAGTAATAAGCAGTTATAGGCTTCCTTGTCCAAATTTTAATAAATGTTTCGAAATGGATTCTGCCATGAATGATACCTAATTAGCTATGTCCACATAACTTTTTCACTATTCTCTGAGAAAGTAAGACCGAAATTTTGGAAACTGCAAGAAAGGCACAGGGGACCACAGCCATTTGAAATACTTTACTTCGGGTTATCCAACTGGGAACTTTCTCAGTTTTCCTTTGGTGGTGTTCCATGGCAGGGGGAGTGGAAAAAGCAGAAGCCTGTCACAGCAAAGTTTATGTGTGAGGAAGGACTCTCCTGCTGGAAAGGTCACAGACCAGTGCTGTCTCGCCTTCCATTTTAATGGCCTGTGCAGTCTTTCCTTTTAAGGAACATTTCAAGGATGTGTAGTCAGATGAAGAGGAGGAACCCACAACACCACAGAAAGAGGTTTTAGGTGACAATTAATATGAAAAGGCTTGTGTTTTTCATATAATTTTGGACTTCCTCCCAAGTTTCGGTTACATATGTGAAGAATGGCCATTGTAAAATTTCCCCTGCGTTGGGGGTCTGGGGAGAAGCTGTCTAGGAATATATCTGTTTTCTCCAGGCCTGGAAAATGGCTTCCTTCTTGAGCATTGCCTTCCCATGGAGACCAAGCGTCAAACAGGAACTTGACTGAAAGGTGGAAAACTTTAGCATGAAAATCAACTGTAAAAGGAGTCAGGTAAATAAGATCAATATACTTCACTTGCATGTCTCTGATTAAGGGTTTCATAATTGAGAGAGAAAAATATGGCACCTAGCACAGAACTGTTCTTCATCAGTAAGTGCATAGGTAAGAAATGTACCTGTGCTTGGCAGTCCATTATCTCTTCTTCCTTTAAACTTATCTTTATAAAACCGAGGGCTATAATCTTTTTCACAGAGTGTAACATTCTAAAATCTTCAAAATGAAAGTGTATTATTTACATTATGTAATTAAATTACACAAACCAAGTGTGGTGCCCCATACCTTTAATCCCAGTACTCAAGAGGCACAAGTGATGTAATCTCTGAGTTCAAGGCCAGCCTGGCCTGCAGAGCAGGTTCTGGGACAGTTTTGGCTACACAGAAAGACTCTGTCTCAAAATAAATGAATGAATGAATAAATAAATAAATAAATAAATAAATAAATAAATAATGTGTAATAGGAAGAGGTTTTACGAAAAAGATGGCAGAGTTAGCAAAGCAGATATGTAACATCTGAATCTAGGGTTGGCACTTATCCTTCAAGAAAGTCCTGAGACAAATAGAACTCATGTTTGTTAAGATTCTTCCTATCTAAAAAATTGAAAAAAAAAATCATCTTTACCACGTAAAGTAATTGCTTTGACATTATAGTCCTTCTTTGTAAATGGTAAAAGATACATTCAACGCAAACACAAAATTAAATAGTAATCTTTACTTGTAATTACAGGTCATTTTTTGGCCCTCCTAGAAGGCATAAAATATACAAGGCTGCACTGTGGGTGCAGGAGGGAACTTCTTTGTGGGTGGTATCACAACTCAGAACTGAATGAGTGTCTTCTGAATCATCTTGGGGTATTTTTAAGGTAAATATACTTGTAAGAACAGCCCTACGTGATGGTAGAGAACACGGCTGCTCGTGTGGTATGGTTTCAAAGCCATGAATAGCCTATCCAAAACCATTTCTAACACCAGCCTGTAGAGTTACCAGAAAATTTGCCACCATTCCTTTGGCAAGCCATCTTTAAAAATATCCAATCAAACACAAACACCTAGGACCATTAACGAGGCTTTAGTTGATCTGCAAAATGCTTCAGGCTGAAGTTGAAAACTCAGAAGCTCAAAGTAAAAGGGATTATGAGGAGCCAGACACAGGTAGAAGAGTACTGGGCAAAGGACAAGATGAAATTGAGAAAGACAAGATGGACAAATGCAGTGAAAACAGACAGGGGACCGTGGGTACAAGATTCACACTGCATGTCCTAGTCTATGCTGGGATCTACATTGTGAAATTACAGTACTTTTTTTTTTTTTTTTTTATTTCAGAAGGTGGTTCATTATCTTTTTTTTTTAATTAATTTATTCTTGTTACATCTCAATGTTTATCCCATCCCTTGTATCCTCCCATTCCCCCCCCCCCCCATTTTCCCATTATTCCCCTCCCCTATGACTGTTCCTGAGGGGGATTACCTCCCCCTGTATATTCTCATAGGGTATCAAGTCTCTTCTTGGCTACCTGCTGTCCTTCCTCTGAGTGCCACCAGGTCTCCCCCTCCAGGGGACATGGTCAAATGTGAGGCACCAGAGTACTTGAGAAAGTCATATCACACTCTCCACTCAACTGTGGAGAATGTTCTGACCATTGGCTAGATCTGGGAAGGGGTTTAAAGTTTACCTCCTGTATTGTCCTTGGCTGGTGCCTTAGTTTGAGCGGGACCCCTGGGCCCAAATCTGCCTTGTAGATTTCTAAGACCCTCTGTATCCTTTTATTTTGCTATTCTCCCATGCGTCTCTCATTTAGAGTCCCAATACGATGCCCTCCCCTCTGTCCCAGTTTCCTGGTAAGTGAAGGCTTTCGTGGGACATGCCCCTTGGGCTAGTATGCAGATATAAGAAATTACAGTACTTATTACGGTGGTTTGATTGGCCTCCATAGACTCACATTCCAATGCTTAAGCAGCGGCTTTAGAAGGTATGGCTTTATTAGAGGAGGTGTGTCGCTGGACTGGGCTTTGGGTTTCAAATCCTCAAGACAGACTCAGTGACTGTCCTCCTGCTGCTGGTGGGTCTGGACATAGAACTCCCAGGTATTGCTCCAGCACCATGTCTGCCTGCGTGGTGTCATGCTTCCCACCATGCTAATAGTAGACTAAATCTCAGAACTGCAAACTATTCCAATTAAATATTTTCCTTTATAGGAGTTGTTGTGGTCATGGTGTCTCTTCACAGCAATGGAAACCCTAACTTGTCTTCCTCTTTATAACTGCCAAAGCACTTTACATGTTAGCACCTATATGACTCATACCATATATTTTTTATTTTTAGCCCTGATTGTATGTTTTTTGTCCTCTGGTACTTTAATTACCTGAGGTCTGTCTTCACCTTGTCAGCATTGTAATCACAGCTAGCTGGCTCACATGAAATCGGTGTATTTTGTTTTGTTTTTGTTTTTGTTTTTTGAGACAGTGTTTCTCAGTGTAGCCTTGGCTGGCCTTGAACTCACAGCGTTCCACCTGCCTCTGCCTCCCGAGTGCTGGGATAATAGGCATGCGCCACCACTGCCCAGCCTACTTGTTCGGTTTTTTTGTTTGTTTGTTTTGTGTGTTTTTTGGAAATTGCTGTATTAATACAGAAACATGAGAATAAAACTAATACAGCATTTACAGTTACATTAGTACCATAATGAACGTAGGATAAATTGTACTGTTTCTCAGATAACCTAGGTAACGGCTTTGGACTGAAGGTTGGGTTACTCGATTGACTTATATAATTGTAATACACTGTAGGCGGTCATGAGCTGGTATTACCTTGCCCATTTGTGGTGTTTGTTATCTGATTCTTTCTTTTGTTTCGTCACTGACTATACTGTCTTTATATCCTGCACAGCACTTTCCTCATTGCTCTACTTTGTACCAGGTGCACCAGACTGATTTGCAGTCTCTGACCATGTCTGGTATACAATGCAAAAACTCAGGAAAGAATGCTTAAAGAATGAAAAAAAAAAAAAAAAGGAGCAAGGGAGGGAAGAAGGAAGAAATGTACTTCCTGTCACTTTCATTTTTATACCTGCAAAGGAAGCTACTCGTAAATGAAAATAGCAGGGTAATTATGCTTTAGCTGACTTGCTGTTTTCTGAGAGGTGGCACACTTTGGTTGCTGTGCGTTGAGTTAGGCAGGTTGAGGGTTTGGAAGCATCTGTTGGAATGAGATGGGTAGTCACAGTTATAATGACACGTGGAGGTATCTTTCATTTTGTCAGTCTTCCAGAACAGAGTTCTGTGTATAATTGTGTCATGTCAACTAAATCTTTTATTCGCTTACTTTTTCATTCAAATATTGATATGCTTCTTTAGTGGGGTGTTCTATTAAAGATTAGTAAGAATTGAAGCTACATGCTGTGCAAGATTTCATTCACCCCATTCACTCAGATAAGGCCACATCTAACTCTACTTTTCGATGAGGATGTTGAACAAATCCTTCTAGATTTTTGGAGGGATCATTGAGAAGCTGTTTATTTTTGTCAAGGTCCATAATTTTTAGGGTCATTAGACATGCATGCTTCTATTCTACAGGAAAAACAAACAAAGAAAAACCACCCGGATAGCAACCTATCACAATTTCCCTCAAGAACAGCCCCATTGCTTCTTAGTCCATTAAGAGAGTACGTTTCCCTTGAGTTTTAATAACCTGGAAAATCATCAAACACAGGAGTAATTTTGTCAAGCTTACATTTTGTTCACAGAATCACACAGTGGACTGTGTGTAATATAGTCTATTTGTCTCATTCATTTTTGCATTCACAGCACACAGTACCTGTAAGGATAGGTGCCAAGTGAATGCTCAGTATGTGTCTGCAGTTGGGAAAGCTTAAGCCTACTGATTTTAATTTCTCCAGTAGTCTGAAAGAGTTAACAGGCAGGGACTTTCCAATTGCATGTAGAAAATGTTCAAGAAAAAGGAGCTGACAGTCCATAGGCCACCATTGAAAGGTTTTCAGTATGAGACCTGAAATAAGGCATTTGCGGGCACATGGAACAAGTTCAAAAGTATGGGGTAGATGGACTGTTCTTGATTTTTCTGGAAAATGTGGTATAGTCCTTTGGAGACTCCTATAAGGCCATTGGATGATTGAGAGGCATAAAATGGGGCAAAAAGACACATGGGGCACATTTTTCCACTGCATTTTGGCTCAAGGGTGATTCAGAGAGTACAATTCTGTCATTTATAAAACTTCACTAGAGCTTGGTTCCTACTGCCTAAGCAAACTGAAAGAAATAAAATTACAACTGGAAAATAAATAGATAAATAAGAACTGTGTAAGTTTCCCGGGAAACAAAAATAGTTAAACTCTGGTGCACTTTTCAAATATGCCTCTGCAATTTTACAAGATTTGTGCAAGCGCAGAAAGAATGCTCCCATGTTGGCAGCAGAGGGCCATGTGATGATCCAGCAATTTCTCTGGCTTCAGTGATGCTAGCCTTTTGCAGCCATTAGCCATGCTAATGTTAATAGTGCACAGAAAACCAGAGAAATAAGGGCATTATGCTGCCACCATAAAAGACAGAGTTTCATCATTTCTGTGAAGATAAGGAGTGTCCTGGTCTTGCACAGAGACCCATGTAGCAGAAAGAAGGCTTCTCGAAGACTTGTGACAGTTAATTAACATTTCGCTGATGAACTTACATTTCTTTGTTTCAACCTGTAAATGTGCTCACTGTTTGCTTCTTGATTAGTTGTCCAGCAGATGATGGTCTACTAAAAACTAAAAACAAGAGTTAAGGTGAAGTTCTTCTAATTATGTGGTCAATCTTAAAAGATGATAGTTTTCATAAAGAAAACTGCTACATAACCAACAGATATCAGATAATTTAAAAGTAAAAGCAAACAACAAAACAACAAAAAGAAAAAACACAAGAGAAACAGAGCCCCTTAAAAAGGCATGATTTACACAGACAAATCCCAAGTCACAACTCACCTGGATGAAGACTCCAAGTGTTTCCTCAGCACAAGTTGGATAGAGTCTTTGAGAGGCCTCTGGCTTCTGACACATTTTAAGAGGAAATCAAGATACTCAGAGAGTTCTCAGAAAACTGGGAGAAAATATCTATATTTGAGTAATACTTTGGGGTATGTGTTATCGTTTCTAAGGATGCATGAAAACAGTTCCTTGTTTATATTCATGCAATCTGAGAGGAAACATTGTTTAGACATGTTTTCATCCTGGTTGGCTTATGGGTAAAGGGTTATTTACAGGAGCATGGATGACTCAGATCCAGCTGCAGCTCCAGAAGTCCACCCCAGCATGAGTGACAGCTCATGAGCACTAGAAATCTGGAGTGCACTCTACAGCCTGCAGGCAGCTCAACGGGTTGGACAAGTCTTTTCCAGGCTGCTCAATTGATCTGAGCATCCTCCAAGTAGCACACTGCTATCTTTCTCCCTTTGGTATGTCAGCTAGTCTGAACCTCTTCTAGGTAGATCAGCTTGAAAGAAAATATCTCTCAGAAGTCCTTATTAGTTTTATATGCTAGGGGAGAGTGGGACACAGAAATGTTCTGAAGCCACTGAGTTCTTTATTTCTTGAGTTTCTGGGGCTCACTTGAAGAGTAAAATGTCTCACCTACCTTGGAACATCAAGCCTGAAAGAGCTACCCTACTCTTCAAGATTCTAGGGCTTTAACTCAGAGGGAATTGCTACATACCACCAGGACAAAGGTCAATTTTGGGCTGACCTCAGGAGCTGTCCACCTTGATATTTTGCAACAGGGTCTCTTTGGGGTCTGGATCACTTTATTAGGCCAGGATGCCTGGCCTAAAGAGTCTTAGTGAGTTGCCTGTCGCTGTCTAGCACATTACTGCCGTTCTTAACTTTTTATGTAACATGAACTCAGATCTTTACACATGTGCAGCAAACACTTTATCAACTGGGCCATTTCTCCTGACCTGCTCAGCCAACAAGTTTATGAAAAAGAAATATAATGACTGTGTCTTTATTCCTCCTGATACTGTGTATAATACACTTTGTAATAATGAAAATATATAGTTTTAGTAGAAATGAGGCATGTAATCTTAACAGAATAAGCAAAATGTATAATAACCCATTTTAGGTGCTACGTTATTGATAGCAAGAGAATGAATAAGTGGAGAAGAAATAATTTATTAAGTAATGTTAGAAAATAAGATTCAAAGAAAATGGAATCATAAATTAAAATACATTATTTAACTGTTATTTAATAACATTAATATTTTATAGTAATATATTTTCCTGCAATTCCATGAAGTGTTTGGTTTGTTATGCTGAAACAGAACTAAACAAAATTGTTCTGGTATAGAAAAACAAAAACCACAAGTACTTTTTGGTTTATAGAAAGTCTTCCTTGTTAAAGTTATTTTACAAAACAGTGCTTGTTTCTCTCTTAACCAGGCTATCACACAAACAATTGAGACTATTTTATATTTAAATTTAATAATAAAATTCACAACACAATAACTGAACAGTTATTTTTCTATTCTTAACCCTCTAAACTAATTTGGTTTCCTACCAGTGTACATACCAGAAATACTTGGACTTTTTAGCTTTCTGCTGCAGCTCCTCTCCTGGTGTCTCTTGGACCTTTCCCTTGGCTAAATGCCCTACTTCCTCCTCAAACTCCTCCTCCCCTGTCCATCTCTATTCTCTTCCCTGCTAGGTGATTGGCTGAAGGCTGTTTTTTGGCATTCCAGAAGACAACTTGGCATCAGTGTTAACACAACATTGATACAGCAGATTTTCAGAACAAGAATTGTAACCAGACATGGGGTGAGGGTATATAAACAAGAATTTAAATTACACAATAACCTTATACCTACAACCTACAACTGCCAACTCTGGAGGTGAAATGTATATTTTAACAGTCACAAATTGAAATTTAATTATCATGAATGTGACTTGAGTAAGAGGCATGGCCATCAGGGTGTGGTTAAGACTGAGGACTCCGCTTATGTATAGTACAGCAGGTAAGCAAAAATAAAGGGACATCTAGTGTTTGCCTTTTTACACTTCTGCTCTCTGGCAGTGAGATCAGAATAAGAATCAAATTGGTTTAATCTGAATCTCTCAGGAAGTAGAAATCAATGTATAATTCAAATGTGCTCCTTGAAAGAGAAATGCCCAAAGTAGGCAATCCATTCTAGATGTGAGGCTTGAGCATGGCAACAGTTTCTATCTGACCCAGACTCTCTGTTGTTCTACGTGACTTTATAAATAGCCACTTAGTCATTATAATTAATTATAAGTGGGAATTAAGACAATACTAGCTGTATAAGAATGTTGCTAAATTGTTCAATATAATAAAATGAAGAGGATGGTAGTCAAAGAAGACTCATCAACCATGATGTGAGTCCAAGTGGAGGATAGAAAAAATAAAAAGAGGTTTGAGGTTTGGTGAAATGGCATTGGATACTGAGTAATTCAAAGAAAGCATAACAACACCTTGTGGAAGGCCTCCATCCAGTGACATAGTTAGTTTATCTGTTTCTTGCAGTTGCTGGTGCTCTACCTGCCTAGTTTTGGTGACTGTGATGTTGAATTTCATAACACATCATAAGCCTTCCTGTGCTGACAGTTCGGCGGCATGACTGCCAGCCAGACTAGAATGAGAGAGCCTTAGATTACTAAACCATGCTTGTGGGTATGTCAGGGAGGTATTTACAGAGATGCTTAGCATATAGGACAATGGAAGGATGGGACATGAGCATCAGTAAGAAGACTTTGGATGAGAAATCTTCTGTTAAATAAGAGTAAAGAGGAAGCCATCCCTCCTAGCACAGTTGCTGCTGTCATCATTTATGGACGCCAGACTGCAGTTGCTTAAGCCCTTTTAATGCACATTAATACCTAAGACTGCCCAGAGATCTACCCTGAAGTTGGTGCCTGGTGGAAAAATATATATCATTGCTGTCTCTTGTTCTGAGGCATCTGGCATTTTGTACTAGACTGGTATTGGTTTCTCTGGGTCTCCAGTGTGCAATGCAAGTTATGTAAACTAACACAACAAATCCATATATATGTATATATGTGTATATGTATACATAAGCATATATATTTACACATGTGTATATACACACATACAAACACACATGTACATATATACATGTATATACATATATTGTATGTTTGTGTGTGTGTAAATGTGAGAGCGAGAGAGAGAGCAAGAGAGAGAGAGAGAGAGAGAGAGAGAGAGAGAGAGAGAGAGAGAGAGAGAGAGAAAGGATATTACAAAAGCCAAATCACAGTTCATGCCATTGAATCAAGTCCATGCACTTGAAACTGTGAAACTGAACCAATCTCCCTTAAAAAACTAAAAATGAACTAAAGCAAGGCCTAATTCATTGCATCAGTGTAGATTAAGATCATGTACAGTGATGCGAATGGTTGATTGACAGTCAAATCAGCTCTTGTATCTGTGTGTGTGTGTGTGTGCATACATGTGTACACGAGCATGTATGGTGTGTGTGGAGCTTGTCTGTACCTTCAGTTTGAACCCAAGGCATCACACATGCTAAGGATGTACTTGGCCAGTTGAGCTACATCTGTAGACCTGCTTATAATTTCTTTATATTCTTCTTATCAGCTGCATTTACATAAAAGTGACCATAAGCTCCTTAAGGATAGAGCAGAACTAATTTATAAATTCCTTGAACATTTTAGTTACAAAATTTCCTAATCCTGTGCTTAGTTTTTTTTGTTTTGTTTTGCTTTTTGTTTTATGCTTTCTTTTTTTTTTTTTTTTTTTTACATTTGTTGTAGATTAATGGCTCTTCAGATGCATATGTATGTCTGTGTCTGCCTTAGTTTGGGTTACTATGGCTGTCATGAAACATCATAACAGAAAACAAGTTGAGGAGCAAAAGGTTTACTTGGCTTATTCTTCCATACCTGTAGTCTATCAGTGAAGTGAGTTAGGACAAGCACTAAAACAGGGCAAGAGCCTAGAGGCAGGAGCCGAAGCAGAGGCTATGGAGAGAAGGTGCCTAATTAATTGCACCCCATAGCTTGCTCAGCTTGTTTTATTATGAAACCCAGGACAACCAACCCAGGAATGACACCACCTAGGATGGGCTAGACTCTTCCCTATCAAGCAATAATGAAAAATATACCCTGCAGACTTGCCTTCAGTCCCAACTTGTGGAAGCAATTTCTTTTTCTTTTTGTATTAAAACAATTTATTTATTTATTTATCTATTTTATGTTATATGTGAGTGTCCTATCTGCACATACACCTATATACCAGAAGAGGGCAACAGATCCCATTATGGATGGTTGTGAACCACCACATGGTTGCTGAGAATTGAACTCAGGACCTCTGGAAGGGCAGATAGTGCTCTTAACCACTGAGCCATCTTTCCAGCCTCCAGAAACATTTCCTTAATCTTTTTCCTTTAACTGAATTTAAATAATTTCCCCAATAATGTCTTATATTTTTTGGCCCTAGATCACATAGATCCATCATTGGGTTTAATTTTCATTATTTTATTCTTTTAAACATGGTCTTTGTTCTTCAGAAACATATTATAGTCATTTCAGCAATGTGTCATCATGTAAAGTGTTACAATCACATACAACACTAAAAATGTGCATTCACATACACAGACATGAAACAGAGGTGTCTAAGTTTTGGGAGTATTAAATCAAAGCAACCAGGGGTAATATCCTTCTATATTAATTTTAAAATGCAACCAAAACTCTAAGTTCATAGTATCCTTATTCTACATAGAAGGTAAATTATCTCTTAGTGGTTTGCCTCATGTCACAACCTCTCCAAAAGTTATCTGAAACTCGGTTAATAGACACTTGAGACTTTTCATTTGAGTCATATTCAAAAAGAATAAGAATTTAAGACTATTGAAGTATATCCATTCACGAGTCCTGTGTTATTATATGGCTTTTATTTAGTCAATTTTGTAGGCATAATGTTATGGGTAATTCATACACTGATTTCTGTACCACCAATATCTGGTTACAGTCATTGTTCTGAGAATCTCTTGTCTCAATGTTGTATATATATTGATCCTAAATTGTCCCCTGATATGCAAATAAAACAGTTTACAGCCCTCTGACCTGGGAGGAAAATAGGATTGAATTTCCTGCCATCCAAGGGAGAAAGAGGTAGAAGAGGAAGTAAGGGATTTAGCCATGGGAGAGATCCAGGTGATATCCCTCACCCCCACCCCAAGAGGAGCTGGATCAGGAGAAGCTACAAATGCAAGTATCTCTGGGATGTATGCTAGGAGGGAACCAGATTAGTTTAGAGGTTTAAGAATAGAGTAATAACTGCTCAGTTATTGTGTTGTGAAGCTTATTTTTAAGAAATATAAAAGACTCTCAATTATTTGTGTGATAGCTGGATTAAAAGAGAAACAGAAACATAGTTTTATGAAAGTAAATTTAACAAATTATACTTTCTCTCAGTCAAGTTATCACATCTCAAATGGAAAAGCTGATCAACAAATTAAAAAAGATGAAAATATATCATGAATTATGGAATGGTGTTCTAATGATGAATAAACTTGAACTAAGGAGTCAGAAGTTTACTATGAATTCTCTTTGCTCAAGGAACATAAATAAAGCATTTCTAAATTGGAAAGGAAGATATAAATCATTTCTTTTTGGAGATGACATAATTTATAGAAAAAAAACCCTAATTAGTGACTACTATCTCTTGAAAATGTAAGGAATTTAATAATAAAGGAAAATTAGCACAGTCAACTAGTGAACAAAGGACCTAGATAAGCACTTCTGTAGGAAGATACAGAACTTTCCAATAAGCAAATAGAAATATACTCACCATCAGTACTTCCATTAGGGAAATGCAAATGAAAACCCACAAAGGCATACCACTTCATCCTATGCTGAGAGAACTGTAATTAAAACCAGATAAGGAAAATGTGTGGGGGAAATTGGAACCTTCAACATAGTATGGGTGGGAATGTGAGATACTCTTCCCCCAAAATATTTTGGCATTTCCACAAAGCATTAAATGTAAATTCCCACATGATCCATCAATCTATTTTCAAAAGGCATAAGCATTTACTGGCCTTTAAGTGGTTAACACTGTAGGGTGAAAGGTATTAACCTCAAAGCCATGGACACCAACCTCAAATTTTCTACATTGGGTTATTGGAAAAAATTTGTTTGACTGTTTCATATTTCCCTCATTCCCCTCCCTCTCTTACTGGAGCCCTTCTTCTCAGCAAGCCTCCTGCCTAAATTCATGTCTTCTGTTAGTGTGAGGCCCACTGAATTAAACAAGAGTTACTTGCTCAAGTGTAGGTAGGAGGTTATTTAATAGAGTAAGGGCAACTTATTTGTGACTACAGCACTGAAGAAAATAACACCTCTCCCCCAAACAACCATTAACTGCTAATAGTTCCTCTTAAAGAGGTGGAACACTATTCAACTATCTTAAAAATAGAATAAGCACACATATTTTATCCATTTAGAATTTACCTGCTTTGCACTTCCCTCAAAGGCCTAGCAACTGCAGCTATGTTGTTTTCTTCTTTATTAGTGTATATGCAGTATGCAAAATTATGAGTGTCACATTTTCATCCAAGTATATCATGTATTTTGACCATTGTCACCCTATTATTTTTCTTGTCCCCTCTCCTCATCACTGGTTCTCTTCCTCTTCCAAAGTAGTTATCATTACCCTTTCACATCTGACAGACAGACAAAAAGACAGATTAACTCTAGATGTAGATAGAGACGAAATATAAAATATGTTTGTAAAATAGTTATAAATAACAGAAAATTTGCAATATTTGTGTATAGCATAGAATATTGCTGTTATAAGGCTTTCATTTTCATCTCTGACATACAGACCACATTTTATTTGCTGAGAAATAGCTCTCATGCAAATAAGTCATTTTTCAATCCTTCGTCCTCTGGGAGTCCTTCGGCTCTTGTTGCTTTTAAAGGACTCTGAATGTATTGAAGTCTCTTTTGAATGACTTATAGTCTACTTATAATCCTAAACAAGGGGACTAGTAAAGGTCTTGCACGCTACTTCCGCTCATGATCACGTTTTTTCAGTCATCCTTTCCCTGATCTCTCTCAGCGTTTCCAAGAAGAAAAACTAGACAGGATTTCAGAGATGAGGAACATCTCCCGGACTCCCAGCCAAGCAGGAGATGATCACACCAACTCACCAGCTTACAAGTCCCAACTTTCAAATGGAAAATTCAGCTAAGCTTATTTTTCTTCAAGGTAAAGCCTAAGGCTTCCTGAAATAACAGGGCAAGAGGACCACCCACAGCAAAGGGGAGTGACTAGGACCCCAGCCAGTAACAAGCAGTCAAAAGGAGCTCTGTTTTCTTCTTTGTCAGTGGTTTCCTCTTACGATAACTTGATACTATGAGAGAAGTATACAGAATCAAGCTTCTGCACATGACTTGAAGTGACCAAATGTTGACACTAGTAAATTCTGTAAATCACATTTGGCCATGCACCAGTTATCCACAAAGTCGCTTTCTGAGGGATGCACAGCTAGATGAGTTGATCATTGTGTGAAGGTCACAAAGTGTAGTTGCTCAACCATACACAGAGAACACATATAAGTCACTCAGTATGATCCCTTGATAAAATTAAGATATATAGTAAACACAAAGTATACTAAGATGCTGCCACTCTCCCATGGTACACAATGGATGACAATGATCTTCTTGTAAGTATAAAAATAAATTATAAATTATTTGGAAAATAAGTATAGTATGTAATAAAAATGCACAAGTCAGTATATCAAATTATCAAATAAAGCATATCAACATATCAACTAATGACAGTTTTTTTCTTTTACATGATGAGTCTGTTGGTATGCACAACATACATGATAATGTTCTTGTACAGTGACAAAAAGCTGAAAAATTTGTCCACAAATTTCGGGAATTCTTTGTTTTTAATAGCTGAGTAGTATTCCATAGTGTATATGTACCACAGTTTCTTTATCCACTCTTCTACTGAGGGACACTTAGGCTGTTTCCATGTTCTGGCTATTATGAATAAGGCTGCTATGAACATGGTTGAGCAAATTTTCTTGTTGTGTGCTGGAGCATCTTCTGGGTATATTCCAAGGAGTGGAATAGCTGGGTCTTGAGGAAGCCCTATTCCCAGTTTTCTGAGATAGCACCAGACAGATTTCCAAAGTGGCTTTACTAGTTTGCATTCCCACCAGCAATGAAGGAGTGTTCCTCTCTCCCCACATCCTCGTCAGCATGTGGTGTCGCTTGAGTTTTTGATCTTAGCCATTCTGACGGGTGTAAGATGATTGAGCTAGAAATGATTATAATGAGTGAGTTAACACAGAAGCAGAAAGACTCTAATGGTATAAACTCACTTATGTCTGCATACTAGCCCAAGGGGCATGCCCCACGAAAGCCTTCACTTACCAGGAAACTGGGACAGATGGGAGGACATCCTATTGGGACTCTAGATGAGAGAAGCATGGGGGAATAGCAAAGTCGAAGGATCCAGAGGGTCCTAGAAACCTACAAGTAGAACATTATGATAGGCAGATTTGGGCCCAGGGGTCCCACTCAAACTAAGGCACCAGCCAAGGACAATACAGGCGGTAAACTTTAAACCCCTACCCAGATCTAGCCAGAACATTCTCCACAGTTGAGTGGAGAGTGGAGAGTGTGATATGACTTTCTCACGTACTCTGGTGCCTCATATTTGACCATGTCCCCTGGAGGGGGAGACCTGGTGGGACTCAGAGGAAGGATAGCAGGTTATCAAGAAGAGACTTGATACCCTATGAGCATATACAGGGGGAGGAAATCCCCCTCAGGAACAGTCATAAGGGAGGGGAATCAGGGGAAAATGGGAGGGAGGGAAGAATGGGAGGATAAAAGGGATGGGATAACCATTGAGATGTAACAAGAATAAATTAATAAAAGATTTAAAAAAAAGAAAGGAACCTAAAAAAAATAAAAAATATATTAAAAAAGAAGAAAAAAGCTGAAAAATTATTACCTATTAGTTTTTCTCTGTTGAGGTATAAAATACTTGCCATTGTGTTGTAATATTTCCTATATTTACCTGGTAGGATCTGTCTTGAAAGCCTAAGATGTAGGCAATCTCTATGTCTACTCCTATTGACTTTTTCTTTTATTGAACATGATGGTTCATATTCTATATTTAGTTGACTATTAGGTTTATTTTTACTTCATACAATGAATATTACATTAAATACTATAGCTGTGAAAATCTTCTCCTTCATAGAGGAACAAGGATTTGTCTGAAATTAGTTAACGCAGATTTCGTAGCATACTCAGACGTAAAAAAAAAAGAAATATACATATACATATTTTATTGCTGTCATGTTTCTTGTGTTTTTAAGAGGCCAGCAATGATTCCTTCATCTTGTTATATCTTGAACAAAAGTAGAAGTCTCACACAGTCCTTGTATAATTTCTTATTATATGCTTTACAATTCTGGGACATAAAATAATGACCATATAATACAGAGTTTTCCTCCACAGTAAGTGTTTTCTGTGAAATTCATTTTCTTATATAGTCAATTGTCTTATTTAATCATTTTTTAGCTTAAAAGTATTTGATGACAGATCATTAGATTAGAAATTTCTGACTTTATATATAGTTAACTCAGGTGTGACCTTCAAATGGCTACCAAGAGTCAGCATGCTCTTCACAGTATAAGATGCCCCATTAACCTTAAATTTTGAAAGAAATTGTGACTCTGTCTTTTTTGGGTCAACTTCTTTGATGCTCACAATGCTTTTTAGAGTCAGCAGGACTGACAGTTGAAACTTAGGCTTCTTTCATTAAGTACAGTGGTATTTAGAAAATTGATACCCCAAAGACAGCATTTGAATTTCTACTGTTAACTCTAATTCATTACCATCCTGACACTCAATTTAGTGGTAGAAAACAGAGATGTGGGATTTATATGACCTAACTTCTAAACCCAGACAGAACTCACTCCGTTGTACATGTTTAACCTTAATATGCTTTACATGTTAGAATGGGAAATAATAAACATCCTTTGAAAATTTGACAACTCTTTATTAAGTCACCCTTTAACTAATCCAACTTTTAGTTGGTTTATTTTGAGAACGGATATTGTTGAATCTTCCATACAGTTACCCTGTTCCTGACAGTTATGCTGTCATTTGATAAATACATCTTGAAAAACAAGCTCACCATCTTCCTGGTTCTTTACACTTATTCTCTGAAATTCAGAAGATTAATATACATAATTAATATTATTTTCTATAAGGGTCAATAAATGAAGGTTTGAAACTTTGCCATAAATTACAGAATTCCTGAAGCTCTTCAAGCCCTAATCAATTGACTCACCTGTAGTTCTCTATAGATATTAAAGTAGTTAAAGTGAATATATTTTCAAAATCTATTGTAAAATAAGACCTCAGTTTCTTTTTCTTTTTCATTGGTACTTTTTATTTTAATATTTTTATTTTTTAATAAATCTTATTAAAATTTTTACATATACATTTATATTATCACACATATATACAATAAACTACCTACAGCAAGTCTGGATAGATGTTTTAAGTTGAAAGTGATGAGACATGATATTGATTTACATTCAGAATTTTAGACTCACCAAGATAGGAAAGATATTTTCTTCAAGGCTGCCAAATACAAAGAGCCAAAACACTAGGAAATGTAACATTTATATAAGACCTCCATTTTCATGTAGAGAACTAGGTGCTTAAAACACAAATATGTACATTATACTGTATTTCATTTTCTGTTTTCTATTGGTATTATGTTGTTCATTCCAAAAGAAAAATACGTTCTCTTTATGTTTTCTGTGGTTTTATAGCTGTGGCATCTGGCCAAGACTATGCAAAAGTATGACTTTACTTACCTGCAGTAATTGAAAGGAGTGGTATGTATCTTCATAGCCTCATGGGCAAAGCACAGATTAAAAGATATAAGACTATGTTGCCTGGTTCTTGGTCATCTTTGTAAGGCTTCCACACTGTTAGGAGGCCCCAGTCACCTGCTGAATAAAGTGCCAAATATTCAACCTCTCATTGAATACAGGACTTTTTAACCTTGTGCTTGGCCATGTGACACATTTCTTGGCGATGATAATGAATTAGCTCTTTGCCTAGCATGGAGATGAATTCTAGAATGCTGGAAAGGAACACTCAATTTAGTGGTAGAAACCGGAGATGTGGGATTTATGTGACCTAACTTCTAAACCCAGACAGACCTCGTTCCATTATGCATGTTTAGCCTTAATATGCTTTACATGTTAGACTGGAGAATACTAAACACCCCCTTGAAATTTTGACAAATCTTAATTAAGTGACCCTTTCACTGATCCAACTTTTAGTTGGTTTATTTTGGGAATGGGTATTGTTGAGTCTTCCATACAGTTACCCTGTTCCTGACAGTTATGCTGCCATTTGATAAGTACATCTTGGAAAACTTGATGACTCAACTTAGACATATAACAACTATGTTTATTTGAACAAAGTGCCACATGACATTTGTTCTTGAAGTTCACGAATAACAGCCAATATATTTTTAAAATCTATTTTTCAAGCCCAGCTTTACATTTTAAAAAAGGCATCAAGATAGGCAGTTGATTTTACTTATATGATTTTCTCTGACAGCACTTGGAGGTTTCTCAACAAGTTTCCATAGCTAGGAACTACAAGCTACTCTTCCAGAAATATCTCATCCTTCAGGCTCACTGAGAAAGTAGCTAGACCATTTGTCAACAAAGGACAGATTTTCTGCTGAGGTAATGTACTAGCCAGATGTTGACATGTTCCTCTCATTCCAGGTTATACTCTGCAGCCAGAGACTACACCTTCTATTTAAGGCTTTATGATTAATGTTCCTTGGTTTTAGAACACTCTAGACCTGACATTGGTGAGGCTCCTTTAAGCTGATAATATATCCGAATTACCTCACCTCTATGTAGGTTCAAGTGACACTCAACCTACTCCACCCAGGCTAACTTGTCAAATCTATTGCAAGTTACCTCTTTGCAATTGCTCTTTGTTTGAGTATCTGCCTCTTCCCACAAATAACAACTCAATGACTTCAATTAGTTCTGTCAATTCAAATGCCCTATTAGAGACAACTAAGTGTAAATTGAGCAGATATTTCTAAATCTTTTCTTTCCTAAGCCCAAACTTTATGTTTTTCTTGATAAGTAATTCTGAGCTTTTTTTTTTTTTTTTTTTTTTTGCCTAGAAATCTTTTTGATTAGCAGTGGTGATGATTTCAGGTCATTGGAAATGTTCTACATCGAAACTGTGAGTGACTGATGACACTATGTAGTTAAGACATGTTTCCCCGAGCATATGTTAGTCATTAGCATCACCACAGCCCTCAAGAAGGATCAGTCTGATCTTAGCTTTCAGTATTTTCATTGGAAAGCAGAGGATTAAAAGAAAACGAAATTCTTGTTTTTGAATAAGAATATGCATATTCTGCGTGTTTTCCATATGTGCTTAATTTTCTAATAGTCCTGTGAGTGGAGAAAATTGTTATTTTTTTTGCGCAAAAAAAAAAAAAAAATGAAGTAAAAAATAACAAGCTTCTATCAAATTCCTCAAGCCTACTGTGTCTGACTTGAAAGATGAGTTTTGGGGGGAGAAGATTAGGACAATTTATTGAATCCTCCTTAATCCATTTTTGTTCCCTAAAATGTAACTTATTAAGAAAAAGAATTTCAGTTGGGTCTAAGAGTTGAGAGATGAGGTTGGAATAACTAAAAAACATCAGTAAGAGAAATTTTTTCAAGCACTTCAGATGTCTCCTTTTACGGTTGGTTGTTTCGGGTTGGGATGGCACATGCTTATCATCCCAGTAGGTAGGTTACAGCAAGTTTGAGGCCACTCTGCTCTACACAGAGTTCCAGGCCCACCTACACCTACACCCTGCCTTAAATAAAAGAAAGAAACAAAGAAACAAGAAAAAAAGGAAGGAAGAAAAGAAAGAAGGAAGGAAGAAACCAGAGGGAATTGGTAAGCTTTTAGACATGCTTTAACATAACAAACATTTCACACCTTAGACAAAGAAAAATAGTGTAATGAAGACTGTTTTTTAAATTTAAGTAAAATAGCCAAGCTACATTAAACAGTTACTAAAGAAGTCATGCGTTTTTATTTTTCTAATCTTATATTAAAACAAAAAGCTATTGGGGAAAAAAAGATAAAGCATAAAGATTAAATATGTGCATCTAAGAGCATGTGTAAATAGAATTTATAGTATCTATGTAATACTTTTAGCATGTGCAAAAAGAAATTGTGTTTCTTCTGTTTTGTATAGATATCCTAAATAAATTTTGGTGGCTATATATTTATATGTTTGTATATTATATTCATTATAATTTTCTGTCTTTCTCTATAGACTTCTGGCCATAACATGAGAAAGAACTTGACAAAAGATATAAATAGCTCTTTGTGTTAAGAATCAGGCAATTAGTAACTGACTTATAGCTTTACTTACATAACGGCCAGTAAATGCAGAGTTAATGGTGAGGAGAACAGCAGCAATTTAATTTTGATCTTTTGAGGTCATCAAGAATCATTTCCTCAAAGTCAGAGACAGAACAGCACAAACACTACAGGAAGAGCAATCTATGTGATTATTTGAGGGTCATAGTAGGGAAAAGGCAAGCACGGATATCCAGGGCCAAGAGCTTCATGGGAGTTCAATGGAGAGCAGTGTTCCAGACAGAAGTGCCTAGAAAACTGGCATGGGGAACCCTAGTGAGGTAGGACCTAAGAAGCAACAGAAGCCATGTAATAAGATAAACAAAATCTGCCCCCACATGATGTTCTTCTTGTAGGTTTCTAGGACGCTCTGGATCCTTCTGTTTCCCCATCTCCCATACTTTTCTCACCTAGAGTCCCAATAGGATGTCCTCATTACTATCCCAATCTCCTGGTAACTGAAGACTATCATGCGAATTACCTTTTGTCCTAGTATATACCATGTGAGTCTTTCTGGGTCTGTGTTAACTCACTCAGGATGATCATTTCTAGTTCCATCCATTTGTCCACAAATTTTGGGATTTCCTTGTTTTTTATAGCTGAGTAGTATTCCATTGTATAAATGTACCACAGTTTCTTCATCCATTCTTTGACTGAGTGGCATTTAACCTGTTTCCAGGTTCTGGCTATTATGAATAAGACCGCTATGAACATGATTGAGCATATGTCCTTGTGGTGTGATGGAGCATCTTCTGGGTATATTCCAAGGATCTGGGCCCAGGGGTTCTGCTCAAACGACTGCACCAAGCAATGGCAATACTTGCAGTAAACATCGAACCCCTTCTCAGATCTAGCCAATGGGCAAGATATTCTCCAAAGTTGAGTGGAGAGAGGGGACGGACTCGGATGTGAACTCTGATGCCCCATATTTGACCACTTCCCCGTTGTAGGGAGGCCTGGTGCCACTCAGAGAAAGAATAAGCAGGCTACCAAGAAGAGACTTGATAACCTATGACCATTTTATGGGGGAGAAGTTATCCCTCTATCACAGATATAGGGCACGGGAATAGGGTGAAAGAGGCAGGGAGGGAGGAATAGGAGGATATAAGGGATGGGATAACTATTGCGATGTAATCTGAATAAATTAATAAAATTTTTAAAAAGTAAAAAAAAAAAAAGATGATCAAAATTTCTTCAGTATTCACTGCTTGCATTGTCACCATGATAGAATGACAGGGTATAATATTCCAGCTCTTTGTCCAACCCTATTTTCAGGTTGTGATTTGAAACTGGAAGGTTTCTAGAAGCCGTGAGCACATGGCTGTGTTTTAGTAAGGCAAGGAAGATAGATCATGATTCCTTCAAGTGCCACTAAGGTTAACATCAACAGTGTCATTGCTCACTGTGATGTGCAAATAGAGTTGCTTTTCCCTAGTCATTCCATACATTTACACACTGGGAATGATTTATTTTTTTATTTTTATTTTTATTTTTTGCAATAAGAAAGCATATGCACATCTGTTGCTGAAATACAAACAGTGCAACTCTGTGAATGAATTCTCTTATTCTTCTCTATCATTTGAGTTTCCAAAGAAAGCAAAACAGCCATGTTTAAACTATAGCTACTATTAACTATCTATGTAGCCACAGTGAGATGATTATATTTTTATTTTAAAAAATGGCGAGTGTACATTTCCAACTCATTCTGTGTAAAGAATGTAAATAATGATATAATGGTGCAAAATGAGTTTTCCTTCCACATTTACTTAGTAAGTTATAAAGAACTGCAGTACCCACAGAGAAAACTTTAAAATCAATACACAAACATAGGAGTTTATTTCATGGTATTTAGGACATTATTACCACCAAGTTTTCACTGTCGGGTGAGTGGGTGGAAAATGAAAACTTCTTTCTAACATCATTCAAAATTCAGGATAAAAGCTCATGGTAGCTTCCTTCTTAAGTTGGATCTGATTTGGATAACAAGTTCATCAGCAGGACTTTGAGTCTCATAATGAGACTCAAACTGTAAAGTAAGTCTAAAATAGTAGCTTGCTAAGGAGAATAATAATTTTGTCCATTTGGATACCTGTTTTTCTCATCCCCCAGTAAATCTAGTAACTAAGATTTCAAAAGACACATCTTATATAGATTATGTAATAAGCTTACAAAAATAACTTCGAAAACTACTAAGCCACCTACCACCCATACCAGAAAATATGGGCGTTTTGAATTATTAAAGATGATTAAGTGGTATACTTTTCCTATTGTGACTGTACATGATGCTCTCTGGATGCAGCAAGTCATAGAGAAGCTAGGTAATAATGTGGTACCCAACAGGAATTCAGTATACTGTATATGCAATTGTCCCTAAACTGAGTCCTGCACTTGTTTCATGTTCCATATTCCCATTTCTGAGATTCTTAAAAATATCAGCCAGCAAAATGCACACCAACTAAATCAAAAGTTCTGCTTCTAAGTTGGGCAATATAATTCTTAAAAAATGTCCCCATTATGTTAACTTGACATACTTTGAAAAAAAAATCAATGCAATCTTTAACAGTGTGTAAAAATGGAATTGTTGAACAGTAAAATAGAAACGAATCTCCAAACCAGTTGACTATTGTAGTTGATTGAGTTCCAACACTATTTCATAAGTGAAAGATTTCACTCATTATTCAATGACAACAGTTTGCTATTTTTCTATTCATGTTTTATTAAAAAAAAAACTGCTCAGATAGCTATATGCAGATGGCAGAATTCCAGTAAATGAATCACCTTTTAATCTTAATGTCTATTATATCCAAGAGTTGGAACATGCATTCATGTCTTCATTAAAAGCTACAAAGGATTTCATGATTATGCGCCTGTAGTCACTCATAAGGGAACTCATGGTACTGAGGCTTATACACTGTCTCCATATGAGTGACTTTAAAAAGAAAAAAAAGAACAACAAAAAATTAGTCCTAAATAAAAAATATTAAATGTGAAAATATACACTAAATGACATGAGTCAGTCTAGAATGCATGGGCTGAAAAAGAACTGAGAATAAGTTAAACAGGAGACTAGGAAAAGGCTTGGTGAGAACATAACGTTTAAGTGAAAGTCTAACTGGGAAGAAGGGACCTGCCATATGCCTATTTAAAGATGAGAGTTCCCAGTAAGAAAAAGGAAAGTTCAAGTGTTTGAGACAAGGAGCTTCCTGGGGGGCCAGTGGAAAGCAGGGTGCCATTCAGTAAGACAGGAAGAGAGAGATGAGGCTACTCTGATGTACGCCGCAGAAAATGACCTTTTTCATCGGACACTGAATATTGCCTGAACTTGAAAAAAACTTATCAAAACTCTGGTTAATTATCCTCCTTCATGTCTCTGTAACTTTAATCTCTTCCTACCTGCTACTCATAAAGAAACTTCAGTTACTGCATCTACTTTAAAGATTTAAAAATGTAAAGACGAGATTCTTCAAACTGCCGTGGTTCTCTTATCACGGGCGCAATCTTCTCAGTCTGTTTCTTTCACTAACTAGCTCCCGCCAGCCACTGTAGCTGAAACGAAGGGACAAAATGAGGCTCATGAGGCAAAGTCAGAAAAGCGTTTGAAGCCACATGCCACATGGCTTGTTTCCACTTGTGCAGGCCGGAGAACCAGAGAAGAATTTTAAATAGAGGACAGACAGCCACTTACCTTCCTTTTAAATTAATCATTCTGTTCAGTGTGCCAGGAACTGAGTAGAGGACTGACTATATGGCAGGAATAGATCTGTGCTTCTGTCACACTATTCCGAGGAGTGCTGTGTGCTTTCTTCAGAGCAAGTTCTGGAATTGAAAGGCAGCTAGGCCTTCACCAGAGTTCTGGGATGGATTCCAAGAACATGTGTGCCATGCCATGTTCAAATAAGGCAAGGGAACAGATTATCTAAAAAGGAAACATAAAACGTTTTTCAGAAAGAAAAAATACATAATAGAAACATAATCTACAATGGTTTATTCAGGAGTGGTATGGTCAGCCTAGATAAGCATGCATAGCACTGTCCGTATGCCAGAGAGTTTTTACTTCACATAACCAATAGGGACATTACAAATGCTTTTAGGTATCTAAAGAATATGAAAGAATGACTAGAATGATGAAAATCAGAGGCAAATACTGACCCTTGCCTTGGTCTCAGTCTAGTAAAGAAGATAAAGTATTTTCAAGTTAATAAAAAGCAACAAATTTGTATACAGATATCAACTGAAGTAGAAGAAGATGAAAGATATAAGAATGGCATTTTGAGGGGCTCATCTTTGAACTGAATTTCTAAAAGCCAGAATGTTTTTGATTTTTTTTTTTTTAAGTCATAAAGGGGAAGCCAGATTGAGAAGGAATGAAACATCCAGGAACCTTACTGTGTGACTTTTTTGAAGGAGATACAATCAATCTAGTTAGGAAACTGGTGGCAGAAAAGTCCAAGTTGGTAAATCATTGAGTTTATTGGGATTAAGTAGAGGGATGTGTTAAAATATGAATGACAGAAGCCAAGATAAATGGAAAAAAATAGAGATGCAACTGCAGAGTTCCCTTGGACAATTGCAGGCAGCCAGACAAGTAAGAAAGACTCCTCATTGGAGGCATCTTCACTCCACATATTACTTTGAGGAAGGGTCCTATGAATCTTGTAAAGGATTTCCTGAGATTTGTGAATTACTTTCTTTCTAATCCTTTTAAGTTTTCTTTACTTCCTGAGTCTTAAGGAGCCTGATTCCTGTTGGAATATTTCGATTCAGAAGAAATTGCTACACAATAAACTTCTAAGAGGGTAGCCTCTAAAAGAAATAGCCCAAGCAAGGACATACAGAGAAACGGAGAAAAAAACTAGCAAGAATAAGAACTACCACCTGAGTGGATGTAAGGGAAAACATTGAGCATCCTTGACGTTGTTGGGTTGGCCTTATGGAAAGCAGATGAAGGATATCTTAGATTTGATGATCCTTACGGGAGAAGACTGGATAGTACGCTGCTCAAACGGTCTACAAAAGAAATACAGGTTTGTATTAGCCTAGAATATATGAGTGCATAGTAAGGGATGAAGTCACAAGAGATGACAGAGACCTAGTCAACTGCATTTTCTGATAAATTACATGACAGTAAGGGAGAAAAGGAATTCCAATGACATCTTCACTTCTGTCTTCAGTCGCCAGACTTTCAATAGTGCATTCACTAATGTAATAAGTAGAGGGGAAAAAGAAGGATCAGGTTAGATGATGAAATAGAGGAAAAAAATCTAATTGATTTGAACATGCAAAATGATATACAGAAATCCTAGATTTAAATGTCTCATAAGATCTGGAAGTATTTGAGGGCGTAGTACCTGCCATACAGTAGAGAGCGCTTTTTTTTTTTTTTTTCCAATTTTCAAATGCAGCACTAAGTGAAATGAATTAGGGCAGCTAACTTGCAAATTTGCAACTGATTTCAATACTTCAGAATCTTGTACTTCTATCACATCTCGCTGATTGACTTCTACCCCAACACATAAGTACTAAATTCTGTATATGCAAGAAGCTAAGGCCCAACACTAAAACTGTCAATCCTGGGAGACAAAAATGGCACTGAATTTGCTGCTCCCTGGTATAATACTCACAGGGTTGATGGTGTTCTTTGGTTCCATTTAAAATATACTTTTATTTCATGTTGATAAACATTTAGGGAGAATACTCAAGTTGGACAATCTGTACTTTGAATATAAATAGAAAAATGATGAGAAAACAGAGAGAGACAAAGATTAAAAAAAGTGGTAAAGATTAATCCACAACTGTTGACTCAGGAGACAGAAACATGGTCCCTCTAATCTGCCATAATATACTTTGCTATATTTCCACTGGTGTGGTTCATATACTTTGTAAAATGAATGGAAGAAAATTTGTGTCTCTGGGCTTTCTTTAAGGTAAAATATAGTTCTATTTAGCCAATTTGATCATCACCATAATTCAATAACACGCAAAAAATACATAATTCACTGTGGTTACAATGTTAAAATAAATTTATTCAAATATATGCAACAAAGATATTTTCTACTGAATAATTCTGTACAGTTAGTGCTGACTATAGAAACATTTATTTCTCATGCCTCCACAAAATAATTGATAACATTCAAGCATCTTGAAAAGAATCATGAATTCTATATGGTTGTATACACTATAAATTCATCGATTTATAGTGTATTTTTCATCCCATTTACACCTTGATTTATTGGTTTGAGGTCAATGTTTCACTAAATAATGCAAACATAATTACCACACAAAGAATTACATGTCTGCCTAGAATTCTTTGTCTGAGGGAGAAAATTATTTGAGAATACTTAATTCTTAAGTATAATTCTTATACAATAACTACTGTCTCTTAGTGTGTTTAGAAACACTGCATATTAAACTCACTCTATTTTCTAAGCTTCCTAGTAATGGTAACAATGAAGATCCTCAGGTACATTTTACTTTTATGCTGCAGAATCTACTAATATAACATTTAAGAGAGCACATTTATTTTCTTAATCCGGAAAATCCCCCTGCTTATAATACCTTTGGCTTTATTACAGATAAGAGAAGGTAGGCTTATAACATGGGGGAATGCATTTACCCAACATGACATATTTAATTGGGGATAGAATTATCTTTGACACAACCATGTATATTAATCCATGCTAAGTCTTAAAAATTGCTCTGTGTACACCAGTGTGCCAAGAATGCAGAGTACTTATGTAGGTACATTATGCCTCTAGTCCTCCTCGGTGGGACATGTGCTTTGTCTTGTGCTCCATGAACTACAACAATGCCTGTCAGTGACATTTGCATACGTCCAGCTTAATTCCCACTGAATGACTTCAGATTTTTGTTTTTACAAGAATGTGTACTATAGCAACGGCTTAAACCATCACTCTTATCTTATGTGTTCTCATCATTGTGACTGATTGCCAGAGAAGTTTCACATCTGTGCCATCAGCACATGCCATTTCTCAAATTTGCACTAATTTCTCCTTCTGCCGTCCCTCTTCTTATCCCCCATCCTCTTCCTCCTTCTTCTTTTCAAATCTCCGAGTCAATCAAGGACATGAATACAAGAACCCCGTGGTACTCACTTTTGTATCAGAATTGCTTGACACAGAGTAGACCTTCAGGTAAAGATGCTGAACTGATTTTCTCTGCTTTACAATGGGCTGTATAATTTTCCCACACAGGCACTGTAACCATGCCAGTTGGCAATGGTGTCGTTGTGCCCCTCAAAGCAAACTTTGTCAACACTGGAGTCAGAGAGATTTTCAGAAACAGAGGTTCAAGGATCTTATGGCTCAGAGTGTGAGTCAGTGTCAGTTTACAGCCAGTCCCATTTAATAGCACTTTGGGAAGTTCTGTAGTCCTCTTGTGAACCTGGGTCTCAAGTAAAACATTTTTTTGGTTGCCTGGTATAGTTTTAAAAAAATGAGATACTCATTAGCAAAATCTCTGTTTCTCTGCTATTTTTTATTACCACACAGAAAATCAAGTTGACTTATAAAGAATTCATGAGACAAATGCATGGAGCTATCAAAATTATAATTAGATTAAAAAAGCAAAGTAAAATCTAGGTATTGTGGCTCACACCTGTAATCAAAACACTTGGAAGGCAGAGGCTGAAGGATCACCCGAGTTTGAGGCCAGCCAGAGCTACATAGTGCATAACAGGCAAGTTAGGGCTACATAATGAGACCCTACATCAAATTTCACAAAAGAAAAAAAGATAAAAGGATTCCAAAAGATTGAGCTTATATAATGGATCTATATAGGAAAGTTACTGAGAAAAACAAAGGTTGTCACCTTTTTTTTTTTCATTTCTGTCCTTTTACTTAAAAATAGAGTTCGTCACACAGTATACCCTGATTATAGTTTTTCCTCCCTCTACTCCTCTTAGCTCTTCCCCACTTCCTTTACCCTCCATATCCACTCCCTTTCTGTCCCTCACTAGAAAATAACAGGCTTCTAAGAGATAATTACCAAACATAAAAAAATAAAATGTGATAAGATGAAGCAAAAACTATCATACTGAAGTTGGACACAGCAATCCAACAGGAGGAAAAAGTCTCAAGGGCAGTTACTAGAATCAGAAACCAATTCATTTTCCTGGCCAGTAGCACCAGAAATGTACTAAGCTAAAAGATTTAACATAATATGCAGTGGCCCTGGTGAAGGCTTGTTGGCCCTGTGCTTGCTGCTTCAGTATCCGGGGGCTCATATTCACCTTGTGTAGTTGAATCCGAGGATCTGGTTCTCCTTATATCCCCATCCTCTCTGGATCTTACAATCTGTCCACCTCCTCTTTCACAAGATTCTCTGAGCTCTGAAGGGCCTACATTTGATGAACTCCTCCCATTTAGACTTTCTTTCCTTCTTTGTCTGGCTGTGAATCTTACAATCTGCCTAAGTTCTCTCCCATGTGATTCCATGAACTCTAAGATGTAGACACCTTGTTCAAACTGTCTTCCGCGGTGTCTCTCTCTCTCTCTCTCTCTCTCTCTCTCTCTCTCTCTCTCTCCTCTCTCCTCCTCCGCTCGCCTCCATCTCCCTCTCTCTCTCTCCCTCCATCTCTCTCCTCTCGCAACGTCTCCTCTCCTCGCCTCGCTCCCTCCTCTCGCCTCCTCTCCTCTCCTCTCCCTCTCGCTTCTCATCTCTCGTCTCTCTCTCTCTCTTCTGTGTGTGTGTGTGTGTGTGTGTGTGTGTGTGTGTGTGTGTGTGTGTCTTAGCATAACGTCTGGCTGTAGGTCTCTGTTTTTGTTCTCATCTATTGACGATCTATGAGCATATCAGGATATCTTTAGAAGGCATTATATTGATTCAATTATTAGACTAGTAGGTTGAATTTTACTGTACATCACTGGACTATTGAGTGTCTGCTTCTGGGTTAACCAAGCAGTGTGGGATATAGATTATTTCTCAAGAAGTGAGATTTAAGTCAAATTAGACATTGCTTGGCTATTTCCACAAGTTCTGTGCCACCATCGCCATAGCGTAGTTTGTAGGCAGGAATTATTGTAGGTCAAAGGCTTTGTGGCTGGGTGTGCATTCACATTTCTCTTTTGGTACCTTGCAAGCAGAGTATCTTCCTGCACTAAAGAGAGCAGAACATAAGGTGAAGGTTCCATGTAGCCACCAGTTTAACTTAGCCATATTCAATGAGTTGTGTGGGTGATGGTGTTGGCAACGGATCCCTACAGCTTGCAAAGAACAATACTTTATCTTAACAGCAGCTTGTGCTGTTTGTGGATTTCCATTGGACCACACTGGGCATAAACTCTATCATATGCAACAACAGTCCTGCCACTGGAAACCTTGCCTGATAACAAGAGATGGCCAGTTGAGACTCTGTATAAGGCGTTCTTAGGATCCTCATGCACCACCCTCATCCATTCCAGGAAGTGTCCACTGCACTAGGTTTCCACACCCCACCTCCAAGTGTTTAAAGGTAAATGAACTTCCATCTCAGAAGCTCATCTATCTGTTTATCTGTCTGATTCCCACAGTGTGTACAATTTTATATAATAGTATGTGCCTTTGGGTTTAGACATATATCTGAGCCACCTTTTTATCTCTCATTTTCTTTGGAATGGAAGGTAGCATATTCCTTTTATCCAAATACCTCTGGGATACTCATGTAATATGCAAAATCATTAGTAGGAAGAGAGATGTGAGCTTGGCATGTGGTGGAATAAGCCAAAGCTAGAAAAGATTGAAAATAGCCCCAGTCATGCCTCACCCCAGCCATTTATCCAAGCATGTTCCATGGGGAGATATAAATAAGATACAATGAGAAATAATTCCCCATGTCACTGAAGATTTTGGAAAAAGTCATTTTATACCCAAAGGTAGGTATCACTGGAATTGAGTGTATCGTTTGGGCCTAGGATCTTCCCTCCCTCTTTCCCTAAGCTGAAAAATAAATCTGACATTTACCATATGAGATAGTTGCTACTGAAGTGACAGTGACAGTTAACTAATAACAAGTGACCTGGCTTCCCTTTCCGTGGAAAAAAGCTATTATCAGAGCTCTTAAAGAGCAGAGAAAGAAGTTAGGTGGTAATTGTCTAGATTTATTTGACATTTAAATGAAGATATAAGATGGAGAAGAAAAGGAAAAAGTAAAATTAGGCTGGTTCCTTTTCATCCAGAAAAAAATATTTTGTCCTGGAAAGGAGAATATAGAATGTGAACTTCAGTAAGACCTAGAAACCAGCCATGCCAGCAGAGCAGGCAGAGGGTGAGGCTGGAGGATATGGGATGACGCAGGCAGAGGGTGAGGGCTGGAAGATGTGTGATGAAGGAATATTATATCTCATATCCAGCTTTCCTCTTCCTCAGTGTCCTATGGCCACAACTGATTATTTATGAAAATAGATGTCACTTGCGTGACAATAGAGAACAGCTAAATGAGATTCAAGAAGTGCAATTTATCCAGAGCTTCCAATAGCCAGAGGGTCTGAGAGACTTTCAAAAGCACATAAAGGGGAGAAAAAGTTTGTTGGTGAAAGAACATAAAAGATTCAAGTGCACACTCAAGGGGGAGTCTTTGGCCTAGAGAAGTTGGTAGTGGGCAATCTATGCTTAGGGTACCCTCCGTGCTTTATGATGGATGCATATTCAATGTTCTTTGATAAGTATTAAGTTGAGACCTTCACTTAGTAACCATGCCATGTCATTTAGGTCACATTACTCTACAAGTCACTGAGCGTTTCTACAAGTCACTGAGTGTTTTCTGAATTATAGCTACAGAAAATAAGAGTTCTAACAAGGACTGTTGGGATGTAGATTTACTGTAGATAAAAAATGACTTTCAGGAGAAGTGACTGTTCACTGCATTTGAGAGGTCTCATTTTACACAAGGTTGGCCAATGTCCCTTTGGATAGTCAGTCTCACACTTATAACTTATATACTTAAGACTGATCCATAAAGCAGTAGTATGGAATCCACCTGAATCTTTTTTTTTTAATGCAGACTATGAAAAATACCAGATTCTAGAGCTAGAGAGATGGCTATAACAAATACTAACTGCGTTTCCAAAGAAGTGGAATTAGGTTTGTAGCACCCAACTTGGCCAGCTCACAACTGCCTGCCTGTACTTTCTTCTCCAGTAGTTCTGATACTTCTGGTCTCTGTCTGCAGGCACCTGAACCCACCATATGTCACACACACACACACACACACAAACATACACACACACACACACGCACACACACACACACACACACACACACGCACACTAACAATGATATTAAAGAAGAGATTATGAAGTCAAAAGAAAGTTGAGATGACAGAAGGAGGAGAGGGTGAAATGGAAATGACATAAATACAATACTCAGGATAAGACATTCTCAAAACAATTAATGACATATATTAAAGAAAAATAGAAAAAACCCCAATGCTTTTAGCATTATCCTTTTAGAAAACAGAGAAGGATTTGCTCTTGGTATTCTAGGATTAGAAAGCTGTGGTTGCAAATCTAACCACTGAGCATGTGCAAACAAAATGGGAAAGTTACAGAAGAGTGTCATCAAAAAACCATAGTTACTGCATCCAAGCTGTGCTACAAAACAGATGAAAAATGTCTGATATTTTTGTCTCAGAAACTGTGGTTTGATCAGATTCAAGAAGCTTAGTGATAGAGTGCTCTTGCTCTGCTGGGCTCTCCATGGTCAGCTGAACAACAACAGAAGCTCCTAGAAGTGTCAGGGCTGAGAGCTAGAAGTTAATTGTAAAGACTGGTCCCCTATTAAGTTTTAAAAACAGTAGTTTGGTGCTTTGATTTAATATTCTGTCTCTCTGCCCCTCCTTCTGTGTGTCTTTCCTCCTTTACTGTAACTCTCTGTTTCTTTTTTCTTCATTTTATTAACTCCTTGAGAATTTCATATGATGCATTTTTACCATATTCATCCCTTCTCCAAATCCTACACAGAACATCCCTTTCCCCACCCACACAACTTTATGTCCTCTCTTTTTGTTGTAGGTTTAGTACATTCTTCTTCTTTCCTTGACCACATTCTAAACAAGTAAAGAAAGATGTTAAATTCTAGGCGTTATACGTTTTGTAAGAAAATGTATGAGTGAGACAGGCTAACTTCAACTCTTTGTAGCAATAGTTGCAGTAAAAGAAGCATTTTATTCATATCTCTTCAAAATGTTTATAAAAATGACATAATTTCCTACTAGGTCTTAATTCTCAGAATACTGAATACAAAGACTACATAAACTCACAATTTTAATGGGAATAAAAAATCTATCACATAATTGCTGTTACTAGTTTTCAAGTATTTTTATTATAAAATGTAATACAAATATATTAAACATTTTATTTTGTCAGAATATAAATAAATAATCTCATCCTATATAAACAAATAATGATTCAGATAAGCTTAGCTGAATTGCACATCTAACAAAAAGTCATTACATAGGACCTACAGGATGAATTTTTGTTACAAATTAGAAACTTGGGGTAACAGATATACCCCTTTTAGTAATAATTTAACAAAAAAGTGAAAGTGAAAAAGAAGGTTAAAAAAGACTCTCTAAACCTTCTCCACACACACACACGTATATAGCTTTATTTTCCTGGACACAATTTCAAGGTTTCATTACTTTTCCATGAGATACACAGTCTTACACTGTGCTGACAGGAAAAGGCATTAAGAAAAAGGAAGCCATTTAACTTCCTTCAGAGATGAGAAACCTTTCCTAGGACATTGTGTTCAGTCAGGTTCATGATTTATTTTTTCAGAAAGCTCAATAGTATGAAGTCATGGAAACTCTGAGGATTCTGTCCCATGCATTGCAATGAGGACCTATGGAGGTAATAGCCCTGTGGTGGAGGAGTAGAACCACCTTTCTTGATCATGTCTTCCAGTGCTCTTGTGGAAATACGCATGGAGGTCCAGGGCTATCCAGAACTTCAACCAATAGTCACCAGTCAGTGTAGCACTAACAAATATTTGGGTAAGTGTAACATAAATTTTTGTCTCTCATATATGTCATTTATTCTTTTAATGTTTTAACCTTCTCAAAAATATTTCAGTTGAATTTACTTCTCCTATGCTTTGCATACCATTCTAGAAAAATTTACATTTTATACACACACACATATATATATATAATGTTTAAAAGATATAAGTAACATTTTTCAAAGCAGAAAGAAAAATAGCACACCAAATTTATGCTACAAATGCATAGAGAGCCAGAGGATAAAGTATTAGTTCCTGAAGTTCTAAGAAAAACCAAGCAAAAGTTATAACCATATTCATTCGTAATTGAAAATACTTTATTATTAATGGGAAGAAAATGGATATAAATTGTCCAACATTTTAAATACCCCAAATGACAGATAGTAGTCTAACTACAAAGTAAGTATGCATTTCTTACATTTATTCAAGGAGCCAATTTGTAATGTTATTTTTACTTTATGAATTTTCCTTTTGGTAGTCAAGCCCAGTGAAGGCATCATATTTCCTCCTTTCCTGCAAATTTTGTAGTGCTGAGAGCTATTAAGAGGGACTGCTGATGGTTTCAGAGTCAACTTACTACAGAAAGCACAAATCTTGGGTGAGTCAGAAGGCCAGCATCTTTAAGCACAAAGGAAAATCTTCTACATATGCTATACATCTTTCCCTTCAGAGCATTGACATGCTGAAGTTTAAGACTGTAGAAAACACATGGACATAGAGTTGGAGCATGTGCTACCCTGGAGAAATAATTCATTCATCCTACACTTGAAAAAAAATGTCCTATGCTCTAAGCAACAGGTGTAAAGTAAATTGTCCTAAAAAGTTACAATGTAGGTCTAATTTGAAATATATATCTTGAAATGGTTCTAGTCTTTTAAAATATTTTTCTTTATTTTTAAGAAATTCATACATGTACACTACAGAAATATGACCTAACCTGGCCCCATCCTTCCCTTCAAGTCTCCACACATGGCCCAACACCATGTCTACTCTTTGGATAACCAACTAATTCCCTTAAGTCCTGCCTTGTGCTCATGAATGTGGGACTGTTCTCTGAAGTGAGGGAAACTTATCATCGGTCATGTCCTAAGTAAAGATGGATTCCACTTCCCCCAGCAATTATCCACTGCCACTAGCTCCCCAGTAAAGAGTGTAACTGATCATCTACCTTATCCATGTTGGAATTCTGATAACTTGATCTTGCCCAGGTCTTGTGTAGGTAAACACAGCTTCTGTGAGTTCATGACTATGACAGCCATGCCGTGTCCAGAAGTTAGATTCCCACATCACTTCATCCCTTTTGATTATAAACGGGGTTGAGTTTGAGGGGAAATTATCAAACTATAACTTATCTTCATTGCTTAGGCAGAATCAGAGTGGACATTGATTGCTTATGTACTGAGCTAAATGCTATCAAAACATAACTGGGCTCACTTAGGTGATACAACTTCTTATCCTCTAAACAAGTTTCTCAAGAAAGTTCCTGATGAATGGGAAAACAGTAAGATGAAGAAGAAAAATACTGAAAGTTTTGGAATATTTGGAAGATCACTCACTTCTGACTAGCTCAAGAGATAGATAATGGCGTTAACTATTTATCTCCAAAGTTCCTTCTATTGCAAACATCTTCTGATCACTTTGCGCATGCGCGCGCGTGTGTCTGCATGTGCGTGCGTGTGTGCATGTGTGTGTGCGTGCGTGCACATGCGTGTGTGTGTGTGTGTGTGTGTGTGTGTGTGTGTGTGTGTGAGACCACAAGACCACAGTAGTAAAACTAACAGGGATGGTACCGGTAACAACCATAATAGGTTGGAAAATACAATAATGAAACTCAAGTAACAGCTAATTACATCTTTGTAAGTGAGAGTTATTACTCTGGGTCTTAGTTGTGTTTTTCTTTCTGTTTGCTTGCTTGCTTTTTCATTTTCTTATGTGGATAAAGAAAGTTAGTGTCTGACCAGATTCTTCTGATATCATAAAGTATCTTCATGCAAAACTGCCCATTTGATTATCCATACATGTGACACAGTTATACTAGTTGAAAAGTGATATGAAGACACATTTCTAATTATGTGTTTCCAGTTAAAAGACAATAGGTCCCTCCACATACAGACTGGTGCTGGTACATCATCTTGAACTGCATTTGCTCCTTTAAAAATATGACAGCTCTACCCAATTCAATTTCCACCAATCTGAATGACATTCTGTGATTTTTTGGAACTTGGATTGACATATGTTTCTAATATTTTCATAGTGAAACATATAGAAAGGAATTGCAAAGCTTTAAATAATTGTTTTATCAAAACTATGTTTTTATTGAGTAACTTTACACTATATTATTACAGACACTGAACTTATAAATGACACTGGTAGCATTTAGTGTGCTTTATGTGATAAGATGAATGGAAAATTTTAGGTGGCTAAGGATTCCTATCTTTAACCTTTAAAATCTTTAATAAACTATTTTTAACTTCCCTTATAGCACCAACTTTAATAGTTTATAAGTAATTGTTCAGACAGAGGTTTAAAGATTGTCTTAAACTGGACACAGCTGTAGCAATTTTTTGTGTTCCCTATGAAAGGTGCTACCTTACTCAGCTGATTCTAAGGAAGCTTTGAATATTTTAAAAATGTCATTCTATTCCTCAGAAAGTCCTGACAAGAATTCAAAAATTTTATTGGTTAAAATAATACTTTCCAATACATAATGAAAGTTGAAATCATCTGGAATAGAGCTGGAAATAGCCTTTTAATCGAAATGGAAATGGCCTGACTGGAAGCCTATTCTGGGGAATGGACTTGAGTCCATCATGACAAATGTGCCCGTGAGACCACCTTCTTTGTAGTAGGAATATGAAGCCTGGAGTAACTTATGCTGCTCTTTCATAATGGAAAAAGTCACTTGTTCTGCTTAGGTTTTTAGTCCAGGAAAATCATTCTTCTTTGTTTAAGGTCTGGCTTAAATTGTTTATAATTGTATATATGATAATCAATAATATATATATATATATATATATATGTATATATATATATATATATATATATATATATATATAAAACACATATAGTTATGCATGTGGATATGTGTGTTGCTGAGGATCAAACCCAGGGTCCTGAGCAGAAAAAGTAAGCCCCTTGCCTTCAAGAGCCACATCTTAGTCCCTAACTTGACATAAGACACTAATAATTTTAGACTTCTTCTGCCTATAAAGTACACAATACTAATGAAAAAGGTAAAAAGTTTCAAGGACAAGAGGTAAGGAGTTGTATTCTAGCAAAAGGCCTATTTGTATCCACACACAGCCTACCTATTGAACTGTGTCCACTGCAGATAGCAACAAGAACTTTTGCATAACAAATGAAAAAATAAAGAATTGAATTACTTCTGAACTGCTCACCATGCTTAAAATCACTATAGGAATTCTTCTTTTAGGTCGCACATACTCATTCTGAGATATTCCATAAACACTTTATTGTTAAGTGGTGCTTGTTAAGCTGAATCTGATCAAAACAGCCTTACAAAGAGTTGTTTCATTGGGTTCCTTCGGTGTCTAAGCCTTTGTTCCATGCCTGTAAACCTGGAGCTGCAGTCACACAGCACGGAGACACGCCTCTCCATGACTCCAGGGCTCTTCTATACTATTCATTATGTTTCTTGGCATCAAGATTCTCTTTAAGTGATGCAAAGCCCACTGAAGTTTTCACAGCTACTTGTCACATAAGAGAGCAGGAGCGTGAACAATCTAATGATGCTGTCTGCGGTTCTGACAATGGCATTTTCATTCGGGTGTGAATGGAAAAAGAGGCAAACACCTTGAATAAACTTGTATTACTCAACTTCCTACAAGTAAAACTGAAGCAAAGGTTGGGAGGAAGTGAATCATCAGACATCGTAGTCTGCGGGGTCATCAGTGCGAAAGGCTGCACCGAACACTCTCGGATGGTTTTCCTTCTTATGCCTTCTGGGTCCTAAGCTCACTGTTTACCACTGGAGCAGTACTCTGAGTAGCAGAGCGTCCCCTTGTTCTGTTAAGGTTGGCACTGAAATAAGAAGAACATTAGCCTGTTATTTCAGGTCAGGCTAATCAATGCCAACCCCTAAGCAAATTGTGTGTCCTCTCGTGCTATGCATTAATATATACATGATTGATGCCTATCGCTTAAGCAAACTTAGAAACTTTTCAACTATCAAGTGATTTTAAGCATGGGAATTGAAGCACAGCATTATTCTCCTTTCCCTGTTCGTCACCATGTCACAACTTTTTATCTACACTACAATTACAAATATAAAACATATTTCTAAAACTTAAAGCCCGCTTTTTATACTGCGAGACACACAGAGTCTTACATTTGCAATAGACCTTTCCCCATGTAATGGGTTCTCGGTTCAAAGAGAGGTAACAAAGGAACGCAAAGATTATCACCTTTGCTTAGATCACTAGCTGTGTTTTTCCATGCAGTCTACGCATCTGTGAGGTGGAGCTTCAGATACACAGCTTACTGTGAGGGAGAGCCTTCAATAATAGCTCATTGGAGGTGGTGTGGAGAAACTTCGATCATTTGGCAAGAAAACACACCCCAATCTTTAGCTAAATTCTTCCAATTTTGAGGGTTTCATGGCTTTCGTGTGTCCACTCTTTAGCGCCCAACTGTCAATGCGGGTTTGAAGATCATGAGGTCAACCTTATACAGAATGAGCAGCGTAGTCCTGCTGCAGCATCCAGAAGTTCAGCAGCATCCTTTGCTCCTTTCCAAAGTCTGTTCACGATGTGGTGCCTTCATCGTGCACCTCTACAAATACAAAGGTGCATGTTTGTATACCTGTGCCTCTCTGAGCACCCAAGACCGGAACTGAACAGACTATCACTGGCTTGGCTGGAAGGTAATTTTATTGTGCCATATTTCCTGAATGTATTTTTATAGCACCAGCTAAAATTATCTCAGCTCTCTGCCCAACATGATATTCACATAAATTTAACATACTGGAACTGTAAAAGCCTTTGTTTTTATCACATGCCTCCATTGTGATCATATGCAGCCAACCCTCTCACATTCTATAGTATTACTTTTTGATAGTCAAACCACATATAAATAGATAACCAAACACACTTGTGACAAAATTTTATCTTGTTTGATTTTCAATTGTCTGGGTCACAAAATTAAAGCTGATTCTGTTACCTGATGTTTAACTCCCCTCTCAAGCACCACAGCCTCCTAAAACTTATTAGATTATCAGTATAATTGAAACATTATTACAGGCACTAAGAGTAACTTGTCACACTTTAGGATTCACTTACCAAAAATTAGATCAGGTTGCTATTCCAAATCAATCCTGTTTATTCTAAACATATTGTATGTGTGTTTTATATTTGATTTTAATTTTGATTAGCCTTCAATCTCTTCAATTGTACCTGAGAAAAGTGTACATAATCTCATTTATTCTACCATACTGAGACAATTGTTAAGCATAGATAGTTAAAACATTTAACAGATATATGTGCACCTCCCATCAATTCAGTAACTACTTCTATTAAACATATTTGTGTATAAAATAGTCATAGAATCTGGCTTCAGAAGCATGTAATTTACGTCCTAATGCTAAAGGCAAAAAAAAAAAAAAGCGTGTTTTCAAACAAATACATCTATAACTTGAGTGTAATGAGTATGGTCATAGAATAAAAAAAGAAGAAGAGATGGGATGAATGATTTGGTTTGGCACGATTGTTTTAAAAAAAAAATTAATCCCCGTACAAGTTTTCACTACAAATAAAAGAAGTCAATTCCATGACTATGATAGTTTATAATAGCTATTTGGAATTAGATAGCTGTTCATAGACATTTGTGGCTCTTTGGGTAAGACTTAAAATCCCCATTATTATAAAGTCTTGAGACAATTCATTTTGTCTGAAATATGGAGAAAATGATGGTTAAAATTTTTTATTGCATTAAATTGGGTTCTGAATCTTCATTTTTTGTCGACTCCTTAGGAATAAACTCATAGTTCATAATTCTTACCCCTTTTTGTCTGTCATAAATATTTAGCCTTTACAAAATGATATCAACTTAGGAAACACATTACAAAGTCTTGCAAAGAGTACTGTGCAATTTGTGTTCATGGTTACGTCTTTTGATGGTATTAGGTTTGCTAGGTATTTCCAGGCTCTGAGCATTACCAGTTTGCTGGAATTTCTTAAAATAAACACTTGGCTGCCTGAAACAGACATTGTTCCCAATTACATGAAATTAAAGAAAAATATTACCCAAGTCCATCTATCTGGATTGATGAACATGATTCACTCTCTGTTCAGTGTGCTAGCGTAGATGAACAATCTGGACAATAGCATCAATAGCCAGATGAGAATGGGTATCAAGAAGTTCTTCAGCATGAGGAGAAGTAAAATCAAATAGGTAAAAATGGTGAAAAACAAATTCTAAATCATTTCCCAGCTCACTTAAAATACGGATGCTGAAATGTAAATAAAGCCCAACTCACAAAATAATGAGCTTGGCAGTAAAACAGACCTAAAGTCAGTAGACAAAATTTAGGTCCTATCTTCCCATTTCCTCTGTTAATATCAGTACTTTGTCATACATTCTAATTTTGCACAGGGCCAAGGCATTTGACAACAGCAGGGCTGATCCTACTTGAATTTCCAACAAGGGACAGAAGGAAACCTCCAAGTCACAGAGTATTACGCATCCTGTTGTTTAGCTTTATTTGTGGAAAAAAATTGGGAGAGTTTCTTAGTATTATGAAGTTTGAGGAAAATCCAAAAATTCAGACCAATTTTGAATATTTGAACAATGCAGAAACAGACCAGAATCAAGCTTTAGGGACAAGCAGAGGGACAGGAGCCCCACAAGGAAACCAACGGAGCCAACAATCCGGGTGAAGAGGGCGTGCTGCAGAGACTAATGCATCCAACCAAGGACAGTGCATGGTGAGGACCTTGACTCTCTGCTCAGATGTAGTTGATAGACAGCACAGTTTCCTTGTGGGTCCCACAATGTAAGTAGCAAGAGCGACTTTGGACATAACTCTGGTGCCCATTTGTTGTTCATTTTTACTTGGTGGGTGACCTTGCCAGGACACAGAGGAAGAGGATACAGGCAGTCCAGATGACACTTGATAGGCTGAGGTCAGATGATAGGGGAGGAGGGCTTCCCCTTTCTGGGGACTAGGGGAGGTGGAGTATGAGGGAAGGATGTGAAGTGAAGAAATAAAAAAATTAAAGTTCAAAAAATAATTCAAAAATATAAAAACTCAAACCCAAAACAAAACAAAACAAAACAAAACAAAACAAAAGAACCCAAGTTGACAGTGTGTCGATGATGAGTGCTTGTGAAAGGCAGATAATTCCAGAATTGTGGGAAGGAATGGAAGAAATTCCAAGTCTGTATCATAGTATGCTAACTGGAGCCAGGACACTTGTTCAAGCAGGAGGAACAAAAAAAGACCTGACATTCAGTTGGGATCTAAAAGCCTGGTTATTCACAGAAATATTGAAAATAGACAACTCACTGACAGAACTGTGGGTAATTGGCCATACTGCAGAGAAACATCAAGGCAAGTGTCATTGGAGACACACTTAAGCCAAAGCGAGAATGCTGGACCAGTGGGTCCCTGGAATTATGGCAGGGTGTAGCCTCTCCCTGTCTAATGCACCACGGGTACTAGGGCTTCTGATTTATTTCTGTATAAACATTTCATTTTATGAGAAGGAGAGAAATACAGCCATACGTAGTTCATCAAGCTAATCAAATCATCTGTAACAGGCTAGCTGGGACAATGCTGGGTATGATAGCTCATGGAATACGATGCAGCTGGGTTTTCAAATGGCGTCTAAACATAGCTAACAGTGGCATTGCTTATCGAGTTCGTCTAAGAGGAGATTGTACTACTTGGTAACCACCAGCAGGAAGAACTCCCAAAGCATGAATGAAACAGATTTTTAATTGGTATCTAAATTGAGCCAGGCAGATCAATGAATCTTGGGGATGATTAACTATTTGGGACTCTCAGCTGAAGAATGATACTGGAATCTCTAGAAAATTTTCTCTTTTCCAATGAGACAGCTGCATAGGCAGGAGGCGCAGGAGTGAGGTGAGGGGGGCCATTTACCAGTAGCCAGCTCATCTGGTTCAAAGCAAACACTGAATTTGAACCTCTTTAAGAGAGCAACAAGGAATTAATCTCATGTTAAACAAAAGCTATGGCTTATCCACAAAATCTCCCATATCCATGTCTGTACAACCAACTTAAAAGACCAGAAAATTCTATGTACATAGCCTCTTCTAGAAACTTCATAAATAACTACTCCATGCATTCCCGATTTCAGTCTGGGCTGCACTATCCTAGGAGAAGCAGGTGTTCGGTGATAATTTTGTCTTCATAATGATCAGTAGCAGCAAACAACATGAGGGAAGCCAGAGCCAGTTACTTTCATCAGTGGAGTAGGATACAATAGATTAAACTAGTTTCCCTTTTTCTTTCAATGAGATTAGTTTAGATTCTATTGAAAGAAGTTCAAGACCACAGGGAAATAATTTATCAAAGCAAAACTCAAACTCAAACACCAGCCTCATTTTTTGACTTTTTGCAATTATGTTATTTTCATCAAAAAATAGAGAGAAAAAAATCACATTTTCCAGGTTTTGTGGTTTTTTTGTTTTGTTTTGTACTGAGAAAAAAATAAGTGTTTAGCACTCTCACGTCTAGGGATATTTAGGGTGAATATATGATTTGAAGAAACATGAAGAAACTTATAAAACACTCTCAAATGACTCAAAATAAACATCCCTTTTCCCCCTTGGGGTTAAGAAATTGCAATTCCCAGGGAATGTGTGACTTCACCTCAGAGAATTTAATAATTCAGCCACCATATTTAACAGTTCAAATTTTTTCCAGTGAAGAAGGGTACACACTGGCCTTTTAGTTGAGGAGCTGATCTGTGGTTCCTTGTGTCTGCGAGTTTAATGTATGTTCCTCCATGATCCCAGGGCCACTGCATAAAGACAAAGCAGAAAATCATTGATGCTGCCTTTTTACTTTTAAGCATATCCCTCAAAGAAGAATTTTGTTCCCATCTTTTATCGTTCTTCCAGAAATTATTGATTTCTAAGTAATCTGTTACTGATTTAAAAACGAATAGTCACAATTCTCCTTACTGAAAATGTGTATAGCATTTTCTTGTGTAGGACAATGAATTTTCATGTAAATCTAATTCTATGTAAACCCACAGTGAAGAAACAATATCTTATATGACAAAGGTACCAAAACTGCTTGAAATATTACCCATTTGAAATTAAGATACTGCAATGCATGTGGTCTCTGGGCTATTATTGCTAATTGTCTCAATAAACTCCTGGGCCTTACACATGCTAGGCAGGTGCTCTATTCGAGCTGCCTTCAACTCAGTAAATTGCATAAGCAAAGTAGAATCTGAACATAGAGCCCTTCCATTTTAGTCCCTGGAAGACAGGCCTCATCACCGAGCCCAAAATTTTAGGAGGAAGGAATTGCAACGGAGTGATATCATAACTGTTTCTGCTCATTTTTCTGTTTTTTCTTTCCTATTGGAAAATACTCTTCAAGAGTCCTCAGTGTTCTATTGAGGTACATAGTGTTTAAGGCTTTTAACAGAGGATTTTTACATTATATTATATGACATTTAGATAATTCTATCTTATAAACACATAGCAGAATGTGTAGTTTTGCAGATTTTGTAAGCACTTCAAATGCAGAAAAGACTTTCTGGTGTTTATGAACCACATTTAGGAAAACTGCATATATTTTCAACATCTGTTTGCATGGATTTTATATATTCTCAGTAAGAAGAAATCATTTTGCATTTTGATCACATTTCATGGGACTTATTCATGAAAACCCCCAAAAGGAAAGCTGTGCCAGAATATTATTTTATCTTTTCTAGTAGAATAAATCACAAGAAATGTAATCAAAATATCATGAGAAGTTATTTTCTTGTTTTTGCATTTATCTCTTTAGTGTCATGATCTCATGCTGGCAATATATCCCACTAATAATCAGAAATTTAAAACACTACATCTTGCCCATGCTCAGCACCCATCCTTCTTCATGTTGTCTGCTTCACTGTGCTCAAAGATGACCTAGAGAGAGAGAGCCTTTTATTTTATAATTAAATTAAACTAATGTGTATTGTTTATATTCTTATTTTTGAAAAACACATCTCAACAACAGAATCCCGACCATGCTTGAACTTGAGATGTTCTTTGACTCAGTTGCTAGGTTTCTTGGATCCTGGGTAGGAGGCAGTGCTTCTGGCTTGGTCTTTATTTCATTCTCTTCTTCATAAAAACCCTCTTTGCATGTGAAAATCACAAGGTATTTTCTGTGTTTAAGTCGATATTGGTGACAGATAGTTTCAATAAAAAGAAAAGAATCACAACTGTATATTTAAGGTGGACAGGTTAATGGTTTTTATTAGGTTTGAAATATTTCTTCTCACAGGAAATAAATTCCAACAGACAAGGAGGCATTTAACCTGCAACCACACTTAAGATTTAGAACATAAGACTAGTTTTCCAAGAAGCCAGCTGAGAGAGAGAGAGAGAGAGAGAGAGAGAGAGAGAGAGAGAGAGAGAGAGAGAGAGAGAGAGAGAGAGAGAGAGAGAGAGAGAGAGAGAGAGAGAGAGAGAAGAGACAGAGAGACAGAGAGAGAGAGAGAGAGGGAGAGCTCTGCCTCCCTAAGCTGCCTGGTCTTCAAGTATAGACAATCACCTTGGCCAGCAATGCCTAGCAGAAGAAATGGACTTATGCTGAGTTTAGATGTCAAGAAGGAAAAAAAAATGAGGAAGCCGTATCCCAAATATATCTTTTTTAAGAATAAAGGTAATTTTTAAATGCTGTTTATAGGAACTAGAGATGACTCGGTGGTTAAGGGCACGTGCTACTCTTATGGAGGGTGTGAGTGATGTTCCAGCACCCACACAGTGACTCACAAACCTTATCTCCAGTTCCAGGGATCCAATGCCTCCCAGCACTAGGCACATATTTGGTGCATGTCTACACATGTGAACAAAACACTCATACACATACGAAAGAATTTAATCTTTTTTTTTTTTTTTTGGAGTTTTTTTTTTATTAATTTATTCTTGTTACATCTCAATGTTTATCCCATCCCTTGCATCCTCCCATTCCCCCCCCCCCCATTTTCCCATTATTCCCCTCCCCTATGACTGTTCCTGAGGGGGATTACGTCCCCCTATATATTCTCATAGGGTATCAAGTCTCTTCTTGGCTACTTGCTGTCCTTCCTCTGAGTGCCACCAGGTCTCCCCCTCCAGGGGACATGGTCAAATGTGAGGCACCAGAGTATGTGAGAAAGTCATATCACACTCTCCACTCAACTGTGGAGAATATTCTGACCATTGGCTAGATCTGGGAAGGGGTTTAAAGTTTACCTCCTGCATTGTCCTTGGCTGGTGCCTTAGTTTGAGCGGGACCCCTGGGCCCAAATCTGCCTATCATATTGTTCTACTTGTAGATTTCTAGGACCATCTGGATCCTTTTATTTTGCTATTCTCCCATGCGTCTCTCGTTTAGAGTCCCAATAGGATGCCTTCCCCTCTGTCCCAGTTTCCTGGTAAGTGAAGGCTTTCGTGGGACATGCCCCTTGGGCTAGTATGCAGATATAAGTGAGTATATACCATTTGATTCTTTCTGCTTCTGGAAAAGAAGAAATCTGAGGATAATAGGCATTGAAGAAAGAGAAGACATCAGACTCCAGGGCCCAGAAACTATTCTCAACAAAATCATAGAAGAAAATTTCCCCAATCTGAAGAAAGAAATGCCTATAAACATACAAGAGGCCTACAGAACACCAAATAGAATTGACCAGAAAAGAAAAACTGCCCGCCACATAATAATCAACATCAATGGCCTCAATTCTCCAATAAAAAGAATTTAATCTTTAAAACTATTTTAAAATACAATTACCAATTGGGAGAGAATTTGGGTGGATAAAAACAGTGCATTGCCTTCAACATACCCAAAGAATATATTTCTCCTTGATCTTGAGACCCGCCTAACACACTGTTTAGAACTAGGCATCCAGAAATCACTAATGTGATTAATCAATGTGCGTTTGTGTTACAAGTCCCATTGCTTACCACAAACACTGATAAATATCCTAACTACTGTTTCTTAGTCATGAGCCCAATAGAGAAAATCAGCAACAGCATCCCTATGAGCAAAATAAAACCAAACCAAAAAACCAAACCAAAACAAATGAACAAAAAAAAAAAAAAAAAAAAAAAGAAAAGAAAAGAAACAGGTTAACAAAGCTAAGCCTTGATTGAGACACACCACATTTGTATGATTTTACAGTGTTGACCTGACCTACCTCTAAATAACCTTTTGAATTTCATAGTTCTCTTAGGTGAAGTTTACTACTAAACAAGCAAGCCTACTATTGAAATGCACATATGAGTGAATTTTTATTTTTCCCAATGATGCTTCTCTCTTTATCATTGCATTAAAAAGCATACTCTCCAGGGCTTCTATGAACACATTACATTAAATAGAATAAACCAAAGTAAAAAGATGAAGAAAGAACACTAGAATCATTGTTCTATCTCTTGTGGTATCTTCCAGACCCAACTCATGGAACTAGAGGATGTCCTTTATAGATGTAGTAGGTCTTTTCATTAATGAGGCAGTATCTTTTTCTCACCAAAGGAAGGGCTTTACAATGGCTTTTTAGTTAAGATAGTAGAAATTATAATAAAGATTATAGGAAAGTCAATAAAAATATAACTTATTATATTTGGGGGAGCTATAGGATAAAAAACAATAAAAGAACAAATATTGAGGTAGAGATAGTTCTTTTTGGGTTGTCCATTGCTTCATCAGATGTCAGTCAAAATGTATGGAGATTAGTAACTTTATTACAATAGGCAGAGCAGGTATGGAGGGGTTACTGGAGTAGGGGGCTTTTGGTTACTTAGAAATACTGCAGAAAGCATGCGGCCTCCTGGACTGCTTTTCTATGAGTCTGGGCAGGGGAAACACGAAGGAAAACTCGAGGATCAGCCGAGTAGGCACTACACAACCTGAGTTCACATTCCCAGGTGTTTTGGCTCCATGGAATCATGGGACGGACACTAATCCTTATGTTTGTTATTTCACAATCTTTCATCTGTGTGTTTCATTTTGCTGACCCGTAGTGCAGAATCCACATCTTGAATAACTGTCATGGCATCTTTAACTGAACAAAAACAGTGGGTTTATTAGCCATTTCTTCTCTTTCTCCCACTCTAGTATCCAGTTGCATAACTTTAATTTCAACGACACTACAGATGAAAAGATATGTACTACATGAGTCACTCAGATTTCCCATGGCCTTAAATTTTTATGTACAACTCTTTCTAAGTTTCTGTCCTCCTGTGTTCTTTAAAATGGGCCAACTATTGTGTGGCCTAGAGGTCACAGCCATTCCATCAGAGCCTCTAGTCCACATAGTCACTATGACATATATAAATGTCAGTTTGTACATCTGATAACATGGTGTTTCCTTGAGATAGTGTCACTTTCATCCATATATTAGTGACTCAGCTAGGAAACACACACCAGGAATAGCTTGGAAGAGGTCTGTCTTGAGAAGACTACTGAGAATGAATGCTTCTCCAATTTCCCATAGGCAAATTCCAAGGCCTCAAAAATATTGCATCTTCTCTTTCTTGAAATATTTCTCATTAAGAATTCTTGTGTATAAAAGACAGTCGTGACAGCCCTTTGCTAGTAAGAACTATGAAAAACTATTTTAATACCTCACTGTGTCCCCCTGTACTTTATAACTTCTTTGCTCTACATAAAATATATAGAGATGTTTAAAGTGTATTTCAAATCTTTACGTATGGGCAAGGATAAATGAGTCTGCATGATTTAGAACATTTGTTTGCCCATGACTGATTTTCCTATTGGTGGCCAATAGAAGTTCTAGGATCTGCAGGATTCTTTCTGTTTCCTGCCTTCCTTTTGTGTTTCTACACTGGCTCCTCTCTTCTCCATTCCCAACATAGTAGCCAATGTTTTCTTATCAAAAGTAGTTTTCATATTATTTAAGTGGTTCCATATCAGTTCCCTTATGTATTAACATGCTACTGTGTTCCTACTGTGTTCCTACTGTGTTCCACGCACATTGTCTTCACTGTGCCTCTATTACACCAAGAACAGTAAATACTCACAAGCCTGTGAACTTGTTATTCTTTCTATCAGGAAACGAGTCTTTTCCCCTATACGTACAGAGTTACTTTGTCAAATTGTTTTGGTCTTTGCCTAAATTACTTTTTCCATGTAATTCGATTCAATGCAGAATAATGACACTTTCTGAAAAGTACGCTCTGAAGTGACTCTTTTCCTTAACTTCGTTTTCTTTTAAACATCCTTGCACTGAAATTGCATTCCATGTATTTGGTATATCTCCTAAAATATTTGTTATTTGTTAGATCCTCTCTTCTGAAAGACCAAGAAGTTTGTTTCCAAGTACATTGGGCAATGTAATATTAGCCATGTATTAAATCTTTCATCAATAATTTTTACTTTAGACATTGTCGTAAATAAAATAGTGAATTCACATAATATTAACATGTAACTTGAATTTGAATTTTTCAGGCAGGTGTGTAATTCATAGACATAAGACTGTAACATTTGCTCCTTACCACTTAGATTCCTTCTGCTGTATGTGGTAGGCCAATTTGCTTATTGCTTTCCAGAACTCAACAACTCAACACTCTCTTGTGTGTGTCTGTGTGTGCTAGGAACTCACTAAGGAATTGGAAGAGTTGTTTTATATTTAGATTTTTCCATGAGTAGAGAATCTAATAATGTCATTCGTTATAATGATCATGAGCCTGTAGTTGCACTCGACATTTACTGATGTACTACAAAAGGAACAATACTTGGAAAACAATCATTTTCTCTTTGATGTGTTTACTTTCAGGACAGGGTCTTGCTGTGCACACTTTAAACTCCCTATCTTCCTCCCTACACTTTCCATTTACTGAGATTCTAGACACGCATCAAAGTACACAGCCAATCTTTGGTTTTAACATGAAAAGCTCTTGGCACGGTTTGGGTACAAATTTTCTGATGTTGCTGATAAGGCATATTTCAGGACTGAAGGGTAATGTATTTCCATAGTCAACCTCAGTCTCTTTTCCTCGCCTATCTAACAGGAATTAACATATCCACATGACTGTGTTGGACATAGGTAGTTACTGACTTGAAACTCATGGAAGGCAGCAATTGCCCTTTCTTTCACTTTCCTTTCCGTTTTTCTCCATTTAGTCCCCCCCCCCCCCCGTCCCCCTTACCTATGGCATTTGGAGCAGACTCATCCTTCTTTTATAGAGAATTGGGCAAAGTTCATTTGTTTGAATAAATGAGAGTTGTATCATCTTCAATCATGCACATCGTTTGTTCTCATATTTTGATTTTGTAGAGTGAGAAATTTGGCAAGTTTATATCAACGCTTTCTTTTAATCCCAATTTTCACAAATGCAACATTTTCTGTGGCTTTAAGTTGTCATCTGATGTTACAATAATACTTGATATATTGGGCACATTTGGTGACCTCAACCAGACAAATTCAATTCTGATTCAATCCAGGCTGGGTCTCATATCTTCCCAGTACGAGATTCAAATTCCAAGTACATGGCATTCTATCATATGTTTCCAAGAAATCTAAGAGATTATATTAAATAAATAAGAACATAAATTACTTGTTGTTATTAATCTTTTTTAAGTTTTCAGATATTTTAGATAAATTCTTTTCTCTGTGGATTTGAAGATAGGCAAGCCGACTAATACAATACAAACAAACCATTGCATTTTAATTAACTGATTAAGAATGAACAAGACTGTGTGATGTACCCCAATAAAATATGTCCTAACAGAGTCATCGAGATGGTTTACCCACTAAAGGAGATCACTGTCATGCTTGATCATTTGAGTTCAACTATGGAATCCACATGGTGGAACGAGTGAATCTACTCCAGAAAGTAGTCTTCTGACTTCCACAAGCATACCATAATGTGTACACACACACACACACACACACACACACACATGCACACACATAATATAGATAGATAGATAGATTTGTGCACTACAACTATGTCAAAACAATCTCATAACTGTCATCTATTGACTTACATAACTCAGAATTAATTTAAAGATACCAAAAATTGAACATGATTGCTATTCTCTTATCTGAAACTCAAACACTTGTCTCTTAAGTACTTATACGTTTATATTACATACACAATCATATGTGTGTCTCATTATAATACAGTTATATATGCACAATTTTATAACATACAAAATAAGCCAAAAAGAAATAATGAAGTGATTATTATTATTATTATTATTATTATTATTATTATTATTATTATTATTAGGGTTATGTTATAAATAAATTTAGAGTAGAAATATGTAGGTAACTTGCAGGTAAGTTATAAGATGTACACAGGCAAAGCTAAGGCTCCTTGTCCCGTATGACATAAAATGAGCTGACTTCTAAACACTCAGGGGAAAATAGTGTACATTTACAATGAAGAAACCTAGGTAGTCAAAGTTAAAGTTTCAAGTCTTTTTGTTGACATGAACCTCTGAGACAATGAACTGAGGAAGGCGTATTAGCTCCTTCCTTTTCTCTGCCATACAGGTAAGCACAGTTTAATAATGAAGTTAATCAGGCAAATAAATTTTGGGAAATTGAGTAAAGTAACTCCTCCCACTGTTCATCAAAACTACCAAAATAATAAAACAAATGGAAAAACTTAGAAATTGTCAAAACTGTTAAGGATAAAACAGTTATGAAGACTAAACACAATTTCCCAGCCTAAGTTTGGATTAATTCTAAGATGGAAGGATTTAGTGAAAATGAATGCAACCCTAGGAATACTGTGGTTTGGTCCATGGTATCATATGAATGCTACATTTTAAGTTTAGAGAAATCTGATATGATTGACATTAAATGGTAACACCGGGGAAGTTTGCTGGAGGGCTTACGGAGACTCTGTGCAGTCTTAGAAATTTTCCTATAAATACAAAAGTATTATGTCTACCGTTATATTTAAAGAAAAAATTCAAAGACAGCACAAAGTCCTTAAAAGGGAAACCGAGAGCAGAGGCATCTCTGGGAAAAGCTGGAGACCTGGGACATCCCCCTAGGCTATGGGGATGACTCTAGCTGAGCCTTCTAGCCACAGGATACATAGAGACTGAGGAGGCTACCTTCTAGCCAAGCAGAACTTATGATAGTGGGAGGGGAACACCAATCCACTTGCAAAACCTTTGATCCAAAATTTACCCTGTCTATGCAATGTGCAGATACAGAACAGAAACTGAGGGAATGTCTAACCAAAGCCTGGCCCAACCTGAGACCCGCTCCATAGGAGAGAGCTAACCTTCGACACCATTATGGATACTCAGCTATGTTTACAGACAGGTAACTAGAATAATTGTCCTTTGAGAGGCTCCACTCAGCATTAGGTAGTGCTGAGGAGTCCTATGAGAGAGTAAGTGGAAGAGTATTGGGAGGGGGTAGAATAGAAGGACCCAAAGGGGACAAGAATGCCATAAGGCGACCAATAGAGTCAACTAAACTAGGCCCATGGGGGCTTACAGAGAGGGAAACAGCAACAAAAGAGTAAACTGGATCTAGGTCTCCTGAACATATATAACTGATGGGCAGCTTGACCTTCATGTGGGTCCCCTAGTAAGTTGAGTGGTCAGTGTCTATTACATGGACTCTGTCGTCAGCTTTTTTTTATCACTATCCCATAATGGTGCTGCCTTGCCTGGCTTCAGTGTTTGAAGATGAGCTCAGTCCTGATGCCACTTGATGTGCTGGGGTGGGATAGTGAGGGGGTGGTCCCCTTTGCTGAGGAAAAGAGGAGCAGGATATAGGAATGGAGTTGAGAGGTGAGGAAGAGGAGAGGAGAGATGGGGGCTATGATCAGGATGTAAAGTGAATATATACATTAAAAATAAAATTTAAAAACAAGAGAAAACAAAAGAAAAAAATCCAAAACAAAACAAAAACCCCACAGTATTCTAAGATAAAGTACTAAATATTCCCAGGTTCTTTGGGAGGTGTTGCATATTTGTGATTAATTGATGCATGGTTCTAAGTAACAGATTATGACACATTTAGTGGAAGAGAAATTCTTTTTCTTGGACAATTTTAGTGCTGACTCTACTGAAAACACAATCTTAAATATTCTGAGTATCTAACTTAATGTTTTGTGGAACTATATGAAAGGTGTATATGATGTATTTGTATTTGCATATGTATAGTGTGCATGTGTGTGTATGTGTGTGTGCACACGTGTGCATGCGTGCGTGTGTGTAAAGTATATATCCTAAACGCTCTTTTGACAAAGGTTCAAAAACAGGTATTAGAAGATCTGAGTCAACCATCTTAAATGTCCAAACCGGACGTGGTAGCACATGATTTTAATCCCAGCACTTAGAGAGGCAGAGGCAGGTCACATCTGAGAGTCGAGGCTAGCCTAGGGAGGCCAGGGCAGTCATTGCTACACAAGGAAACCCTGTTTAAAAAGAGAAAAACCAAAATAAGAAAAAAAGAAAAGAAATGTGCAGTTGCAGATGGCCTTGCCAAAACAGTGCATGAGGACCATGGTAAGGTGTGCTAAAATCGCTTAAATGTCATAATTAATATCTATTCATAATTTCATGTTCCAGATGATGAGCTTGGAATGCTCAAACAGATGCTGTTGTTCACATTGCCCTTTATTTTATTTTATTTTTTTATTTTTGAGTAGCTCGCTATTTAATGGCTTGGGGGCATTTAAAATTGTTCCCATTAGTCTCCAAGGTCAAAACACATTTTCCTTTATAAATTTAATACTCCCTCTTCTTTCATAAATGGCACAAAATCCATTTTGTCAATAGTTTCTAACTAGATCTAGACATAGGACACACCTGCTTTATCATTAAGCTTAGTGTAGAGTGCAGAATCTATCTTCCCTTTGTACTTTTCCTCAGACATTACTAATAAGGAGTATTTATTCATTTCCAGCCAGTGTATTTAAGTATAAAGGCTGTTGCTACTGCTGCTTCAAAAAGTATTGGGAGGGATACATGAATAACTGAAAGATAATAATAGTATATACTTATGTTAGACTTTATTTCTAGGAAGAAAGATGAATAATAGAAAATTTTATTGCTACATGAAGAATTTCTTCACTAAACAATATTTTCTGCTGACTACATATTTCTTTTTCACTACGGGAAGAATATCAATAGTTATTAAATATATTTAATGTATTAATAAATAGTAAATAATAGATTTATATACTTTATATATAATACTTTATATATAAATATATATCTCTATATAAATATAATTGGCCTAACTCTAAAGGCTTGGGCTTGGGCTGCTATGCTACCTTACAAATACCACTGTATGTGCCTCTTTAAATTTTTAGAAGATAGGCAACAATAAGCAGATTGATTAAACACCATAAAATTATTTTCTAAAGGAGTAAGTCTGACAAACAACAAAACATATACTTTTGTATAAGCATATATATGCAACAATAAGAATGGAAGAAGAAATGCTATCAATTTGAGAGTGAAAGAGATTTGAAAAGGGGTTGGATGGAGGCTACTTAGAGGAACTGAGGGAGGAAAGGAGACAGGGAAAATGACGTGATTGTATTTTAATTAAAAGGTATTTATAAAAGAATGAAACTAAATTATACTATTTGAGTATGCTTAGCTGAACTATAATTGCTGCATGTGCATGTGATGCTTTGCTTTAAAAAATCTGAGTTTATTCTGGAATTTTTAGGAACACAACATCACATCCACAAAAGGAGGTTCTGTTTTTCTGTGAATTCTGCCTTGACACGGACTCTCATTTGCCAGTAACAAAGTGTTTATCTTTAATCCTGAGTTCAAATAAGGTGTGTGCACAAAGGGTGCAGGGGATGCTCCATAACAGCATCAATGGTCCCTAGTACAGTCAAAGGGCTGCATCCTCTGGGTCCTAGAACTTTTGTTCCTTCATGTGCCTTTCTTTCATCACTCTACCACAGCCATTAAGCTTCGCTTTGAGCTCACGATTGTCATTTGCTAGATTATTTCCCTTATGCGGAAAGTAATATTTCACCTTTTTCAGTGTCTCATTGTTACGGGCTGAATGGAAAAGACCACCCCCCCCCATGACTTATAGAAAGAAGCATTTTTGGGGGTGTGGCCTTGCTGTAGTAAGTGTGTCACTGGGGACAGGCTTTGCGGTTTCAGTAGCTCCACCCAGCCCTAATGTCTCACTCTCTCTTCCTGCTGGCTGCCAATCCAGATGTAGACCTCTTAGCCACCTCTCCACCGCATGTGTGCCTGCATGCTGCCGTGTTTCCTGCTCGGATGACAATGGACTAAATCTCTGAACTGAAAGCCTGGCCCATTTTAAATCTTTATTTTATAAAATCCCGTTTCTTCATAACAATAAAAACCCTAACTAAGATACTCATTTTGTCAGTAAATCAAACAGGAGGAAAATAATATTGTCTAATTTATTATGTTGTTGCAAGAAATGGAACAGGGTGAGGAGATGAATGGCAAACATAGATCAGTGTCTGGTACTGAGTGTTTTAAAGATTTTATTAAAATTTTTACATATACATTTATATTATCATACACACACACACACACACACACACACACACACACACACATATATATATATATATATATATATATATACACAATAAACTACCTACAGCAGAAAGAACCACAAAACAATAAGGAACTATGTATATGTTACATTCATACTATTTTGGCTATTTGTATTAGGCAGCCTTGAAGAAAACATCTTCCCTATCTTGGTGAGTTTAAAATTCTGAATATAAATCAATATCTATCATATGTCTGCCAGATATACTGGGCCAGAAGGCTGATGATTATGCGCTCCAACATTATAGAGAATTTTGGGTGACTGTTCAGGCAGCCAACTGTGTCTGTAATCTCATTTGGGCAGCTGCTAACTTGAACTCCCTGTATACGCAGGTAACTATTTTTATTACTTCTCAAGTCTCTGATGGGGTTGAAGACCAAATAGTTTGATTTTACAATGAAGCTTAGTTGTTTAGGGGTTAAGATGTTTTTTAGGTCTGGTACAGAATTTCAAAAGTATTATTTACCCTTATTGATTCTCCAAGGTCACTATAAACCCCCAGCCCATCTGTCTCCGCAGCTGCTCATTGTTAAAATGAGGCCAACAGAGAAGGTTTTCCCCAAATAATTTGTTAAGAAATAAAAGAGCCGAGCGTGGTGGAGCATGCCTTTAATCCCAGCACTCGGGAGGCAGAAGCAGGCGGATCGCTGTGAGTTCGAGGCCAGCCTGGTCTACAAAGTGAGTCCAGGATGGCCAAGGCTACGCAGAGAAACCCTGTCTCAAAAACCAAAAAAAAAAAAAGAAACCACAACCACTTTACAATATTATTTTATTAGAAAGATTTAAGCTCTGATTAATAGAAATGACAGTTTGATGAAGGCACTGGACTTGAATTTACTTTACACTGTGAGAACCATGTTTTCCAAAGGAAAAACAAATTGCCTCCACATAGCTCATATTCTAAGAGAAAACAGAAGGAAGTCTACAGTCGGTCTCAGGCTTGGAACCCAGCTCTCCTGAGGGATAGACTCTCGACTATTACCTCTCTGGTCGTACGGCTTCACTTATCTATCTATTTTTCTTTCAGTTTTATTAAATTTAAGATATTTCTTCCCTTTTGCAAGTGCCTTCACCAACCTACTTACTTCTGTTGTGTGTGAGCCTTATTTTTAGGACCATGTTTGCCTTTCACAGGAACATAGAATGTCCTGTGCAAAAGAGAATTTTCTTTAAGGTATCTGTTTGCTTTTGTAAAAGGCAAAACAGACTAGAAATCCTTGGCTCCTTCAGTTATGGATGGTAATAATCAGAGCTTAATTCTTTTTTAGTATTTTATCTTTTTTACATATACATTTGTATTATTGCACATATTTAAAGTAAACTACGTACAGCAAGAAGAACCATGAGGAATTGTACTAATGTTACATTCATAATGCTTTGGCCATTTGTATTTGACAACCTTGAAGAAAGAATCTTTCCTATCTTGGTGAGTCTAAAATTCTGAATGTAAATCAATATTTATCATACCTCATTTCTATCAACCTAAAACATCTATCTAGACCTAAAAGCATCTTAACCCCTAAACAACTAAGCTTAATTGTAAAACTTAACTATCTGGTCTTCAACCCCATCAGAGATTTGAGAAGGAATGAAATTAATTATCTGAGTAAACAAGAAGTGCAGGTTAGCAGCTTCCAAAGTGGAAAAAAAAATGACAGACACAGTTTGCTGCCTGAACAGTCACCCAAGACTTTCTATAACTTTGGAGCATCATCTTCAGCAGTCTGGCCCAATATACCTGACAGACATTTTTGTGAGACAGGAACTATTGAGGACTTGCTTACCCTGTCTCGGTAGAGTTTGGCCATCAACTCTGCCTGCATCAAAGCTTGCCCATTTTTAGGCAGAATTCTGTCTGTAGCTGAAATGAGGACATTTTGCTCAGTGGCTGGTTTCCTACATTTGAAGTCATGTCTATAAGGAGGTTCTTTGATGTTCATCATCTTCTTTGAGGTAGGCTGTATGTTGCCAGGAGTTGTCCTGTCTTATTGTCAAAGAATCCTTAAAATAATAAAAACATCTTTAAAACGCCATATTCTGTAGGACTCTGAAGTTTTTGAAGACCTTACCTAACTATTTTACCTTGTCTGTCTATAGAATCATATCTATCTGTTAAACCTAGGATGTATATTCTAGTAGTGAACAGGACCATGATTTGATTCACTAATAATTAACTTGTATAAATCTTTGAAACAAAATAAAAAGGACCGTAATGCCACACTTCTTAGCTCCTGAGGTTAGGAAAAGATTTTCCTACCCTTCCATGCTGTCTGTCTCTGGCCTCCACACCTACTTCTATGAGTTGCTGTAACTCAAGCAATGGATCACATTAGGACAGAGGAAAATAAGAAGCTAGTTCCCCAAACCAAGGATCTTGGTGACAAATTAAAAAAACTTCAATCAGGAAAGACAAAGAAATAACTTCTGTCCAAATGCCAAAAATTCTATAGAAGCCACACTCATAACTGGTTGGTTTGGTTGGAACAACGTGGATTCTAAAGTGTGGGTACTTGCCTGGTGCTGCTTCCCTCCAGGCATGCTTAGCACAGGCCCAGTGTGTGTGTGTGTGTGTGTGTGTGTGTGTGTGTGTAGGTCACCCTTGGTCACAGACATAGGGGAGGGGAATAGGGTGAAAGCAGAAGTAAGGGAGGAATGGGAGGATACAAGAGATGAGATAACAATTGAGATGTAATATGAATAAATTAATTAAACAAAAAATTAAAAAAATAAGAGAGCAGGTAGAAGCCATTTGATGGACCATACAACCTACAGGGCTGAGTGCCATAGTGAGGACACTACTGCTCTGGGACTGAGTATTCTATCTGCCTTCTTGTTTTGCAAGAGCCAAGGTAAAAGGTTTACAATTGCTTCAGATGGCACCCATGCCTCTATGGAACAGCCATCAACCCCTATGGCAAGTGTTTATTCACAATTGAAAAATGAAACATTCATAATCCAAAAGCACTGATAAAGAACGTTAATCTATTAATAACATGTTTTATAAGTCGGTAAAATAAATGTTTTCTAAAAAATCCATTCAGTTTTTGAAAGGAAAAATTAATTAGGCATCAAATTTGTTTACAGCATTGTCAGCTAATTGTTATCTGCTACATTTTAAATCAGCAGGTTTCCAAACTAGGCTAAGGCCTAGGTCATCAATGCTAGTTGATGCAACAGATTTGCATCTGCACTCTGGCAGGTATGGCCATCAGATTTAACAGACCATAAAACAGCCTTTGGAAAGGAATAATGGGCCACTTGAAAAGCTAGCGAGAAAGAAAGGACCCCGGCCCAGCATCTGAAAATGATGCTAAGTATCAATTTAACAGTCAAGCCCAGCAGCTTGAAGCAGGAGAGTAACTGCTCAGATAATCTGCATTGCTGGAAAGGGGATTTGGCGGCTGAGCAAACGCCTGGTTTTGCTATTGCCCTTGATGCGCTTTGAAAACCGACCTGGAAAGCTCGCACTTGAACCAAATAATCGCGTAGGCATCAGATCCTGCGCAACTGTGCGACTTCCGGGTGCATTTTTGAGGGTAGCAGCCATTTTAAGACATTTTAAAATTAGGGCTTTCTCGTGAGTGTGGTAAAACGGAATTTCTGACAAGGTCACTAATGGAATGTATTTACATGACTCATTTGTCCTTTTATAGCACATGCATGGCCAGACAGGGGTGTTATCTACTCGGTTTCTAAAATTACCTTTCGAAGACTTCCAGCTTTCATGAACTTCAAAGAAAGGCTAGAAGAAACATTTTTGTTGGGTTCCTTTAAAAACAGGTAATTTGGCTTTTAAATCAAAGAAAAATCCTCAGCGACTGTTAAAAAAAAAAAAAGAAAAAAAAAGCTATACTTCAACTTCTGGCAGTAAAAGAAAAATGAGGAAAAAAATAAAATGAAATCACGACTGTAAAGATGCATCCCCTTCGTGATATGAAACATAAGGAAATGCCATGCCTTGTATATTCAATGGTAAAAATAACTGGAAAATAGAACAAACATTAAGCAACCCAATCATAACCTTTCTTCAATTTTCAGAAAAGAGCACTTTAAACTGGCAACAGGTTCTTACAATGAAGCGTACCCCCCACCTCCCAGTGATTGAGTGGCACAAAAAATCCTGGGCCAATCATATAAACTTTCTACAGGCTGCTTCGACATTTTTATAAGATCTTAAAGAATTTATAATTTTAAATTTATAAGGCACAAAAGGCAGCCGGCTAGTGCTTTAGCCTCCTTACCAATCTGTCTTCCCATTGGCTTTTGGAGAATGGATGATACCCGCCCCCAATGCAGGACTGCTTGCTGCTGTCTTTCCACTGAGAGGAGTCTTTAATTCACTGAATAGATCATAGACACAGCCAGTGAAGTGACCCACTTTCTTTATCGAGCTCAGGACCACGTTCTTATTTATCGTTATCTAATAAAATTCTGTTGCGCGCTCCGGTTGCACGAAGCATGAGGTTAGAAGGCGCACAGAAACTAAAGAGCTGAGGTAATGCTGAAGGTTCGCTCGAATTCAAAGTGAGCTGGGTGCACATGGCTCAGCCTATGGAGTCTGTGAGAATCCTGTCAGCAGAGACCCTAGTCCTTCTAGGTACCCAGCACTCAACAATTAAATTTTTTTTAAAAAATGTACTTTTCTATTGAAATCTAAGATTTCTATCAACATCACTTAGGCGAACTCAAGGCCCTAACTCTAAAGAGGTGAAAAGGTGACCTGCGCCCTCCCTTCTGTAACTTTTCACAGTGAGGAGCTGTCCCGAGCCCCTGGAGAGGAATAGTCCCCCAAACAACTGAACACAAGAAAATGAGCGTAAGAGTCAAAAAGGCTACAAAACAGAGGACAGTAAAAGGCAGGGCTGCCCCCAAAACCCTTCTTCTAAATGTCCTCATCCACGTAGCATGTGTGTTTCCGGGATCCAAGGCCTACAGCACTTTCCTTCATCCGAGAGAGAACAGCCGATAGCCATGGCTCTGGGAAGAGGCTACGAAGAGTTCTCAGGTGTTTGCTGAAAACTTACTTGGAACATATGATATTTAAAGGGTTGGCATAAAGGGTATGTGTATTAAATATCTATTTCTCTCTGCTCGCTCTGGGTTAAGTTCTATCACAAGAAAGAAGTGTTTCCATATTATTTCTCAGCTGCTTGTAGCAAAATCCTGTAAAGGTTAAAAACTTCCCTGTTAACATCCTCAGCTCTTAGAAAGGTGAAACTTAAGCATTGGACATTTAACTGCTTGTTCGTTCAACCTTTTGTGAGAAACTCTATCATAAATTCCCTCCAATATTTGGTCAGAATTTTCATTTTGTTTTTCGTTTGTTTGCTTGCTTGTTTTCCGTTTTCTTCAGATAGATTTTGATATTACTTTTTGGGGGGGTAGGAAAAAATCTGAACAAGCCGATCTCCAGGGCTTTTTGAAACCAGCTGCCAAAGTCTCTTTGAAGCTGCTGTCACCCAGGCACTTGAGGTTTCTGGCATAATGAGCTGGCTCCCTTTTCATCTCCCTCTTCCATTCAGGTTCTGTTCTTATTTGAGATCCTCAGAATGGACACCTTAGACTTGCTCAGAAGACTTCAGAAAATACTGGTCCCAAAATCATACCCTAGAGACAGGCATAGTCAGTCCCCCTTGAAAGGGACATGGGAACACGTATGTCAGATAATCTTCTTGGTTTTTAAAAAGTTGTTATTGAAAGTTGTTCTTATATATTGCTTAGTGGTACTTGGGGATTCAGATCTTTTGAAACTGAATTTTTTTCTTTCTGAAAAGATAAAATGATGGGGAAAAATATAAAAACAACAGTGGCCGGACAGAACAATAAACAAACACAAGAAGACCTTCTGCTATGTAAAAGTCACCAGTGCACTGCTAATTTTGGGGACACATGAAGAAAAAAAAAATTCACAGGGAAACCAAGAATATCTGTACTGAAACTTAGTAAGCTTTTTGTTAAAAGAAATAAAACTTCTGAGCTCTAGTTTCCTGCTCATTAAACACAGGAGCTTGAATTAATTGTTTTTATTTTAAAGCATTTTATGCAAAAGGTTTTGTTTGGGCTGTAAGCCAATTGCAAGGGTTTGATTACTAGATAGTTGCCTAGCTTTCCCGTGCAAGTGGTTGCTCCAAACACTAAACCCTGGGTATAGCTGCTGCAAAATGAGCGTCATTGATAGAAATCTTAGCCGTACACACAAAGGTAGATTTTCTAGTCCAACTTTGAATCTATGCCGTGTCGATACAATCTAGACATATAGAGTTTGCACAGTTCTGGAAAGACAGTTATTGGAAGCATGTTTTCCAAACACCTTGAAGCGTGTTTTAAGTAAAAGATGAGACCTTGTATAACTGCATATGTAATATTAATAGAAGTAATCTATTTTAAAAGTCTCTATTCAGATTCCTTGAAAACAAGATAAAATGAGCACAAATATTCAGTTTTCCTCCTGATACATTTATGAAGTCAAAATGACAAAAGTATAACCTTAATCATATATTTTAAGAATGAAAACACCCAAAAGACAAACTCCAGTGGCCCTGAGAACTAGGCAGGGTAACCTCTCTAGGGTGTTACATCAAGTAGAACTGAGAACTAGGAGAATTGGAGACATTTGGGATAAATGGTTTAAAATGTCCTTTTCTCACAGCAGTGTTACACAGCATTATAAGAAAGCAACAGAGAGACTAGAGAATTTCCATGACAATTTTCTGCATTTGAGAAGCACAGATTAAAAACCCTCAGAGGAAAGAGAAACCCCCTGACAGTACTGTAACACTGTGATGAGTGAGGAAGATCCAAGCAAGTCCAGCAGTGCCCAAAGAAAAGCCTGCACCTTGCTGGTTTGTTTAAAGGATTATTATTATGTTTTTGGTTGGGTAAAGATGTTTCCAAAAATAGAAAACCTAAAACGTATAATAAAAGAGTATTTAGAAAATAACAATAATAAAGTTTTTTTCTCTTAAAAATGGTGACATGCTGCCAGAATTGCCCTCTGAGAAGAAATAACTTTTATTACTTTAATGGTTCAACAGGAAGGAATAAAAATAAGTATCTAAAGTAGGACTAGAATTAGAAAATAAACCCAAGACAGACAAGGAAGTGAATAAAATAGATGCTACTGTTTGAGTTCTTCCTCTGCTAACTTCTTTATCTGTATAAATTAATTTAATTTCTCTTACCTCTCAAAGTATTAGACACTGTTGAATGCTCAGTTTTAAATAGGACATTTGTACTAATACCCCTCCTCACACACTGAAGGCCAGGTAATGTCATGGGATACGTTGCAGAAAGTTTGGTAAGAGCCAAAGGATGGGCAGGAGCGGTGCGAAATGCTGTCTTCTGGACACGATGTGGAAGTTGCCCTCATGAATTCACAGCTCTAGTGTTTACCTTCACCAGATCCACACAGGATCAAGCCAGTCTGACTCCCATCATGGATGGTGGAGAGATCCCTGAGGCTACACCTGTAGGTGAAGAGTTCTTGGTAGTTGATGGATTCTGGGTCAAGGGGAGAGTCAGTTTTCTTTGGGGCCACTGACAATGGTAGGTTGCCCATAGTTCCGTGGATATCTCCACAGCCAAGTGCATTAGGGCAATTTTAGACTCAGTGAGTTAAAAAAAAAAAAGAGGAGAAAAAAAAAAAAGAGGAGAGAATGTGAAGTTGAAATATGTCTTGTCAGAGTGTCTGGGTTGAGGGTAGTCGGGTATGATCAAATACATTGTATACATATAGGAAATTTTCAAAGAGTAAGTAAAATATAAAATATAAGTAAAGTAAGCAAAAGTGTCGGAGGTTGGTCTGTTGTATTTTGATGCTAATTACTGCTTGCTGTCTCTACCCCACCTGTATCTTGGCTAAGAGCCTAACCTCTTTGATCAATAAAAGGCCACCACACCTGGGCAGGGTAAATCGGATAACCATGCCTAAGGTTCCTGGGCTTGAGGAGACAGAGAGAATCTTGGGAGGAAGAGAAACTGGAGGAGAGGAGAGGAGAAGAAGGTTGTGCCATCATGGGTTAGGTGGAGGAGAAGCACATGGCCAGCATGGATGGAGACTTGGCCCAGATAATGATAATTAGCAAGTATTTGGGAGTACGGATAGAAATTATTAGAGCAGATGGCACAGAAATGAAACTGGTATTCCATACCTGCCCCACTATGGGAAATAGTTTAGGAAATTAATATCTGCCCTGCCCCAGGTTAACCTAAGCTATTTTAAAATATAACAGGTGTCTATGTCTGATTGATTGCTAGCAGGTTAGAAAATGCTGCCATAATAATAATTATAAGCCTAATGATAAACATTATTAAGACATACTGGAAAATGAACCACACCATAAAAGAGACCTGCAAATACTATCACTGAATTCCCCCAAATTATTATAAGTCTACTCTCAATCCAGGAACTAACTTAAATGGTAAAAAAGGAATATGAAGTGATGACATACCTAAAGCAGACATCAAATAATGGGAAAGTGAAAGATGAATGACATCATTTTTTCTTTTTTTTTTTATTAATTTATTCTTGTTACATCTCAATAGTTATCCCATCTCTTGTATCCTCCCATTCCTCTTTCCCTCCCATTTTCCCCTTACTCCCCTCCCCTATGACTGTGACTGAGGGGGACTTCCAGGTATTTTTAGAAGAAAGAGCTACATTGTGAGTGGATTGGTGAAGCCAGTTTAGCAAATTGACTGGAGGAGCTGGCAGAAGAGGACCATCTGTTCAAACCAACTCAGTAGGTACAGCCTCATGGTAAGCAAGGGTATTAGAGGGCTCCGTGTGGAAACATGTTTGAGTTTTTAAGAGTATGACTCAGAGAAAATCCAAAGGACAAGCACATTTCACTACACACATATCCCATCACTTCTAGACACAGGAGAGCCAATAACCAAGCTAAAGCTGTGGGTTCTGGAAGAATTCCACCCCTTCCCCGCCCTGTGTGTGTATGGATGGGTGCAGGGTGTGGACGTGGGTGTTGCCTGGTGGAAGGTATTGATGCTCCTGCTTCAACACAGTGCCACAAGCTTCATCTGCCCACACAGAAGCAGTTAACGCCACTGACAACCCACTCAGTACACTAGCACCCAGGAAACATTCAGACTGATGTTTTAGTCTGAAAGGCCAGTAGACATTTTAGTCTTAAAGCCAGTAGATGTTTGAAGGAAGTAAGCTGCTAGAGAGAGAAGATTAAAGCACTAACTGAAAAAAATGAAAAAAAAAAAAAAAAGAGAGAGAGAAAGAAAGAAAGAGCAGTAGTTTTAGGAAGAGGAAAAAGAAAAAGACAAGAAACCATTCTGAAAAAAACAAATTATCCCAGAATGTCTATACTAGATTGGGAAAGCATTATGGATTGCTAGAGCAGGAATATGAATGGCAGATTCAGCAAAAATAACATATCACAAGTAAATTCGCTGGAACTTGGTCAATCCAGCAGGGTCCGCACACCTAAAGAAAACTAATTCTCCCTCTCGTAGGGGCTAAGAATCATCAATAGTTCCTTAGGTAGGGGTGAGACATTGTACCTTCCCCCATAGTGGGATTTCATCTATCTTGAATTTGCACAGGTATTCACACATGCTGGTATACATAAAGTCTGAGTTCACATGTGCAGCTGTCCCATTGTGTCTGGAAAACATCATTTTCTTTTAGTCATCCGTGGCTTTTGCTTTCCAAATTTCTATATGCGTAACCAGCACAAAGATTCCATGAAGAAGAACTACCGGAGCAAAGCTGTGTCTGACTGAGTAGAACTGTGCTATGGTGGGGAGAAAGGAATGTTGCCAGTTTGCCAGTCCTGTAGCTCATTACCTTATCTTGGGCAAGTTCTAGTCCTCTAGAACAGACATTCTTTGCTATTTCTGTGTCTTATCTAACATAATGTGAGTGTCCTGCATCAACTTGGCACAAGCTTAGAGTCATCTGAAGGAAGGGAACCTCAATTGAGAAAATGCCTCTATAAAATCCAGCTGTCGAGCATTTTTCTTAAAGTAGTAATTGATGGAGAAGGCCCAGCTTCTTGTGAGGGGTGCTATACCTGGCCGGTTGGTCCTGAATTCTAAAAGATAGCAGACTGAGCATGCCATGATGAGCAAGCTAGTGACCTACACTTCACAATGACCTCTGCCTTAGCTTCTGCCTCCAGGATCCTGCCATGCTTGAGTTCCTGTTCTGACTGCCTTTGATGTCTAAGCTGACTAAATCCTTTTCACTCCAACTTGCCTTTTGGATTATAGTGTTTCATGACAGCAGTGAAAGGCAGTGACATTTCTATAATTGGAAATTATTAACTTAGTAGATCACTAGCTTCCACCAATCAAAAAGCTAACAATGTCATCAGACAGCATCTTGTACCTATAGATTAACTTTTTCCATCTTCCTGTAGCCACCTTTCTGATGTACCCACCAAAGTATTTTAAGTGTGTCTTAATTTATGAATCTATTTGTTCTCTAAATTATAAACATTTCATGAAATTGCTTCCATGCTGGGTCATGGAATTTATATCTACCTTCTCAGGCTCAGGTCGTCCAACATGGCTCCAGAATAAACTATTATTCCTTTTAAGATGAGACCTATGAGCCTGGTGAGGTGGTGCACACTTGTAATCCCAGAACTCTGGGAGGCAGAGGCAGGCGGATCTCCTTGAGTTCAAGGCCTGCCTGTCTACAAAGCAAGGCAGGACAGCCAAGAGATGAGATCTATGTTTCTTGAATCAACAATACAAATAAATTTAATACAATATGGATATTGGGATGTAGACGGTATAGGAAAAGGCAATGGATGCTGGCTCACAGAGGGAGAATACGTAGCAAAGCCAGTTCTATGTACATTTATGTTAACTACATAACTATATCCCTGGTTTTGGCTGAGTAAAGCTCCATTATATAGGCTGTGTTTTCTCTATCCGTTCATCTTCTGATGAGCATTGGGTTGATTCCAACATGTGTTCCTTGTGAATAGAGAAGATTGTCTTAAGTTAAATAAGCCAGAGCCACAAAAACAAAAGACTCATATTTTCTCTGATATGTGGAACCTAGGAAAATATGAAAGTAAAAAGGGGTCTACAGGAGACGTGGAAGGTGAGGGGAAATAGGGAGTGGAGGAGAGGAGGAAGTACAGTAATAGAGGGGTGAGTATGAGCAAAGTCGGCTGCGTTAACATGTAGCACAATGGTACATGCATGACATATATTTGTTGGGGCTTTCTTTTCTTGTTCTCAGTCTTTAAAACTTTCATACACACTTTGTGTAAGGCTTGAGCCTATAGATGCTGTTCCTGGGTAATAAAATAAGAAACAGAGGTGGCTTTAAAATGCATATGTGCCCTGGAACCAAGCAAATATCAAAGTTTACCAGGAGGCAAGGGTGCTTGGAAACAGATGGTCATAAACATGACAGAGTATATAAAAAGTCAACAGATAACATGTAAATTAATAAATGTAAAATTTGTATAAATAGGGGTGAACCGTGCAGAAACTTGGAAACAAAAGAAAAATTAAAGAAACTAGCTCTAGGTTCAAGGCAGAATGAAGACTGGGAAAAAGTATGGCTGGAGTTGTTTTTTTTTTTTAAAGCCCTTTCTTATAATTTAAATTTGCGTCTGTGCATTTATATTACTTTGATAAAAATGCAATTTTAAAACCCCGTTCTAAAAGCATTAAACAAGACAGGAAGCTTAGCAATATATTTTGTAGCTAAAATAGCCCTGGTTTAATAAAGACAGGATAATATTTAAATTACAAACCAATAGGCTCATGAATATAGATGAGAAATTTTAAGTAAAATACTGTTCTGGTAAATTGCATTCAAAATAGGATTTTTAAAGTTAATATGGTGTGACTACGTATTGTTTCTTCTCAGTATGAATTGTTGACTTACTATATGAGAGTATATCCTAGCAGTTTATATAAAAAAAAATCAAACCAGCACACGCTGTGCACATAGACCAAATCTTATTAAATAATATTGTAATATTTTTCTGTTTCTTTGTTGTTGATACATGGTCTCATTACATAGAACAGGCTGGTCCAGAACTCAAGGTCTACCTGCCCCTGTCTCAAGTGCTTGGCATTGACTACTAATGAAGAGATATTTTTGTTGTTGTTGTTTGTTGTTGCTGCTGCTGCTGCTGTTGCTGATGTTGATGTTGATGTTCTTGTTGTTGCTGCTGCTATTTGAGAAATGGAGTCATAAACTCAGGCTAGCTTCAAACTCTCTCTACAGAGGAAGTAACCTTCAGCTTCAATTTCTCTTTTCTCCAACTCTGGCCAGTGCTGGGAGGCAGATTCGTACCACCATGACCACCATGCCTGATTGATGCTGAAGATGGAGCCCAGGTGCTTCGTGGAGGATAGGCATGCATGTACTCCACCAACCGAGTAATCCTCAGCATACACAGGCCTCTTATTAACAAAAATACCTCTTAGAATTATATGACATCTTGGCTGTCCCCTTGTTGAGAGTGCTTGTATGCCCTCTATTTGTTTGTTAAATCAAAACAATTGACTGCAGTACCATCTTGTCCCCTGGGGTGGGGTGGTAGAGATTTCACAGTGAAGACAGTAATATTGACTTTGAATTTGCTGAATTTTTCACTGTAGTGAGCAGGGTAGCCAAGGACTAGAGGAATGTAACTTTTAACTTGTGCAGCTTTAAAATCAGCAAAACAGAGGGAGAGGTAGGGAGCAATGGAGGTTGCACTGCAGACGATTTGTTGAGGGCCTCATGTGTAGAGATAGTGCTTGGTAAGAAGAGTCTGCCCTGTGTGACCATAGAACACACAAGCATCGCATCCAAGGACAACCTTGGTCTCTTTGGGGAGCCAGATATGGGGCAAAGGGCGGTGTTAGTGAGCACAGTTTGAGAAGGAACCTTGTGACCCTCTGTGGTCTTGCAGGACTTGCCAGACTAGTGGTGCTAGGTGCCAGGTGGTTGCTTCTTGGGCTTGCTCGCAACTCCTTTAGTTTGTTCAGTCCCTAAAGACGGTTTTACTCATTTGAGTAAATAGCGAAGTTTTAACCTTCCTACCTTCTCTTTACCCTAGAAATGTGCTTCTCACTTGAAGCTCCTGAACTCTGTCTGAAGCTCTCTCCCATTGCTTTCTTTTATAACGTCCCTATGCTGTCTCCAGCCCTATTCCCCTGGCCAGATCCTGCCTCTTCTGAATATAGCTGCCTCGTTACTTCTGCACTCACACTGCTCAGCCGTTATTGCTGAACTACAGCCAATGTTGAAGGTTGGTGCCTATTCTCATTGGGTTCCTTCAGCTTATAATATTTGAAAATAATGCACACTTTCAATACATAAAAAGAAACTTAAGGAACCAACCAGATTTTAAAAACAGAAAGAAAAAAAAAAAACTACTTCAAATTCTTTAGAAAGTTCAGCAGCAAATCATTAATAAAAAATTTTCAATATTTTCTATTATCGAAATAAGCCATTCGTACGACGAACAATGCAAAAGACAGGATAAAACTTTGCTAATGGATATTTAGAAAATACATATGAGTATGCAATGATCAGTTTGCTTTAGCAAGAATAAACAAAAAGTTTGCTTCTGTGTACGTAGTGGAAGTTTTGGGTTCTTTAAAAACTCAGTTATGTTAATGTAAACTTGTTTTTGTTTCCAAAGCAGTAGACTATTTGCCTTGTGCAGGCTCTTAGAGGAGTATGATAAATAAGTAAGTAAACTGTGGATGATAGCTTAATTCTTGGGAGGCTGAGACGATATAAGTGCCTGAGCCCAGAGAAGAATAGTGATAGCTTAATTCTGGGGAGGCTGAGACGATATAAGTGCCTGAGCCCAGAGAAGAATAGTGATAGCTTAATTCTGGGGAGGCTGAGACGATATAAGTGCCTGAGCCCAGAGAAGAATAGTGATAGCTTAATTCTGGGGAGGCTGAGACGATATAAGTGCCTGAGCCCAGAGAAGAATAGTGGTAGCTTAATTCTGGGGAGGCTGAGACGATATAAGTGCCTGAGCCCAGAGAAGAATAGTGATAGCTTAATTCTGGGGAGGCTGAGACGATATAAGTGCCTGAGCCCAGAGAAGAATAGTGGCGCTTGAAGGAAGAAGCCAACTGCTGCTCCTCGTTACCGTTGTTGGGGTTTGAGGAGAACAACTCAGAGATATCCTGAACCAAAGATTGGACTTGCCCCTGGGAACCCAACCACCCTAACCAGCAGGAGTAGCTAAAGAGAATTACTTATGCCCCCCTCCTCCACACACACACTAAACTTCTTTCTCTCCTACCTGGTATTGGGATGTAGGAGAGGATTAGGGTGCAGAAGGTTGGAAGGGAGGAAAAGATATAAGAAACCCAAATAAAATAGATTTTTTTTTAAAGTGCCAACAAGTTCAGAAATGCATGGTCCACATTTTTCCTCAACAGAGAAAGCAAAAACTCAAACTATTCTAGAATATGCTCGAGCTTGAAGTGGCTTGAAAGAAAATATGGGCAACATGTGAAAATATTAAAAGAGGCTTTTCCTAAGGCCACATTTGTGCTCAATATTTTTCTCTATAAAATGAATATATATGTACAATGAAACATCTACATAAGTGTGTATGTATGTATAGACCTATATAAATAGAATAATGCTAGTCCATAAAATAAAAATCTAAGATGTTCTAAAATTTAAAACATTGAGCACCAATGTGATACCACAAGTAGAAAATTCCACACCATAAAACTTTATTTCTTACACATTTTTAAAAAATTGTATAAATTACCTATAATCTGTATATATATATAAGGTACATACAATAGTAATTCTCGTGTATAGATTAAGTACTTTCTCGTAATGATCTTATTATGAACTTCCCCAATATTTGAACTTCTAAAAAAGAATGTAGAATTTGAAATATTACCCTAAGCCTTTTTTGGATAACATGTATTTGATTTGTATTGTGTTAGCTCACTAGTTAGTTGCTGGCATAATAGTACACCTATAGATTATTGCCATGCAACATAAAACCCAGGAAGAGTACCAATTATATAAACTTTTAAATAAATTGTTGCTAATTAGGATTGTGAGAATGATCTGCAAAAAAGAGTTCTGGTTACATCCTCTGAGAAGGAAGCATTAAAGATGGAAGATTTAGTAGCATCGTTTTGGTTTTGCTTCTTGTTTTGGGGTTTTTTTGTTTGTTTGTTTGTTTGTTTGTTCTTGGGGTGGAGGAGGAAGAGGGATACTAGGAAGGAAAAGGTGTGCAGCAGAGTTGGACACGGGGAGCTGCCATATGAGGGAGTAAGCCAGAACATAATCTCTGCAGACATGCAGAGCAGGGGTGCAACCTAGATGTCACTGGAGGGACCTGCCAGTGGGTAAGGAAATGACGTTGGGCTGGAGTTAGGTCCAAAGGAGTTGTAGCTCAAAGAGATTGGAGACCTAAAACAATCAGAGAATCAACAAATTATTAAAAAGACATTTTCTTTATTCTTGAGCATTTTATACATGCAACGAAACATGATAATATGCAAACCTACCTTCTTCCACCTGCTTCTACCGTAACGCTCTACTAACTGGACTCCCTTCCAATTCCATGCTCTCTTTCATTTATTTTTTTCTTTTAGAAAACCACTAAGTCCAACTGATAATATTCATAGTGTGTTGGTGTGGGAACATTCACAGAATCATAGGAAATCTATCATTTGCTTCAAATTAAAAATAAATAAAATGATTTGCCTTCCAGCAACTATCAATTACCAATAACACCTAGTGACAAAGAAGGCCTAAAAATGCCCTCCCACATGTGCCAGAGTTTTTGTCTGGGTTGATCTTGTGCAGGTATCATGAAGTTAATCACAGCCTGTGTGAGTTCATGCATGGGATGGTGATGTCAGGTACAGAAGTTTGCATTTTGTAACATGCTCCCGGATCATCAAGCTTTCACATCCAATGGGTAAGTGTAGCTCTTACCCTTCATCAAAGATCTTCTTTACACTAAACAGAGATGATTTAAAAAAAAAAAAACAGGTTTTAGCATAGAGACCAATGGATGATGGGAAGCCCAGCCCTAATGGATAGACACACTTATGGACGATACCTGTACCTAAGGCTCAGGAAACTTTGCAGAAGAGGAAAAGGAAGTCTATTGTGAAATGTCTCCTAGGAATGACAGAGAATCTACAGAAATATGGCTGCCTAGGCAAGGCCTGAACAAGTACCAACACAAATATAAGTGCAAAATTTAAAGGAGGAAATCTCGCAGAAATCTCAGCCCTAGACAAAGACCTAATGACAACTAATTAGCGCTGAGAGGGAAATAATTGCCATCTTCAAGTGATGAGCCTCAATAGATTAATTAACTCAAAGTGTTCAGTCCTGAAATGATACACAGTCACACCACACTAAACAAACTCAGCAGGTATTGTGTGTGTGTGTGTGTGTGTGTGTGTGTGTGTGTAAAAATTAAAAAGATTCCATGAGTTTGAGGGGAAGTGAGGGACATACCTAGGATCTGGGAAGGGTTGTAGGAAGGGAAGATAAAGGGAGAAAAGATATGCTTAATTTTAATAAACAAAAAAAATAACCTTTTAAAGGCTTACATAGTCTTCACGTGGGAAAAGGAGTAATAAAAAGGATAAAAAATAGATAAAATAATAAATAAGTCACATAAAATCTCCAGTCTCCATGTATTTTAAAATAGGATAAAATAAACATGAAGACAAGTTGCCTGGGTAACCAAATACTTGAAATAAGTAATGAAGATGACGATTGGGTTTGCTACACCTGCAATTTGTAGGATAAGTTGTCCAAATGTTAGATTGCATATTATTTTGATGAATATAATTGAGTGATATAGGATGACAATAACATTTGAACATGGATTGAGTATAGTAAGTTACCTCAGCAATATGGCCAGGTCATGCAATCCCATCCATGGAAGACCTGGACAGAGTAATATGTTAAATAAGGCAGGAATTACTCTCTACTTGAATGTCCTTGAGCTGGGCCATTGTTCTCCTTCCTTGGAGTCCGGGATAGGACTGAAACGTACACTATTAGTCCTCCTAGATCATCAGCTTTGAGGTTTAATTTCTTTCCTACTCAGTCTGCACAGGTGATTAAATCATTACTTACTAAAAATTTCTACACACACACATACACACACGAGCTTTCATATCCCTATTATATCTTAAATAATATGAACGCAAAATAATTTAAATTCCTAAAACTGAATAAAAGAACTGCTCTAAGGTCATTGTTTATACACTGAGCTCATTCATTCTTTCTTTCTTTCTTTCTTTCTTTCTTTCTTTCTTTCTTTTTTTCGGGGTCTCTCTGTGTTAGCCTTGGCTGTGCTGGTCTTGCTTTGTAGATCAGGCTGGCCTCGAACTCAAAGCGATCCGCCTGCCTCTGCCTCCTAAGTGCTGGGATTAAAGGTGTGCACCACCATGCCTGGCTTTGATGTTTCTTTTAAAAAAATATTTATTTTTAATTTGTTCAATTTACATCCTAAATATAGCCCCTCCCTCTTCCCTTCCCAGTCCCACCCTCCCTCGCTCATCACCCCTCCCCTAGTCTTCAGAAAGGAGGATCCCCCTCCTCTCCTATCATCTGACCTCAGCCTATCAAGTCTCATCTGGACTGCCTGTATCCTTTTTGTATGTGGCTTGGCAAGGCTTCCCTGCCAGAGGGAAGTAGTTAGGGAGTGGGCACCAGAGTCCATGTCAGTGGTAGCCCCTACTCCCCTAAGGGACCCATAATGAGCCTGTGCTGTGAGAGTAGGCCAAACATACTAGTCAGTTTTTGCTGCTATAACACAATATCTGAGTTGCAGAGTTAAGATTTGTCCAAGCTCTTCGATACTGTGTGCTAAAGTGACTAAGGCTTCAGTTTCCTATTCCTCCTCCCAACACATACTGTGAGGGGAGTGTTTCAGTTTCATATAATTTGATCTTTCCCATCCTTCCTTTGCATGTATACTTAGTTTTTGTAGAAATTAGAACAGACGTAAGAGACAAAACAAAAAAAGAAATAGCACAATGTAGTCTATTTACAATAAATACAAGTGGAAAAGTGTGTGTGTGTGTGTCTGTCTGTCTGTGTGTGTGTCCTGGTCTCATCTGTTGTAAAGAAACATATTAACCTAAAAAGTTATAATAAGAATAATAAATAGGGCATGGGAATCAAACCAAATCCAATAAATACATTAGCAAGAGAATTAAAACATCACATAACAAATTTACATAAATTTAAGTTTTCCCAAATTATGGCTAATACAACCTTGGGAGGAGAAAACAAATACAAATTGTACTAAGAACTTGTAGAGACTTTTCTATTCTATAGCATACCTTCTCTGCACGACAACAGAAGTAATAATCTTTCTGGTGTCTGAAAGCCAATTGTAAACAGTCTGTGCATGTTAAGCTACAGAGCTTTAGAAAGACCCACTCAGACTTTTGTATTTCCTACAACATTCATGGAACTGAATAACAACTTCCCCTAAAGTCACCTTTTGGTGACAAAGGCAGCTGTTTTTTAGGATAAATTCAGAAATAGTAATAAAGTAGATGTGAAAATCCTCAAAGAAAACCAGAGTGAACACTCTCCTCATTTCAACCACTATTTGCAAATATTTTTTTTTCCTCTCTAAGCCTCAGGGTTTGTTTGACTTGAAGCACTAAGGCAGCAATTGCCCTGACCTACAGACAGTTTTTATGTGGAATAAACCGCCTTGGAAGCAAAAGGCCAAGCAATCAATGTTTGTGTCTATAACAGGGTTTCCCTGTGAAAGAACTCCAACGCTGGTTTTCAATAGAATTAATTGTCATGTCACTTCAGAAAGTTTGGTAGAACATTAAGAATTCAGACCTTACCTTTTTTTTTTTTTTTTCTTAAATATAAGATTCAGTTTCTTATGAAATGAAGGGTCTTACTTGTTTTTCTCTGAGATGAAATATGAGGTGTTGGCTCTCTTATGAACTAATTTTCAAAGGTGATGTAGGCTTCTGGTAACTGCTTGTGGGCATGACATGTCCCTAGAGATACAAGGCAAGGTAAAAAAGACAGACTGTGCTACTTCAACATATCTCCCCAAAATTACAATTTCTGCTCATCGAGAAAGCCCCTTTTCATCACTTCTTCATCATTTCTTCTTCCTCCACAAATTTAAGAATAAGACTATTATTATTTCTTGATTGCAATCATTTAACGCTAAACCCTAATTTTAATTTATTGGGGGAAAAAAAGGAACATTTATCCTGCTGGCCTTTGGAGCAAGCCACTGCAGTAGATCTCCAGTGACCTCAGAGCTCTTTTTTTTAATTATTAATTTATTCTTGTTACATCTCAATGATTATCCCATCCCTTGTATCCTTCCATTCTTTCCTCCCTCCCATTTTCCCCTTATTCCCCTCCCCTATGACTGTTCCTGAAGGGGATTTCCTCCCACTGTATATGCTCATAGGGTATCAAGTCTCTTCTTGGTAACCTGCTGTCCTTCCTCTGAGTGTACCAGGTCTCCCCTTCCAGGGGACATGGTCAAATGTGAGGCACCAGAGTACTTGAGAAAGTCATATCCCACTCTCCACTCAACTTTTATAGTGACTTGAGTGAGTTGTGACTTGAACTCATGTGAGTTAAGTAGCATTCTCAGGTTACTCCTCCTGGTAGCAGCAGAAATAATTTTCATGGGTGAACTGAAACTGATCAGGTGATCTAACACCATCAACACTGTTTAGATCTACCAGCCACCTGGCAAGATGAGGAACATTGGAACCAAACAGCGGTTATGGCACAAAACGAAATCAAAGGCACAATTCACATTCCTTTATGTAATTAAGTTACAGGATTTTTGCATTGCACTAATTTTGTTTATTTTATATTGGTATGAAAAATCTTTACTTACTGTTTGATCACGAGTTTTCCAGTAGTTTTAGAGTTTTCATTAAACTGTACTCCTCTAACTTTTTATGTTTTGTAGATTTTATAAAAATGTGTATTTATTGCAACAATAAAATTTGAATTCAGAAACTAATCAGAAAAACAAATAAAACTCTCTATTCTTTGGCAATTTGTATATATATATATATGTATATAGTTTTGAGATATACATGTTCATATCATGAAGTTGCTCTACGTTGCTAAACAGCGAAGTACAAATCAAAACCTGTGGTACATCCTATATTAGTTGCATGTCTTGTTGTGAGAAAATGCTTAATGGAATGGAGAGTATGGCAACAGGAGCAGGAGGCAGTTGCCTCATTAAAGCTGCACTCATGAAGCAGAGAAATGCTCCTCAGATCACTTTCATTTGTGTACTCAGTCTTACACCCCATCCCATGGAATCCTGCCACTCATATTTAGGGCTGACATCACACTTCAATGAAACACTCTCAAAAGATCCCTTACAGACATGCTCAGAGGCTGGTTTCCATGGTGATTCTAAGTCTCATCAAACTGACAATCAAGTTTAACCATCACAACTCCACTCTTTGTCAATCTGATATGCAATCACTTAGATTTTAAGTCATAATTTCAACTTCTTGTCAACATAAGCTTATGGCCATGTCCAGCGCAAAATGTATCCTGCCCAACATCAAAATTTCCATTAGTATTTAATAGTTTCTTGCACTGTTCAACAGTGTAAATGCAGAGACTCAGATCTCTCAACTGTGAACCCCCTAAACATTCAAAAACACAAGTTTCACCAGCCTGCTTTGCAAAGTGAGTCCCAGGAGAGTCATGGCTAAACAGAGATACCCTGTCATGCAAAAACAAAAACAAAGGTTCTCACTTAGAACATATAATGCAGAGTCACTGTTGTCAATCCAAAGGGGAGCGATAAGGCATATAGCAAATTAAAATGAGATCACAGCAAGATAAAAACAAGCAAGAAAAAAAAAAATCAAGTTCTACAATTTGATGGCTAGCTTTCTGAGACCATGATAGAATTATCTGGACCCCAAAAGCATGGGAAGTCCAGATCTGCTGCCTGAAGCACATGCAGCCTTTTTCTTGTATCTGCTTTATTTGGTGCCTACAGCTTTCCTATGGTTTTAGCAACCCTACCCAATAAACTTTACACCTTTTTAAATATAAATTCATTTCAATGGAGGAAATCTGAACTGAGAATGACACCAAAAGGGGTTCCCTGCACCTCAAAACAGTTTCCCAGGGAACTCTTTCTTCAGGATCAGAATACTGAAGCTGATGCCTCTTTGATCCAAGGGGCCAATTCCATCCAAAGCTCGGCAGTATCCCTGTGGTACTAGTTCTACAGGCATGAAAGATTCAGGATTGAGAGGGTGATAAAGTCTTATACCATGGTTCTGGGAAGCAACTGAAGACGCACAATGTGGTCCAAGTGCTCTGAAAGTAAAGCCAAGTAGAGGCTCTTAGGTGTTGAAAATATAGGAACTATGAATTGTCTGATGAAGACTTCAGGAAGAATCGAGCTAGACTAAGAAAAATGGTTGTGCATACTGCAACTAACAAAAATGAATGTGTTCCATCATCCAAGCCCTTGGAAACCCAGATGATCCTATTTATATGTCAGATGCCAGACATAGAAATGCCAGATTTAGTATTATTTGGTGTTTGTCCTGCTTGTGTTTGGTTTGCTTCAGTCTAATCTTTCTTGGGTATGCCCACATCCTTCCTTTATAAAAGTTTTACTTTGTATCATTAAGTGGAAACTTTGTAACTTTTTAAATTGTACAAGGGCTCATCATGGAGAGACTCTTCCTTTTACTTTCCTACAGTCTCTTAACTTAAAAATTCTGGGAACTTTTGAAGTTGGACGGAATGCGTCTTGCATTATGAGATGTCCATAAACTTATAGAGACAAGAGGTGGAAAGTTATGTCTTAAGGAAAATAATTTAAACAAGGAGGGGTTTGTTTGTGTTTACACTTTGAGAATGTAGGCTATCAAGACAGGGCAGGTGTGACGAACAGTGTCAGGCAGCCTACTGCTGGCAGCTGCCTTTAGGAAGATAAAGCTGGTGCTTAGATCGCAGTCTTCTTTTTAGTCAGTCCAGATTGCCAGACCACAGAGCAGTGTTGTCTACGTTCAGGTCATCTCTTCCCACCAAACTAAGATAGTCTGGAAAACTTGCCCCAGATACAACCAGGAGCTGGTTTCCATAGCTGCTCTAAGAACAATCATTTTGACAATCAGGATTAGCCATTACACTACCCCACCCAACTTTATATAAACAAAGGATAACAAATACTAGTGAGGTTGTGGAGAAAAATGAAGCACACAAAGCCAATATTTATCCAAAGAGGACAGTTTTATTAGAATTTAAAAGGAAAACCCCAGGGCAGGTAAGCTGTAAATCTTTCCAGAGAAGAAAATGTCTTATATGCTATTGCTTGGAATGAGACTAGCACAGCCATTATTAAAATACTGCATGAAATTCCACCAAATCCTAGAAGTAGAATTATCTTATGATCAAGGAATCCCATCTTTGGTGTATTTCCAAAGAAAAGAAAATAAACATGTGGAAAAAATTAGTATTCTCATCTTTTCTGCAGTACACGATGCTCATGAAATGGAATCAAAGTAAATATTCAACAACAGAAAAATGCCTAAATGCCTAAATGTGTGGTTTATTTAGACAATGGAATGCTCGTCAGATATAAAGGAATGCATCATTTGTGAACACAGGTGCCAATTACAAGGACCTGATGCTGTGAACTTCTTCCTATGTGAAGTCTAAAACTATTGCTACAACATAAATTCAAGTTAGATAATATTTTCCAGAGACAGGAGATAAAGGTCAGGAGAAGATAAGGAGAGTGACAGGGCAATGACTGCTACCCCAGAGGTAGATGTTAAACAGGAGGCTGGAATTCTGCACTCTAATGTGCTCAGAATGAGTAGAGGTAATGGCAATGATGCTTGGATCTCAAGTAGTCAGAGAGAGGATTTTTTAAGACCAAAAAGAAATTATATGAACTTAAATTAATAGATAGGATGTTTATTTCTAAGTTGTTCATTACCTCATACATACATAAAAATTCATATTTTACCTCAAATTTACCACAAATTGTAGGTCTATCAAAATTTTCCTAAAATCAATTTTATTTCCCCCCAAAGAAGCTGAAATTAAATTAATGAAAGCATTTTGAAAATAATTCTTTTTAATTTTAATTGATTCATAATTATACATAGATATAGTGTATAGTCTGTTAAGTACATACATATATACAATATGTACTGATCAAAACAGGCAATTAACATATATATGTATGTATATATATATATTTTTTTTAATTTCTTTTTTTTTAATTTTTATTAATTTATTCTTGTTACATCTCAATGTTTATCCCATCCCTTGTATCCTCCCATTCCTCCCCCCCCCATTTTCCCATTATTCCCCTCCCCTATGACTGTTCTTGAGGGGGATTACGTCCCCCTATATATTCTCATAGGGTATCAAGTCTCTTCTTGGCTACTTGCTGTCCTTCCTCTGAGTGCCACCAGGTCTCCCCCTCCAGGGGACATGGTCAAATGTGAGGCACCAGAGTACGTGAGAAAGTCGTATCACACTCTCCACTCAACTGTGGAGAATATTCTGACCATTGGCTAGATCTGGGAAGGGGTTTAAAGTTTACCTCCTGTATTGTCCTTGGCTGGTGCCTTAGTTTGAGCGGGACCTAGAAATCTACAAGTAGAACAATATGTATATATATATAATTCCAATAGATAAGAAAATTATTTCAATATAATCAAGATATTACAATATATATAGCAAAATATTATATATTGTTAATCATTTTTTTGATAGGGCTAGTCAAACTCCTTACTTCTATTTCTTTACAAAATATACAGCAAACTCTTGCACTACAGCCACGTTCCAGTGCTGTAGAATATTGGAAACTTATTTTCAGTATATGATTGTATCCCTCTCTCCATCTTCCTTCCTTCTACCTCTGTTAACCTCTAGGAATAAACTTCAGGTCTATAGTCAACTTTTTCAGCTTCCACTGGAGTAACAATTTGCTGTTTGTTATCCTCTGCCTGGATTATTTCTTTTAATCTGTTTTCATCCATGTTGGCACAAATGACAAAATTTCATTCTTTTGTGTGTGGTGGGGAGCTGAGTACTATTTTTGTTTTAATGTCATAGATATTCTTCATTTGTGTATCTTCTGTGCACTCTTTGTTAGATGTTGTATCTCTGTTATAAACAGTGGTGCAACAGTAACATGGAAGTTCAGGTATCTCTTTAATATGTGTGTGGGGGGTAAGGGAATTGATAAATCACATGTTACTTCTGCTTTTAGTTTTTATAATAACCTATTTAGTAGTTTAGGAGAAATTTTATGAGCTGAATGTGACATGTATTTTCTGACTAAGTAATTATATCCATTGTCAGGATCAACAAAGTATTACACTGGGTTGATCCTGTGCTTTACATTTCCAAATTTGCATGTTTGGTTCGATGAAACAAGAGAATGTCTTCCAAGTTTACTCTCATATGTTAAGAAATTGTCTCAAGATAAAATAATGAATAATTTAAATAAGACAAATATAAACACTTTCAACTTCCTGTCATTGGTAGGAAGATCAAGTTGCTAATGTTTATAAACAAAATGAAAGTCATGAACATTTTATACTTAATAAAATTATTAACTTATTAAATTGTATCATAAGCAATGGAATCTAAGTCATACTAAAATTAGACTATGAATATGCTTAATTTTGTTGTCAACATTTGATAACTTAGAAAATGAATGAAAGAGTGTAAAAATAAATATAATAAATTTATAAAAATGATTAAGAAGTAAATACATACAAATTGAGTATATCATCAAAAACTCATGGAATTAGAAGTCTATTATATTTTGCATTTATTTAGGATCTTGAAATGTTTTTATATATATATATATATAATGATCTCTCAGGGATGGGATCCTATCTAAACACATGTTGAACAGCTTTTGGAATATTTGAGCTTTAGGATTTTAGATTATGGATGCTGAGACCTGTAAATAGATGATATTTTTAAAGTACAATTCTCTGAAGAAAAGACCTCCAGTGAGCCTCATGAACAGTCATACAGCCATAGCCTGGCACAGAAAGAGATGTTTTGAGAAAACCATTAATGGATGGACTTTGCACTTTGTCAAGCAGAAGTAAGTATGTAAGTTGTAGGGGATTTGACCAGACAAGTAAAACATTTCTTTTCTTTTGTCTGTTAATCTAGACATTTCCTTTTCAAGTTTCCTTAGGAAGCCTTCCTGGCAGTAGAGTGAGTCTGCACTCTATGGCCGATCCTAGCAAAGTCATTTGCGGCAGTCCCTAGAAATCACTGAAAACTTGAGTGTTTGCATATCAGCACAAGAGCAAACACTGTGCTGACGTCATTTCACTTTCTTTCAAGATAACGCAGTAAACAGACACCACACCCGGGTTTAATATTCTATCACCCTGTACCAGTAAAAAACAGAGCTGAGGAGATCCCATGCCACTAAATCCTCACCCAGCTCCTGTACACGCTGCCCAAACCCACTCACCCATTTTTGACAAGTAATCTTCTTAATTCGCCTGGTAAACTTTTGAGTATTAGAATAGCAAATCATGTGAAGAAGCAGGCAAATGTGGTTTTAATAGGGATCTGGCAAGCAACATACCAAGAAAAATAGAGAGGGTCTTTACAAAATCAATTACAGATTGTTGGCCAAAAAATAGCCTATGTCCACAGTTGCCATAATTGAACCCAATTGAACAAAAATTTAGATTTTAAAAATCTATGGTGACAGAAAACCCAGAAATTCGTGTTAAAAACATGAACGTACCAAGCTTACGGTGCTTTCTTACTTGTTGTTCTCAGGGGCTGTCAGAGAGAACATTGGTGATTTATTTAGGGCTGAATTTTACTCTCTCAGCAGAAGCCATAAATTTACTGTGAGGATAACACATGCTGCATTGAACAAATAATTTTCAAATGAGTGAGATCAATGAGCATGTTGTAATTCTGATACGTTTGAATCAATACTGTTGCTCATGTCTTCCAATTAGCTACTCTCTGCTCTATTTTATTTTAACACTAACTACATTATAGGTCAAGCTAGATATGTTTAGATGTTTTAGGACAGGTATTTATGTACAATATTCTCATCAAGAAATTACAGGCACTCAAAACCAAAGAGAATCCAAATTCATCTGTTCTGTGGCTAATGATTTAGTATGTTTCGTCACAGACTAGGCTTGCTCTCATTAGGTCATTGTGGTTTTGATTTTCAAATTTCTTTACATTGGAAGCCAGCTGTTGCAGGATGTTGACCGTCTCTATGGTAACTGTAGCATGCTCTTATGTAGAAGCTTTTCTTACTACACAATGAGCTAGTCTTTCAGGATAAAAGCTATACTGAAAACATTATTTACAACTGGTTTCCAACAAGAAGGAAAGAAAAGACAAGACACGGGAAGACAGTGAAGTTCTCTAAACCACGTGTTCCTCTAAGGAGTTCTACTGGTCTCAACTAAGAGATGCCCTCATTAACAATAGAAGGGCAGAAACCCTCTATGCCCGGAAACGGAGCTCCCTTTATAGAAGATACACAGGGAAGAAACTTGTTCACAAGAGAAAGGCAAATCCAGAGTTCCTCTAGGCTAATTGTGATTAGTTAGCAACAACGAGTCTCACTTCCTCCTAAGGGAGGTGTTTCCTTGGTTCCCTCACACATTTGGTCACATTTATTCCCCTTAAGCCTTTGGTAGCCAAAGCTTTTCTTCAAAGCATCTAAATTCATGTCTTGTTTTTGTGGTATTTGTTTACACGCACGCAGTTACCCTTGGAGGCCAGAAGAGAGAGCTGGCTCCACGGAAGCTGGAGTTACAAATAGTTGTAAGCTAGCCCATATAGGTGCCAGGAACCAAACTGGATGAACAGCATGAGTTCTTAACTACTGACCCCAAAATACGGTCTTGGGAGTAATTTCTTTGCCTGTAGAATTTTTCTTTTAATGCTAAAACATTTCTATTTCAGGAATGCTTGTGACTCTATCTTTTCTAAGATATTCTCAAATTCAGAACATAAACGAAAATCTCTGAGTAGAAGAAAATTATTTCTATCCCAGTACCTTGTAGTTTTTATTACTATGGCTCTAGAGTACAGCTTGAAATCAGGGATGGAGATATCTCCAGAAAATCTTTTATTGTATAGGATTGTCTTAGCTATTCCTGTTTTTTCCCATATGAAGTTGGGAATTTTTCTTTCAAGATCTGTAAAGAATTATGTTGACATTTTGATGGGAATTGTATTGAATCTGTAGATTGCTTTTGCTAAGATGGCCATTTTTACTATGTTAATCCTACCAATTCACGAGCATGGCAGATCTTTCCATCTTCTGATATCTTCTTCCATTTGTTTCTTCATAGACTTGAAGATTTTTTTTTTCATATAAGTCTTTCACTTGCTTGGTTAGAGTTTCACGAAGATACTTTATGGGTTTTTGTGTGTGTGTGTGTGTGTGTGTATGTGGGAATGGGTATTGTGAAGAGTATCGTTTCCCTAACTTCTTTCTGAGCCTGTCGTCTTTTGTATAAAGAAGAGATACTGATTTTTGTTAATTTTGTATCCAGCCACTTTGCTGAAGGTGTTTATCAGCTTTAGGAGTTTCTTGGTGGAATTTTTGGGGTCACTTATGCATAATATCATATCTGCAAATACTTATGCTTTGATGTCTTCCTTTCCAATTTGTATCCCTTTGATCACCTTTAGCTGTCTTATTGTTCTAGCTATAACCTCAAATACTGTATTGAAAAGTGGACAGCCTTGTCGTGTCCCTGATTTCAGTGGAGTTGATGTAAGTTTCTCTCTATTTAGTTTGACGTTGGCTATAGGCTTGCTGTATATGTTTAGGTACGTGCTTTGTTCCCTGATCTCTCCAAGACATTTAACTATATGCTCTAAGATGAGCATGTGTTTTTTGTTGTTTTTTATTCAGTTTGTTTATATGGCAGATTACATTCATTGATTTTTATATATAGTACCACTCTTACATGCCTGAGATGAATCCTACTTGGTCGTAGTGAATAATATTTTATTGAGTATTTTTGCATCAATGTTCATATGGGAAATTGGTCAGAAATTCTCTTTCTTTCTTGGGGATTTGTATGGTTTAGATATCAAGGTAACTGTGGCCTTATACAATGAGTTTGGTAATGTTCCTTCTGTTTCTATTTTGTGGAATAGTTTGAAGAGTATTGGTATTAGCTCTTCTTTGAAGGTCTGGTAGAATTCTGGGCTGAATCCATCTGGTCCTGGGATACTTATTTTTTTGGTTGAGAGACTTTTGATGATTGAATCAAATACCCAAAAGTAAACCAATTCCTCTATGGACACTTGATTTTTGACAAAGAACCTAAAACCATGTGATGGAAAAAATAGCATATTCAACAAATGGTGTTGGTCTAACTGGATGTCTACATGTAGGAAGATACAAATAGACCCTTATTTATCACATGCTCAGAACTAAAGTCCAAATGGATCAAAGAACTCAATATAAAACTAGACACACTAAGAATGTTAGAAGAAAAAATGTGGAAAAGCCTTGAACTCATTGGCACAGGACACAACTTCCTGAGCAGAAGACCAACAGTTTAGGCTTTAAGATCAACAATTAAAAAAATGGGACCTCAAGAAACTGAAAAGCTTCTTTTAGGAAAGGCCACTGTCAAAACCACAAAACAGACAGCCTACAGACTGGGAAAAGATCTTCACTGAACCTAAGTCTGACAAAAGGCTAATATCCAAAATATATAAAGAACTTAAGAAACTAAACAACAACAAACCAAATAATCCAATTTAAAAATGTGGTACAAAACTAAACAGAGAATTCTCAACGGAGGAATATTGAATGGTCAAGAAACACTTAAAGAAATGCTCAGTGACAGAGGGGGACCTTTTCTGTCTGAGGTATAGGGGAGGGTAATACAGCACAAGAGGGAGAGAAGGTAGGAATAAGAAGATAGAAACTAAGGGATAAAAACCGGGATGTATTGTCCTTGGCTGGGGGAGGAGAGTAAGGGAAAAATGGGAAGGAGGGAAGAATGGGAGGTTACAAGGGATGGGATAACCATTGAGATGTAACAAGAATAAATTAATAATAAAAACATTTAAAAACCTGGATGTAATCGGAAAAGATTATAATAAGTTAAAATGTAAAAATATATACTCATGAAAAAAAAAAGAAAAGAAAAAGGAATTCTCTATGTCCCTTGTCATCAGGAAAGTACAAACCAAAACACCTCTGAGAATCCACCTTACACCCATCTATCCAAATGGCTAAGATCAAATATTCAAGTGACAGCACATGCTGGCAAGGATGTGGAGAAAGGGAAACGCTCCTCTATTTCTGGTGGGAGTGCATTCTTGTACAACTACTTTGGAAATCAATCGGGTGCTTTCTCAGAAAATTGAAAATAGTTCTACCTCAACATCCAGCTATACCACACTTTGGTATATGCCCGAATGATGCTCCACCATACAAGGACATTTGCTCAACTATGCTCATAGCAGCTTAATTCTTAATAGCCAGTTTCTGGAAACAACCTAGATGTCTGGAAACAACTGAAGAATGAATACAAAAACTGTGGTACATTTACACAATGAAATGTTACTCAGCTATTAAAAACAAGGAAATATTGATTGGCAGGCAAATGGACAGAGCTAGAAATGATCATCCTGAGTGAGGCAACTCAGACCCAGAAAGACATGAATGGTATATACTCACTTATAAGTGGACAATAACCACACAATACAGAATAGACACACTATAATACATAGACCTAAAGAAGCTAAATAACATGGAGGACCCTAGGGAGAATGCTTAACTCTCATCCAGTAGGATGAATAGAATTAATACCAGGAGTGGTTGAAGAGAAAGAACAGGACAGAAACCTATCATACAAGCCCTCTGAAGGATGCCACCCAGTGGTGAAATCAAAGCAGAGGCTGAGACTCACAGCTCTACTTTGGAGTGGAGTTCAGGGAATCTTATGCAAGAGTTGGGGGATAGAAGGACAGGAATCCACAAGGAGACCAATGAAGCCAACAAATCCAGGGCTGGGTGGTTGAGGAGGGTGGGGCAGAGACTGATGCACCAACCAAGGACCATGCATGGTGAGGACCTAGACCCACTGCTCAGGTATAGTCAATAGACAGCACATTCTCCTTGTGGGTCCCATAATATGGGGAATAGGGTCTACCTCCAATATGGACTGTGGTGCCAACTCTTAGATAACTTCTTCCTGCTGGGGAGGCCTTGCCAGTCCACACAGGAAGAGGATACAGGCAGTCGAGATGAGATTTGATAGGCTGAGGTCAGATGATAGGGGAGGAGGGCTCCCCCTTTCTGAGGACTAGGGGTTGGGGGGAGGAGGTCTGAAAGAGGAAAGGTGGGACTGGGAGGGGGCTACAATCAGAACGTGGAATGAACCAACTAAAATATTTTTTTAATTTAAAAAGACAAAAATCATTTAAGAGATTAATATTTGGTGCAGGACACAATGGTTCAGTTCTTTTATTACAATATTCTAAGAGTTGAGGCAGAAGAATTACCAAGAGCTCACTGCCAGCCTAGACTACGTAATGTTCTAGATTATCCTGACTACAGAGAAGTTATAAAACAGAAACAGAATGTATACATGTGCATTTGATGTTGTCAAATTGGCAAAATTGTGTAGATTAGATAAATGTTGCTATATTTCATATACATATATGTATATACATATACAAGCAAATCTATCATCGCATGGTTTATTGTAATATTAATAAATATCCATTTTAATAGAATAAACTATGATAAACACCCTCATTAAAACAGTGGCTAAAAGTATGGGTCTTGGAACAGCTCCATGTTTTGGGAGAAATAGCTATCTGAGAGTACCTGTGCTTACTTAGGTGCAGATTTTCACGAGAGAAATATGGGAGACCCTAGAAGCTTTCATCCCCTATCAAGACTTACATATTTTGGCATCAGTTCCCATGGTTTATCCTCAATACATATAGAGAAACAAACAATACCAGGATCCATGTATCACTTTGTAGTTACCCAGTGATTTGAGAAACTATTGTTCTTTCTTTCTTTTTTTTTTTTTTTCTTCAAAACTCCATGAAAACCAAGAAAAAGATTAAACTCCTTCCTGATAAAAAAAAGAAAAACAATAGAAAAATCTATGTAAGACCAATGTTGAGTCTTGGAGTTGTTACAGCAGCAAGTTTCACTGACTATTCCCTGCCCCTGCCCCCATGAGAAAGTGTTAGATTTCTAACCCGCTCATTTCACTTTGTTTCATGCTAAATTTCCACCATTTCATATGCACTGATGTGGACACAGCACTTTGTCTTGCTTAGTTTTCATCAGGAATTTATATTTAAGCAAGTGCTATGACTACTCTTTCTTAGGCTACTTCTCTCTCTTGTCCTAATTCAGTCTTTTTGCATGAATTCAAAGACTCTGGCAGCAAATACTTAACATGTATTGTTCTGAATGGATTCTCAGAATCTTGAGAATTATGAGATGGGAGAGAGTTCAAAAGTGGTACCTAATATCAATGAGACCAGTTAACTCCTGGAAATATCCAGCCTGCCTCAAAGAAGACGATGAACTTCAAAGAACTTCCTTATGGAGATGGCTTCAGATGTGACAAACAAGCCATTGGGTGAAATGTCCTGGTTTCTACCACAGACAGAATTCTGCCTAAAGAAAATGGGCAAGCTTGGATACAGGCAGAGTCGACAGCCGAACTCTGCCAAGACAGGGTAAACAAATCCTCAATAGTTCCTGCTTCACAAATATGTCTGTCAGATATAATGGGCCTGAAGGCTGAAGATGATGCTCCAACGTTATAGAAAGATTTGGTTGACCAGTCAGATAGCAAACTGTCTCTGTCATCTTCTCATTTGTAAAGCTACCAACCTGCACTCCCTATATACTTGAATAATCAGTTTTTCCTTCTCAAGTCTCTGATGGAATAGAAGACCAGATAGTTTAGTTTTACAATTAAACTTAGTTTTTTAGGGGTTAAGGTCTAGATAGCTGTTTTAAATTAGTAATGATGAGATATGATAGATATTGATTTACATTCAGAATTTTAGACCCACCAAGATAGGAAAAATGTTTTCTTCAAGACTGCCAAATGAATAGCCCAAACACTCAGAATTTAACATTTATATAATTCTTGATTGTTTCATGGTTGTTCTTGCTGTAGGTGTAGGTAGGTTATTATATACATGTATAATAATATAAAAGTATATGTAAAAATTTGAAATTAATTTTTAAAAAAGAGAAAAGAGTTAACTCACCACAATTTGGACATAAAATAAGAACTGCATATAACACACATATACCTTCAATGAAAACCCTCTATAATGAAAAATACTAAAAGTTTGAGTGTAGGTGCTAGCTTCCTACTTATTAATTCACATGAGTGGGAAAGTGAGCTTGTCTCTTCCTCTATTTTCTTTAGTTTACAATTTCAGTGTCTTGTGTTCTGCCAAAGGCTTCATGCACACCCAGAACATCTGGGTCCTTGTCTAGACATTTGTGCTATTTTTAACTTATAAGAAGATAATGCTCCCAAAAATATATTTATAAAACAATTTGATCCTTTATCAATGAAAGTGTGGCTGTTTCATATAGGTAAGCATGCCAAGTGTTGTGACGGACATAAGGACTCCAAAACCTGCCAAAGTAGATAATGCATTTAAAAATGACACAAAACAGCTGTATCACTTAGCCACATGTCAGGATATAGCTCTCAGATATCATTTCTGAATGTAAAACCAAAATAGAAACCATATATTAAATAGAGAAAAATCTCAAATGTCATGTACCCATCATCTTTTCAACCTTTGTTTTCTAATTTCCATATATAATACAGGGCCTAGAATTCAGGCTTCCAGACAAAGAACCAGTATTTTGATCACACAACAAATGCTAGAGTTCCTTACATCTTTTATTAAAAGTGATGACTTTTATTAGAAGTGATGAATTGTTCTTTCATAGTAATTGACAAGAAAAAATAGAAGCCAAATTTAAAATGGTTTGTCTCACCTTTAATGAAATCCAGTAACAGCATAGCACACTGAAAGCAAATGTCTTACAAAATTAAGGCAGTAGATCTTGTACATAGGCGTTAAGAAGACAGGAATGGCTGGAGAATATTGCTTATGTCAACTCAGACCAGTGGTGAGAGTATTTAGATTTTTTTCTTTACCATATATGATATATCTGACACACTGACCTAGACTGTTTGAGCATGTTGTTTGACTTCCAGTACCTTCCCTTTGCTAACATATTTTCATGAATGTATTATGTATGAATGTATCAGCGAAGAAACAGAAAGAGACTCAGCAAATTGGCAAACGATAGTGGTTTTTTTTGTTGTTGTTTTTTTGTTTTGTTTTGTTTTGTTTTTTTAAGATGGAGTGAAAAAAAATCTGAGTTTCAAAGAAAGATATAAGATTTGGGCTTATCGCTCGAGAACTTTCCATATAGAAAACTACTTGATCAAAATCTTTAACTCTGGGAGTTCAGAGTATTGATAAGCAATAGGCCGTAGTACTCCAGGGTACAGTGGATGCCTCTGCAAGGCATTAGGGAATTGTGGGAAGTCAGAAGTACAAAAAAGACTTCAGAGATTCAGCCTAGCCCTCCGCAATCTTTTTTCTCTACCCTGAATGCACATGTTTTCTTTTCCCACAGCAAAAGCACTAAGCAATCAAATACATGCTCAGATCTCAGTTCTTAATTTGAGCAACAGAGAGTTAGGGAACTTAAACCCAAAGCACTGGGACTTGCATCAGGTTACAATTCCAGTTTATGAATAAACACTGGCCATTTGTAAAATAAGCAAAATGTGACTCTTAATGTGGGGTTTACGACCTGACTCCCAAGTATTAGGTCTCAATTATGGAAAGAATGACCTGCCTTGTTTCATGGCTAGTGTCAATTTTCAGATTACCATCCTACCATGATCTGTTTTATGTTCCAAACCACCAGAATGGAGTTGACACACACTTGGATTTTCCCTAATGTGTAGTCCAGTTGTTAATATCATGCTGTGTGACTCAAGATTTTCTTGGTACCGACTGCTCTTCTGCACCTAAAGAAGGACCCCCTGAATGCCACAGCCCGTTATCTTTCCTTTGCTCATTTATTGATTATCCACAATTATCCATACTTATTGGTTATTATGACCATAGTTTGGCCCTGAGATATATTTTCCTCCTGTTGATATGTCCTTTTCCTGGAATTTTCATAGTTAATTGAGTCTAGTACAAGATCTTGTTGCCTTTCATCTGCCACAATTAAGAGGGTCCATTATACACACACACACACACACACACACACACACACACACACACACACGGTGGCCAATGTGGTGCGCTCTTTATTTCAAAGCTGGTTTTAGTCTTTTATTCTTTATTGTATGTGTACTGGGCCTTTAAATTTGTATTGAAGCCATGAGTGGCGGCACATGTCTATAACCTCAGCACTCAGGGAGGCAGAAGCAGGCTGAGCTCTTTGAGTTCAAGGTTAGCCTGGTCTACAATGTGAGTCCAGCACAGCCAAGGCTACACAGAGAAACAAAACAAAATGATTGACACATGTAAGCAGATGTACTCAACTCTCCAGTAGATAAATCAAAGAAGCCCACAGGGGCTGTGGCCTTTTGGCTTCTGCTAGTCATACTTTCAGTCTCTGCATTGTAGTATAGTGGCTTATCCTTATTTACAGTATAAAAGGGGATGATAACTGATGGCATGCACAGCATAAGTATATAATCATACAGGAGAGAATAAGAATGGGACAGAGTCTCAATTAAATTCCTTAGCCTACATTTATCTGAAGGACTGATGGCAGGTACTAGAGAAGCCATAAAGAAAACAGGCACACTACCTGCATCTATCCATATTCACAAACAGCTGTAGACACTGCTGGCTGCAGACCAAAGCCCTGCAAGGGGCTTTAACAAAATAGAGACCCCAACTATACCACTGCTACACTAAGTTGCAGAGGGACTCTGAGATGCTTCACTGCTCAGCGGCAAGCAATATTTATGAGATCGCCATCCAAAGGCAGGTTGCTGTGCAGCCAGAAATGTTTGCTTTTAGCTAAGATAAAATTCCCATCTAGGAAATTCTACTTTGTTATCATTTGTCAATTTCATCTTCTGATCTTTATATCAAGTCAGAAATATCCAATGACTGAATCAATCAGTGAACTCTAAACATCTCTGTGTACACACACACACACACACACACACACACTAGTTCTGTCTGACCTACATACATTCCAGGACCCAGCCATGGTCCTAGTTTCCAAAGAGAAATGCTAAAGCTGGAGTAAACGCTCATACAGGAGTCGTTTCCTTTGGCAAAATTCGTGTCTGAAGATGCAGTTGGATTTTGATATTATCTGAGGCAGATGGGGCCCGACCACCTCTAAGAAGCCCAGAAAGACATCTCCAAAGGTAGAAAAGCACCCGAGTGTGAGGCCCTCCTTCCATCCCCACAGCATTTCCCAGGCTCTTCACTGACATCTGACCAACTCTATTCTGTTTCCGCAAGACAGACATCTCACCTGGTCTTTGCCAGAACCATTCTCAAGTTCTTCAAACACTGAGATTCCTTGTGATTTTTCTCAGGAAAGCTTTCCTAGTGCAATGAAAGAAAGTCAAATTCTGGACTGCAAGCTTTTCCCACACTCCACTGTATTTGGTAATAATATCATGACTGTGTTCATTTCTTCTGATCCTTTTGACAGCATTTATTATGCTAGAGAATAAGCCCATTTGAGCTAGGACAAGGTTTGAATTTCCATAACTGTATCTCCAGTTTCTTGTCAGGCCTAGCAAAGACCTGAGAAGCATTGTTTTCAATAAATAAACAAACGTATTTAAACGTATTCTTCAACACATGAGTGCATGGATTAATAAATGTACTCAGGTGGTAGCAATGTAAAAAGGAAGGAAGATAGCAGGAAATTGTTCTGAGTGGTGATGATTACCACCATGGTCAAAGCTGGAGAGTCCTTTGGGGAAAGATAGAGAGATAGTGCTGGGTCCTGCAGCAAACAGCCAGTGGACCAGCAGAACACGGAGGCGAGAACATGCCAGGTGGGCGGAAGGCTCTGCTGATGGCCAAAAGTGAGTCGGAATGCGTGTGCCTGAATAAGAGACAGCCAGCTTGAATTAAGCAGAACAATCAGCCTATGATGAAAGTGGAGGACAGTTAGATAGAGTGACTCATGATCGGTTTGATTTGACGTAAGCAGAAAATCAGACATCCTGCAAGGTTCAGAGAAGGAGATGATCAAAACAACCTTTGCTGGGGATGACTCACCCTCATTGTGTGGGACTGAATGAACAGACAGGACTAAAGATACATGAAACTAGTTAAGTGGCCCTGTCCATCTAGTTACAATGCAATTCGGAATAAAATCCATGCTCGATTTTATCTGGCTTTGCCTGACCTACTGCAACTATATCTGATGCACCTAGGTAGAAATCTAACTGTAGGACAGAGAAAGGAAAGGGGTTTCAATCAAGAAAATTTGGACTGATTTTTTGAAGAACAAGGAACAAAATCAGTGCAGCAGTAATTTGCAGAACAATCGTTAATGCTTCAGAATGCAATGGAGAGTTGCAAAGGGGTGGGAATGGGGGTGCAAACCTGAGAGCTGGAACAAACAGTAAACAACCTTCCTGTGGGGCTGTATTACTAAGCAAGCACATGTTTTATTCTGTGAGGACATGAAAGATGACCTAAGAAGAAGAGAACATACGATATTGAATGGCCATGATCTTTCAGACTTTGATTTTAATTTTTAATTAAATTTTAATTAATTAATTTTATTCAAGTGCATTCTGATTACTCTCACATTGGCCTTGTAATGTCTCATTTCAACCTATGTTGTACTATCTTTATATTGCTGTGACAAACATTATGATCAAAGGCATCTTGGGAAGGAAAGAGTTTATTTCTTTTTATAGCTTGGAGTTCAGCATAAATGGAAGTCAGGGCAGGAACCCAGAGGCAGAAACTGAGGAAGAGGACATGGAGGAATGCTACTTTCCTGCTAACCCCACCACCCTAGCTTGCAGTTTGCTTTCTTATACACCTCAAGACCACCTGCCCAAAGGCCCATTAGGTCTTGGTCTTTAATTATCGATCAAGAAAATGTTCCATGAGTTTGCCTACAGGCTAATCTGATGAGGGCATTTTCTCAAATGTGGTTCTCTCTTTTCAGATGACTTCTAGCTTTTGCCAAGTTTACAACAACAACAACAACAACAAACAAAACATCTTGACACCTTTCTATCCTCCTCTTAACAAGTACCCTTCCTATATCTATGTATTTTTCTTATGTTTTGTGGCCCAAACCAAAACTATCTTGACTGTGTCTCTATGGGTTTGGAGTTATCCATTGGAACACAGTAGATTCACCAGTGTATATACCATGACCCTCCTTTATCTGGAATCCATCAGTGCACAATATTTTAGCAGGTATTGACAGGACCCCATGATCCTTTCCTCCCTCCAAGTATTTCTATTAACAGGCCCAACATTGAGAGGACCCAGGGCAAACACCTGTAGTTGCTATGAGTTTAAGATTGCAGCAGCTGTGTGGAGCCAAGAAGACATTTGCAGCCATTCTCTGGATCTTTCCACTCTTACGTGCTTTCTGTCACTTCCATAACCTTCCAGGAACTTCAGAAAGAATGCTCTAAATGTCATCTTTAAGGATGAACACTCAGTCATTTCTTATTTCCAACATTTTTAATAACTATGTGACTGTTTAATTGTATTCACTTTAGCGAGATTATTCCCTGATTTAGACTCAGAGTAGTATTTGTTTATAGGTATATAGATAAATATTTATAAATTAGTTTGATGCATGTTGATTTGGCAAAATTATAGTAGTAAGTAGCTCCCAGATATAAACACACATTCTTTAAAATCAACTTTACAGTACCAGGCATAAACTTCTTCCTTTGAATTAGTTCTCAGATCCAAACAGGGAATGGTTACTACTTCCAGTTGTGCCACTATTATTGCATAATCAGGTATTTCTTGTCTGGAAAGTTTTTATTGTGGTTTTAGTGTGCAAAGCTGGGTAAGACTCCTAGTGCTCCCCCCACCCCAGCACCATAAATAACTCCTTCCAATATGTGAAACTCAAAGAAGCTCATGACTATCAGGTGCCAGAAGAAATTAAAAAAATGATTTTTAAAGGGCCTTTATAACTCCAGTCTTACCAAGATAGTTTTGATAATTGTTGAAGTGCTTCCCTTTCCATTTTTCCATCTCCCTGGTAGAATGCCTTTAGCTTTTATAGCTTTAATTCTTTAAAACATGTTTTCCATTGGCTGTCTTCAGGATGTTGAAAATACATTTGAATAACCCCATAAACCTGTCTCTTTTTCTGCAAGCTCTTGTTGTTTTAGACCATCTTATTATCCTGTCTGGGGCATTGAAAAGTATCCTAACTAGTCCTACTGCCTCAGTTATCGTTCTATTTCATATCTACGCAGAAGCCAACATGGTACTCAAGATCTTGAGCAGTCCCACAAAATGTTCACAGTGAAGGCTAGGAGGACTTACTAGCACAAAGGATCTATGAATATGTGTTGCTGCTTTCTCTTTAGTCCTCTCCATGGGAAACCTGCACTGTTCACTCCAGGCACATCTGTAAGCTTTTCATTTCCTGGAATGAGATATACTCACTCTACTCTCCATATTTTTGTGAGCTATATCCCTCTAGTTACAGTTATGTTATCATTATTATCTTTTTAGTCTATAGTGGATTTTTTTTTATATCTCAACAGCTTCAATCATTGTTTCCTCTTTGAATTCATTCTTGGACTCTACTGGTTCTATTCCAATTCTGTAGATCACCTAATCTTTCTCCATATAGAACCTACTTTTTTTTTTTTTTTTGCTTTTTAAAAATTCTAAGTAAAATATTATCTTTTTGAGTGTGAGAATGGTATCATTCTTATCTCTATTTTTAGATCTAGGATATATCTGGTACATAGAAAATATTTTTATATTGAAGTCAAGAAAGAAAGAAAAGAGGAGGAAAAGGAAAGAAGGAATGGCAGAAAGACACAAGAAGGATGTGCAAAAGGAAATAAATAGGTTCAACTCCATTCAGGAAAGATACTCCTAGATACAGAGAAGGAAGGAGAGGACCCAAAAGCCAGCTAGTACAACACAAACCAAAGAAGACTAAGTAAGTGAAGTAAAGAAATTTGGCAGTGCTCAGTCAACATGAACCATTGTTTATAATTCCTCATAAGTTCAACAACAGCATAGTGAGCACTGCATTAAGCATGGATGCCAGGGGGCTGGGTTGGTGAAGTGAGGTACAACAAAAATGAATAAAGTTCAGCCAGCACCAAGGCCCTCTCAGTTCACACGAGGACACATATAGACACATATTGCTTGGACACCCAAAATGCAGTACAGAAGAGGAAGCATCCTTTCAGATAGATTAGTGCAGCTCGTGCAGGTTTCATGAAGGACGTGACTCAGAAGGTGGGCAGAAATGTACCAGAAATGGCAAGGAAGGAGAATCTTTCCTGAAAGAAAGGACCAAGGGACATCTTTGAGGAAGAGGAAAGACTTTAAAATGACTGAACATGGAAAAATACTCTACCTTTTTCAGTCACTTAGGAGTCAAGAGATTTTAAAGAAGCAATCTCAGGTCCTTCGTTAAATATCTTCAGCTAAGTTATTCTGGCATGTTCTTTATCTGTCACAATGATACTTGATACCTTCCTGTCCCTTTTCATTACATGTATTTTGAGGATTTTACTGTGAAATTCTATGCTCTCACTATTGTCCCCCTTATAGCAGTGCGCAACTAATGCAATCCTACACATGAACACTCCTCTACCAGTAGACAATTCGTAATTGATGATCTTTGCCTATGAACCATGCAATAGGGAAGTTATAGACATAGTTTCTATCTTTTTAAACCCTATCAATATACTTGCTTTCAGAGATATTCTGGCAAATAATTGTTTATCAAATTACACAATTCAACTTAACACATCACCCATGGTAAAAGATGCTCCTTGTCATTCTTTCAAACAAAATGCTCACCAAGCAAATGAAGTCTAGTGTAGACTTCTGGCTAGTAATGACTGGCTATTCATATCTAAAGAGTCTCAGAGTTTGTGCACTCCTCTGGGAGATATGCAGAGACTAGTAGAGAGTGAGTGAGCAGTAGTCCCTGAGTTCTGTGTTTGGTGTCTGTTATTTCACTGATCCCCATAATCAAATGCCTGGCAATTGTTCCAGTGCTCTAGATATATTATCTTGTGGTCAGAGTTTCTAAGTCATATACCCCAAGTGCGCATAATATAAATGAGTGCAGAAATCATTTTTAAAAAGATAAAGGTGAACCAAAAATACCCAAATCTAAAGCTTTGAAAGTGTTTTACATTATGCCAAATGACAAATTGCACATCCAACTTCATGTGATAAGTCAAACAAATAAATGAACAGAGAGAAAACAACAAACAAATAACACACACACTCACACACACACAGCCATCTGATATCTGAAATGCTCAATCTGTGTTTGATATCAAAGAAGCCATTTTATTTGTATATGTATTGGTACTAACACTTCTCTCAAAGACAATCTTATTGGAAAATAATGATGATAATTCTTCATTTCTGAGTGAAACCTGAGGAATATGGTAAGAAGGCCCCAACAGAACCCTCCATCAACTGATAGGAACCACCTGGCTCCAGAGAATTGCTTTATGTAGTTGCTTGGGTCTCACCAACCTTTTCATAATGTAGAAATTAGAACTGGAATGTTGATTGATCTAAATTACAGAGATGTTCATCCTAAACTGAAATGGATCCAAATGATTCATTCCTTCATAAAACTGCTTCTTTCTCCCAGGCATATGCTTTTATGCTCACATTTACAATTTATCTCTCTGAGGTTAGTCATAAAATTATAATCTTCTTCTATGTCTCACAAAATAACCAATGTTAGTCCTACCTTTCAGTAGCATTGGAAATTCTCTCCAGCAACAATTAACTCAGATAAGGCACATTGATGTTTGAAGATGATTGCTTTGGTAAGCTAGCCATGCCTTGTCACCTCTTTGCCTTTGTTTTGAAAATAGGACATGATATGAAAAGAGGTAAAATCCTTACAATTTCCAGTCTATCATCTTTCAATAGATTAATGTTTCTCTGGGTTCTAGAAACTTCTCTTTATGGTGATAATTTAAAACATGCATGCAAGTTACATGTTCACTCATGAGTTATGTATTTAATTCTCAAAACTGCCTTGTAAAGTCAGTCCTATTAGCACTCTTATTACATGGCTGGGATAACTAAAGCTTTTAATACGCAAAGTAATTTGTCCCCAAATCACAAAAGATATCCAGAGTATGGTCTCAGGATTTCAGCCTAGAAAGACTGTGTTATGATTGTAATATGCAATGTCCCTGCCAAGTTTGTGCTTAGCATACTTTCTCCAGCTGGCAGAACTACTTTGTGGAGCTCTGGAGCCTAGAAATAAGACACTCAAAGTCGGACTTTGAAGGTTATACATGGCCCCTGCTCTTGTCACTTTCTTTCTGTGCCACATCCTCCTGCCCCCATAATGATTTACTCAGTAATGGGGACAAGGAGTGATGGTCCTGAGTCTTTGGAACCATGAGTTACACCATTCCTCTTTAGGTTGTTAGACATTTGGATGGTAGCACAAAAGAAATGAATCCAACCTCTTTTCAAGTTTTTTAAAAAGCAGTATCACTCTCTGCTTCCATATTATCCAAATATAGGCAATAGTCTGTTATTAAATGATAGATATTGCTTTGTGAGGCCTTTTGCAGGTTTGACCACCCAAATTACCTCCCAGACCCAAAAAAAAGTTGAGGTATACTTGCATCCTTTCTCATCCTTCTACAGGGTGAGCCATTTGTGAACTCTGATTCAGGCCTGTACATGGTTGGCTGGTTGCGCTGTCCTGATGTATACCAGCTGCTGGCTTTCTCTTTAATCAAGAAATCTGAAATTCTACCTTTTTCTTGTTTATCACTCACTAGGCCTGAAATTCCCTCATAGCAATGTAATTGGGATGGCTCAGAATAATACCTACAGACCTACAATTTGGCGGCTCATTCATCCTTAGTTTGCTTCCATTTCAACACATCCATAACAGAAGAGACAATAGCCTAAGCTGGTGACATTGTAATAGATATGATCAAGACTTTTGTTAAGTTTCATTATTGTTTAATACTCAATTTTTAGACAATGTCGACACTAGCTAGAATCCTAGCCATTACCATGCTTTGGATTTTAGTAATGAACCTTGTGATGACAAAATTGATAGTTATTAGTGGAATAAGCAACAAGATTAGTTCCCATAAATGCTACATTAACTATCCCAATTAAGCTTATTGGATTTTCCTGTCTGGAAGTTCATCTAATTTTTTACCACCAAAACTTCTTTATTCTTTTTTTTTTTCCAGTAATAAATCAAAGGTTTGTGTAGTCAGGTAAATCCCAAGAGTCAGGGGAAATCGCAAAACTTAGGAATCTTGAATATCGTGGTTCCTTGCCTTGTGATGAGAAGTTTTCTTCATGGATTATTTTGTGTGTGTCATGATCTCATGACAAAAAAAACCATGCTAATTAACAATGAGATTCTAAAATGTGACTAAAGTCCAGCTACTCTACAATAAGTTAAGCTACCTTTCAAGAATCAACAAAAAAATGGAGATTAAGCTGATATGCAAGCTTCCAATGAAGGAAAGCAATCAGTAGTCTTTCTCAGCTGTGATATCTGTGAACTTAAAAGTGTGATAGTGGTGCATAAGTCTTGTTTATAGGCAACGGCTTTCTCGTTGTATTTAAGGCCTACTTGACAGGGCAGAAATTATGGCTGATATTGAACCTAGCCCACTACCCATGGTTATTAAGGTCATGTAGCTTACAGGAGAACCTACTGATGCCACTTTCCTAGGCCAGTATAATTCCTAACTGCATTGTAAATATTAACTCACATATTCAAAAATAAGTGTAGGCTTCACCTCATCAAAGAAATTACCTTTTGCACCAGATGAAGAATATTACAGAGAATTCTCTGTTTAGTTCTGAGCCCCATTTCTCAATTGGGTTGTTTGGTTTGGTGGTGTTTAATTTCTTGAGTTCTTTATATATTTTGGATATTAGACCTTTGTCAGATGAAGGGTTGTGTTAAGATCTTTTCCCAGTCTGTGGGTTGTCGCTTTGTTCTGCTGACAGTGTCTCCGGCCTTACAGAAGCTTCTCAGCCTCATGAGGTCCATATTATTAATTGTTGATGTTAAGGCCTGGGCTGTTGGTATATTGTTCAGGAAGTTGTCTCCTGTGCCAATGTGTTCCAGGCTCTTCCCCACTTTTCCCTCTAACTGAATTAATGTCTCTGGTTTTAAGTTGAGGTCTTTAATCCACTTGGACTTGAGTTTTGTGCATGGTGAAAAAAATAGACAACAGAGGAGTATCAAATGGCTGAGAAACACTTAAAGAAATGCTTGTCCTCCTTAGTCATCAGAGAAATGCAAATCCAAACGACACTGAGATTCCATCTTACACCTATCAGAATGGCTAAGATCAAAAACTCAAGTGACACCACATGTTGTTGAGGACGTGGAGAGAGAGGAACACTCCTTCATTGCTGGTGGGAATGCAAGCTAGTACAACCACTTTGAAAAGCTATCTGTCACTTTCTCAGAAAACTGGGAATAGGGCTTCCTCAAGACCCAGCTATCCCACTCCTTGGAATATACCCAGAAAATGCCCTACCACACAACAGGGACATATGCTCAACCATGTTCATAGCTGCTTTATACATAATAGCCAGAACATGGAAACAGCCTAAGTGTCCCTCAGTAGAAGAATGGATAAAGAAACTGTGGTACATTTACACTATGGAATACTACTCAGCTATTAAAAACAAGGAATTCCCAAAATTTGTGGACAAATGGATTGAACTAGAAATTATCATAATGAGTGAGTTCACCTAAAAGCAAAGAGAGACAAACGGTATATACTCACTTATATCAAAACACTAGTCCAAGGGCTATGTCCCATGAAAAACTTTACTTACCAGGAAAGTGGGTCAGAGGAGAGGACATCCTATTGAGACTTTAGGTGAGAGTAGCATGGAAATTTGGGGAAATAGAAGGATCCAGAGGGTCCTAGAAACCTACAAGAAGAACTTTATGACAGGCAGATATGGGTCCTGGGGTCCTCCTCAAACTAAGGCACCAGCCAAGGAGAATATAGGCAGTAAACTTCGAACCCCTACCCAGACCTAGTCGATGAACAGGATATTCTCCACCGTTGAGTGGAGAGTGAGATCTGACTCTCACACGAACTCTGGTGCCCTCTTTTCTGACCACGTCCCCTGCATGGGGAGACCTGGTGGCACTCAGAGGAAGGATAGCAAGTTACCAAGAAGAGACTCGATAATCTAAGAGCATATATAGGGGGAGGAGGTCTCCCTCAATCACAGACATAGGGGAGGGGAGAAGGGGGAAAGAGAGAGGGAGGGAGGAATAGGAGGATACAAGGGAAGGGTTAACCATTGAGATGTAATATGAATAAATTAATAAAAAAGAATATTACAGAAAGTTACATCTGACTGAAATTCAGAAGATGCTTGACTGTGGTGTAGACAATTCTTATTGTTAAAACTAGAACACAATCCACACTCCTAATACTTGTGGCATATCACAGAAGAACAGGTAGAAAGATTGTAATAGCTACCAGGCCAGTAAGTGTAGTGAAAGTTTGGGTTATGTTATATAAACATGATTTCGTTTTGATCTCAAGTATGGGGTGTAAAACTGTATTTAGATCCATATCTGATAACAACCTCTTGAGAGGGGTTGAGATTTTTGTCAGCTGGGAACAGCTTTGTGCAGGAGGTGTGGTCTTTGCCTGCTGGGATATATCCTTGTGAGGACTCTGAGAGGGTGGAAATAGGAGCCCAAAGAGAGAAAGAGAAAGAAAGGTCACTTCGAGATGTTCCTAGAATGGAACACTCAGAAGAATGCTTTGAGAAGGGTGCTGCTGATTCATTCAGCTGTGGCTACTGCTGTTTGCTACCTGTGTTTTGCTACTTCTAACTGCTGGAATCCTGATAACAAAGGGTGAAAATTTCCCAAGGAACTAAGTCTAAAACGGTCTCTGTCAGCGGCCTAGAAAGGAGGTAGAGGCAGAAAGGAAGCCCAGATAAAACAGGTTTTTAAAAAACCAAAGCCTACAGGTGGCACACGATGTGGGGCATCAAAAATATTGAAGTTTTTTTTTTTTTTTTTTAATAAAACTGTTTTGTTTCTCAGTTTCTCTCTGAACCCAGCTGCCAGTTTAATATTAAGTCCCACAACATAATAGGTCTCTATTCCTAATCCTCTAAGCCAGTTTGGTTTCCTCCCATCATACATCTCAGAGATAATTACACTTTGTAGCTTTCTTTTCTCCAGCTCCTCTCCTGATATCTCTTGGACCACTGCCGATGGCTGAATCCCCAATTTGTTACTTCCTTCTCTAACTCCTTTCCCCTTGGCTGGCACAAAGTCCAGCCCTATTCTCCCTTCTGCTTGGTGATTGGCTATAAGATGCCTTATTGGTATATCAGGAGACAGGTGGGGAGAAGTACCTATATAATATTGAGACAGGAGATACTCAGAACAAGGATTGGAACCAGATATGGGAGGCAGAAATCAGCATTTTAATTAAACAACAGCCTTATGCCTATATACAAATAGTATGTGTAAAAATAATAATTAAGAAAAATAAAGGCACAAATTTGAGAAGGGCTGGCGTGGATGACATGGGAGAGGTTGGATGGAGAAGGACAGAATGGTGTAATTACATTTTAGTTATATAAAAAATAAAAATGTAGAGAGTCTGAACTCCATAGCCAATCAAGGCAGTCCATAATAGTAGCTAATATCTCAGTTTTCAGTTAAGACTTTTGTGTAATATGAGAGATTCCCTGAGAAAAATGTATTTAGAGTGTAACACCAGATGAAACTAAGAACAACAAAGTAGCTATTATCAAAAGAGAGGATCAGATAATAAATTTTAAATAATAAAATAAGAAATAAATTAAAATTTTTAAATTAATCTCTGAACGGTGAGAAAAAGTGATATTCAGGGGATATTTGGTCTACTTTATGAGCATGCACAAGGTTTCTAGATTCATGGTTCCAACCATCTCTGTAATGGATGAAAGATGTGGTACCAGTCACCTGACTTTACAGAAAGAAGCAGATTGCCGTCAACTTTGTGTCATCTGGCATTATTGTGGCTTCCTGAAAGACTAAGAATAAAATTAAAATATGCAGAGAAAAACAATGAAGAGTGTAATTGAGGGAAAATCAAAAACACATTTTGATGTTTATTCCTCTGTTCTCACAAGGATTACTTCTTAACAAACTAAAGGATATGGCAGGTTAAAAACTAGCATTAAATAAAATAGTAGAAAAAAGAATCAATGATTTAGACATGGAAACATATACGTCTTCAGTTTCAGTTTGTACAGCTGCTTATTTTTAAAGGATAGAACTTTTTGCTAAAATAAAGTTATAAACTCAAAATTCTTTAGAAACCCATGGAATTCTTCTCTAAAAATTATCCCATTTTCTTGGTGAAACATCAAATTGTTTTGAACAAATCATTAGCCTTGGATGAATTTGGTTCAGTAGGATTATCTAATCATATTTTGTCATCTCGCTCAATGAAAATTTTGTCATTTTCCCATGATTTTGAAACCATTTTAAGGTTCTTAGTATTGTTTATAAAAGTAAGGATGAAAGACATTTTCATAATTGCTTAATCTAAAGATTTTAAGGACAACATGCTTTCCTGGAAGGTACTATCAGTTCAACTCCTGGCAAATACACAGGAAATTTCTGTCTAGCTAAGAGAATCTTTGCAACTTGGCCCTTCTTAGAATACTATAAAAAAAATAATAAAAAGCAGTCAACATGGTTTTCTTTGCAAATTCTATTAAAATCTTTACAGCCAAGGTAATTAATTATAAAAGTAGATAGGGCTTTGGGGAGATGATTAGATTATGAGGATACAGCCCCCAAGAGTGCTCGTAGAGGAAAAGGTGCCCCGCTGAAGCAGAAAGAAAGCCAACAGGAGATATTAGGTCTGCTTGCACTGTGATCTCTAAAGTCCCATTCATTTAACAGCCTGCCTGGTTTATGGTATTCTGTTATGACAGCTCCAACAGGAAAAGAAAAATCTGTGGAAGGAAAAACAACACAATCTAAGTAAGAACAGTTGAAGAAAATGACACTCCAGCTTCCTAGGTGCATTTGGAGGCTCTGAAACAACTATAAACAGAATGCTTTGGTAAGAATTTGGTAATGTCATTTCTCCACATGCCTCTAATATCTTTAGGTATCATAATTAAAAAGAAAATATCTCCTCCACACCTTTGTAATCAACAAACACGAGAGAGAGAAAGAGAGAGAAAGAGAGAGAGAGAGAGAGAGAGAGAGAGAGAGAGAGAGAGAGAGAGCATCCTCCAAGACAAGTACAAACGATATCAGACCAGAAAGTAGAACACAGTGTCAAATAAATAAATTTAATTCTAAAGTCAGGGCTGTTCATGAATATCTTTTAAAAACAAAAGGTATAATTTCTGCTTATTTACTCCAGATTCCTTTTAAATATAATCTATAAAGCTATGGTGTAAATTGGTTAGTAATTTAGAGAAATGGAATTTTTTTTCAGAAATGGAATATTTAAAAACTAAATGGACCCAGTAAAGGAGCATACACCTTTTATCCTAATATTTGGAGGGTGCAGCCATGTATATCTTTGTGAGTTTTGCTCCAGTCTGATCTATGTAACAACTTCCAGGACAACCAATACTATAGTGAGACATTATTCCCCCCCAGAAAATGGTGGGGAGAGGGGCTGTTCCTTATATTTGAGCATAGGGTCCAAGTAATGATTGAAAAACAATGCATCTCAAATTAAAAATCTCATTAAAGGTTTTTTTTTTCAAAAAATTTTTATTAAATAATTTTTACATATGCATTTATATTAGTACACTTATTTACAACAAACTATCTAAAGTGAGAAGAACCATGAAACAATCAGGAATTATATAGATATTACATTCAGAGTTGATAATGATGAAATATGAAAGATATTAACTTACATTCAGAATTTTAGACTCACCAAGACAGAAGAGATGTTTTCTTTAAGGCTGACAAATACAAATAATGAGTACACTATGAATGTATCATTAAGGGTTTCTAAGGTAAAGCTCCCATAAAAGAAAGGTTCACATTCAAGCTACAACTATTAATCTTGTACTAAGGACAACTTCTGAATAACTCCTTATGTTTTAATGGCTTAAATAAGTTCTTTCTGTAGATAGTAAATATATTATTTTGCAGATCTATAATTTAGAATAAGTGGACATGTAGGAATTCAATTTTGTAATAAAAATCTATAGTGTAATTGGACTTTGTGATTGAAATATTGTGTTTATGAAATTAGAGAGGCCACAAGTTAAATATATACATTTTTAATTTTTCCTCTTTTGTCATTTATTTATTTGTTCATTTAATCTCTTTACAGCCTCATCACAGGCTGCTCTATACTCTCTTCCCAGTCCTACTCTCATGCTCCTTCTCTGTCTCCTTCTCAAAGAACGAAAGGCCCCAAGGGCTACCACCCCACCCTGATACCTCAAGTCACAGTAGGACTAAGAGCATTCTCTCCTACTGGGGCCAGACACAATAGCCCAACTCGGAGAAAGGGATCCAGAGTCAGAGACAACCTTTATTTCCATTTTTAGAGGACCCACATGTTGACCATGCTGCACATCTGTTACATATGTGTAAGGGATCTAGGTCCAGCCCATGTGTGCTCTTTGGTTGGCTCAGTCTCTTTGAGCCCCCAATGGGCTCAGGTTACTTTGTAGGTCTTCATGTGGTTTCCTTGAACCCTCCTGCTCTCTCTATCCTTCCTCCCATTCTTACACAGGACTCTCTGAGCTCAGCGTATTATTTGGTTGTGGCTCTCTGTATCTATTCCCATCAGCTGCTGGATGAAGCCTCTCAGAAGACAGTTATTCTAGGCTCCTGTCTTTAAGCATAGCAGAGCATCATTAATCGTGACAGCGGTTCCATGAGGTGGGTCTCACATTGGGACAGCCATTTGTTTGCTATTCCCTCAATCTCTATCTCATCTTTATCCCTATACTTCTTATAGGTGAGACAAATTATGGGTAGAAGGATATATGAGTGGGTTGGTGTCCCCCTCCCCCACTGGAAGTCCCACCTGGCTACAGGAGGTGGCAACTTCAGGCTCCTTAAGCCCTGTTGTTAAAAAGTCTCATCTAGGGTCACCCTAGAGACTCTTGGAGTTGTCCAGAGATGGCCCCCAACCAATATCCATTCTCTCCCCTGGTCCTTCTCTCATCCCCCCACTCCCACCTCTGTTTTTCCCAAACCTGATCCCCCACACCAGTTACCCTCCCAACCCCTTCTCCCACACAGTTTCCTTCCTCCATCTACTTTAGATGTCTCTTTCCTCTTATGAGTGAGATTAAAGCTTTCTGTCTTGGCCCTCCTTGGCTTCTTTGGGTCTGCAGATTATAGCACTAAAGGATAGACAAAACTTAAATAGGTATTTAAATTGAAGACTACAGTTGAATATTTAAAATAGTAACATTGTTGATAAATGGACATCTAGTACAGGTTTGTGCAAATGTACACATTTTTGCAAGGCACTAATTTTCATCTGTAAAAGCTACATTAAACATGAAATAAATTGGGCTGAAGAGATGGCTCAGACTTTAACATTGTACGCTGCTATTCTATAGTGGCTCAAAACTTCCTGTAATTCCAATTGTAGAGAATATAACACCTCTTCTGGCCTCTATGTGTGATACACACACACAAACACACACATACACACATGCACACACACGCAGACACACTTAATAAATAAAAATCAATCTTAAGAAAAAAGAAACAAAAACCTAATAAAATAAAATTTTAAAAATATATTTTATAGTCTCATATTCAGCCCTGTAGCAGAGCATTGGCAGAGACTTGTCCTCTCTCTCTGCCTCCACTCCCTGGAGATTCTGTGGAACCTTGTGGCAGACCTAGCTTTCCTCTTTCCTTACAGGCCCTCTCAACCTGTACTTCTTGCTAATTCACAGCCCCTCATGTCAGCCTCCAATACCTAGATACATGTTCTACCCAGGACTCCCATTGGCCACACCTAATGGGAACTCAGAATTCCCTGTCAGGCAAGCTCCAGTCATCATTCTCTTTTAAGATCCAAAGAGGGCAACAGAAACCAAGGAAGGGAACACCCACCCAACCAAGACAAGACTAGGTATCCTCTACAATTACAATCATCACAATACCAGATCTATACACACTAGTATAAAGCCACAGTCATTAACACCCAAGCCAATATGTCTCCACCAGAACCCATCAATCCTACTGCAGTGGGCCCTGAGAAATGCAACATAGTTAAAATACAAGACAAAGACTTCAAAATAGCAACATTGAATATGTTTAGGGAAATATAAACAAATCCTTTAAAAGCTCTGTGAAAACACAAACAGTGGAGTGAAATAATGAAATAGTTCAAGACATAAAGGTAGAACAAGTACAACTAAAGAAAACCCAAAACCCAGTATTTGAACAAAACCTCAGTGGTAAGCCTCACCAACAAAGTGTAAGAGGTGGAAGAGAGAATCTCAGTGATTGGAGAAAAGATAGAAGATATGGATACTTCAGTCAAAAAATATTAAATCTAAAACTTGCAAGGATAAAGAAAATTTGAGACACGAGCAGACAAATTTGAGAATAAAAGGAATGGAGAAGAAACAGAAGAAACCCAGGTTAAAAGCACAAAAATATTTCCAACAAAAATCATAGAAGAAAACTTCCCTAATATAAAGAAGGAAGCACCTATCAAGACATTAAAAACAATACAGAACACCAAATAGAATAGATCACAAAACAAATTCCCCATGATACATAATGATCAAAACTACAAATGTGAATAAAGAAAATCAATATTAAAATCTGCAAGGGGAAAACACCAAATAATATATAATGGTAGACCTATTAGAATTACACCTGACTTCCGCATGGAGACTTTAAAAGCCAAGGCTTAGAGAGATGCTCTACAAACTCAAAGAGTCAAAGATACCAGCCTCAACTACTATACCCAGCAACACTTCCTATCACAATAGATCAAGACAGAAAATTATTAAGTTAAAATCAAATTTAAGTAGTATTTATCTACAAATCCAGTTCCACAGAAGGCTCTAGAAGTTTCCACTAAAACCTGTCAACCTGAAGAGATTAAGCACATCAAAGAAAACAAAATGAATAAATAATCCCAGACCAGTAAATAAATAGATTGGGGGCGGGGGAACACCAGAATAACAAAAATATTCATTGGTAATCAAAACTGCTCATTGGTAACTGTCAACATTAATTGCTTCAATTCTTCAATAAAAACAAAACTTAACAGATTCAATTTGCAAACAGGATCCATCCTTTTGCTCATCTAAGAAACACATATTAATATCAAGGAAAGGCATCACCTCAAGATAAAAGGATGGGAAATAAAAAGATAGTCCAAGCTAATGGACCCAAGAAGTATATCCATGTAGCCATTTTAATAGCTGATGAAATAGACTTCAAACTGAAACTAAACAAAACATATAAGAAAAGATACTGAAGACATACTCATCAAGCAGAAATTATATCCAAAGGACACATTAATTCTTAACATCTACACACCAAACACCGGGACACCCAAGTTTATTTAAAAAACAAAAAACACAAAAACACCACTACAGCTAAAATCCTATATTATTCTTCACACAATGATAGTGGGTAATTTTAATAACCCAATAGACAGGTCATCTAGATAAAATCTAAATAGAAAAATCCTAGAACTCAATCGATGTCATAAATCAAATGAGTCTAGCAAATATTTATAAAACATTTTTGGAGGTTGTTGTTTTGCCTCACAATGCTTTGTACGTACCAACATTTTTTCATTTCCCCCCTTTTTTACATCTCTCTTGAATATATATATGCATATATATGCAAAATAATATATATGTACACACACACACACACACACATATATATATATATACACTGATTTTGTTTTTATAGGTATTTCTTTGTGTACATCTTTATGTGTTTCTTGTGCTTTTTCTTTGGTTCCTTTTTTTCTCCTGTTTTTTGTTGTTGTTTTCTACTCTGGTTTATTTGTTCTTATTTTATTTTATATTATTTTTAGATGCCAGTTCCTTTTCTAATGAGAGAGAAAAATAAGGATTGAAGGGATGGGGAAAATCTGAGAGAAGTTGGGGAAGGGGAAATCACAATCAAAATACACTATAGGAAAAACTTTTCAAAAGAAAAAAATACATTTTACTGATACTAGCATGAGGATTAACATTTTAATTTCTTCTTATTCTTGCTATAACCAAAACAGATATTTTGGTTGCTGGAAATAATATAACACTTTAGGCATTTCACACAGTCTTATTGTGAATAGAGGCCAAAGCAAGCAGAAACTAAAAGACTTGCCAGTACTGAGGTTTAAATTCCATTAAAAAAGAAAGCACTGGTGTTGAAAATTCGATGGCTTGAGATATACTGATGGATCCAGTTATTTTATTTCCCGGCTTGTAATTAAATTGAAATTATTAACAAATATTTTGGCTTCCAAATAATCTAATTAATACTAAAGACCTTGAAATGCCAATCAGTACAAATAAAATTAGTTGCATTACTTCCAGAAAATGAAAGCATTTGATTGCTTTATTTCAGCCCAACTAATCTGGTAAAGACTTAAGTGGTTTCAGTCCCTTCAACCTGCATGCCTGCCATTCAATTAGAAAACAAAGTACACACAACAGCCATGTGATAGGGTTTTACACTTAGCCCTACGTCCTGCAGAGTACAATCCCTCAACTGGAAATTTCATTAAACTAATTCCTTCAAGCTCCAAACACTGGTGAGAGAAGCCTTGTTTCCTCTCCTCACTCTTTCTCTACAACACTATAATTTGGAGCCAGTTGACATTCAACATTTCAGCCTTTCACAGATGGCTAAGAAAGCTCATATTCAATCATGTGCTAATTATTTTCATCTCTTCACTTGGTTCATCTGAGTTTGTGAACTTTGACTGTTCATTAAAGCACCCGAAAAGCCCATGACAAACATTGCTCCTAGAGGCTCCGATTTAAAAGTTGTGTGGTATGATCAAATACCTATTTTTCTCAGAAACTACCCAAGTAATATTAATGTCCAAACAAAATTGGGAAGTATTCCTTCACTGTGAGGTGGAATGAGGAGTTTAAGCCTGACTGGACTGGCTTCTCAGTCACCAGTCAGATGGTGTAAGTGTCCTTTCAGTGACCAGGAAGACAATGCTTTCCCAACCTGACTTTACACAGTAACGATTTGGTATTTTTGCCAGAATGTAGTGATTCTGAACATAACCCAAGATTTTCAATTTTGAGTCAGTTTATGAGAAATGATGTATTTGTAGTCTATAGACCACACTTTCTTTTTTCACATTATAAAATTGTAATTTATTCCAATTACACCACAGTTGCTATCCTCTCACTGTATTTTCCTGTTCCTACCCTCTCTCCCTCTTTCACCCTATTCCCCTACCCTAGACCTGTGACAGAAGAGGATCCCCCCCCATATGACTACAGTTTATAAGGTCTCATGCAAATAGCCTGCTACCCCTTCTGTTGTGTCACCAAGCCTTCCCACCAAGGGAAAATGATCAAATTGGGACACCAGAGCTATGTAAGAGCCAATCCCCTCTCTCCCAACAACCATAGAGAACAAGCTGTCCATTGGCTAGATCTCAACAGTTGGTCTAAGTTTACTGCATGCATTTTTCTTAGTTGGTACAACAGTTTGTGCAGGCCTCCTGGGTCCAGATCCACCACCCTTGATGGTCTTCTTATACGGTTCCTGAACCCTCTGGGTCCTTCCATCCCCCCCCCCATCCTTCCATACCATTCTAATATGGTGTCCAACAGTGAGTCTCAGCATCTTTCCTGATGCCCTGCTGAGTGGAGATGCTCAGAGGACATCTATGTTGTGCTAATATCCATTTATAGCTGAGTATATACCATGCATGTCTTTCTGGGTCTGGGTTACCTCACTCAGGGTGATTGCTTCTAGTTCCATCTATTTGCCTAGAAATTTCATGATTTCCTTGTTTTTAATGGCTGAATTCCATTGTGTAAATGTACCATGGTTTCTTTATCCATCCTTCTGTTGAGGGACATCTAGGTTGTTTCCAGGTTCTGCCTATTACAAATAAGGCTGCTATGAATATTGTTGAACAAATGTCCTTGTGGTAAGGAGGAGCTTATTTTGGGTATAGTCCTAAGAGTGTTATAGCTGGGTCTTGAGGTAGGACTATTCCCAATTTTCTGAGAAATCACCAGATTGATTTCCAAAGCAATTGTACAAGTTTGCACTCCCAGCAGCAATGGAGGAGTGTTCCCTTTTCTCCACAGGCTCTCCAACATGTGCTATCATTTGAGATTTTGATCTTAGCCATTCTGATGGGTGGGTGTAAGATGGAATCTCAGAGTTTTTTGATTTTCATTTCCCTGATGACTAAGGACACTGAGCATTTCTTTAAGTGTTTCTCAGCCACTTGATATTTCTCTGTTAAGATCTTGAGCTCTGTATCGCATTTCTTAACTGGGTTATTTGGTTTGGTCATGTTTCCTTTCTTGAGTTCTTCATATATTTTGGATATTAGGCCTTTGTCAGATGTATGGTTGTTGAAGATCTTCTCCCAGTGTGTAGGCTGTTGTTTTCTCCTGTTGACAGTCTTTTGCCTTACAGAAGCTTTTCAGTTTCATGAGATTCCACATATTAGTTATTAATCTTATAGCCTGAGCTATTGGTATTCTGTTCAGGAAGTTGTCTCCTGTGCCAAAGAGTTCAAGGTTCTTCTTCACTTTTTTTCTAACAAATTTAGTGTGTCTGGCTTTTTGTTAAAGTCTTTAATCCACTTAGACTTTGTTTTCTGCAGGGTAATAAGTATGAATCTACTTGCATTTTTCTACATCTAGACATCCAGTTAGAGCAGAACCATTTGTTGGAGATACTATCTTTTTTACACTGTATGGATTTGGCTTATGTTTTAAAAATCAAGTGTCTATAGGTGTGCAGATTTATTTCTGGGTCTCTGAGAAAGGAATTTGAAGAAGATACCAGAAGATGGGAAGATCTCCCATGATTATGGATATGGAGAATCAACATAGTAAAAAAGGCCATCTTACCAAAAGCGATTTACAGAGTCAATGCAATCACTGTCAAAATATCTACCCAATTATTTAAAGACCTTGAAAGATAAATTCTCAACTTCATATGGAAAAATCAAAAAACCCAGAATAGCTAAAACAATCCCATATAATACGAGATCTTCCGGAGAAATTAAAAATCATGGTACTGGTATAGAAATAGGCTGGTTAATCAATGGAATCGAATCAAAGTCCCAGACCACACTTTCATAAGCAAGTATTTAGGAAATAATGCTCTGCTGATAAAGGCAAAACCAAGGTGATTCAAAAGCTATTTAATAAATGATACCACTATAGTGGCAGTTACTTATAACAATTAAATATTAGAATGGATAATATTTAACCTTATAGTGTATCTAAAGGAATTTTTAATTACATGGAAAATCATGGAATACCAGGAAATGGTAAATTATAACATTATAGCTCTATAAGATTGTGAAAAATACATAGAAATATATCCATAGCACTGATAGGTTGAAACTGGTCGGAAAAGGTGATCTAGTATGTTTACTATTGTTGTGATAAATTATGTCTTCTTATATTTGTTTTCTTTATGATGTATTCTGCATTTTATTTTATTAGCATGATTTGCTGTTATAATAAGGAAAATCTTTTAAGTGAAATAGCATATATCACATATATTCCTTTCTGAAATTTATATTAAAATTATTCATGTAATTTACTTTAATTTACTCTATATCTACCTACCTATCTGTGTGTATACACAATAGTTTTAGCTCTTTGAAATACCAAAAGGAAAATTGTATATTCTAACTTCAAAAACTATCAAATATTGATAACCAAGGCACTAGTAAATTTGCCCTTTAGAATCACAGTGTTTCCCCAAGAAATAATTCAACAATCATCTTCATTACAGATGAACATGTAAAGCCATAGGAAACATATAAATGTTTAAAATTAATATGAATATTTATATATGCATATACACATAAATTCATACAATATGATGTGAAGCAAGTCACTTAACAATTTTTAATATATCATTTAACTGCGTGATCTATGATCAAATAAGACCTAATGAGACAAATAACCCCACACTGTGACAAGTCATTTATAAAATTATAAAAGCTTCTAATATATCTTTGTACTCATTGTTGTCAATTCCTTCTCAAAATCCTAGTCCTGTACCAAGGATTCCTTCAGTAAGATAGAACATACACTATCTGAGAGATCAAGTTTAAAAAACTCATCTTTAGTCTTCAGTTTCCCTGAATATACACACATGAACAAACAAATGTCTGGTAAACACTGCCTTCTTATATTCACCTGTCACCTCAGGATCTTACAGCCTTTCCTTCTCCTTCTCCATACTGATCCTTGAGGTATTATATACACGCCCCATTTAGGGCTAAGCAATCAGCAGTCTCTCATTTTATGGCGCTCTGTGTTAATTGCTGTTTACTGCAACAAGATGTTTCTCTGCGGAAGGCTGATGCACGATGGAGAGAGTGGTAAGTCATTGGGTGTCAGTATAATTCTTTATTCATTTAGGAGAATAGTAGTAGTAAATTCTTCCTTACTACAGTGTAACCACAGGTTCTCTGCCCTAATAACTGTATATGGAGTCCACTGAGTAGAACAGTCCTAAGATCCATTCATAATGGATTTGGTTACTCCCGTAATATTTGTGACATTATTGTCACAATGGTGATATCTTGCCATGGTAATTGTTATGGTAGCTTGTAGAGTTTATGGTTACTTTTCTCCTCCAGTATTGTACATAGAACTTCCTGCAGTATGAAATCTAGGCAGTAGGTATGAGGCTACTAAAGCAGTAAAACTTTTATTTCTCCATGTTCTATGAGCATCCTCAGAAACAATTCCTTACTAAGTTCAAGAATGTAACTAGAAGCAGTGGCAATGCCTTGTAATGTTTTCTAGATAAAACACGGCAGTTGCAAATATAAACTCTCAGTGCTTGCAGAGCATGCAAAGGACCTATACAAGCTCAAGCCAGCAAAGTACAAGATGGAGGGATGGTAGGCATGAATTTCCACTGCTAAATGATGGTCTATTGACAACTGATAACTTCTGAGAGAAGGAAACTCAATTTTCATTAAGGGTGTGACCCCTGATAAGTTGACCACCCTTCAGTCTAATCTTCATGCCCAATCATGTGAATTAGGCTTGATGGTTTAAAAAAGAGATAGATAATGAACACAATGTTGGGTGAGTAAGGAGGTGGGGGTAGATCTGGGAGGAGATTGAGGAGGGAAATGAATATAGTCAAATACATTGTATAAAGGAACTGGGGAATTAATAATATTATTTTTAAAAAAACATGTGAATCGGTGAGAACTTAGCAAACTCTAAGTTCTTTCACTAGAAAAAAAGAGTCTTTCAGAGCACATTTAGGGAAAGATAAACGCTGCTCTTTCGATAGTGGGCTACTGGGTGTTTGTGTGTCTGTTAAGGAAGAAAGAATTCCTCTAAACCCCATAAAACACAGTGCAATATGAGCTAGAATGAGCAGAAGACACAGAAGACAAGGAGAAAGGTTAAGAAGTGCTTTCCCAGGCATCACGCAGGAATTAGCCATTATTATCTCACAGTAGCTCCACAACCTCATTAGACTGGGGTTTTCAGTTGTCAGAATGGAGCAGGGATAGCCTCAAAGAGCTCCACTTGGTGAACTATCAGTTTTGTCAGTATACAGGAGAAAGGACAGGAGTTGTCGTCCTTTGGGTGCCCATCGTTAAGCCCATCAAATTCACATGGAAAGTTCTAAAGCCATGGCCTCGTAGAGGGCTCTGGTTAAAGTCAATGGATCAGAAAACAAAAACAAAAACCACATAAATGTTGAAAAGGGGCTTGTAGCAAGGAGGTGGGTGCTGACAGGGGTGAGAAGAGGATAAGAAAGGGTGGGCATGTGAGTGATCAGAATGAATTATATGTGCGTATGAAGTGAAAGAACATATTTAATTATTGTTGTTTAAAAAAAGATGTTTTAAAAGACTTTCAGTAGACTTACTGTGGAATGGTAGGATCTTAGTGGCCTTGCCACGAGTATGTCTCAACTTAGTGATTCTTAGCCTCTGGACATCACCAAATAATTTCCTTTTACCCCTCTTTCCACAAATACTCCATCCACTGGTGCAATAAACTAATGTGCCCTTGTGAGTACACACAAGTCACTTGATGAAGTTTTTAAATGCCTCAAATGAGACCCTACTTTGCAAACCTGATTCAGTCTCCAGAGACAGAGCCAGGAAGTGGATACTTTTTAAACTCTTCAGGGAATTATAGAGTGATGGAAAATTTGAGTTCCCAGGAATAACATATCATCTTAGCTTATCCAGGCCTTTAACAAAACGAAGCGTCTCAGGGAACTGCTATCTTAAACGTGAGCAACAAAGTGAGACAAGGCAATAGAAACTCAGGCATTACTTATGGGCCAAGTAGATGAAAGGAAAATAACAACATGATTACAAGGCATCAGAGCCACCTACGAGCCTAAGAATCCAAGTGTATTAACTATCAATCTTATTTTCACTAATTTGTGTTCTGTGATGTTTTATTCATTCTACCCAGCCTCAGTAAGTATGTAAGTTTTCCAGACATAGCTTCTGGCTAAGCTGAAGAAAGTATCTATGATGGCAGCTAGAGGGACTGGGTTCGTGCCACTTACAATGCCCACTCTCCCAGTTTCAACAGGACAAACATAATAATCAGCTTGTCAACATGTACATTTCATCCTCATCAGGGATTTGGCATTTTCCTCCTGGTCAAACCAAACTCAGTCACCCCACTCTCTCAACTGTGTTCCCTAAACCATTGTCCTTCTGTACATAACTCGCCTTTCCCCAAAACTACATCATTACTTCTCAAGTCTACTTCATATTTCAGCAAATGAGCTTCCCAGATAAAATTAACAACTTCCAGCCATATTTGAATTTCAAAAAGAGAATAAATTGGGACATGCTTATACTTTGAAAATATTTTTGCTATCTGGTATTTAAATTTAACTGCTCCTTTTTGGTTTTGTCTTGCTCTTTTGTCTTTTTTTTCCCTCCCCCTGACCACCATCCCTCTTTGGTTTTGTTTTGCTATTTCTGGAAATCATATACTAAAAATATCAAAAAATGCAGCAAAACATTTGTGAAATTTGTTTGGCATTGGAATAGGAGAGATGAAAACCAAGTAGTATTAGATCTCAAGTTAAGTGCAAAATCAATTCAAATAAATATAAATCGCAATGATTAAGATTTTCATTAAAGCCTTGAGGAGAAAACAAGTAATCAAGAAATCTTGTGAAAATAAGCCCATGTCAGCATTTAAAAGATCAAATAAAAAAATGAGCTTTGAAAATGTAATTATCAGCATGACATTTCTTTGTAAAGGTCCCTGTAAATTACTTTTCCATTTAGTTAAAAATAAAATCTTGGATTAAAAGCAAAAGTTGCATTAATCGGTGAGATTTACTGTTAAAGTTAAAACAAAAGGAAAATAAGATTATGAAGACAACAGTCATTTACCTCTGTGTGGTCATTTTGCTTGTGTATTCCTTTGCAGTCTCCATTCTTTATTCTTGATCCCAGATTCACTGTGTGTCTAATGACGATACTGGTCTCTTGTCTCTGCCTCCCCTAAATGCTCACAGGGTAGCCAGGCACCACTCCACTCAGTTTATGCAATGCTAAGGGTCACACCTGTGACTTCATTATTCCAGGCAAACATTCTAACATCTGACTCATGTTACAGTCCCTCAGCTCCTTTTCTATATGCAGTGAGAACCCAAAGTTGTATTTTTAATCATTTTGACACCTCTAGTTTTAATTATTTCATTAAATAACTTGGCTAACAGTTACATGCTTAATCCTAAAGCTGATTTTAGTTTTGCATTTTTCTCATATTTCAGATGTCCATTACTAGGAAACACAAATTCCTAAAGAGACTTTAAGTTATATGATGGCATGTAGTCAAGCCATTCACCTCATTCCATCTTATGTCCCTTTGGGAATATTTTTACAGTGACATTTGTAAGAGAATCTCAGACAAAAGGAACCAAACTGAAAATACTAATTGTCATTAATAGCAGAATATTATATATATATATATATATATATATTATATATATATATATATATAAAATAGTGAAATCATATAAAATAATTTGTGGTATATATGTATAATAGTATATCATAATATATATTATATATACATATACATATGTGTATACATATATACATGTATATATCTCACAACTATGCAAATTGAAACAGCATATATTCTTTAACAAATAATTTAAGGAAAATATTGAAAAACACAAAACCCTGATGACCATAAGCTCTGGGTATAAAGCATGAAAGCGCTAGAGAAGGGAACGGTAAGCTTCATGTAGTGGCAGTAGTGCCCTTATCAGCACATGGCAGCCATCCTGTCACTACTTAAGCCATCTCCATATTTTATAAATAGTTTGACTTTTGAATCAATGTTCACATCCTAAAGTGTTAGCAAAGTTCCTCTTCTCATGGGTAATTTCATTTTGAATGTGTTTTGTGTGTGTGTGTGTGTGTGTGTGTGTGTGTGTGTGTGTGTGTGTGTGTATCCCCAACCTTAGTGAGCTAAAATTATAAAGTTTAATTCAGTAAACATGTCTAAATCTTTTTCTTTTGTTCTATTTAGACTGTCTATAACCATGTGATAAGAGAATCAGAACATTTTAAATATCAGTGATCATTTTAATTTTAAAATGTAATTTTTGTAATAAGGATAGGGATAAGAATCATTACTACACACCTAAGCTGAATACAAGTAAAAGGAATAGGAGGTAGTTCCTGAGGAGTAGGGGAGGATTAACCATTCTTCATAGACTGGTTAAAGGACAGACATATTTGTGAGGCAGGAACTATTGAGGACTTGCTTAGCCTGTCTTGATAGTTTGGCCATCGACTCTGCTTGCATCTAAGCTTGCACCTTTTTAGGCAGAATTTTGTGTGTGGTAGAAACAAGGACATTTTGCCCAGAAGCTGTTTTGCCACATTTGAAGCCATCTCCATAAGAAGGTTCTTTGATGCCCATCATCCTCTTTGAGGTAGGCTGGGTATTGTTAGGAGTTAACCTGTCTCCTTGTCAGTGAATCTTTAAAATAATAAAAACCTTTTTAAATGCCATAGTCTGCATGTCTCTGAGGTTTTTAAAGATGTTATCTAACTATTTTACCTTATCTTTCTATAGAATATACAACTAATGTGTATATTCTTGTGATAAAAATAGACTAGTAGTTGATATGACCATAATTTGACCAACTAACAATAAAATATATCTGTCAGATATATTGGGCCAGAAGGCTGAAGATGATGCTCCAACATTACAGAGAGTTTCGGGTGACTATTTAGGGAGCATCTTCTCATTTGGAAAGCTACTAATCTGTGCTCCCTATACCTTTCACATCTCTGATGGAGTTGAAAACCAGATGGTTTAGTTTTACAATTAAGCTTAGTTTTTAGGGGTTATGATGTTTTTAGGTTTTTAAATTGATAATGATGAGTTATGATAGATGTTGATTTATATTCAGCATTTTAGGTGCACCAAGATAGGAGAGATGTTTTCTTCAAGGCTGCCTAATACAAATAATCAAAACACAAAGAATGTAACATGTATGTAGTTCCTGATTGTGTCATGGTTCTTCTTGCTATAGGTAGATTGTTGCATGTATGTATAATAATATAAATATATATGTAAAATATAAAATATGTAATAAAAACTGGTTAAAGGAGGGCATGGAACGAAAAGTCTATGAAAAGTGAGAACAGGTGCTCTCTCAGTGGAAACCCATAGTGCACTAAAAGCAAAGGTTAAGAACTATGAGGTCTTGAAAGAATCAGTGAAATAATTAATAAAAAGGTGTTGCTATCAAGTGTGATAATCTTGTTTACAGACTTTTTATGTTGAGATTCATGAAAGAGGTATGTAAGGCATATTAGCACCTAGGATAGCAATAGGTCAGGGAAGAGGTGACTTAAATTTGGCAACATAGATCAGTAGTATGGGTGCCTGGATGGTACAAAGCAGAAGGAAGAAGCCTACCAACAGGCTCACTGTCTCACACCTTGGAACTCCTAGCTGCCAGGAGGTGAGCAGCTTTGATCACAGAAGGCTCCTGCCTATGATGTTCTGCCTCAACACAGGTCAAAAGCAACAGAGCCAGCTGACCATGAACTGACCCTGAAATAAATATTGCCTCCACTGGTTTGTCTTGAATATTTTCTGTAGTGACACAAAAATTAAAAATGAGAGGACTGAAAAGTCAAGTTTTATTTTTTGAGACAGGGTTTCCTCTGTGTAGCCTTGGCTATCCTGGACTCAATTTATAAACCAGGCTGGCCTTGAACTCACTGCTACCTGCCTGCCTCTGCCTCCTTGAGCACTGGAATGAAACACAGGCACCACACCTGGCTTAGAACTGAGTTTTGACGGCACATGCTCTCATGAAGTATATCATCAAGCTAAAGCAAAGTTGTGACTGTCTTCCTTGTGAGCGGACTGGAGTTCCGTCATCATGAAGGTATATTTGAGGGAGGATCAGTCATGCTGTATGCATGCTATCAGGTGAAAGATTAAGCAGGGGGAAGAGGTATTTCCATGAATGAAGACACTGAAGGAAATGAATGATATTAGAGACAAAGGATGGAGGAGTAAGTTCAGAATCTAGAGGTACAGTATGATTAGGGGATATGTATGTTTACATTGGTGAAGGTCCTTAAGTTTGTGACAGGGATGAGGTAGGCTGGGGAGTAAGTAGTCAAAGCCTATTAGTAAGTAAGTTTATTGGCACTATAAGGCAAAGAAAAGTAAGTGAAATTGTTCACATTGAGAGTTTGGATTGTCTTTCATATTTTTTTTTCCAAAGTGAGATAAACTGAGAGGTCATTGTATCCGACTCTGACTAATCATTAAATATCAGCCACTGCTAGAAAGTGGGTGCAGCCATGTGAAGGCAGAAGCTTTGGTCTAAGGGAATGCCCATAGATGGTTTCACTTAGAAGCACAGCAGCAACTGCTCTCTGCAGCTTAATGAATGACAACATGGTGCCTAACTGGCATATGTGGGTATCTTGCACAGTCTGGGTTTCATATCCCTCAGATACCATAGACTTACATAACGTGTGGCTATTTACTTTCCTGGAGACATTTAGAAGAGGTCCAAGAATGAGCTGTAGACTGTCAGCACTGCCATTGGACTCGAGTGCAGCTGTGAATCCCTTTTTTCTTCCTCTCCTTAGCATTGCAGGCTCTTCTCATCTGTGTGTCTCATATGTGTGGGGATAGGAGGATTTCTTAGTGGTAGCGCCTAAAACAGTGGCTCTCATATGTGTGGGGATAGGAGGACTTCTTAGTGGTAGCGCCTAAAACAGTGGCTCTCAACCTGTGGGTCGAGACCCCTTTGAGGAATTCCATATCTTGCATATAGGATATTTTACATTATGATTGATAATAGTAGCAAAATTACAGTTATGAAGTAGAGATGACATGATTTTATGGTTGGGGGGTCACCACAACATGAGGAGTATTAGGATGGTTGAGAACTACTGACATAAAAGCTCATGCCCAGTGACTTTAGATTTCTTCTCATTTACTCTTCTTTCACGTCCATTTATCATAGAAAAGAAAACAGGGACAGAAATAAATGAAATAAATAGTGAGTCATCTGGGTGCTAGGCCTACTGTAAATGCTCAGGGATAATTTCTTTGATGTGATGGCTTTGATGGATGGATTCTTACCTGCTTATTGTCTGCAACCTGGAATACTGAGGTAGCGACTGAGTTTTAAAAGTAATGGTACTGTATTTGCTACTTGGTGCAAGCATTATCTGTAGAAATTAAGACATCTGAATTCATGGGTTTGAGGAGCTTCCCAGGGGATCACTGGAAAGGAAATAAATGGACTTTATTGTTGGTTCTTTGACCATATTTTTTTTTATCACATATCATATAATGGCCCCAATTTATGTTGTATATTGCTTTCTGGAAAATGGTATCTCATTTTCCAACAGTATTTCCTTCCATCTGAAACCTAAGCTGTACCTTCAGAAAGCTATTCCATCTATGTAGCTTATCAGCAATTTCTAGAAAGTGGTTATGGAATAAAACAGGAAAGCCCTGTGGTCACATAATTACTATCACATCTCTTCCCCCTTACTTTAATCTGAGGTAGTATTATATAATACATTTAATTGTCAGTTCAAACAATATAAAATTCCTTGTCTAATATCAAAAGCTGAGTCCTAACTGGTAGAAAAATGAGGTTTAAACCTATAATATGTGCTGATAGAATATAGAATTTATCTCTTTCCAAGATACTTTCATCAGGGTGTTGTACCAGGGAGTGAGCATTTGGCTTCAGTTTCTAGAAGGCTGAATGTCCCCAAATATGGTGCCTGGAGCAGTCTTAGCTGATCTGGGTGTGTCGGGCACATGTACAGTTGTACACTCTCCATTGCGATTTATGTGCATGGGAGCTTATTGAGCTTGGATTAAATTTATCAAAGATAAGGTTAGCTGAGCATCATCTGAGAGCTGAGTCATTCTGTCTCTCTGGTCACTACTTGCCTGTGCCTGTTTTTAGGTGGATATTTCCCTGTATTGTGTAACAAAATAATCATATTTTATGCAAATTACTGGGGGTCAGTCTTATTTTCTTGCTTCAGTAAATTCAGGCTGGTAAAGCAAAAATACCATAACAAGATGGCTTATAAACAACAAAGACTTAATTTTTAGTCTGGTGACTGGAAAGCCAGAGATCCAAGTGCCAGCAGAGTTGGTATCTGGTAAGGACATTTTCCAGATTCACAAATCCCCATCCTCTTAATGTGTCTCACATAGAACAAGAGGAGAGAGAGCTCATCTGGGTAAATTTTCTAACAGTGCCAATCCCATTCATGAGGATTCTCTCTCCATATCCTGGTCATCTTTCAGAGGCCTCTCTTCATAGCAATGTCACACTAAGGGCCAAAATTTCAATACAAGAATGTAAGGATTTAGATAAACTCAGTTTATGACATGATTATAAACAGAGAGATTATTGTTCAGGTATGGAGAGCCCAAGCGATGGAAGATATTTACCATTGAAAACATATTATACCCATAGTTTCCAAGAGAAGGAGTCAAAAGTCATAGTCACAGAAGTCCACACAAAGAAGTGCTGAGGTCATCCAGGAGAAGGAAGAGAGGAGGAAACTATGTCATGAGCTATGAATGTGATGCCCACGAACAGGATAAGTGAGGCAAGATTAGTAGGTTAGACACTAGCTTTGGAGAATGATTCTGCTGTATTTTACCATGCAGGGACTATTCCTGGTTGCCTGGTACATGCTCACTGCCAATTATCTATTCTACTTGGATGAAAAAAAAAATACATGAATTAGTCCTCTCAGGTACAAAAAGAGTGTAAGAGCTTCAAAAAAGTTGTAGCTCCAGCATGGATCATGGCTGTGGGTTCGCATATGAAAATTTCACAAGTAAGTCCTTTCTCATACAATGAGAGATCTTTCTAGAGAATACTCCTTGTAGGCCAGAAGCCCTATGTGTTTAAAAATGTAAAGTACAAATAAGATATGACTGCTGCACCTCCTTGAGTTTCTTCGCTGTGCTACCTGGTTCCTTATATTCCAAAGGTTATTTTTTCCCAGGACCCTAAAAATAGTCAATCTGTTCACCAAAACCAGTGAATGCATGCCCATTTTTATCATATGTTACCTAATTTCCCAAGAAAATAGATGGTAAATTCAGATCAAAAGAGGAGACCAATATTCTCAGTTTATCTAATGTCTCTAGCCAACGCCTTAACCACTGCTAACTTATCAGATGAATGGAACCTGTTTGCAATATGTAGGTGATTCAAGTCCTTTCAAATTGTCCCCTGAAATGATCAAGAACTAGCATAGCCCTTCAGCAAATATGAAAGAGTAAAGGCATGGCTGTCTCTTGTGAATTCACGTTGTTTGATTTCCTCTCTCCCTCCCTCATCAGACCATTGTAACCAAGGCAGTATTGACCTTAGAAAAAAATGCCGTACATAACAGCAGGTGCAAATGCTCAAAAATTTCACCCACACCTGTGTGTTTTTTAAGCTATAAGGATCCATCTGCTTTACATAGAGTAGGGTAGTGCAACGAGTGAAGATAACGGCATTTTTGAAGTTTTTAAGGCTATTATTCTTCTCAGATCTTGTTTTTGATATGTGACCTTAAAATAATCATTGTTATTATGTAGGCTTTATATTAATATAGGGGATGGAGAATTTGCTCATTGCAGAGCTTCCATTTAGATTTCCTTACCATCATCTTTCAGTGTAAAGTATATTAAATTGTTTCCAATTTTGTAGCATACACCTGAGATAATAAACTTTTGAAGATAATTGGCTTGTTATGGCTTACAGTGTTTGAAGGACCGTTCCATGATTGGTCAGTCCCAGAGCTATTAGGTTTATGGTTAGACTGCATATCAAGATGGGGACATGGGAAAGAGAATTATCACTCAATCTGCAGGGCAGGTAGGGACTGGAACAGAAGTAACTACCATATATTGGCACAGACCAGTGGTTCTTAACCTAAGTTGCAACCCCTTTGGGAGTCAAGTAACCTTTTCACAGTGGTTGCTTTTCATATATCCTCCATATTTTATATATACATTGATTCATAACAGTAGAAAAATTACAGTTACAAAGTAGCAACAAAAATAATCTTATGGTTGAGGGTCAACAGAGCATAAGGGACTCTATTAATGGGTCACAGCATTTACGTAAGCTGAGAACCACTGAAAGACTCAGATAGCAGATTTTATGTTTAGTTTAATCTACATACTTCTTTCTCCTAATGTTTGGGGTATCTTAGATGTCAAAGTATCCAATCCCCACCTAACCCTATGTCTAACAGGCTTCACATAACGTAAGTCTCCTCACTTACAGAAAAGTATAGATTGCCTTGAAAACATTAGAAATATCTGCCACAGTTCTAAAGGTGTTTCCTCACGAATGGTCCATCTTTCCTTAAGAAAGTGGCTCGGGATCAGAAAATAAACTGACAGCTAAACAAAGTGTCATAACTTTTTTATTGAGGTGACTTTCCAGTAAATCTTTCTTCCTTTGTCTTCATATACTTATAAACTGAGCAATACTCTAGTTGGCTCTCCCATTTAATTTATACCTAGGAACGCCACGTTCTCTGAACTCTCTGTAGCTCTCTGTAGGCTGGGTAATTAAAGCTGCCCCTCAGAACGTGCTGCTAACTTTGATCCTTGTCCCTAGATTAGCCCTGATAATACCTGACATCTCATATTTTGAAATCTTTTATCTTCCCTCATACAATTCCTTGCTGTAAAGTGTCTACTACCCAACTGCTGGCTTGTAAGGTGTGTATCTATTGCTGATGTATTCACATGTATTCATGCCCGTCATAGAGCACTTCTTGCCGGTTTTGTAGGTGGAGACCATCCAGGATGAGGTGGAATCTAGCCTCAAATGATGATCTTCTACTAGCTTCAACGTGCCGCAGCAGTTTTAGCATCTTTGACTCTTTTATTAGGTCTCACTATGGATTTTGAACTAAATTTTGTTTACTTTTATTGTATGAATATATTGGGTCTGTTTGTCACATATCTACCTGGTCCCTTTAGAGGTCAGAAGAGGGCATCAGATCCCCTGGAAAAGGAGTTATAGGTGGCTGTGACAATTGAACTCTGATCCTAAGAGAAGCTAACCTTAACCTCTTATGCTTTAACCCATCTCTTAAGCCCCAGGGTCCACTACTTTTAAGATTGTAAGAAATGGTGTGTGGTGGATGTAAATATCTTGTTGTTTTGATCCCAAGTGTGGGATGTGAAACAGACTTGTGTGGGGGTGTGTGTGGTGTTTTTCCTCTGGAAACAGACTTGTGAGAGAACAGGTGATGTTTGTCTACTAGATGAGGAACTGCTCTTGCCAACCGATAAAATTCAAATCCTACAATGGTGGAATGGTTTTCCTATTTCCTAAGGTGGTGTTCAGCCAGAAATCTACACAGCACATCACGACTGAGTGCTCACATACTGTCCTGGCTAGTTTTTAATCAACATATCACAAATCAGAGACACCTAGGAAAAGAGATCCTAAATAGATGGATTGCCTCCATCCAATTGGCCTGCAAGCATGCCTGGGGGGGGGGGGAGTATTTTATTGACTTCTAACTGATCAAAGACGGTCCAGCCCATCGTGGCTATTACCATTCGTAGACAGGTATTCCTGCATTATTTAAGGAAGATAGTTGAACATGAGCCTGGATTTAAGTAAACCAACAGAGAAGCAGCATTCTTCCATGTTTCTGCTTTAATTCCTGCCTCTATGTTCCTGCTTAAGTTCTGGATCTGGGTTCTCTCAGTGATGGACTGTGACTGAAACACATAAGCCCAACCAACACTTTCCTCCCCAAGTTGCTTTAATATTTATCACAGTAACAAAAAGTGAACTAGGGCACACAGTAAGGAGCTATCTCTAAACCAATGTCATGCTTCACCACCCCATGTGATTGGTGCCCCCAAAATCTGCTCCTCAATTTCTCTACACTCCTCCTCCTGTACTGGTTCTACAGGTCCCAGTAGTCTACAAGTAGAAAAATGCTGTACGTTGACTCTGGCTATTTTCCTCATGCCAGTGAGGCATCTCTGGTGGCTCCTGAAAAGTGTTCTGATGAGAGACCTTGCCATTGGACAAACAGAAGACAGAAATCCTAGGCTTCAAAATGCAAATATGGGCTGTTTTGACAGGCCCTGAACTCACAGGAATATGATGATTCAAGATTTTCAAGCACATTGTCAGTTGTTTTCATCTCATGTCAGAGTCAAACAATTTTGTCATCAAGATCCTGGGTCTTGCTAACAATAGAGTTGGAGCATACCTTGGTGGCGTTCTGTCCATTAAAGTGGGTCCCTCACTCTTTTCCCACTGTTCTAGCTGCTGAGATGAAAGTCTTTAAATATTTTTGAAAGAGTCAAACACCACCTAGACTGTACATGACACATGAAGTTACCTTCTAACTTTCATTTCTTTTTTCTAGTTACACACAGAAGGAACCAGATAACTTTACAGTCCTAAAAATAATTTCTTCATGCTCCTTATTTTAAGATAGTACTTTGTAATTATGGGTTTAAATGGATCCTTAAATTTCATTAAAAATGACCATATAACTAAGGCTATTTCCACTCATCTTCATTGCAAACATCTCTAAGGATCTCCACTGAAACATTTTTGTGTTCTCTACTAGGAAACCTCAAGTGTAAGAGAGGCACAGTGGTGATGAAGAGGCAACTCTGTGGAGAAGTCAAAGGAATCAAAGACTGCAGACAACACATGCACACACACACACACACACACACACACACACACACACACACACACACCATCTTTCCAAAACAATGTATTTGGTTTTTTGAATTTTTTTATTTATTGTTGTTACATCTCAATGTTTATCCCATTCTTTGTATCCTCCCATTCTTCCCCCCCCCCATTTTCCCATTATTCCCCTCCCCTATGACTGTTCCTGAGGGGGATTACCTCCTCCTGTATATGCTCATAGGGTATCAAGTCTCTTCTTGGCAACCTGCTGTCCTTCCTCTCAGTGCCACCAGGTCTCCCCCTCCAGGGGACATGGTCAAATGTGAGGCACCAGAGTACGTGAGAAAGTCATATCACACTCTCCACTCAACTGTGGAGAATGTTCTGACCGTTGGCTAGATCTGGGTAGGGGCTTAAAGTTTACCGCCTGTATTGTCCTTGGCTGGTGCCTTAGTTTGAGCGGGACCCCTGGGCCCAAATCTGCCTATCATAATGTTCTACTTGTAGGTTTCTAGGACCCTCTAGATCCTTCTACTTTGCTATTCTCCCATGCTTCTCTCATTTAGAGTCCCAATAGGATGTTCTCCCCTCTGTCCCAGTTTGGATGCAGAGAAAGCATTTGATAAAATCCAACACCCATTCATGTTTAAAGTTTTAGAGAGATCGGGGATACAAAGCACTTTCCTCAACATAATAAAGGCCATATACAGCAAGCCAATAGCCAAAATCAAAGTAAATGGTGAGATACTCAAGGAAATTCCTCTAAAATTGGGAACAAGGCAAGGCTGCCCACTCTCTCCATATCTCTTCAATATAGTACTCGAAGTTCTAGCCAGAGCAATAAGACAACAAAGATCAAGAGTATCCAAATGGGAAAGGAGGAAGTCAAATTATCCCTATTTGCAGATGATATGATAGTGTACATAAGTGACCCTCAAAATTCCACCAGAGAACTCCTACAGCTGATAAACACCTTCAACAAATTGGCTGGATACAAAATTAACTCAAAAAAGTCTGTAGCCTTCCTATACACAAATATATTTGTTTAGAACATATTTATTCATTAAGCTTCTATTGAAAATTCTATTAGAGGTCAAAAGTCATGTATAACAAACTTTGAAGCCAATTTGCCCTAAGTGGCTCTTTAAAAAGAGCCCTCAACACTTTTACTATGGAGGAGATTGAATTGCATGAAAAGTAAATGCCTTCTGGGCAACCAAACAAGGACTGGACTATCAGGTCCAGGCATCAGAATAGTTTTTATCCCCACAAAAATATTTCAAGATATTTTCTTATTTTTTATTTTTCCATAAGAACACAGTTCAAGATTATTCAAATATGAGAAACCCATGGTCTTTTTCATTCTTAAGTAAAGTTTGTTCCTTTGAAGAAATACTATATTATCTCTGGATAGCCTGGAATCTGCTATGTAGATCATGTTGGCCTTGAAATCACAAAGATCCACCTGCTTCTGCCTGCCAAATGCTGTAATTAAAGATGTGCACCGCCACACCTTGTTAGTCCCCTACTTGCTTCATGACGTGGCAGGTACACCTTGATTTCTACCTAGGAGTGAGGTTTCCCCTCTCCCAGAGACCATTCACTATATATCCAGGCATTTTGGTTCCTGTGGTACCCTTTTCCCCCTTCCCATTCTCTCTCCTCCCCTTCCCCCTCTCACTTTCTTCTGTCTGTCTCTCTGTGTCTCTCTCTGTGTCTGCCTCTGTCTCTGTCTCTCTGTCTCTCTGTGTCTGTCTGTCTGTCTGTCTGTCTGTCTGTCTCTCTCTCTCTCTCTCTCTCTCTCCTCCCCTTCCCCCTCTCACTCTCTTCTGTCTGTCTCTCTCTGTCTCTCTCTGTGTCTGCCTCTGTCTCTCTGTCTCTCTGTCTCTCTGTCTGTCTGTCTCTCTCTCTCTCTCTCTCTCTCTCTCTCTCTCTCTCTCTCTCTCTCTCTCTCCTCCCCTTCCCCCTCTCACTTTCTTCTGTCTGTCTCTCTCTGTCTCTCTCTGTGTCTGCCTCTGTCTCTGTCTCTGTCTCTGTCTGTCTCTGTCTCTCTGTCTTTCTGTGTCTGTCTGTCTGTCTGTCTGTCTGTCTCTCTGTCTGTCTCTCTCTCTCTCCTTCCCCTCTGCCCCCAATAAACATACATTTTAAAATCAATATCTAGTGTCCTGACTCTGGAAGTAGAGCCCCACCCATCCTCGCGGGGCTGGTGGGGCCACTCCCTGTACCTCATCATTCTTCACCATCTCTGATTGATCATCTTTAAACCTGGGAGAAGCTGAGTACCAAACCCAGCCACTTGCGGCAATGTGGGGACCTCTTCTCTCCCCCTACCTCCCTCTCCATCTGATCTAACTTTGTACTTGGTGAGCGACCTGTCTGCAGGCTCTGACAAGAGGCATCAGGGGCCAGGACCCCTCAGATTCCTTCTGTGAAGCCGTGACCATGGGAGAGCTACTCGATACATAACTTTTTGTCCTAGAGGGGGCCTGCAGTTCGGAGATGTCTGTCTTAGCTTACCTCTGCCCAAAACCATTGGATTCCACATTATTGTTTTGTTTGTTTGGTTGGTTGGTTTTAGGTGAATCAAGTCTCAGAATTTTTTTTTTTTTGTATTTTTATTTTGTATTTTTTTTTAATTTTTTATTAATTTGTTCTTGTTACATCTCAATGGTTAGCTCATCCCTTGTATCCTCCCATTCTTCCCTCCCTCCCTATTGATTTGAGACCACTTCAATAATCTTGGAGTTCTGAGAAAGGCTGGGACAGATGGTTGCCATTCAATGTCTGTGTGAATTTCTCCAAACTATATCTGTCCAGCTCTGGGGGGACCTCGCTCTCACACCTCCCCCTTTTCACTTCCTGCTGGTGCTTTCTGTACATGTTCTTTCAGACCCCGTCTCTCTCTTGCTCTATTCCACCCCTCCCATCCATGTATGATTCAGAGGGTGATGACCTCATGGCACCAGCAGTGGAACTTTTAAATTGCCTGCTACCAGCCACTTACAACACTTGGCTTACTGCCATGTCGATTTTGGGATAAAGGGAGAGGAGCCAAGGCATCAATGACATCTTAAGTAGGACACTCACAGGACTGGCAGCCATCTCATTTGTGGGAGAGTTGTAGCTTCACTGTCATCTTCATTGAGGGCTGCCAACTAACTTCAGTACCCTGCTGACTGCCAAGTGCAACTTCTGTCTTTTGAGCTTTTGCTGTTCACTCTGTAATGATAGAGTGTGGTAGGACCATACTTTGATACTGCTTCAGAAATATATTTGAAGTCATGCTACAAACGTATGCAGTTAACTACAATATTGAGCTTTACCTAGTATCTTGTTTTATGTGTTCAAGGTTAAGCCTAGGATAGATAACTAAAAACAAACTTTCTTGAGCTCAGGTCTACTTAATAGATGGATATTTAATAGCTGCTGCTCATGTGTGTGCACATGATGTGAATGTGGACACTCACATGCCACAGCACACTTGTAGAAGTTAGATCAGATCTTCAAAGAGTTGCTGAGTTGCTTCTCTTCTGCCACCTTCACTTGGGCTCTGTAGATCTAACTCAGGTCTTCAGGCTTCCAGGCAAGCATGCCACACATTGGGATACCAGGAACTGGTCTATCAAGACTCAAATTTTATATGAGTTGGTTTGAGCAGTTTCTGTTTTTTATAGAAAGACAGCATAGTCCAGAAGAGATTATAACAAAAAATCTTTGTCAATATTTATTACTTCTCACTTATGGGTCTTAAAAATGTTTAATAAACTAATAGCCCTCAATTTTCATCCTTGAACAATCATTTTCCAAAGATAATTAAAAATTATAACATGATTTATGCCCTCAATAATAAGAATTTCAGGAATGAACAGCAGAATACATTTATAAGAATTAGGAAGTAGAAGCAGAAGTACCAAAAAGAGAAGGAAGAGAGCATACTTTTCCTATATTTGTTTTCCTGGTAATTTTGATAATAATTGGAAAAGTCACTCAGAGTTAAAATATTTCTGGATGTATTTCTGAAGTTGAACTTATTAAGTTCAAATGTTAACTTCCATATTTTTATCTGAACAACTTAAATTAAGCTCTATAGAGAAAAAAAGAAACAAGCTAGCTTGTTTATGACTTAATTTCTATTCTTTAAATGGAGGATAATGACTAAATTCTGAACTTGTTACCTGAGACTTTACAAAAATCACATTATTTTTGGCATTTTTGAGACAAGGTTTCTCTGTGTACCCTGGGCTAGCCTGGACTCACTTTGTAGACCAGGCTGGCCTCAAACTCATAGAGATCTGCCTGCCTCTGCCTTCCAGAGTGCTGGGATTATAGGCATACACTATGTTGCCAGGTCACTTTTAATGTATTTCTGGTGTCTAAATAAAAATACAGCTCTAGGAAGCATTTTTTATATTCTGGTATTTAATAAAGGCAGAATGATAGTCAAACCAATGGCTATCCATCTGGGATGTCTGAGCACATGAAGATGAAAGAATCTTCCTCATGTTCAGAAGACAACATAGACTTCTACAACCCATTTTAGGCTCTGTAGTAGTCCTAGTCTATAACACAACTGTTATCCATCCATCCCACAACTTCGTGTTTTATTGTGCTCCAGCAAAACATGTCCATTTAATTTCCCAATACACTTCTGGACTGATTAGACTTTGGGCAAAAAGTGTGTTCAAAGATTCAAGATATCTTGGCACTAACATCCCCTTGTGGCTGGTACCACAAATCTATAATCTGAAATTGCCTAGGTTTCTTACCTTGACATATCAGCATATAGATTTTGAACTATAAAAGCTGCCTGAAAGTATTACCACCTTGATTGACAATACCCATTACATGATTGCTTTTTTAATGAACAAGTTTAATCCTATTGCTTTGATGACTTAAATAAGGTACCTGTTGATGTATGTCAAATCAAGACTGGCTTGACACCTGCAATTTACAGTCAGAATGTCAACTCTTCTGTCAAAAGTTTCCTTGGAGCTTGCTTGTTATGGTTGGTCCCAATGCCACACATCTGCCTCTTTTTAAAGAATGGATTAGTGGTGTATGCAGATACAAAAAGTCAATGTTTAGAGATTTATACTAAGTTTTAAGGATACACCAGACACTAATAATATGTATTTAATTGTTAACAAAAGTCTATGATAGTGGGATTATTAATACCATCTTACACATTAAAAAATAGAACAAAAAAGTAAAGCTCAGAAATCATACATAAAATGTGCCAGAGAAACATCCAATAATCAATCAGTAGGTGGTACTATTACTGACTCCTCTGAAATAGCTCTCACAGTGTCAACAGCAGAACTCTACACAATAACATCATCACTGAGTATATGTCTGCCTTAATCTTTGCCTTGTTTTATTTTACACTGTAGAAAGAACTAGTCATTTGGCTGGCTGGCTGGTTGGTTGATTGGTTTGTTATTTAAATAAATCTTGGCTATTAAAATTAGAATTTTCTAGACACAACGACTCAGTGAGTCCCATATTATCCACACATTTATCCTCACCATCTTGACGTTCAGAGCAGACAGATGAGGAAAGAACCTAACAGTTAATAGTGTTGGTTTGGACAAAATGTGAACTCAAGTCCTGGCACCAGCACTATGGAGGATATAACTAACTAGGGTCTAATTACTTAACATCTCTCCATGAGGTTGTGCACATAAAGTTCTCAACAAGCTCTGTAAAGCGATTAAAAAAAGTTTTCAGTAAGCGCTAAATACAGTGGGGTTATTATTTTGTAATTACCACCCATCATTATTGTGTTCCTCCAATGTACCCTCCTAATCCTGTGTTCTGAACTGATGTCAATCAGAGAGAAGGGGACATAAAAGTTAGGTGCATTAAAAATCTAAGACCAGAGACAATAGTTCTTTCTTTTCTCCAGAAGTCCTATTATAATTGCTTGTCAAGAGAAGAAAACACACAGGAATAGAAGATGGCTTGATGTTTAAAAAATAGGGAGACATAGGCACACTCTAATTCTTTCCTGTGTATTTAAGTCATCTATTACAATTAGTAAGCCCTATGAAACCAAGGAAAAACAAATGACTAATGGACATGAATGCAGAAGTTATTTGAAACCAGATTAATGAATGGAAGGTGGGCCAGAATTTACAGAATTCTAACAAAATACAGAAGCATACCCCCTTTGAATTACTTCACAATACTTACATTAGAATGATTTTAACCAGAGGAACTTTACACTTATAGGTTATTAGGCAGAACAATCCAAATTTCATTTTTAAAAATCTAGTATGTATGTATAAGTGACTATGGGTGAAAATCTGAATATGCTTTTCAGAATGATGCAGCCCAGTGTTTGGTCATCATTATCTATAAAGCGAATGCCTAGTTATAGCTTAACCAGTAAAGGGTGTGTTCATAAATACCCAACACACAAACACAAACACACACACAAACACACACACACACACACACACACACACACACACACACACACACACACACAACCAAAACAAACAAGCCAAAAACTTATTAATGGTTCTGAGCACAATTCAATTGACCCTACCTCCATTTCTTCAGTGCTTTGTGATCTGAGAAAGATTGTATGGCATACTGGCCTCATTTCTTATTCATCAAACAAGAACTCTAATGGTGTCATTTACATGACTTTGTAGCCAACAAATAACTTTCCCATACATTATCCCATTTCATATGGAAGCCACCTCCTAGCCCACCTCTTTAGGTAGCTGTGGAGATAAACACATTAAAAGGTATAAATGCGTTTGTGAAGTTAGAGACCAGTAAATTGAATGCAGTAACAATGCTTTGACAGTGTAATTAGAAAGTGCTGTGCAGAAGAACCATGTTCCCAGTGCTGAACGAGAGTGTTCTTAAACCCTTAGCACAGACCTCCTGTGGGTATTTGTGAACATTTAATTTGCTCTGAAGAATTCACCATCAAGCCAGACAATCAGCTAGTTTTCTGTAGCACAGAGGTCAGACCCTGCAATGGAGAATATCACTGGTAGCTAGTCTCTCCACAGCAGTATCTGGATCACTCTGAACAATAACAATGTGGCACGTTATTTGTAGGAAGCCACAAGGTGCAAAATTGCTTTTGGTTTTACCCTTCCCGCTGGTATTGTAAATGGGAATTCTTTGCCAACCATTCATAAAACACTATGCCACACACGTCTTGGACTTATTTTGAGATTAACTATGATGCATGCAGTCATTATAACAGCTGGGAGCTTTCCAATTCTCACTTTTTTCTCTAAGCCCATGATTTAAAAATATTTACATAATGAAAAGCATATCATTGTAAGCTGTTTTCTTTAAAACGTGCAATGAGAATACAGTTTAAGAAATCCTAAACTCAGAAAGGAAGCACTCTTCTTTGTGTCATTTCTATCACTTGAAAACTTTAAGGCACATATGGCATCAGTCTTAAGCAATCAGTGCCACTGAGGCAGTTGACTAATGCATGACAACCTTTCTCTCTATTGCCATTTTTCATATTTTAAAATCACTTTTGTGTTCCTATGTATATGTACATGTAAAAATGTCAATATACACAAGTATATCCATGTTTGTAAATGTGCCTACATTTTTCTCTCTGCACGTGTGTACATTTTTATGTGTAGACCAGAAGCTAGCCATTTAACCACTTAGATTAGAAGTATCAATTCATCCATTCTAATCACCCACTCATGTTCACATAAGCCAACCCAATGAAAGCATTACCACATCAAGCTGGAGTTTTACAGAACCCTGGATTTAGTTTATCATTGTTCCTCATGTCTGGAGCAATAATATTTCCCTCTTGCCTGGAAAAGTCACGTATTATCATAGGACCCAGGCACCAACTTTTGAAAAATACCTTGAATGAATTCAAAGCCACAATGCTGAAGAAACGGTCGCATTCCCATTGTCATTATAAGATTATTTGTGACAGTCAGGATGCTTAAGCAAATTACATAACCATAGATTAAAGTCAACAAATGTGTACTCTACAAAGATGTGATACCATTTGGTCCTAAAATATACAGAAAATAATGTCATTTCTATGTGTGAGCCTAGTGTATACTGTGATAAATGAAATAAGGTAGACACAGAAAGACAAATAGCTCATGATCTCACTTACACATGAAATATAAAAGAGTCAAACCCATAGGAAGAGTCCAGAACTGTGCTCTGGAGGATAGACAAAGGAGAAGGTATAATTGATCCAAAGGTTAAAAAGCTAGACAAGGAGAATAAATCTAGCATTTATTTAATAATATGGTAGTGTATATTTTAAATTCCCAGAAGAGTGATTTTTTAAGTGTCCCAATTCAAAAAAATCCAGTAATAAATACACTAATCTGCCTGGACTGTTCATGTACAATATGTAGTTGTATCAGTATATGCCATGGTAGCTCCTAAATGCATATGTATATTTGTTAATTAAAAGTAAAATGCGGGAGGATCCAAAGATAGCCACAGTGCCTGATTAGCAGCAAACCCAGGACTGCACAGTGACCTAAAGACCAAACTGAGAGCTCAAAAAAACAAGTGCTGCTGATTCCCAGGTGAGAGGGATCCATATTGTGTGGGGAACGGGTGGGTCTGACCCCTGGCCACCCAGCTAACTCACATAAAAATCCCAGGGGAAAATCCACATTAGCTGCCATCTTGGGAAGGACTGTGGGATGTTCCTGCAGCTTTAGGCTCTCACCACCAGTCTACTGCTTGTGGGATCCAGGATAGGAGGCTAAGAGGCAGATCTAAGTCCCAGCACCAGAAACAATCCACATTAGCTGCCTCCTGAGAAAGAGTGCTGGGCACCCAAGCACCCTTGAGCTCTGATCTCTCTCAGTCCCCCAACTGCTTGTTGCCCTAGCCTACCTGGATCACAGAGCAGATAAGCATACCCCTGCCATCTCAAAAGGGCCTGGGAAACTTCTGAGCAGCTAGGAGTTCCAATCTCTCATAGACCTCACAGCTACTTACCATCTGGGAGCATACCTTATGGCCAGGAGAGCTGAATCCAGGTGCTTGCCTCAATTCGTATTAGCTGCCATCCTGCAAGCAACTTCAGACCTTGGTCTGTGTCTTCCCACCCACCTGAAACATACCACTCAGATACAGCTAAGACACAAAGCAAACATGCTGAATAGAGACCTGTGTGAGCCCCCACAATCCTCATTAGCTGCTATCCTGCTAGCTCTGATCTCACCCTGCCCACCTACAGCCTATTGGCCTGATCCACCTAGGTAACAGAGCAGAGACCGGTGTGGGCCATACCCCTCATTAGCTGCTGTTTTGTGCACAGCTTTGAACTCTAATCTCTTTCCTCCACTGGCCAACAGCTAACTGGCCTAGCCCAACTGGGGCACAGAAAAGAGAAGCAGAGACCTGTCATATCAAGAAGGCCTGTAGAACACACTAGCATCTTTGGGCTCCAGTCACTCTCACCACTGCAGCTGGTTAACGTCCTGACCCATCTGGGATACAGAGCAGTTAGACAGAGCTGAGTCTGGCGCAGACCAAGACTCACATTTGCTGCCATTTCTAAAAGGTCTGTGGAACACATGAGAAGCTTCAAGGTAGAGTCTCCCCCATCCCCTCAGCTGCTTACTGATCTAGCCCATCTGTAACACAGAAGATAGACAGAACCCTGCCATCTTGAAAAGGACTGTAGGGCACCTGAGCAACTTTGGGCATGTAAATCTATCAGCCAACTCCTCTCCTGCCTGACCCAACTGGGATAAAGTCAGGGAACCAACCCAGCTGAGCTGAGCTGGCTACAGGCTCTAACAGCCACTGTCCAACATCCTGCAGAGGCCTCGGGGGAGCCCTAGAAAACAACCTTTGGTTTGTAGTTTTCTTTACCAGCTCCCAATCTGCCTGGCCAACGTGGGACACAGACACTGATCTCATTGAAGGAACCTCTAGGCCTGCTAACACCAGAGACAAGCAGATACCTAGAGGACAGTGCAAGAGGACTAGCAACAAAACTCAGAGCCATATACAACACTGGAAAGCAGTGATCCTAACACAGCAAGCCCTGGAGGTATTAACACCCATGAAGCACAAGGAGAAGACTTTAAATCTGAGGGCATGAAAATGATAGAAGTTTTGAAAGAGGAAAATAAATCACTCAAAGAAATACAGGAAAGTAAATTCAAACAGATGAAGGTATTGAATAAATCCTATAAAGAATTACAGGAAAATTCAATCAACAGGAGTAAGAAATGATCAAAAGATGGAATTAGAAGCAACAAAGAAAACACAAGCTGAGGCAATCTTAGAGCTGGAAAACATAGGGAAGAGAACAGGTTCGACAAACATAATCCATGCCGACCAAATACAAGAGATGGAAGAGAGAATTTTAAATATGGAAGATAAGATCAAAGTTATCTATACATCAATCAAAGAAAACATTAAAACTAAAAAGTTCCTGACACAAAACACCCAAGAAATCTGGGACAATATAAAAAGACCAAATCTAAGAATAATAGGAATATAAGAAGGAAAATACTCCAAGCTCCAGGGCACAGGAAACTTTGTCAACAAAATCATAGAAGAAAACTTCCCCAACCTAAAGAAAGAAATGTCAATAACCATACAAGAGTCATTCAAAACTCCAAGTAGTTTGACCAGAAAAGAAAATCTTCCCACTACATAATAATCCAAACATCAAATGTACAGAACAAAGAAAGAATATTAAAAGCTGAAAGAGAAAAAGGTCAAGATATATATGAAGGCAAACTCATCAAAAATTACATCTGACTTCTCAACAGAGACTATAAAAGCTGAAAGGCTCTGGACAGAAGTCATGCAAACATTAAGAGACCACAGAAGCCAACCCAGACTACTTTACCCAGCAAAGCTTTCAATCACTGTAGATGAAGAAAATAAGATATTCCATGACAAAACCAAGTTTAGTCAGTACCTAACCACAAATCCAGCCTACTGAAGGTACAAGAAGGAAAACTCCAACACAAGAAGGCTAACTACACCTGGGAAAACACAGAAAGTAAATAACTCCACATCTACAAATTCAAAACACAGAAATACACACTCTACCACCACAAACATTAAGACAAAGGGATCTAACAACCACTGGTTATTAATATCTCTTAACATCAATGGCCTCAACTCCCCAGTAAAAAGATACAGACTTTGAGAATGGATGCAAAAACATGAACCATCATTCTGCTGCATACAAGAAACCCACCTCAGCAGGAAAGATGATCCTTACCTCAGAGTAAAGAGTTGGAAAATTGTTCCAAGCAAATGGACCCAAGAAGCAAGTTGGTGTAGCCATTCTAGTAGCTGATAAAATAGACTTTCAACTAAAACTAATCAAAAGAGATGGAGAAGGTCACTATATCCTCATCAAATGAAAAGTATGCCAAGATGATGTTTCAATTCTGACCATCTATGTTCCAAATGCAGGAGCACCCACATTTGTAAAAGAGACATTACTACAGCTTAAGCCACACATCAAACCCCACACATTAATAGTGGCAGACTTCAAAACACCTCTCTCCCCAATAAACAGATCATCAAGACAGAAACAAGGAAACTAACAGACATCATGAAACAAATGGACCTAACTGATATCTACAGAACACTTCACCCAAACACAAAAGAATATACCTTCTTTTCAGTGCCTCATGGAACCTTCTCGAAAATTAACCACATACTTGGTCACAAAGAAATCCTCAACAGATAATAGAAAATTGAAATAATCCCTTGCATCTTGTCAGACCACCAGGGATTGAGGACAGAACTCAACAACAAAAGACACAAACTCATGGAAACTGAACAACTCCCTACTTAATGACATCTGGGTAAGGAACAAAATAAAAAGAGAAAATAAAAACTCCATAGAATTCAGTGAAACTGAAGGCAAAACACACCCAAACTTATGAGACACAATAAAAGCTGTGTTAAGAGGAAAGTTAATAGCACCAAGTGCCTTTATAAGGAAAACTGGAGAAATCCCATACTAGCAACTTAACAGCACACCTGAAAGTTCTAGAACAAGGAGAAGCAGAGACACCCAAGAGGAGTGGATGGCTGGAAATCATCAAACTCAGGGCAGAAATCAATAAATTGGAAAGAAAGAAAATAGTTCAATAAATCAACGAAACTAAGAGCTGGTTCCTTAAGAAAATCAAAAAGATTGACAAAACTTTAGCCGAACTAACTAAAAGGCAGAGGGAGAGTATTCAAATCAACAAAATCAGAACTAAAAAGGGAGACAAAATGACAGAAACTGAGGAAATCCAAAGAATTATCGGGTCTTACTTCTAAAGTGTATATGCCACAAAACTCAAAAACCTCAATGAAATGGACAATTTTCTTGATAGCTGCCAACTACCAAAATTGAATCAAGATCAGGTAAGCTAATTGAATATTCCTATCACACCTAAGGAAATAGAGGTAGTCATCAAAAGTCTCCCAACATAAAAAGCCCAGGGCCAGATGGATTCAGTGTAGAATTTTACCAGACCTTCAGAGAAGAGCTAATACCAATTCTCTTCAAACTATTCCATAAAATAGGAACAGAAGGACCATTACCAAACTCATTCTATGAGTCCATAGTCACCTAAATATCTAAGGCACAGAAAGACTCAACAAAGAAAGAGAATTTCAGACCAATTTCTCTTATGAATATTGATGTGAGAATGCTCAATAAAATACTCACAAACAGCATTCAAGAACACATCAAAACTATCATTCACCATGACCACATAGGCTTCACCCCAGGCATACAGGGTGATTCAATATATGGAAATCCATCAATGCAACTCATCATATAAACAAACTGAAAGAAAAAACACATGATCATCTCCTTAGAAGCCAAAAAAAGCATTTGACAAAAATCCAACACCCATTCATGTTAAAAGTCCTAGAGAGAGCAGGTATACATGGCACATACCCAAACATAATAAAGGCAACATACAAGCCTAAGTCCAACATCAAACTAAATGGAGAGAAACTTAAATCAATTCTACTGAAATCAGGGACAAGACAAGGCTGTCAACTCTCTCCTTATCTCTTCAACATAGTACTTAAAGTCCTAGCTAGAGCAGTAAGACAACTAAAGGAGATCTAGCGGGTACAAGTCAGAAAAGAAGAAGTCAAACTATCACTATTCCAGATGATCTGATAGTATACATAAGTGACACCAAAAATTATATCAAGGAACTCATACAGCTGATAAAAACTTTCAGCAAAGTGGCTGGATACAAAATCAACTAAAAAAAAAGATCAGTAACCCTCCTGTATACAAGTGACAAACAGGCAGAGAAAGAAGTAGGGAAACTATACCTTTCTAACCAAGAAAGTGAAAGATTTGTAATGAAAAAAACTTCAAATCTCTGAAAAAAGAATTTGAATATTTTAAAGATGGAAAAGACCTGCCATGTTTGTGGATCAGGAGAAACAACATAGTAAAAATGGCCATCTTACCAAAAGCAATCTACAGAGTCGATGCAAATCTCATCAGAACATGCACACAACTCTTTACTGGCCTTGAAAGCTACATGATACAGGATAACTACTCTGCAACACAGAGATTGAAATGTCCACCAAGGACCATGTAGGATGTGGACCTAGACCATCTGCTCAGATGTAGCAGCACAGTCTCCTTGTGGATCCCAAAATGTGGAGAGTAGAGACTATTTCAGACATACTCTGACCACCAAAATTAGATCACTTCCTTGTGACAGGATGGCCTTGCCAGGCTACAGAGGAAGAGGTTACAGGTAGCACAAATGAGACTTGATAGGCTGAGGTCAGATGTTAGGGAAGGAGGGCTCCCCTTTATGATGACTAAGAGAGGAAGGGAGAGAGAATGATGGAGGGAGGGGATATTAGGAGGGAAAGAGGGAGGGGGATACAATAAGTATGTGAAGAATTTAAACTGTAGAACAAGTAGGTAACTCATACTGCTTATCCCACTATATAAAAATAGCTCAGAAACTACCTGAGACATGAATGTCTAGGCATAGACAATGTTTCTTGGTGGCTATAGAACCACTATGAATTACTATTAGATGCCATTCTTCATATGGCATGAATGAAGATTTACAGATGTCTTTTTTTTCTGCTCAAAGAGCAGAAAACCAACCTTAATTGGTCTGTGCAACACACACATCTTATACACTTACAACTTTAGGACTGCATTATGCTTGTGAGAAATTAGATGCATTCAGAACAAAAGAACCAGACACTGACATTGGATTAGACCTGACAGGATATGTTCCTCTCAGCATGCTGGCCACTGACATCCTGTATCCTTCATGTTCCAGCACCAAGTGCTTCAGTTGCTGTTCCTCATCAGAACAACACAGCTTTCAGGACACTTTCAAAGAAAGCTTCCAATCCCAGTAGGTCCAGCATTTCAGACTGTCTCACATAGGATTCTAATTAAGCCTGGAATTTCTCAACATTTAGAAACTGGACCACAAATCCTATTCCGAGCTTGTTTAGCCATTTCCACAATTTTGTTTGGGTCCCTACAAAGGTACTATTCATCCCAAGTCAGGTGGAAGAAACCTTAAGAGAACAATATCTCATTTCCTTTAAGGGAGTGGGGTAGGTTTTGGTTGCTTTCTTGGACTATAGAGGTTTATTATCAATGGAAGTTAGTTACAGGTTATTATTGGTCTTATTTGGAGAGGAAACAAGTTAAACTCAGTGATGACTCTCTTTTCCTTTATTTTACATTCTTAGGTTTGGGACAGGGGTTGAAAATAAAGAAGAGGAAATATAGAAATATATAGGGAAGATAGAACAAAAAGTTGATTAACAAATTTACTTCACAACTTAATGACTCAATTATCACTCACAAGGTTATTTTTAATTCACTGGTATAGAATTTTGCATATAGATGCAAAAAAGTTTAATTCTAGATACAATGATATGGAATTCAAATGTAAGAATGTTCTTCACACATAATTATATGTATATATTTCTACTCTAATATGAGGTATTGTACCCCTATAATTCAATGATAATACAAGGTTTACTTCCAATACTTTGAAAGTGCTATTGCAGGCTGCTTAGGATAAATAAGTTATACAAGTTAACTGTCAGTTGATCAAATCATGGTCATATCAATTACTAATCTACTTTTATCATGAGAATATACAAGTTAAGTATAGCAAATAGATAGGAGTCTATAGAAAGATAAGGTAGGACAATTAGATAAGGTATTCAAAAACCTTGGAAACATGCAGAATATGGCATCTTAAAATATATTTATTATTTTGAAGATTCACTGAAAGTGAGACAGGTTAGCCTCCGGCAATACCCAGCCCACCTCAAAGAGTCTGATGACCATCAGACAACCTCCTTATGGAGAGGGCTTCAAATGCGTCAAACAAGACACTGGGCAAAGTGTCCTCATTTACACCACAGATGGAATTCTGCCTAAAAAGGAGCAATCTTAGATGCAGGCAGAGTCCACAGCCAAACTTTGCTAAGACAGGGTTAGCAAGTCCTCAATGGTTCCTGCCTCACAAATATGTCTTTCAGCCAGAAGGCTGAAGATGATGCTCCAACATTATAGAGAGTTTTGGGTGATTATTTAGGTAGCAAATTGTCTCTGTCATCTTCTGATTTCGAAAGCTACTAACTTGCTCTCCCATTATATTAGGTAATCAAGTTTATTCCTTCTCAAGTCTCTGATGGGGCTAAAGACCAGGTAGCTTAGTTTTACAATGAAGCTTAGTTGTTTAGGTGTTAAGATGTTTTTAGGTCTAGGTAGGTGTTCTAATTGATAATGACAGTATGTGGTGGAGATTGATTTACATTCAGAATTTTAGACTCATCAAGATAGAAAAGATGTTTTCTTCAACACTGTCAAATGCAAAAAGCCAAAACATTAAGAATGTACCATGTATGTAATTCCTGATTGTGTCATTCATGGTTCTTCTTGCTATAGGTAATCTATTATATACATATACATGTGTGTGTGTGTGTGTGTGTGTGTAAACTATATAAATGTATGTGTAAAAAATAAAACATGTTAAAAAAAATAAAAATAAAGTCACGGTCCTTGGCAGTGCTTACATGTCATTCTGAATCAGTAAGCATAAATGGGCTCGCAATATGGAATAAGGCGACTACTTTTTATTTAACACCCTTTGGTATTCTTATTAACTTCTAGAGGCAGGGACTTCTCAATCTTTTCTGAAACTTAAGACAAGTGGAAGGTCAAACTCTAAATGATGGCTATCTTGGCAAGACTGCTGACTTGCTTACATATTACCTACACAATGCAGGGTTAAAAAGGAATATGCAAAATTCCACACTGTTGCTGGTGGGGAGAATAGAGCTGCTTTCCTTTCTTTAGCAGAGTCTGACTCTACACCTACATACGTATTTTAAGTTAAAAATCAAAATAAATTAAACTTTATCCTTAAACACACCTGGGTTCATCCTGTCCTGCTTATCCCAAAGGAACATCTGGACACAGTATTTGAAATCCTTATATTGGTGACGTGAGAACCAAAGCACTCAGCATGAGTACATTAAGATCCAATGAATCATTCCTAGCTGTGAGTCAACCTCATTCATTTTGGAGCTATTGAAGTGGACCCGGAGCTTTTAATAGAAGAACACCAAGAAATACCTTCCAGTTCCCAACCCAGATCGAGCAAAAAAAAAAAAAAAAAAAAAAAAAAAAAAGGCAAATGATTTGAGCATCACTTCAGAAAGTGTCAAAAAGAATACCAGGCAGCAACAGCAGTGGGGACCCTGGTCTTTAATTGTGATTTCTCTTGACAGAATTTCAGCCAGTTTATGTTTGTTAGATATTCCAAAGAAAACACTATTCCTTGGATTTCTCCTCTATATTGCTACTTAGGTGATATTTATGAGCAAATAAAAGTTTCTCTTCCTCAGGAAAAAAAGTAAAAATAAAATGCTTATATCTCATTTCAGTTATTCAGAACAGATTGAATTCCAAATCCACAAATAAAAGGTAAGCCTTAGAGAGAGAGTGGTTTCTCTCTACAGCAACAGAGTGGACAAACATATGTGGTGTGTTTGCCAGGCCAGTACAAATAGAAGGAACAGGGAAGGGTTTTGATGTAGCTACTATTGTTACTTTTTATCAAAAAGCTTCTTTGTTACAGACACGGTGTGAGAGTTGACATGAAGCAATAGACTTATTGAAGACTGAAAATGTTTTCAGTTGCTGGTACATGGCAGGAGAGGACATTGATGAGCAAATCTTAGACACTGAACACAACTCAAGTTGAGATCATAAATCTTATAAGGCCAATTTTGGAAATTATGTGATTACATTAGTATTTATCAGACTGTATTCGGGTGGGGAAAAGTACTAAGTAATGATTACGATGGGGTGTGATTTTTCTAAATGAGGTTTGATAGAAGGGAAAAGAAGGAAGGGTGCTAAAGATAATAATAGTTTCAACCTCTAAGAAGGGCATAGGCACTTATTTTTCTTGTAGGGGATAATGAGAATTGTTCTGAATATAGTGTGGGGGTTACAAATTAGTTTTTTAACAACTGGTCTCCATGCATCAGTTTACCCATAAATGACAACAAATCTGTCAGAGTATTATTTTCATTTTTCAAAAGTTGAAGGTCTCAGAATGAACAGAATGGATACCTTAGGCAATGCCCCTGGGATTCAGTGGAACCAAGATTCAACCAAGATGAGTATTTGAGCTTAGGCACTCCGAAGGACAGGTAAAATTAAAGTAATGACTAAAGAAATGATTTCCCTGTAAAAGGCTAACTTCACAGAACAGTCGCACATATTTGAAGATGCAAAGAATTCAAATGACAAAAATTCATAGATCAAGATTAAGGGCACTATTAATTCCAAATGGGATGTCGTCAGACTAATATTTAACAGCTGTGCAAACCCTTAGCACATCCAAAGAAGTTTTTATAAATGTTATCCCAAAAATCAAAACAATTGTATGAAAGAGAAATTTATCATTTCTGCTTTCTTGGTTCAAATAGTTAAGGGATTTACACAGCTTACTAACTAGTGGGTTTGCCCTTTAGTTTTCATTTCTGTAATCCCATGGAAACTTAAAGTGGTGACAAATAATATTTACAACAAGTTTACATTTTATATGTGAGTAACACCATGAAAACTTAGGCCCAATGTTAATATTGTTATTTTCACTATTTTATAATTCATACTGTCAGGACATGTTCAATATTGAAATTATTTTTTCTTTTGGAGAGGAAAAACAGGCCCACTTCCTATATATATATATATATATATATATATCAGCTAGGATGACACAGAAAAATAGTACACCTCTCTCATGTGTCAACATCTCTCTCATCCTTAATTTTCTTAATCTTTAGTGGTCATAACTTGAGTCTTGCAGATCTACCTCCCAAAAGTGTCTAATACAAGCTTGCTGAATTCCATTGCACTCTGGACATCACCACTGTCTTGTCAATGATCAAATATAGATATAAAGAAGTAAAGAAATGGAGAAAAGGCAAATTTAGTAGTGATTGTCTATGGAAAAAGATATTAAAGGAGTATAAATATATACTCAGAAATAAAGAACTGTAGGTAGCCAAGCAAATGGGGGCGTGTGGAAACCTTTTATGGCACAGACTTGGGCTTTGGCAAACTTGCTCATATAGGTATGTTGCTGTAATATGTTTCATTCATTATTAACAAGATATTTTGACATGTACAACCTCTTAATGTTGCTGAAAGAGTTTTAACATGTATTTAAAGTGAGTTTAATTCTTATTAATTGAAATTATAGTATCAATTATATCTGGGGTAATTTCAATATTACCATATTTTTAATAGGACATGCTGAAAATACATGAAGTTGGAATGTCTCAAAATACTTTATTATAACTATTTTACTTCGTGGAACTGAAAAACAAACGAGAAAGCAAAATTGTGCCAAAGGATAATGGTAGTAATGTGACACATGATTGCCCGGCCACAGCTCTGACAGTCTTCACCAGGCCTTCAGCACCAGGAACATCCAGATTACATTGCTTCCATCCCATTCTCCTCTTCAATGAGCCCTTTGGCACATGCTCAGCTGCACTGAGCTGCTGTGTACTGTCCCTCCCCATCATGAGCCCCACTGTCTGGCCACCACTCCACCAGCCTTCACCAGGCCTGCTTCCTGTAGAACATCTAGCCCCAAACTTCCCACCAGAGGCCTGTTGCATGAAGAACATCTGGATAGGTCTGCCTACTAGATACCTGCTAAACCAGGTATCAAGGAACATCTAGAGACATCCAGATGGCTAAGGATAGTGTAGAACCTTAGTCATTGGGGAAATGCAAATCAAAACGACCCTGAGATTCCATCTTAGACTCATCAGGAAGCTAAGATTAAACAAAGGTCATGGTGGTGAGGTTGTAGAGAAAGAGGAACACTCCTCCATTGCTGTTCTGAATGCAAACTTTTAAAACTGTGGAAATCAATCTGGTGATTTCTCAGAAAATTGAGAATAGTTCTTCCTCAGCTAAATCCAGCTATTTCACTCTTGGGCATATACCTAAAAGATTCCCCATCATGCCACAAGGACACTTGCTTAATTAATTAATTAATTAAAATAAATTTAACACATGACTGGATTATAGTCACCCAGAAGATATCCCTTGGGATTTGTACAAAATAGCACTTTTTGTTTGGGAACAGAGTGTTTAATTAGCTTGGATTTTACTGTTTTGTTCCCTAAAACTTAATTGGCAACTGCTATGAAATTGAATGTTTATATTTATAATCAAATGTCAGCACCAAAATCTTGACAGTTCCCAGGAAGTTTGATCCTTAAGACAGTAAATGTTGGTCTCCTATCAATGCAATTATTTTTCTATTCATATTAAGGACAAAATATTAAATGAGTTTCACTATGAAAAAACTACACATAAAAAAGAAAAGGCAGGTACATAGAGAGTAGACAGATAGGCTGGGTGATAGATGATATAATTTAAGAGAAAACTCTTGTATTAGCCTTTGAATGCGTTATTTCTGTTTACTTAATTAGCATTCACATTGGAATAATTAGTAGTCACAAGACAGTATCATTTGTAACATGAGAGGAAAATATCAACAGCCCACCAACTGCTAGACATGTAGTAGAGTAGCCAAAACTCACAGAAATGAGATTAATCATTCAAAGATCTTGCCTCTAAGAGTAATTATAAAAAGTTCATAAACCTGTGCATTTGACTCATTCAAATTGTGTTTAGTCTACAGCTATACATTACTGATATTATCAAAATGTAACACTATATGGCAGCTCTGAAGAAATATTGCTATGTGCCATTTTCTCAAAAATGAATATCTAACATTTTCTTTACATAGCAATGAAATGGGGCCTGAAGAGATGTCCCAGCAGTTATGGGTACTTCCTTTACTTGTAGTGGACCTGAGTACAGTTCCATTAAGATAGAAATAACTGGACAATCTAAATGAAAGATACTGTGAAGAAAAGACACTTAATATTCAAAGTACTATACCCACAAGTAATGGAGACTCACCAGTCAACTGTGTACAGCAAAAAGAAATATGTAATTCCAGATAACAATGCAAGTGAAAACAGTAGACACTGAAATAAATAACACAATTTAAAACCAAATGTAAAAGGATCTTACAGAAGAACTAATAGAAGGAAAGGAAAAACTAAAGTGTGTTTTTAAAAATGACAAAACTAGGAAGACTATACATTTAAACAAATCAAAGAAAAGAAAAATGACAAAGCAAAACAATAAAAACAGCTTAGAAAAACACACATAAATCATAAATGTGGATGCTACAATGAAGTGTCCAGCACATTCAATAGAAATCTTCAAAATAAAAACATTAAACCAGTGGAGTAGGTCAAATACCTAAATAGCCTGAAAAGGTCATTTTAAAATACCTGCTTTAGGCGAAATCCAAGATGGTGGCAAGCAGCGTGCCCATGTTTAGAAGCTCTAGTAAACGATTCAGGCAACTGCACAGAATTCTCAAACAGGAACACCAAGCTCCCCACCCCACTACAGCGGCAATACTCCACAGTTCGAAAGGATCAAAATACAGAAAACCTGCATACCCCTGCACACAGGAGGAGCACTGATTTTCTCAACCAGAGTGGCAGCTGCAGCAGCTGCGGCAGCTGGGAACCCTCTAGCAGAGGCGATTGGCATGGTAACCAGTGGGAATTGCTGCAAGAGAGGGGACTCTGCAAGATTTGGGCTCCATGACCCAAGCTCAACTCTGCATGTAGCTCCTGCCCTGAGACCCAAAGTGGACTCAGTGAGTGGTTCAGCCCCTGAGACTCTAGTTGAACTTGGCAGGCAGTTTGGGCCCATAGATTCTAGCTGAGCTCGGTGCTCACTCCCAGCCCTGAGACTCTGGCTGGACTCTGCACGTGGTTTGGGCCAAGAGTCCCTGGCTAAGCTCAGTGCACGGTTTGGTCCCAGAGACTCTAGCTGAGCTTGGCACATGGCTCGGCCCCTGAGACCTAGCTGATCTTGGTGGGAAGTTCGGGCCCGGAGACTCTAGCTGAGCTTTGCATGCAGTTTGGCCTCTGAGACTCTGTCTGGACTTAGTGTGCAGTCTGGGCCCAGAGTCCCTAGCTGAATTTATTACATGGTTTTGGGCCCAGAGTCCCTGGCTGAACTTGTTGAGCAGTTCGGACCCTGAGACTCCAGCTGAACTTGGCACATGGTTTCAGCCCAGAGTCCCTAGCTGAACTTGGCAGGCACTTGGTGCCCAGAGACTCTAGATGAGCTTGGCACGAGTTTCAGGACCAGAGTCCCTACCTGGACATGGTGGGCAGTTTGGGCCCAGAGACTCTAGCTCAGCTTGTCGCATGGTCCAGCCCTAAGACTCTGGCCCTGTGACTCTGAGATTCTGCCTTACATCCACCAGAATGGCTAAGATCAAAAACTCAAGCAACACCACATGTGGGTGAGGATGTGGAGAGAGAGGAACACTCCTTCATTGCTGGTGGGAATGCAAACTAGTACAACCACTTTGGAAATCTATATGACACTATCTCAGAAAACTGGGAATAGGGCTTCCTCAAGACCCAGATATTCCACTCTTTGGAATATACCCAGAAGATGCTCCAGCACACAACAAGAACATTTGCTCAGCCATGTTCATAGAAGCCTTATTCATAATAGCCAGATCATGAAAACAGCCTCAGTGTCCCTCAATAGAAGAATGTATAAAGAAACTGTGGTACATTTACACTATGGAATACTACTCAGCCATTAAACACAAGGAATTCCCAAAATTTGTGAACAAATGGATTGAACTAGAAATGATCATAATGAGTGAGTTCACACAGAAGCGGAAAGACTCAAATGGTATATACTCACTTATATCAGAACACTAGCCCAAGCTACATGTCCCAAGAAAGTCTTCACCTACCAGGAAAGTGGAACAGAGGGAGGGCATCGTATTAAGTCTCTTGGTGAGAGAAGCATGGGAGAATGGGGAAATAGAAAGATCCAGAGGGTCCTAGAAATCTACAAGAAGAACATTATGATGGGTAGATCTGGGCACAGGGGTCCTGCTCAAACTATGGTACCAGCCAAGGACAATACATGCAGTAAACTTCTAACCCAAACCCAGATCTAGCCAATGGACAGGATATTCTCCACAGTTGAGTGGAGAGTGGGGTCTGACTTTCACACAAATTCTGGTGCCCCGTATTTGACCATGTCCCCAGGATGGGGAGACCTGGTGGCCCTCAGAGGAAGGATAGCAGGCTACCAAGAGGAGACTAGATACCCTATGAACATATACAGGGGGAGGAGGTCCCCTTCAGTGACAGTCATAGGGGAGGGGAGTAAGCGGAAAATGGAAGGGAGGGAGAAATTGGAAGATACAAGGGATGAAATAACAATTGAGATGTAATATGAGTAAATTAATAAAATATATTAAAAAATAAAAATAACTAAATAAATACCTACTTTATTTAATGGAAAGTGTATCCATCATGCTTTCTGTTTAGTTAAACTAGTCCAGTTCTCATGAGTTATCAGTAAGGAAACTGGGTCAAGCAACCCCGGCTGTTGCCAAGACTATAGTTTTTTTTTTCTCTAGAAACTGATCATGAGGCTTCATTGCTGAAGATACCACCTCCAAAACAAATTGAACATAAAACAGCTGGAATGGTCCCTACATAAAGACTTCACCACTACTGCCTTGTGTTCATGGCACTGGAAAGTACTCTGCACACAACCAAAAGATAAAGGTAAATACCAACCAAGCTGCAAGTCCTTCAATGTACAATTGTGATCTGCAGGCATCATATGGTGGTAAAATCATGGCACAATGCTTGTGGTTGTAATCAACCAAGATCTAACTTGTTTCACGGCTCGGTCCACAAAATGCAACACATACCCAACAGAGCTTGGGTGGTGAAAACAAGACTAGATAAGTCATAAATTTCATGGAAAACCAAAGACTGCCGTTCTGCTAAAGAGCAGCTTTAGCCATAAAATGACTCCAAACTACATTATGCTATAATAATAGATCAGTGTCTTGCTTAGTCATCATCAGAGAAGCTTCTTCCTGCAGCAAATGGAAACAAGTACAGATTTCCAGAGGCAGACAGTGCGCAAATGTGCAGAGAGTGAGAGACTATGAAACATTCAGCCTGAGTGGGATGTTTCAATCAAATATCTCTCCTCAGGGCTCAGGGAACTCTGCAGAACATGGAAAAGAAAGAGTAAGAGTGTAAGAAAGAGTTTTAGAGACAGAGGAAATGGAGGAAGGACACTGAGAAAACAGAATCTTCTGATACACAGCAGGACTGATACAAATATGAACGCACAGTGACTTTGGTGTCATGCACAAGGCCTGCAACCAGTCTGCACCAGATAGGGTCCTAGAGAAGAGAGGAAATATGGACACACAGCCCACATCTCTAACACTAAAGCCACCTTCAACTCATAACAACCTGCAAATGGAAAATTAGTTCTGTAGTTAGTCTCACTACAGAAACCAACCACTCTCAAAGGTGGGCTGTAGATGGCCACCAACACAAGATAAACTCAGTGGCATCTCAGGAGGCTCTTTGTCTCTAAATGTTGTGCCAAGATTTTGTTGGTTTGGTTTGTTTTATTATCTTTCTTTTTTTAACTCACCGATTCTTTTCATATATACTGGAGTTTCTAGTTTTGTGTTTTTATGGGATTATTTTTGACTTAATGTTCCTTTTGTTCACTATTTTTTATTAATTAAACATTTTAATTTTCACATATGCATTTATATTACTACACATATATACAATAGATGATCTATATCAAGAAGAAGCATGACAGAATCCAGAATTATATAAATTTTACATTCTTAGTGTTTTGGCTACTTGTACTTGACAGCCTAGAAGAAAACATCTTTCCTATCTTGCTGCATCTAAAATTCTGAGTGTAAATCAATTTCCATAATATCTGTCTTTATCAACTTAAAACATCTATCTAGACCTAAAAGTATCTTAGCTGTGAACAACTAAGCCACCTAGTCTTCAACTCCATCAGAGACTTGAGAAGAAATAAACTTGATTACATGAGTTTTCTAGGAGTGCAGGTAGGTAGCTTTCCAAATAAGATGATAGAGACATTTTGCTGCCTAAACAGTCACCCAAAACTCCCTATAATGTTGGAGTATCATCTTCAGCTTTCTGGCCCAATATATCTGACAGACATATTTGTGAGGCAAGAACTATTGAGGACTTGCTTACCCTGTCTTGGCAGAGTTTGGTCAGCAACTCTGCCTGCATCAGTGATTGCACCCTTTTAGGCAGAATTCTGTCTATGGTAGAAATGAAGACATTTTTCCCCAGTGGCTTGTTTGCCACATTTTAAGCCATCTCCATAAGGAGGTTCTTTGATGCTCATCACCTTCTTTGACGTAGGCTGGGTGTTGCCAGGATATAACCTATCTCATTTTCAGTGAATCTTTGAAATAATAAAAACATGTTTTAAATGCTATATTCTGCATGTCTCTGAGGTTTTTGAAGGCCTTATCTAACTTCATCTATTTTATCTTTCTTTAGAATTATATCTATCTGATGCACCTAAGATGTATATTCTTCCAACAAAAGTAGGCTAGTAATAGACATGACCATGATTTGACCAATCACCAACCAACTTGCATAACTTATTTTTCCTAAACAGCCTGCAATAGCACCTTCAAATCACTGGAATTAAACCTTGTATTGTAATTGAGTTATAGGGGTACAATACCTCATATTAGAGTAGAAATATATACATATAATGTGTGTGAAGAACAATCTTACATTTGAATTCCATATCACTGTATCTAGAATTAAGCTTATTTTGCACTTATAGACAAAGTTCTATACCAGTGAATTAAAAATAAACTTGTGAGTGACAATTGGGCCACTAAGTTGAGGAGTAGATTTGCTAATCAACTTTTTGTCCCATCGTCCCTATATATTTCTATATTACCCCCTTCTTTCTTTTCAACCCTTATATCCAAACCTAAGAATGTAAGATAAAGGAAAAGAGAGACATCACTGAGTCTAACCTTGTTTTCTCTCTAAATAAGACCTATAATAACCTGTAACCAACTTCCATTGATAATAACCCTCTATAGTCCAAGAAAGCAAGCAAGCAAGCAAAAACCTACCCAATCCCCTTAAAGGAAATGGGTTGTCATTCTCTTAAGCTTTCTTCTGGATGATTTGGGATGAATGGTACCATTTTAAAGGTCCAAATAAAATCGGGAAATTGGTGGTTCAGCATTTGTGGTCCAGTTTCTAAATGTTGAGAAATCCAGGCTTAATTAGAGTCCTGTGTGGGACAGTCTGAAATGCTCGATGAATTGGGATTGGAAGCTTTCTTTGAAAGTTTCTTGGGAGCTGTCTTGTTCTGATCAGGAACAGCAATTGGAGCACTTGCTGCTGGAACATGAAGGATAAAGAATGTCAGTGGCCAGCATTCTGTCAGGTCTGGTCCAACATTGGTGTCTGGTTCTCTTTTTCTGAAAGCATATAATTTCTCACAAGCATTATACAGTCCTAAAATTCTAAGTGTATAAGGTGTACATAATGCACAGAACAATTAAGGTTGGTTTTCTGTTCTTTGTAGGAGCAGAAAAAAAAAAGACATCTGAAAATCTTTATTCATGCCATATGAAGAAAGGCATCTAATAGTAATCCATAGGAGTCTGTAGCCAACAATAAGTATTGTTTATACCTAGATATTTGTGTCTCAGCTAGACTCAGATCTATTCCCATATAGTGAGATTAGCAATATAAATTATCTGCTTGTTCTGCAGTTTAAATTCTTCACATCCCAATTGTATCCACCTCCTTTTCCTATCCCCCTCCCTCACTCAAGCCTTTGCTCTCCCTCCTTTAGTTCTCAGAAAGAGATGCCCTCCTCCCCTAACATCTGACCTCAGCCTAGCAAGTCTAATCTGTACTACCTATAGCCTCTTCCTCTGTAGCCTGGCAAGGCCATCCTGCCAGTGGGGTGTGATCTAAGTTTGGTGGCCAGAGTATATGTCTGAAGTAGTCCCTAATCTCCTCATTTGGGATCCACAAGTAGACTGTGCTGCTACAACTAAGCAGAGGTCCTAGGCCCACATTATAAGTGGTCCTTGGCTGATGTGTCAGTCTCTGTGTTGTTGTGTAGTTATCCTGTATCATGTGGCTAATATCCACTTCTGAGTGATTACATACCATGCATGTCTTTCTGGGTCTGGGTTACCTCACTCAGGATGATCTTTTCTACTTCCATCTATTTGCCTGCAAATTTCAAGGTTTCCTTGTTTTTAACAGCTGAATAGTATTCCATTGTGTAAATGCACCACAGTTCTTTACCCACTCTTTGGTTGAAGCATAACTAGGTTGTTTCCAGATTCTGGCTATTACGAATAAAGCTTCTATGAACATAGTTGAACAAATGTCCTTGTTGTATGGTAGATCATCTTTCAAGAATATTCCTAGGAATGTTATGGGTGGGTCCTGAAGAAGAGTTATTCACAATTTCCTGAGAAAGCACAAGATTGATTTCCAAAGTGGTTGTACAAGTTGCACCGCCAGTGGAGGAGTGTTCCCCTTTCTTGATATCCTTGCAAGCATGTGCTGTCACCAGAATTTTTGATCTTAGCCATTCAGATAGGTGTAAGATGGAATCTCAGAGTTGTTTTGAATTGCATATCCCTGATAACAAGGGATGTTGAGCATTTCTTTAAGTGTTTCTCAGCCATTTGACATTCCTCTGTTGAGAATTCTCTGTTTAGTACTGTACCCCACTTTAATGGGATTATTTGGTTTGGTGGTGTATAATTTCTTGAGTTCTTTATATATTTTGGGTATTAGCTCTTTGTCAGATATAGGGTTTGTGAAAGTCTTTCTTAGTCTCTAGGCCATCATTTTGCTCTGTTGATAATGTTTTTCACCCTACAGAAGCTTATCAGTTTCATAACTTTCCATTTATTAATAGTTGATCTTAGGGCCTGAGCTGTTCATGTTCTGTTCAGGAAGTTGTCTCCTGTGCCAATGAGCTCAAGGCTCTTCCTCACTTTTTCTTCTAACAGATTTAGTGTGTCTGGTTTTATGTTGATCCATTTGGACTTTAGTTTTGTACAGGGTGATAAAAATGCATCTGTTTGCATTTTTCTACATGTACCCATCCAGTTAGATAAGCACCATTTGTTGAAGATGCTATCTTTTTTTCTACTGTATGGATTTGGCTTCTTTGTCAAAAATCAAGTGGCCATAGATATGTGGATTTATTTCTGGGTCTTTGATTCAATTCCATTGATCAATCAGCCTATTTCTATGTCAGTTCTGTGGTGTTTTCATTACTGTTACTCTACAGCATAGCTTGAGATCCAGGATGGAGATTCCTCCAGAAGATCTTTGATTGTACAGGATTGTTTTAGCTATTCTGGGTTTTTGTTTTTCTATACGAAGTTGAGAATTGATCTTTCAAAGATGGTAAAGAATTGTGTGGATACTGATAGTAATTTCATTGACTCTGTAGATTGCTTTTGGTGAGATGGCCATTTGTACTATGTTGACTCTCTTGATCCATAAGCATGGGAGATCTTTCCATCTTCTGAAATCTTCAAATTCTTTTTTCAGAGATTTGAGCTTTTTTTATACAAATTTTCACTTTCTTGGTTATAACTACACTAAGATATTTTATATTATTTGTTGCTATTGTGAAGAGTGTAGTTTCCCTAACTTCTTTCTCAGTCAGTCTGTCCCTTATATACAGGAGGGCTACTGATTTTTTTTAGTTGATTTCATATCCATCTACTTTTCTGGAGATGTTTATCAACTGTAGGAACACTTTGATAGAATTTTTGCTGTCACTTATGTATACTATCAGATCATCTGGAATAGTGATAGTTTGACTTCTTCTTTTCTGATTTTTACCTCTTTGATCTCCTTTAGTTGTCTTAATGCTCTAGCTAGGACTTTGAGTCCTATATTGAAGAGATAAGGAGAGAGTGGACAGACTTATCTTGTCCCTGATTTCAATGGAATTGATTTAAATTTCTCTCCATTTAGTTTGATGTTGGCTATAGTGTTGTTGTATATTGCCTTTATTATGTTTAGGTATGTGCCTTGTATCCCTGTTCTCTCCAGGACTTTAAATATTTTTATTAATTAAATGTTTTTATTTTTTACATACACGTCATATAATTACACATATATACAATAAACTACCTATAGCTAGAAGAACCATGACACAATCATGAATTATATTAATATTACATTCATAGTGTTTTGGCTATTTGTATTTGACAGCCTTGAAGAAAATATCTTTCCTATCTTGATTCATCTAAATTTATGAATGTAAATCAATCTCCATTACTTCTTCTCAGTATCAATTTAAAATATCTATCTAGACCTACAAAAGAACTGGACACTGACATTGGATCAGACCTCACAGCATGCATTTCTTTCAGCATGCTGGCCACTTACATCCTGTATCCTTCTTGTTCCAGCAACAAGTGCTTCAATTGTTGTTCTGCATCAGAACAAGACGGCTTCCAGGACAATTTCAAAGAAAGCTTCCAATTCGAACAGGTCCAGCGTTTAAGACTATTTCCCCACAGGAGTCTAACTAAACCTGAAATTCCTCAACATCTAGAAACTGGACCACAAATGTGATTCCTAGCTTGTTTACCCATGCCCCCAATTGTATTTGTGCCCTTACTAGGTATTATTCATGAATGGGTGTTGGGTTTTTGTCAAATGCTTTTTTGGCATCTCAGGAGATAATCATGTGGTTTTCCTTTCTTTCAGTTTTTTATATAATGAATTATGTTGATGATTTCCATATATTGATTCACTCCTACATGCCTGGGGTGAAGCCTACTTGGCCATAGTGAATGATAGTTTTGATGTGTTCTTCAATTTGCTTTATGAGTACTTTATTGAGTATTTTCACATCAATGTTCATAAGAGTAATTGGACTGGAATTCTCTCTCTCTCTCTCTCTCTCTCTCTCTCTCTCTCTCTCTCTCTCTCTCTTAATCTTTCTGTGGTTTTGATGTTAAGGTAACTGTGGCCTCATAGCATGAGTTTAGTAAAGTTTCTTCTGTTTCTATTTTATGGAATAGTTTGAAGAGAATTGGTATTAGCTCTCAACGTCTGGTAGAATTCTGTGCTGAATCCATCTGGTCCTGGGATTTTTTTTTGTTCTTGTTGGGAGACTTTTGATGATTGCCCCTATTTCCTTACATGTCATATGACTATTCAATTTGTTTATATGATCTTGATTCAAGTTTGGTACTTGTAGCTATCAAGAAAATTGTCCATTTCATTTAGGTTTTCGAATTTGTGACATATAGACTTTTGAAGTAAGACCTGATGATTCTTTGGATTTCCTTAGTGTCTTTTATTATGTCTCCCTTTCATTTCTGATTTTGTTAATTTGAATACTCTCTATGCTTTTAGTTATTTCAGCTAAAGGTTTGTCAATCTTGTTGATTTTCTCAAAGAACCAGGTCTAGGTTTAATTGATTCTTTGAATTATTATTATTTTTTGTTTCCAATTTATTGATTTCAGCCCTGAGTTTGATGATTTCCAGCCATCTACTCCTCTTAGGTGTGTCTGCTTCTCCTCATTCTAGAACTTTCAGGTGTGCTGTTAAGTTGCTAGTGTGGGATCTCTCCGGTTTCTTTATAAAAGCAATTAGTGCTATGAACCTTCCTCTTAGCACAGCTTTCATTGTTTCCCATAAATTTGGGTATGTTGTGCCTTCAGTTTCATAAATTCTAAGGAGTTTTTAATTTCTCTTTTTATATTGTCTCTTACTCAGATGTCACTGAGTAGGGTGTTGTTCAGTTATCCATGAACTTGTTGGCTTCTGGTTCTTTTGTTTTTGTTGAGTATGTACAAATGTGTGTATCTATATCCATATGTGTTTCTTGCAATATTTCTTTGACTCTTTTTCTTCAGTTTGTTTGTTTTCTCCTATTCTGATTTGTTTGGTTTTGTTTTATATTATTGTATTTTGTTCTTTTAGATGCCTGTCTTTTTTTCTAAAAAGACACAGAAATGGTCTCTTTGGAATGGAACTTGAAGGAAAGGTAGGTTATGGGTAACTGGGAGGGGTTGGTGAAAGGGAAACCATGATCAGAATATGTTTTTTAAAAGTATTTTGTAATAAATTAAAATCAATCAGTGTTGATTAGATAGCTTAATCAGTAAAATGCTTCCAGGGCATGTACATCAAGACATTCTTGCTCAAAATATAAGGTGAGAAGAAATGGAGGAAGTCATCACACAATAAATCCCATAAATTCCAGCCTCCAGAAGTATCCTCACAGCAGAGTGCAATCACACATTCATTTTCACACATGCATGGACCATACATATAGGCACACACTTGCACACACTTGTGGTGCATACATGTGCATGTGTGTGTGCACACAACCAAATAAAATGATTAAAAAAGGAATGCATACTGAAGCACAGCTATTACTACTGACTTTTAGTTTATGCCGGCATCAACAAACATTCGCCATTACTTAGGTTATCTGTACTCTCTGTTGTGAATAAGTGTATATCTTCTGGTGTTCCTTTAAGAGTCTCTTTCTGTGTATTAGCGATTATAGGCTTTATAAAAGGAAAGACTCACTTTTGTAACTTGACTCCCTGTCTCTATAAAGTTTCTCCCTCCATGTGGTTAAACCCTGGGGTGAGATTCATCCTGCTCCAGAACTAATTTGATCATATCTCTCTGTAACTCTAATTCTAATTCTAATTCTGTAATTCTAATCTAACCTCTCCTCAGATCAGTATGTACTACTTCTTCCTAGTAGAACCTGCTCTGGTGCCAAGAATGAATTCTGATGTGTACCTTACCACCACCATATCTCCAAGGGCTAAAGAGACTTAAAACACTCTCAGACAACCCACTCCAGAGACCTCAGAGGCACAGCCAGGCACTCATTAGCTGGGGGAACTGAGCTAACTCTTTTCTGGTTCTCCTGGGAATGCCTGGCTAATAATCCTGAATTCATTTGTGCATCAAAGACTCTATTAAAACACATTATACAATTAATAAACAGTGTATTTGCATGTGAATAGGAACACGATGACCTAGAAGACAAGAACAGAGTGAATATCTTAAAGAAGGTCACTTAGCTCATGCCAAAACAATATGACTTAAATCCAACAGTGAAGTGAGTCAGAGGCAGCGTGACAGGCCGAAAACACAATTTCCTGGCCAGGCTACATTTGTATCACACTCTCAGCGGACACTTCTAATGTTATGCATTCAAAAATAGTGAATTTTCCAAATGCTTACCCAGACACGTTCTTTGACATCCAACATACTTTTTGACAGCTTCTCCTGAGAAGGGTGCCACTCTAACATCTGATTTCTACAGTTAGAATTTGTCAAGAATAAACAACAACAACAACAAAATAACAATGAAAAATCTACAATTAAAGATAGGATGAAGACTAGAACATTAAACCGTCATTAAAGCAACATAGCTCTGATAGAATTATAGCATAAAGATCAGTCATTGAGCTGAACAAAGAATTTAAGAACAAAAAAAAAAAATCAATCATATCTGCACATTTTATTTCTCTAACTATAAGGACCGAAATGATTTTTAGATCTAAAGTTTTAGGTAAAAGTAGTTATATCATAATACAAACAGGATAGAGCACTAAATTTTAAGAAAATTTAATTTTCTGTCAGGGCAAAGGCAAAGGATCATGTTCTTTTTATGTAGAAAAGTTATAGAAAAATTCTCTCATATTTGTAACTTTAATATTTAACTCCAAAAGAATTAGCATTCATAGTCATCAATAATATAATCCATTCATACTAATTAATAGATTTTTTTTAAACTCAAAAGTTTTTCAATAACTACATCAAAAATTAATCTTCAGGGACAAATATATAAATACAAGTACAGCATTACTTAGTAAATTTCAATAAACTTTTGCTAAAGGCCCTAAGTGAAAAAAAAAATCCCATCCATTTGGTCAGGGTAGCACCAAACCTAAGAGCTTTCTACATGCACATCTGCAGGCTTGTTACTGAAGCATCATGGGTATACGGATGTGTGTATGTAAGCAAATATGTCCATACACAACTTCAACTTTCCTCATTCATCACTGCAAAAATATTCTCTACCACACTCACATACATTACCATTTCTCTCCATAACCATTCACTGGCTTGCCCTTGAAAATATTCCTATATCAATTTTATTCTACATAAGGGCATACTTTATCATTAATGTATGTACATGAAAGTGTTTTTAAAATCCAGAAAAACATAAAACTAGTTAAATAATAACAAATAGAATGCAAAAAAAAATCTCTCTAAAGCAAAAATACTAAAATAGAAAAACTGATTATGTGTACCTAGGATTTAAATAAGTTTACTGTGATTCTTTTAAGATACAAAATTACCATTTCATGTGATAAAATGTATTCTTCTCAATGGGAACTGCTTTACTAGGAGATGTAGGTTATCTTTGTTGGTTTAGCGAACGAAAAGCATGATGTTGGTATCACAGGGTCTTTGGTATGAGAGAGTAAAGGAAACGGTTGTATTGTTAGTGCTAATTTGTTGTTACTGCTACATCTGTCGGTGTGTAGGTATACATGTGAATGGATACAGGTATGCCACAGCATCACGGCTGAGATCCCTGATAATTTATTGAAGTTGGTTCTCTTCTTCCACTGTGTGTGATGCTGGGATCACACTCAGGTCAAAAGGTATTGTAACAAATTCCTTTACCTATTGAGCCATCTTGCTAGCCCAGAAGATGGTTTTTGTTCTTGTTGTTAATTGACATAGTTTATTTTTCTATATCTGCTTAAGCTATATATAAGAATCAATTTTTGAAAAGTCTCAATTAATAAAATACAGAATGTTATTCAATTCAAAACATATATATAGACACAAGTTTTGTGATACACCTGAAATTGTCAGCTCAACATAGCCTTCACTCATTGTTATCTCTCTTTATATGCTGTTGCACTGCCAATGAGTAAGCAAATGTTTGCACTCTATTTTGTCTCAGGTGCAAGAGTCACACACAAAGCCTAAAATGAGAATTTCAAGGTACCTACCATAGTAACTGTATATTTAAAAAAATAGAGGAAATGAATGAACTCAAGTGTAATATAATGATTGGTAAGTAGATAATGAATAAAACAAAGATGGCAGAGCCTACAGAAGAACTGACATAAGGATACTTTATGAAATATACATAGAGTTACCTTTTAAAAGCCCAGAGGAAATACATCCAAATGTTTTGTCATCTGTTTTACATTGTATGTTAAATGTACTCCTTAGGCTTATAAGTTTGACTACATGGGTCTATCTGGTGGAAGTTTTTTGAGAGATCGTGGAAATGCTGAGAATTAAGGCACAGTTGGGAGTTACAGGGCTGTTGAGATTAACTTTTAGAGTTATAAATTGACTCTACTGCTAGGCTTTGTGCATCATGACAGTTTCCATGATGTAACCAGCTACCAGAAGTCTTTGCACCAGGGACACCTCCTTTCAGGCATTTTTGTCTTTCCCACCAAGATGAACTTTAGTGCTTCGAAGCATTATACAAATCCATGCTAAAATTCTCCCTTAAATTTCTTCCATAGATATTTTGCCACTGCAATGAGAAAAAGTAATATATATCAGTGGTAACAAAAATTAGGGTCAAAAATTAAGATGCAAAAACCTTCACCACATATAATGTAGGGCCTTTGGCACTGATTCGTGGAGACACTGGAGAGAACTTTATAGTATGTGTCAAGCAGAGTTCTAGAATGATGTGAGCAGAGCTTATCTGGGAACTATGGTCAGAGTTAGGGGGTCTACAGTCACAGCTAGAATGTGCTAATAAAGACAAGTTAAATGAAGTTTCAGAGGAGAACAAGCATTTTTTATTTGTTTGTTTGTTTGTTTATTTGTTTATTTGTAAGTTAGGCATAGAGTCATTTATATTATATTCTGGAAAAAGAATCTGGGTACCTTCTACCTTCTGCTTAAGTCTTAGCATTTCAAATGAAGCTGAAATGTAAAAATTATCCACTTAGCTTTCAACAGAAGAAATTTTAAGACAACCTAACATTGAGGCTAAGCATAGTCACTGCTCACACTCTGAACCAGGTTTACAGTTATATAAACTGTGATCTTGGGCAAGAAAAACATATACAGTTGTGGGGGAAGGCATTAATTGTTGAAGAGACTAATGTTATTTAAAAAGAAGCAGTGAACTTTCATCTGGACTATAGGGAGGGTACCTTAAAAGAACCCCCCCCCCATTGGGAGCTCCAAACCTGTATTTAAGAAGAAAATGAATGAGCAAAGCCTAGCTTGTAGCCAGAGGCCAGCCAAGGAGCATTTTCTCCTCAGGATCAGACTGTAGTTTCAGTTAACTTAAGAATCTGACATCATTATTCATACAGTGCTGGTTTCATGGGCTTGCTGAATTCAAGAAAGAGCACACCAAAAGTCCTATAAAGCCCCTGAGACATGAGGTGGATAGTATTCCTCACAGGGAGCTACTGAATGATCTGGATATAGTGTGATGATAAAGCATAAATTGTTGTGGACTTGATGTTGGAGATGCCAAGAACATGAGACATCTGCAGATGGAATGCATCTGCTCAAGAGAAAGTCAACTGTGCTGTAGATGGCAAAGCTGGAGGGGTGAGATACCTATTGGAGCCCATATGATGCCACCACAAGCCACAGATGCTGAACAAAGAGATGCAAAGTTCAGCGCTTTTTTTTTTAACTGAGTTTCAATCTTGCTTTAATTACCCCATATTTTTATGTCCTTACCTTTAGGGATAGGAATAATTACTGTGTTCCATTGCTTATTGAGAGTACATCATGTGCTTTCTGATATTACAAAGGTTCACAGTTTAGAGACTACCTCGAGTCTCAGAATAAACTTGGCATTTGGACAGTGTTAGAACTGGGAGACTATATGGGGCTCTTGAAATTTGGACTTAATGCATATTAGGAGATGCTGCCTATAAGAGGAGTGCTGAAGTTTTGATGTGAACACCACCCATAGACTTATGTGTCTGCATACTTGGTACCCAGCTGATGATGCTCTTTAGGAAGGTTGTAGTAAGTTTTGGATACGAGGTCTAGCTCGTACATGTGGTAGTACCATGGGGGCAGGATTTGAGTCTTTAGCTATACTTGTTTCCCATCTAACTTATTACATCCTGTTTGTGTAAAGAAATTGTTAGACATAAGCTAACCAGCAGAGACTCAGCCACTTCATCCTCTACGCCTTTCCTGCCGTGATGGGCTACATTTCTTTAAATGCGAGCCGAAGTAAACCCTTCAACCAAAAAGCTTCTCCTGGTAGGCATTTTGTTCCAGCCAGGAGGAAGTTAACACCATACTTTATTGAATCTGATACATCTGCAAAACTTAGTAACAGATGTTCTAATGAATACAATTCATAGTGGGAAATGCACCATCATTTTCTACCAAATCACAATGTATCACTCCCTTATTTTACAACAAAATACAAGTTTCGTTAGATGCTGAAAAGTGCTCAAAAGTCCACAGTAAAGCCAGCAAGTCAAATGGAAGATGAAACAGTTCTCTTTTGTCATGAGTGTTTTGACTCACTCATGTTAATCTCATCTGCTTCCCAGCTGTTCAGCTTCTCCTCACTCCCATTTTAGGATCCATTAGTAAGAAACCTGTTTCTTTTCAGGTCTTAACAAGCCATTTTTTTACGGAGTGCATATCAAAGCCCACATCTCATACTCAAAAAGTTACTCATTTTATAGGTATTTCTACTAAATATCCTTTAAAGCAACTGCTGTCTTTTAAACTTCATTTTTTTTTCAGGTTGTCACAGTTATATAGTTGTCTGCATTTCTGGCCATTTCTATGAGCTCCACCCATTTATAGACTCAGCTTTGCTGATAATCAGCCTTACATATGATGTTAATTTTCACAATTCTAAAAGGAGTAAATGTAACTGAACATTGAATTTATTCACTGTTCTCTTCATTTTCAGTCTTCTGAGAATTGTACTTTCCTCATAATTCTAATCTTTGCTTGTTTTTCAGAGCTTTGTACAAAGATTTCAAAATTCATGGCCTCCAACCACTGCCCTCTTATCATACTGTGTGCTGCCTGTCAGCTCCTGACCTGTCGTATCTGGTGGACACCAGGCACTCTGACAGTTTGAATTGAGACTGAGCATGCTGCTTCTCCAGATCATTTTCCTGAAGGCTCTCTAATACCATATCACTCTTTTCAGTCATCCAGGTTGAAATCTCTTGAAAAAAATCTTTTCCTTTTATCCCTACTCAGTCCTAAATTTTCCTTGATTCCAGCATCTCAATAGCCCTTGTATTTGCAGACACAGATCTGAGCCATTGACTTAATAATGAAAATGAACATAATTAGATTCCTTGCTCCACCTCATTCCCTCTTACGCAGGCACTAACTACCACTTTATTAAGCTTCTTAGAACACAAAACCAAGGGCATGAGGTCCTTGTTCCTTTTATATAGAAACATATTAAAATTCTTCAGTTGCAATCCACAGTCTTTCTTGCTATACCCCTAGTCTGCATTTCTGATCCTAGAAATGGCATTGTAATCTGTCTGTCCAATAGCCCACTTTTTAAAACGGTACAGTTGTTAAATAATCAAGTGCTTTCTCACATGTCACATGTCATAGTTATCAATGTGACCTACTCTCCATCCCAATATTAAAGTCCTTAGTCTCAAATTAAATCTAATCATTAGAAAATAGGCATCTTAATTTAATCATATATTGATTTTAAATTGCAGAGCCATGTAATCATTCTACAGTATACTAACAATATGTTTACTTAAAGTATAGCAATTAAAAAATAAAATAAGTGATGAGTATGAATAAAGAGAAAAGAATGCTATTAGAAGTCAGGACTGAGAGAAGTGCGAAGTGTATGCTATTCAATACCAAGCAATTCTAATTATTGGCCATAAATGTAAGTGAGGAATTGTTTATAGATCTTTTACATTGTTTATCATGATGCCTTGCACACAGAAAGAAACTAATGAGTGTTTACTAAAAGCTCAAGTGCCTTTAAACATTTAAAAAGAAAAAAACAAAAAAAACAAAAAAAGTCCTCAAAAGAATATCTTTGTTTCAAGTAACGAACAAAATCTGCTTTATTACTGAATAGTAATGCTCATGAGTATGTCTGAATCTTAAAATGAATAGAAGTATAAGCAATTATGGTCTTGGAGATTTTGAGAAATGTAAAAATGGTAGACTAGAAATGCTTTGAATATCCCAGCACTTGGCAGGCAGAGGCAGGTGATCACTGTAAGTTCAAGGCCAGCCTGGTCTACAAAGTGAGTCCAGGACAGCCAAGACTACGCAGAGTAACCCTGTCTTGAAAACCAAAAACAAAAACAAAAAATTCTTAAAATTAACTTGATGTGACCTGATGGAAACATGTGTTTGCTTTATGAGGCCAGTTCCTGGTGCACAACAGATGGGATCTTTGGACTTCTGTAACTGCTAGGTGTTTTATTACATGGGAAGGATGGCTTGGGACCCCATGGCAACATACAGAGAGAGGCTCTGGTTGCCAGGGAAATTAGCAATTTGCTTAAAAAGGTAGAAATTAACTCCCATCTATTTACCTTCAAGGAAAACAGCAGGGCTGATGTCAATGGTCAATAATGTAATTAATCATAGCAACATAATAAAGCCATTACTGAAGCCTCCATAGATACCCAAGTGATGGACTTCAGAGAATCCTCATGTTACAATGTGACAATGGAGAATCCAACTCCATGGAGACAGAGGCTCCTGTCCCGTTAGCAATTCATCAGAATCCTTGTCAATATCCATCCGTACTACACTGGTAGCCAGCTGGGTATTTCCCCAAGTTCCATGAGTCACTGCAGTGCTAGGCGAGGGAGTGGGAATCAGTGGTTTATGAGAGGCTCTCAAGCCTGAATCCGAAGTGGGGCACAGTTCTGTGGCACTGGCCCCTTCCCCTGTGGAAGCTAATTCTGATCCCAGGTAGACATCGTCATATCTGAATTTCCTTATTAAACATTCACTTCACCTGGCTTTGGAAAACTGACTAATGTAGAAAAATAGCCGACACAACTGTGGCCACAGAAGTTTTGCACATTGAGTGACAGTAATGAAAGACAAAGTACTTTTTCTTCCAAGACAAAGTACTTTTTCTTCCAGGCATGTTTGCATGCAAGCATGTACTTTTTCATGCTGAGGTGCACATTTATTTATTATTCGAGCAAACATATTCAGGCTCTAATGCTCAGTGGAAAGTATATGCAGTCAGATGCTTTGGAGACACAAGGAGTCTATCTACTGATTAAAAATTATAATAGTCAGCCAAAATAAAATGTAGGTTAAAAAAAAAAGCTTGAGTAACATGTCATTTCTTTGGTCAAACATTCTAAAACTCCTCACCTACTTCTCTAACTCCTTCTCAACTCTTCTTCCAGCAGCGCTGCTCCACGGCAAGATCAATGTGTCTTTCCCTGCTGTGTCTTTCAAGTTTGTAAAGAAGGATAGAATAAGAGCAAAGTGGGTTTAATTCAAGTACAAAACAAATGGAAAGCTTATGTCCAGCTGAACAACAAATGAGCATCCTTCCATGGGCAAGAACAGTTGAGTTTTTCACCAGGAAAGGCTGATGATGGGAAGACAAAGAAGTGAAGTAACTTATTTGAACAACTTCATTTACCCAGTTGCATAACTTGTTTTGAACTGATTTGTATTAGCACTGGGACCCTGTTTATACATTAAGCTATACGTGATTGGCTCCTAGGGGTCTTTCATAACGATTTCATTGAAGAATGCCTTACTGAAGCAGTCATGTGCCAGTAGATGTACTATGTTTGCAAACTGATAAAAATCTGTCCTCTGGCCAGCACTGTCTTTCCAGTCACCGTACTTATCTGGGAGTTAAAGATTAAAGGATTTTTGTCTGTAAAGCAAACTGTGGCCTGTCAAATGTGATCCTTGAGGTACACGGGGAAACTGTTCTCTCTCTCAGTTAAACTGCAACTGTCTTCAATGTTATGTCCACCCTGTCAGCACAAAACAATGTTTTACATTTTTACTGCTTGAATGAATCAAGGAAATTTTTTTCCTCGGGCTCTTTCAATTTATTATTTAGATTAGTGGATCACTTTTTCTTCAAAGCTTTTCTCTACAGTTTTGCTTCCACTCACTTTCCCACAGTAGTCTTGTTTTTGTTTCAGTCAGGCAACCCAAACTAAACCATGCTTACTGGAGACCCAAATCCTTTGTGTTAGTTAGCTTTCAGTCATTATGACAAAAATGCCTTGGATAAATTAATATCTACAAGAATAAAAGTTCATATTATTCTATAGATCAGAAGATTCCACCCATAGTCACATAGTCTTCCATATGCCTTTGGGCATTTTACATGGCACTACTACTAATGGTAGGATAACATGCAACGAAAAAAAATATTCTACACACAGCATCCAGGAAGCAAAAACAGGGACAGAAGTGGGCCAGGTTGCAATAGCATTCTCAACTGCATGCTGCCAATGACTTCACTTCTTTCCATTAGTCCCCACTTCCTGAAGGTTCTGCCATTTTTTCAGTAATACCATGGACTGATATGCAAGCTTTTAACATGTGGGTCTGTGAGAATACTAACCCAAACCGTATCATTTTTCTTTGTCCATGCCCAAAGAGCACCTTCTTGTTTATATACTCGCTGGATGATTTTATGTCAATTTGATGCGGGCTAAAGTCATTTGAGAGGAGGGAACCTCAATTAAGGAACTATATCCACAAAATTGGTCTGTAGGCAAGCCTATAGAACATTTTCTTAATTATTGATTGATTGTTGTCATTCCTCAACTGTTGGTCCTGGGTTCTATAAGAAATAAGAATGAGCAAGCCACAAGAGAGCAAGCCGAAAAGCAGTACCCTTCCAGGCTCTCTGCATTAGCTTTTGCTTTCAGGTTCTAGCCCTTGGAGTTTCTTTCCAGAATTCTTTCAATGATACACCACCATGTAGAAGGGTAAGCGAAATAAACCTTTTCCTCCCAAATTTGCTTTTGTCATGGGGTTTCATCGCAGCAATAGAAGGTAGTACAGATGAGACTTGATAGGCAGAGGTCACATATTAGAGGAGGAGGGCTCCCCTTTTGGATGACTAAAGGAGGGAGGGAGGGAGGGAGAGAGGGAGGGATGGAAAAGGGACGAGGGAGGAAGGGTCAGATAGAGAGTTGATGAGGGAGGGAGCTACAATTGGGATATAAAGAATTCAAACTACTCCCCTTGATGGGGAGGCCTGGTGGCACTCAGAGGAAGGATAGCAGGCTACCAAGAAGAGACTTGATATTCTATGAGCATATACAGGGGGAAGAGGTCCCCCTCATACACAGACCTACGGGAGGGGAGTAAGGGGAAAATGGGAGGGAGGGAGGAATGGGAGGATACAAGAGATGGGATAACAATTGAGATGTAATGTGAATAAATTAATAAAATATATTTAAGAAAAGGATATGTAACAAACAAACAAACAAGAAGAATTCAAACTGCAAAACAAGCAGGTAACTTATATTGCTAAGCCCACTACATGGAAATAGCTCTGAGACTGCCTGAGACATGAATGTATATGCATAGACAAGGCTTCTTATTGGTCACAGAATCCCTCTGGCTTATTATTAGATGCCATTCTTAATATGGTGTGAATAAAGATTAGCAGATGTCTTTGTTCTGCTCATACTAAGATCAGAGAACAAGCCTTAATTCTTTTATGCATCATGTACATCTCATATGTTTATAATTCTAGGACTGTATAATGCTTATGACACTTTATGTTTTTAGAACAAAAGAGCCAGACACTGAAGCTGGATCAGACCTAACTATGATTTATACATATCAACAAACATCGTCTACGTCATAAGTTCTGCTATTCATCCATTCTCTAAATATTACTTTCATATTATATAGGAACAGTTCTTTCTTTCTGTGCCTTGACTAAAATTACAATTTTCTTATACCTAATACTTGATGCTGTGAAACTATCTGGAGAAAACACATAAAACAAGCAAACAAACAAATAAAAAACCCACATGGCAGCTGGGCGTGGTGGCGCACGCCTTTAATCCCAGCACTCGGGAGGCAGAGACAGGTGGATTGCTGTGAGTTCGAGGCCAGCCTGGTCTACAAAGTGAGTCCAGATGGCCAAAGCTACACAGAGAAACCCTGTCTCGGAAAAAAAACCCACATGACATTTGTCTTGACAATAATGTTTTAGAAGTGACCCTAAAAGCACTTATAATAAAACCAAAATTGTACAAATGAAATTATATGAAACAAAAATGCTTTTGTAAAGGAATAGAAAGCACTCTAAAAGAAAAAATAAGAGTGGGGTGGATGTAATCCAGGTCATTTATATGCAACTGTGAAAATATAATGAAAAAAGTTTTTTTCTATACTAATATATGATAATAAAAATGTAAAAACATCTAAGTGATTTTTAAAAGTGGAGACAATATTTTCAAACTATACCCAAAGAGTTAATGCCCAAAATGTATAAGCGATCAACTTGATACCGAAAAAGAAATAAGAGAGAAAATTGGGAAAGAAAAAAATCAGAGCATAGGAAATAGGTTAAAGAAGAACTTATATAAACATTTTTCTAAATGCAGCACCCCAATAACCAAAATATGTGTTCAAAAAACTGCATATCACTGGTCATTAGGAAAATGCATATTAAAATCACAATGGCATATCACTTTATACCTGGTAGAATTTCTGTCACCAGAAAAGAGGCAAGCATCAGTAACGATATAAAGGAAAAGTAAATTTGTTGTGCAATGCTGATCAGAATGTACCTTACTAAAGCCATTATGCATTGCAATTAAAAATTAAAAGTGAAACTACCATGTAGTTCAGGAATCCTTCTCCTAGGTATATATCCAAAAGAAAAAATAAACACTGTATCAATGAAATGTTACACCGTTGCATGTTTACTATAGCACTGTTCATAATACTTAGTCCTGTGGAAGATGAGTAGGGTAAAAATGAATGTATATGTCACTTACATACACTGAGTAACACCATTTCACCAAGAAAGAAAGGAGGGGGGAAGGGAGAGAGACAGGGAGACAGAGAGGCTGGTGGGGGGGGGGGGAGTGCAGGGAGAGAGAAATAAAGAAGGAAGGAAGAGTGGAAAACGGATGAAGCCAAGTAGGAGGGACATTCCTGTGTCTCAGTACTAGGCCCAGTTAAAGGAGGAAGGAGTATCAGAGCCAAAGGGCAGTTTGCTTAGTAATTGTCAGTTTGACACAAACCAGAGTTATTTAGGGAAGAAGAAACCTGAAATGGGGGAAATGCCTCTATAAATTGGCTTGCAGGCAAGGTCATGGAGGCTTTTTCCTGATTAACAATTGATGAGTCAGGGCCCAGCTCATGATGGGCAGTTCTAGTCACTGGCCAAATGGTACTGGGTTGTATGAAAAAGCAAGCTGAGCAAGTCGTGGAGAACAATCTAGCAAGCAGTGTTCCTCCACGGCTTCAGTTTCTGCGTCCATGTTTCTGGCCTCAATTTCTTCTCCTGACTTCCTGTTATGATGGTTCACTGCTTTGGGCCATGGTCTTTATCACAGAAATAGAAACCAAAATAACAACAAACTAGGACACTAGGCTATGCAGAAACCTGTCTCAAAAACTCGCACACACATACAAAAAAAAAAACAAACAAAACCAAAAAAAAAAAAAAAAAAAAAAAAAAAAAAACCCAACCTAACAAACAAACAAAAACCCTGGCCTTTATAACAGCATGCAAGTTAGAAGAAATATGTCAGGAACAGAAATAAAAACCATGTGTGTTAAACATGTATGTATAATTTTTTTTTTAAAAGTCAGACTCAAGAGTAGAAAATAAAGTAGTAGTTAACAGAAGACAATTAGGAACATAGAGATTGGGAAGATGTGTGTTTAAAAAATAGACAATGGTAAAAAGAATAAGTTTTGTACATTTGCACCACAAAGCAACAATAATGTGTATATTCTGTGGTATACACATATTTTAAAATATTGTATGTCAGAACTAAATTGTATTATTATATTTGGTAATTGATAATAATTATTATGGGGAAATGCAGTCCGTAGAGAAGAACTGTCCATTTGTGCTGATGTTATTACCTAGCACAGTTTAGTGTAGGGTAGAGAAAAATCAGGAGGAGAAGTAGCAGGATTCCCTGACTGAATGGGAAAACAAGGTGCCTGGCACTCGGTCCACCGTTCTCACTCCGTCCTCTTTCTGTGGAGAACACTATTCACTTGAAATAGAAACTATCCAAATATTCCTTGTTGGCCAATCTCTCTCCAATAAGCTCAAGACCCGTGTCTTCCTGAATGCGTGAAGTGAATCTCAAATTGAACATATGCCAAAGTTCACTTGGATTGTCACCCTCGGTTCTGTCCCTCCCTGGGGCACCGTGGTTCAAGGCTACTAACCAGTAGACACCCCCCATGTCTTACTCTCTTCATAGTTAATCAGCAAATGATGTCTATGCTTTGTCTCCTTCTCTACCAACTGGCCCGGACCAGAGTCACAGATGGACTCTTTGCCGTTGACTACTCACACTCACTGTTGGTTTTTGCTTATTTCTCTTGTTTCCCTGCAATCTTGGTCTCACAGCACAGTTAGATGGACAAAGGAACCCCTCCTGTATCAACTCTAAAACATCTTATGTGTCCTCGGGGGTCCTTTCATCTTGGGCTACCTCTTCTTCCTAATCAAACTGACCTCTTTCAGTTCCTTAGATGAGTCTCGATCATCCATAGGCAGATTATTTCACAGCTGTTTTTCTTTTTGCTTACATTGGTCTGTGTGTATCTCTACACATGGCTGAAACTTCTGGCTTTGACTTTAAGTGTTAACTCAGAAGTGTATTTGCAGGTTCTGCCAGCAGCTCCTTGCTTTGTCTTCCAGTGCGTTTCTCCCCTCCCCGGTCCAACTCATAAGTTCTGTGCAGGGAGCACACCTTTATGTTTTACACACCTTTGTCAGGATCACCTAATACAATATCTGCCACACGCTAACAAAGTACACTTTTAGGAGTGGAGAGATGTGTAAGTGGTTAGGAGTACTGGCTGTTCTTGCAGAGGACCTGGGCTCAATTCTGAGCATCCACATGGCAGTTCCTGACTGTCTGGAACTCCAGTTTCAGGGGAACCAACACCCTCACACAGACACACAAGCAAAATACCAATGCAAAAACATAAAATAAAAGCAATTATTTTAAAAATACATTTAAAATATCACTTAAAATTTGTCAATTTTATGCAGCTATATAGGCCTTAAAAGGAATATCTAATGAGGAAACAGGGTTCCACTGCATTCCTGTGAAAGTTGGCATTTAAGCATAAATAAATAAATAAATAAATAAATAAATAATTGCTCAGAATTAATACTTATGTCAATGAATGCCAGGAAGGCAGGAATCAGCCACTAAGCATTGGTAGGTCTGGCTCACCAGCCTGTTAAAATTTTAGTCCTGTTTGTTGGTTTATCTGATTGCTGTAAAGGTTAAAATCACAGTGCTCAGATATGGTAAAAGTGAGGATAGACTAAAAAATAAATTATTTCAGTAATTCCCTAAAAGCCACTCCTCTCACCTGAACCCTTTTTTGCAGAGTAATGGAGAAGCTGGGGAGGCACTGATTGCTAAGACTGTGAGAAGCTGGGGAGAAGCTGACTGCTAAAGGGAAGCCCTGAATAAGGCTGATGCCAGGGCTTTATCATCAGCTGAAAAACACATCCTCACATCCTACTCAGAGGCCTACTCATGCATTTGCACAGAGATCTACTGGTCCCTGGTTAAAAAAAAAAAAAAAAAAAAAAAAAAAAAAAAAAAAAAAGCTGTGGCCTTCAAAGCTGATTGATTTCAACAGTAGAACAGAATGTGAAAATTCTAAAATTTCCCCAAATGTTAATATAACTTCTTAAAGCTCCGTCCCACATTCCAGAAGATATCTGCTGTAAATATTAAATGAGATTATCTGTTCTTAGCATTAAAATTTAGCACACAAAGATCTTTTTTAAACATTTTAGAATAATTTCATCATTCAAAAGAAAATTCCCAATCAATATTTGGCTACCTTTGAGGAATCTGGAAAGCTTCCATTACTGGGTCATGATGAGGATCAACTCACCCACTTTCCTTCTGCTTTTGAAACCAAATCTCGAAAATATTCCCATTCATTCATTTTTCCATTCAAAAAAAAAAAAAAAAAAAAAAAAAAAACCACCAATCCGGCTAAGTCTATTCTCCTTCTCAGTTGGCTTGAAAATTGGTACAGCCATGCAACAGGACAATCATATTATGAAATAAGCCCATCCGCACCTAAGCTTAATATACATGGAACAAAAGACTGGGATGGCAGAAGTGTAAACCAAGCCTAAGAGTAGCGCACATGTACTTGCAGCACACAATGTAAGCTGGCGATTGTTTGTTTTTCTGACCGTTTCGATTTCTGAGGGTGTCACTACAGCACTCAAAGGGGTGATAACAAATTGCTTCTACAAAAAGCTGACGGCTGAAACTGTCATAAACTGATGCCTGAGACTAACACAAAAGATCTGCCCTGTGGCCAGAGGGTAGAAACCAAAGATGCTGACCCTCAGAACAGTGGAAGCTGAGAAATTTATTAAGATTATACTCATTTTTGAGATATGAAAGTTACTGTACTGATCAGTGGTGGGATATGTATGTATGTTAAATAGAGTTTCTTGTTAATTTTTTAAAATTCAACTGTCTCCTTTAGATGATAGTTTGAATCTTTATAAATAGGATTAACTAGTTTATTCCTATGAATGACTCAAAATACTGTTAAAAAAAGAAAAACAGGAAAATACACAGAAAGCAACCCAGGATATAATTTGTAAGAGCATTCTAGTAAAAAAATGTTACATCAAATTATGTAACTGAAGAGGTAGCATGTAGAATAGGTCATTTTCCCAGTTTATCATTTACACCCCCATGTATTACACATCCTCCCAGGCCAGGGTTAAATTCTGAATACCAAGTGAACATACCATGCTGTGTTCTCAGGAAGTTTAGGATAGACAGGTAACAAGATAATGTCATTGAAATAGGTAGAAATAAGAGATACTTCAAGGATATGTAATTGCTAAGTGACTGCAAAACATCCTAGACTGGAAATAGCCCATACAGGAAATAGAGAAAGATTGCCCAAACTTGATGCAATTGACAATAGCTAACTATTTAGATGACAGCAACAAGACTTAGATACCTGAATTACCTTTCAAATGAGGTGACAGCTACCTTCCTTATGAGTTTCTCTTTAGCATGGTCATAGTTACGTTATTAGTCTGATACTGACGAGGTCATATTGTTTACATAGAGAGGAGCCAGAGTCTTACAACTGAGAAGGAAGGTTGTCCTTTTTACCTAATTTTTCTCATGTAATTTTTAGCACAACATCTACAGAGCAATCCTCTGGGCACAGCGCCACTCAAGGGCTTTTAAGTCTATTTCAAGAGCAGCAATCACAAGCCCCTCAAACAATTTATTCTTTCAAAGGAGTATTGCATCCTTTTGTTTTCACACACACACACACACACACACACACACACACACACACACACACACAATGTAAACAAATGTGTCCTCAGTTCTGGGTCTTCCCTGCATGCCTCAACCTCCACTTCTCTGGAAGTTAGTGGAAGAAAACTGTACAGCAGTTTCTCTTTTCTCTTCAGATGCTGGTGAATGGCTCTACCCCTGGAAATTTTTCAGACTCTTTGGAAAAACAGCAAATGACATAAATCCAGAATACATTAGTAGGTAGAAGATTTACACACTCCTTCCTTTACTTTGGCATATGTGCGTAAAACATTGAGACACTGTAAAGTCTAAGAAAATGGAAATCATAATTTGAAATAACTATCTCGTTCTGCAGCATCCAGTCCCATTTATTTACAGTGATTCTCTCAGTCACAGCCAGGAGCACCATTAAGTCTTTCTGAACTTGGAAATGACTCCACACCACAGCACACCTATGTGTTTCTATTCCTTTCACATGTGTTTCAGTGGGTTGAGCAGTAGGATCACGGAAGACTTGGTCCTTGCTGCCCCAGGTGTATGACTATAAATTAGATTGTAGGGACACAGATACGTATACAGGCATTTAGACAGCTGTGCAAATGCTGATCAATGAAGAATACATAACATCTCGAAAGGTTAGTAACTATGGGTGTTGCAGGGAAAATGAAATTAAAAGTGAAATGGAAAGCCTTTGGGCCAGTAGAGGTGGCAGTGGCTTGGAGACCTGTAAGGTTGGCAGCCTTCTTGCTTTTAAAAAGAAAACTGTGCATGGTATATAATCACTTATAAGTGAATATTAGCTCAACATAATGACTCCACCCAATGGGGCATCAGGACAGATTCTAGGACGTGCAGCGAGACTCTGGGTGCAAATAGCTGAGAGTTGTGTGGAAGAGTTGGGGGAATGGAAGGACTGAGTGGGGGGGCGGTGTCAGGAGCTGCACAAGGAGACTATCAAGGCTGAAAGATCTGAACCCAGGGGGTGGGGCTACAGGGACTGATGCACCAACCAAGAGCAGTGCAAGCAGACCACCTAGACCCCCTGTTTGGGTGTAGTCAATGCACAGTTCTATCTCCATGTGGGGAAGGGGGTGTGGGGGCCTGCCTCTGACAGACCTCTGGTGCTGGGGATTTCATCACTGCCCCTTGGCAGAGAGGCCCTGTGGGAACACTGAGGAAGGGGATGCAGACTGTCTGGATGGGACCTGATATGCTGTGATCATATGGTGGGGACGGAGGAGCCCACTTGTCAGAGGTCTAGGGGAGGGGAATAGATCGAATGGGGAAGGGTGGGAACAAGAGGGGGGATTACAATCCAGATGTAATGTGAATTAATGATGATGATGATGATGATGATGATGATGATGATGATGATGGTTGTGGTAGTGGAGGTGATGATGGTGATGAAAAGGAAATCTCAACAGAAGCCAACAGAGGACTAGGATACCATAGTGCATGCTTCTGTTTGTAGAAGAGGTCCGATTCCTTTTTATAAAGGTTTACTTTACTTACTGCTTTAAGCAAAAGATTAGACTTTCTTTTTTAAGCAATTAGACAAATTGCAACCTTGTATGATGACTAAGAAAAGGAAATGTAGAAGATTTGGAGAGCTGGTTTAGCTGTTAACAACACTTGCTGGCTCTTCAAGAGGACCCAGTTTCAATTGCCGCCACCTGTAACAGACAGCTCACAATTCTTCCAGGCAATATGGCATCTTCTTGTGGTCTCCATAGGGACCTGCATGTACCTTAGGCACATGCATACCCACTGACAGATAGATACACATACATAAAATAAAATATCTTAAGACACTTAAAGTAATGTCTCTGAAGCCCCCCCCCTTCATTCCCAAGAAGCTTGCTAAATCGAGAGAACAATTGAAAGCATACAAACAGAATGCCAGATAAAGGCTATCTGGAGGGCCATGAACTCCCACCCATGTATGCAGGGAATTTGGGGCAAACTCGTGTTATCTCGAAGACAACCTGCTTCCTGCACAGATGCCAAGTTATATATTTCTTCAAGTGCTGGTCATCTAAGGCAAACTGAGCTAATCATGTCATTTCTTATTTATTCTAACCTTTAAAACCTCCTCCCTGCAGTAATTAGGTACAGTAAAACTCATTAGATAAAGGGGCCACTGGACCTTCGCTGTGGATGTGCTTGCTACTCCAACTCTTGCTATGCTTTCCTGTCTGGCCATTGCTACTAGATGACTTGGGGGAAATTCCTGTCTAACCCTCCACCTCTCTGCTCTGTCCAGACACCACTGGGCATTTAATCCCATCAGTAAGTCTATCCCCCACATTCATCTCATGTCTTTGATCAGCCTTGTCTCACAAATAAATGGTCAACTCTATCCAAATAATGTACTGAAACTGCTAAACAAAACAAAACCTGCTGAGTTATTCTATCAATTTCAGAATCAGACATTTTATGGGAACCTTTTACTGTTGCCCTAACTAACGGCTCTGGGTTTTTGTTTTGTTGTTGTTGTTGTTGTTGTCAAATATACAGAAAATACCACCTTGAATGACTTTCAATGTTTCTTTATGGTTAGGGTTTACATGATAGCATTCCTCACTTCCAGAATAAAGATTGGACTGTACTTCTGTCACAAAACACTTTATTTTTTATTATGTGTATACATGATTGTGATGTGTGTGTGTGTTTATGTGTGTGTGAAAGAGAGAGAGAGAAAGAGGGAGAGAGAGACAGAGACAGAGAGAGACAGAGACAGAGAGAGAGAGAGAGAGAGAGAGAGGAGAGAGAGAGAGAGAGAGAGAGAGAGAGAGAGAGAGAGAGAGAGGAGAGAGAGAGAGAGAGAGAGAGAGAGAGAGAGAGAGAGAGAGAGAGAGAGAGAGAGAGAGAGAGAGAGAGAGAGAGAGAGAGAGAGAGAGAAAGAAAGACCAGCTATGTGCTTATGATGTGGAGGTCAAAGGACATCTCCAGACATCATCCCATACCTTCTACTTTGTTCAGGACAGGGGCTCTATTCTTCATCACTAGATCTGCCAGGTGGCTGGTAAACAGGCTTTCGAGGCTCTACAGTTTTTCAAGGTCTCCAGTCCTCATCTCACCATAGGATCACTGGAACTAGAGAAGCAAACAGTGGGGCCAGGCTTTACAAGTGTCCTGGGAATGGGAACTCCCGCTGCCATTCTTGTGAGGTGTGCACTTTACCCACTAGTCATTTCCCAGATCTGCTCATTTTTTTTCAGTGATCACAGCCAAATTTACGTCACTAAAGAAAAGGACAATGATACTTTATTTTAACAAGCCCAATTCAAGGTATCTACGTACAGAAGACCATAAATAATCTATTTCACTCCAAATTTTGTATCTAGACATCTAAATATGTATGTATATGTGTGAATGTATAGAGAGAATCAGAAGTATTTAAAAATTACTTTTTCTGACATAAATGCAAATTGTATTTAAAAACTATACACAATTTTCTAGTAGAATATTCTAATAGACTAAGAACTTGAAAGGAATTCTTAACAGCAAAATGTGGAAAGAGGCCCCGTTTTGGAAAGACTTTCACTTGTTTACTATTCAAGATTACCATAAGCGCGAATCCTGACAACACCATGCCTAAAATAGCCAGCAAGGAGTCCTGCAGCACAGCACGCTCCTGAGAGCTTGCTCATCAGCTTTCTGACTCACAGATCTGCCATGGCTTTGCGTCATCAGTCTAAAGCATCTTCTTCTAAAAATAATTCATGTCCAAGCATGGGCCTTGAGAAGGAAATGAAAAGGCATAGCATATTGTTTCAGAATCCACCACCCTGTTCACTCGTATACACATTCAAGTGGCGAATGAAGCCACTGTAATTGCCAGTGAGGTCCTTATGGATTCCTTCCATAAGGTGTCCCCCTGTAATCGCTGCTTAGCATTTCTCTCTGGGAGTGACTAGAAAGCTTGTAGTAAAGCTTCATTCTTTCATGAGGACTTGGTCACATTTCTCCATAAATATCATCCTTCCATTTAAACATCAAATTATTAAAATTAGAGGCTAAAAGGTTCTGCTCAGAAGTGACTAGCCTGTCATATAAAAGCTGGTGGGGTGCAAAGCATTATATTTATTTAGTTATCTGAAAAACATGCCATCTACTATGTTTTCTATTTTTGCTGAGGAGCTAATTATATTTATCTGCTTAATCACATTCAACGATCTGTAAAGTACAGGGAGTTTGACATCTCACACTAGAGAAAGTGCTCAGAACAAATAAAACAATAGGAATAAAATGGGGGAAAAATCTTAAACAATAACCAAAGAATGGAAAACCTCAGGTTAACTAAAATGGGTATTTAGGTTTTTTGGTTTCGTTTTGTATTTATTTATTTATTTATTTATTTATTTATTTATTGATTTAGAATCAGATGTCACTGTGTACTGCAGGCTGTTTTGAAACTTGCTTTGTATCTCACCTTAGCCTCAAGATTACGGTTCTCTTGCCTTGGCCTCCTGAATGCTTGAGCCCTAGGCATGTGTTAGCGTACATGGCTGTCTCTGATTTTCCAACATGCAAAGCAAATTTCTATTGGTGCATCAACAAAGGGATTAGAGGACCCCATCACACCTGTAGAGAATCTTCTGAGTCCCTGTGTGCCAGCAGCTGTGGGCTAGTGGTGTGGCTCAGTGGTGAGAGTACTTGCCTAGCATGCACAGACAGAGCCCTCCCAGCCGTGGTCTAGGGCTGTGCCTCTGCAGGAGAGCACACGCCTGGCTGCACAGTGCTCAGGCAGCATTTTTCACTTAAGCCAGTCTTTGATTTACTGCAATATTTTGCTTATAGAGTATATTTTCCTCAATCCTCACAGTCAAGAACCACTGTTTTCCTTTCTTTGGTTATTATTGCTAAATTGCTAATTAGTACCCTCTACTAGCTTGTTTTCATTTTGCTCTGGAAACATTTGCAAATCTGTGATTTTCTTTGAGTTCCAAATTTCACAAGTTTCTTGGCTCTATAAGTCTAAAGCCTTGCTCTGCCATTCTTTGGTTAATAGGAAATTTAATTTTTTAAAATATTAATTTACTTGTATGTTTTCTTTTGTCTACATTCTTTCAAAAACTATAAAAATATAAGAGTTACTGAATTGGCCTATCAATTAATTATCATATCAGATTCATATTTCTCAAATTCTTATTCTATGCCTTACAGGTTTACCTATTTTATATTTAAGAACAAAGCATTAATTTAGTATACAAACTTTCTATTGTTTTTTTTTTCATCTCTGTTATTTTGAGAGAAGGTGTTTATAGTAAAAAAAAAAAAAAAAAAAAAAAAAAAAAAAAAAAAAAGCTTGCTTGGTTTTAACAGTTGTCATTTAAGGTTTTTTTTTTTTTTTTTTTTTTTTACTTCTTTTTTAAAGTAACTGATATGGACCCAAATCTCTCTGAGAATGCGGCCAGTTCCTGTTTTTTACTTTAAACCTGTTTGGTTTTTCTTATTGTTGCTGTTTTGCTTTTATTTCTGTCTTTTTATTAGTTCTTTGAGAATATTGTTCAATGCATTTTGATAGTTTTTACACTTTGCCTCCATTCCCCCTCTTTAACCACCCAACTCTGTGTCTTTTCTTTTAAAACCAATCAAGTACATTTTATATCTATCAGGTGCTGACTATATACTCTTGGATTTGTGGCCATCACTGGAGCATTATCAACCTATTGGAATCCTTATCCATAAAGAAAACTCCCTCTCCCAGAACCTATCAACTACCAATAGCTCTTTAGATTGGGATGGGAATTCCTGCCTACTTCCTCCTCCTATACTTGCCTTTTGTTCGTGTCTTGAGTTCATGCAGGTCTTGTGTGTGCTGTCACAACCACTAAGAGTTTATATATGTGCCACTGCCCTGCTGTGTCTGGAAAACACGCTTTCTTTGTGGTCATATGCTGCCTTTGGCTCTTACACTATTTCTTCTCCCTCTATCACAATGATCTCTGTATCTTGGGAGGACAGGGTTAAGATAGGTGTCCTGTTAAAGGCTCAGCATTCTGCTGTCTCGTGTTCTCTGTGCTTTGACCAGTTCCAAAGTCTGAAAATTCTATTCCATCCCAGTACAAAAGAAACAAGGTTCACTGCAGCAGAATCTTCGCAATAGAGGGAAATGATTGTGTTTGACTCTGCATACAGGATAGATTAGTTAATTGTAGCACAGAAGCTGGGTGGTAGTGAAGGGTTGGAAAATTCTACAAGGAAGAATGGTAGGAGGGCAAGAAGGTAAATAGTTTCTAGCTGAATCAACCTAATGGGATTCTTGATTAAAATGCCTGGAAGTGACTGTCCAGCACTTGAGGAGGATCCGAGGGTAAAGGCCCTTATTAGGTGTCTGTTGGTCAGATAGTGAGAATAGGAGGCTCTAGTAAGGCTATTCAATATACTGTGGGTTTTACAGTGAAATTTATGGATGAGTCCATAAGGTTTAGAGCTAGCTAAAGTTTTGCCAAGGAGTTAATGTTTGTCAGAAAATAAGCAAGAGTTGTCAGCTGCTAGGAGTCATTTAAGATGTATGGCTAGGGCGAATGCGGGTAGACTGCCCAGAGGTCAACACTGTTGCTCAGGAAACGGGTTTCCATGTACTTTTTATTTTTCTAATTTGAGAGTTACTTCTTCTTAAGTTCCCCTGTATAAGGATAGAGCCCCAACAAGCCTAAAAGAAAGGTCTGTTCTCTCAAGTGACTAATGTCACAATGAATTGCTAGCTCGACTTGTGTCCTCTACTTAATCGCTTTTAAAAGATGCTCTTTGTTTTGAGCGAGAGACTAAGCATCGTTGCTGTCACTCACCAGTGGGAGAGGCCATAGGGAAGCAGACTGATCCTGTTAGCTTGCAAACTAAGTAATGATTCTGACTGCTACTGTCCAAGCTTCCTTTCCTCCTGTCTCTATTTCTGCCTTTTCTGAAATGGAGCCTTTCCTATCATATCTAAGAAATATGCTTTAAGCATAGTGGGCACTTCCTGGGTCTCTCTAATCTGGATTAATTATCAGCAAGATTATGTTCTCCATCAATAATTCAAAATTTAAAATTTATTTCTATTAGTAATGTCATTTTCTATTTGCAGTGGAACAACTTTCTCATATTTTAGAATAATTGGAGGGGAGGGAGCTGAACCTACGTGATAGGCGACTTGAGCTCTTAGCTGGAGCTTAGACGTAACTCTTCACTTGGACTGTGGACCTGCAAAGCATCTGTTATCTCCTGTACATTTAAATATTTATTTAAAGAATTTACCCTACTCTAAATGTCCTGAAATGTCTAATTATTAATCTTTGGAAACCTTCCACTCTTACTGAGACAATTACAAAAGTACAAAAGCCAGATTCATAGAGATTCTTTTTCATGAGCTGTAATAGCTTCCACATGCATGAAAGTCAGTTAAATTCAGTCCTGGGCAGAAACTAGTAGCTGTAGCATGGATTTTTTAATGCTGCTATTAAGATTAAAGTGGTGGGAAGTTCCACTGATATTTATCTCCTAGAAATAATAATAAGTAGACTTTTAAAACTTTTTAAATTTAATTTATTTTTAAAAGTATATCTGAAGTCCAAAGAAATCTAAACAATAGAGATCACATATTATAGTACATAATATATTTAGGACAGATTATGCATAATTGGATTATATGCCAATTTATCTAAATAAAACCCAGTGGTTAAGCTCTTTTACCATCTACAAAACTGTCTTTCTAAAGCAAAGACGTCTGTGTGTTTTGTCTGGACCTCCTGACTTGGAGTCTATCTGACCTTCCATGTGGAGGCAGTCTCCTGTCACTTTGCAGTCACAAAGAATGAGCAGCTCAGCCTTTTTCTGCTTGCACTGGAATCACAGGAAGTGCTCTTTGAGAGACAGTTATCCTGTGTGTCTCTCTCTCTTCTGTTATTTAGGTTTAATGCTTTTAAGTAATGTGACAGTAAAGTGCGGTTGGGTTTTCTATATTCTCCCATTCTCACTCAGAGAGGCGGTAGGTACTTTTCTTTTGTTTCTTAGTGAAGATTATTTTATTGGCTCCATTTTTAAATACAGAAATATATGCATTACTCAAAACTTTTACCTTTTTCTGTTTCTAACATGCATTAAATCTCCTTTCACATGCCTTAGAAGGTATTTTAAATCTTATCTAAGCACAAATTCACTGTGAGATTAACTCTAATTCCCATGATAGGCTAGTAAAATTAAAACCAACATGGGACAGCAATCATTTTAGATTTTCTGATGAAAAAGGCAATTATATCAGTCAGATCGTATAGACTTTGTGGGTCATAAATGATCCATTTCACCAACATAAATTAAATTAGATGTAGGTTGGGTGATGTAACTGATACAAATGGTAGCTGTGGCGTGTGAGATACAGAAGTGCTTCAGTGGGTGGATGTGAGTCGAGGATACCCAGTGCCAACGCCGAGGAAAGGATGCTGCTCTTAGGATCTGAGTTTCAATTTTGCCCACTTCAGGACCTGATGGCATTTTATTTTTCAATCTCGAGTATTCAAGTGAAATGGTTGGTTTGTATTTATCAGAATTAGAGTACTGTGAATAAATTCTGTGAATGTCCAACTTACTCAATTGGTCTGGAAAAAATTTTTGATGTTTGCTAATCGATGAATATTGGGATGATGCTTCTACAAATGACTGCCTCGCTCTTTCCCAGATGGAAGAGTAGAAAGGTTAAAGTGTGAAAGTATTCAGATTAAAGTGCTGGGGTGATTTTCATATCTTTTTATAAGGGCATAATAACTATTGAGTAACTGGTAAAATAAATTCATATTTAGCAACCTACTTTACTTTTAACAATAAACTAAATGATTTTTAAAATTTTTTTTCTGAAGCAAAATATTTATCAGTAGTTAAAAAAAACTAAATGATTTATTAATGGTACCAAACAGCAATTATTGCATACAGTCATTTCAGCCCTCTGATTAGATTGTCCCTCCCAGGAAAACTAAGACATATTAACTGATTAGTTCATATGATTTCTTCTAGTAGTTTGGATACTAGTCATCTACTAGACTGTAGAATTTTGTATTGTTTATTTTTATATCATCTGTCTCTAGTGGGGTTCAGGGATTACTAAATGATCCGTATTTCTTTTTTAAATTTAAATGAATTGTATTGCCTTGAAAAAAACCACAGTCCAATTAAGAAGTTTAGGTAAATTCCTGGCTCCATCAGCTGCTAAACATGGTATTACCTGGAAAAAATGTTTAGAAATATTAACTTCACAAAGCCTATCATTTCATAGGATAAACTCCATTTAAAAAAAACACAGCCCAACATTTGAGCTTTGATGGTCACACGCTGCCTTATGGGTCAGGTTTAGAGTTCTGAGACTGTGAAAGTTGAATTTGTCTCTTCCTTAAGTTTTCCCTCAGACCTTTCTGTTCTTGGCTTGATACCTCCGTGTATGTAACATGGCATCTCTGAGGTCCATCATCCAGGCACTGGGTAGTTAATCTCTGTCTCCATCTAAGCTAAGGAACCAAATACTATACTGTGTTCAATTAGCACCAACTTAACTCAGGGTAAAGTTCTTAGTGATTTCCCTGCCAGTGCTTGTCATCCAGATCTGATGTTCTCACACTTGACTTTGGCAGTGATCCTAGCACTTATGCAACAAACACACAAAGGCACTACCTCTGAGCATGCCATTCGTGAGCATGTGCAAATACACTATGAACCCTTTCTCTTCAGCATACCTCCCTCCCCAACAAAGCTACCCAGTCAGTAAAATAGCTCAATAAATGTTTACAGAATCAATTATTATTAGGCAAATTGACATTTAGTAATAACTAAGTGTGGATTTTGATGTGGATTGAAGACACTGCTCTTGAACAAAGCTTTCACTTGAACTCATCTGCTTTTGCCTCTTGAGCACCTGTTTCCCCAAGGGTGAGGAACACAACCATATACCCTTTACTTTTCTAGATTAGAGGCACAATATACTTGCTTCTTTTTTAAAAAGTATGTTATGTTTCTTTTTTAGCTTATACATATTTATTATTACACATGAGTAAAATAAACTACACACAGCAGGGAGAATGAAGAGACAATCAGGAATTATATAAATGTTACATTCATAGTGATTTGGCCATTTGTATTTGGCAAACTTGAAGTAAGCATCTTTCTTATCTTCCTAGGTCTAATAGATAGATATGATTCTATAGATACATGAGGTAAAATAGTTAAATATGGTCTTCAAACACCTCAGAGACCTATAGAATAGGACATTTAAAGATGTTTTTATTATTCTAAAGATTCTCTGACAACAAGACAACTCCTAACAACACCCAGCCTGCCTCAAAGAAGAAGATGAGCATCAAAGAACCTCTTTATGGAGTTGGCTTTAAATGTGGCAAACCAGCCACCGGGCAAAATATCCTTGTTTCTGTCACAGACAGAAGTCTGCCTAAAAATGGGCAAGTTTAGATGCACGCAGAGTTGATGAGCAAACTCTGCCAAGACGGGGTAAGCAAGTCCTCAATAATTCCTGCCTCGCAAATATGTCTGTCAGATATATTGGGCCAGAAGGCTAAAGATGATGTTCCAAGGTTATAGAGACTGTTGGGTGACTGTTCAGGCAGTAAACTGTCTCAGTTGTTTTTTTATTTTGGAAGCTGCTAACCCACACTCCAGCTTCACTCAAGTATTTAAGTTTTAACCCTTCTCAAGTCTCTGATGTGTTTGAAGACCAGAGAGCTTAGTCTTTCAATTAAGCTTAGTATGTTAGGCATTAAAATGTTTTTAGATCAAGATAAATGTTTAAAGTTAATAGAGAGGAGATATGATAGATATTGATCCCCATTCAGAAATTTGGATCCAACAAGATAGACTTGCTTTTAAAGGATTTGGGGAGTTGTTTTCTTTTTCTTTGAAATGGGAACTTTGAAACAACAGCCAAATTAGGTAGAAGAAATTTTAAATTACCACCATTCTTAAACCACTTGTCAGCTGGAATGGTGAAAAAGTCTCGTCAAACTAAATCCTACAAAAGAGGAAGCCATTCATAGGGAAGAAGAGATGCAGCTTCTCTGACTTCTGTACCAGTAGAAAGAGGAAGAATCTACCATCAAAACAAATAAAATAGCTTAAACTTCAGGAACATTCAAATAGCAATGGAAAGACTAACAGAAGAAATTATAGGTTCATGAAAACCAACTCAAACAACAGACTGGCCTGCTTCTCAAAAACACCATCTCATGAGTTCCAGACATGATACAATAAATGTGAGGAGCATAGTTCAAAGTGACTCTGTGAGATGAGAAAAGACAGGAACTCTCTCCAACTCATTCCAGCCTTCATTGGATGCAGTGTGGCTACAATCTCAAAGCCAAACAGAATAGACAGAAACACCTGTAATGCAAAAGGTCATCAGTGTCTCCAAGAGCCTGTAGCTGAGCTATGGTACAGAGGCAGAATTGCTATAAAACCCATGACTTTGCTGTAAAACACAAAGATACCTCTGGAATCATGCTATGTTGCAAATGTTAAGTTGCCAGAGAGGCACTACAAACCACTTGCAATAAAAAGGTGGAATGGTCGAGTAGAAAAGTTGCAACAGGTGTGGAAAGAAATTTTGAGAAGTGCCAACTTTGATGAAAAACTAAAAGGAGATGATAGAAATTTAAAATACGTTACCAGAAATGAAGAGTTCACAGTTAAGTTTTAACAAGTGTATGAACATCAACATATCAATTCACTGATGCTAAGACGGGAGACTATGTCCAAACTGTAGCATAAAAGAGGATGGGAGGAAGAAAGTGAAGAAGGGGCATGGGGACATAGCTCAGTTGGTAGTGAGCTTGTTTAGTATGCAAGAAGACATGAGTTCAATCCCCAGCACTTGATAAAACTAGGTATGGTGGCACACAACTGCAGCCCCAGCACAGGGGAGGTGATGTAGGAAAATCCAAAAGTTCCAAGTCATCTTCATATGTACAGCAAATCTATGCCCAGCACTACATGAAACCCTTTCTTAAAACAGAGAAGAGGGGAAAGGGTCGGGGACGGGGAAGGGGAGGGGCAAGAGAGGTAATATCTGTAGGGCAGTAAAAAAAAAAAAATAGCATACATCATACATATAATGGTAGTTGCAAAGTAAAAGAAAAAAAAGTGAAGGACTTTGAAAATCAATATATCAAAAGTTTCCCAAATTTAAGAAAACAATAATACAGAGATACCATAGTATCAGTGAAAGCAAGTCAAAACGAACAGAACGATAACCCTTGCCTGAATATTTTCTATATAAGAACGCTGAAAACTGATGATAAAATACAGATCTTAAAGCACTCTGAGAGGATTCAGGAAGGGGCAAGTGTACTCAGCTACCAAGTAGTTGGGCCTGAACTCAGTCTCCACCATTGCGAATGTTGAAACAAAATTAAAGAGTCTAGTAGAGGGAGTGGAATACCAAGCCACCCACAGAAACTTTGACCCAAAATTTACCCTGCCTACAAGATGTGCAGCGATAAAGATAGAGCAGATGGAGGAGAGATTGAGGGAATGTCCAACCAATGCCTAGCCCAACCTGAGACCGACCCCATGGGAAAGACATCCCTCGACACTATTAAAAATACTCTGCTATATTTACAGACAGGAGCCTAGTAGATTTGTCCTCTGAGAGGCTCCATCCAGCAGTGCCTCAAAACAGATTCTGAGATTTACAATCAAACACTGGAGATGACAGATACCCACAAGAAGACCAACAGTGTCAACTAACCAGGGCCTAGAGGGGCTTGCTGACACTGAAGCACCAACCAAGAACCATGCTTGGACTGGACCTAGGCCCCCTAAGCTGATGTAGGCAATGGGCAGCTCAGGCTTCATATGGGTCCTCTAGTAAGGGGATCAGGAGCTGTCTCTGACACGGACTCTGTTGCCAGCTTTATTGTCACTTCCCCCTGGCTGGACTTCCATGCCAGGCCACAGGGAGAAAGGATTACTCAGTCCCGATAAGACTTGATGAGCTGGAGTAGATGGGAAAGGGTCCTCCCCTTTTTTGAGGAATAGGGGAGGAAGAGAGGGGAGAGGAAGGTATGGTGGGACTGGGAAGGGAGGGCAAGGATGAGGCTATAACCAGGATATAAAGTGAATAAATAAATAAATAAATAGCAAAAAGAAATTAAACTGTTTGAATAAAGATGTGTTTACACAAACAAGACCACCAACGGCAGGGAGATGACTGTCTTCTCAGGGAAGTTATGTATTCAGGAAAAGTAAAGAGAACTACGTCTTCAATACACTAAAGAAACAATTAGCATAGTGACTTGTATTCAGCAAAATAATACTCTAATATTAAAAGCAGCACTGAAATTAGAGAAAGAAGTGATGAGTATTAGACATAAGACATTAAAAATGTGAAAAAATATAAAATATCTTTTAAAATATCTGCATGTTCTATGTCTGCTTATTTTTGAGAAACTTTCACTATATAAAGTAAGTATATTAAGATACATAATAAAATACCTGAGAGTTATAACATGTATAAATAACACAAAACAACATTGCCATTATGTGAAAACTAGTAACAGTTTATACATTCATTTGAAGATAGATTGTGATAAATTACTCTCCAATTGGAGTAGCCACCAATCACACACACATACACACACATACACACACACACACACACACACACACACACACACACATCCAGACATAAAGTTAAAAGAGGAGGTACAGCAAAACATTAAATTGAATACATAAAATGTTACCTAATCCAACAAAACTAAGGAAAAATAGGATGGAGAAATTTATTTTTAAAAATTGAATATATAGGTGAAAGCTCTTGTTTATATTTAGGTCAAATGATTCCAGCAAGTATATTAAATACTTACATTTAATTAAATACTTACATTGTCTAAAATGGCAGTTAATAGGTAAATTGTCACTTTCTCAGGCTGAGTATGAACAAAAAGAAGGAAAAGCCTATTGACATTAGTCCCACGAAACACAAGAGAGACAGACAGTGGTTGAAAACAGCAGAGTATTAAAGGACACACTTGCAAATACTTAGTATGATAAATCGTATGTGGCTTTACTATTGGCAGGTCAAGAATACTTTAAAACAATATAAACCTAAGTGAATACAAAGATAAAGAGGTATTTGGGGAGTAAAACTAGAACCCATAAGCAAAAGGCACACAAACTCGGAATGTACATCCACTTGGACATTTGAGTCCTGCTCATGTACGCGAATTTAACTACATTATGTATTATTAGAGATATTAATACGTTTCATTTGCACTGATATATGAAATATTTATAGGAAGCCTTGCATAGGCCCATCAAATAGACCTCAAATATAATTTTTAAAGCTATAGAGAGTACGTTTTTTCAGGCAATTGTCAAACTTGAACTAAACAATCATGAGCCATGTAGAGTTGAAAATTTCCAAAATATTTGAAAAGGAAGCTGCTAGAGATTAAGAAAAGTATGTGAGCTAAAAGGATAATGCTTTGATCCAGAAAAACAAGTTATCACAATGTGTGTAAAAGTAGTGCTTAGAGAAAGTCATAGCTTTGGATATAACCATAACTGAAAAGGAAAAACACAGGAGGCTTGCCAGAGAGGAAAGCATCTATTCACAAATCTATGAAAAGAACCAATTATACTCTGCAGCAGTAGAAGAATGAGAATTATATAAGAAAGTTCCAAGTTCAGAGAAAAACACACAAATTATGACTAGCCTGTGAACTTTAATTGCTGTACTTAAGGAACTAGAGTCCCTAATGGAAGTCCAATTTAAACACTAAAAATATGTTCATTTTAGAAACACAGGTGGGTTATCTATACCCTGGCTTCATTTTACGATTTTGTTTATGCAAAGATATTGAAAACGCAAATGACAGAGAAAACAGAAAATCAACAGTTACTTTTGAAATGCCTAATAAACTGACTAACCTCAAGATTTAATGAAAAATACAGATAACAGAAATTGTTTCAGAAAAGTGAAGATCGAAACTGGCACATCCGTTTGGCATCATCAACGACATTTGACACCATCCATGCTACTTGACACCTTAGATAAAATATGCATGTTCCTTTAAAACCGTAGATTATCATCACATTTAACATTGAATGAGGTTCCTTAAGACTGAACAAGTCTGTTATTTGTTCACAGAATTAAAATGTAATTATAAACCTTTCATATTGAATGAGCTAGTTTCAGAAGCTTCCTTGAGGAACTGTAGCATATTTTTCAGAAAGAAATAGTGCAAATTGTACCAAAAAAAATAGTCACAAACAGCAAGACAATGGGGGACTATTCCATATCTATATGGCACCGATATTAATCTGGTACAGAAAGTAAGCAAGGTCACTACAAGGATAACAAACTACAAACTGCTTCCCATAAACACCTACGCAAAATCCTCAACAAAACAGTTGTACATCAAATGCAACAGGATTTAGTAAGCGACAGTAGCAAACGTCAAATAAGGAGTAATTAGTAAATGCGCGGTGCTTCTACCATGCGAGAGTTCAATGTCCATAATTTTCCAATTCATACTAATTAAAAAACAAAATAAAGTTAATGATTATTTTAAAGATACAGAAAAGTCACATGGGAGAATGTCTCCCTCGTCTGTGATTAATATCTTTATAGATATATCATATTCTCTTTCTTATGTGTAGGTGCAGATGCCTGTTTGAGGACGTGTGTGCTACGTGAGTACAGTAGCTCATGGGGACCAGAAGAAAGCATCAGATCCCCTGGAACTGGAGTCATAAGTGGTCACGAGCTGCCATGTGGGTCCTGAGATCAGAACTCAATTCCTCTGCAACAGCCATAGGAATTCTTAACTTCTAATCTACCCCTTCAGTTCTTGTGATTGACGCTTTTAACCAACTAGAAAATGAATTTTACAGTCTGACATGTTATTTACAAAAAGTTTAGCTAACATCATTCTCTGTGGTGAGTTATTAGTTTTCCTCAAAGTTGAGACAGAAATATATTTTTCATTCTTTAACACATACAAGAAAATGTAATAAAATGCAAGGCTATGAAAAATATAGAAAATGAATTGCATTATCCATTTAATAGAAGAATTATGTGTGTTGAAAACCCTTTATGACCTACTAACATGCTATTAACATTAGATTGTGCTTGTATACACTAAAATGAGTAGAAAATGAAAAGAATAAAGTTATTTACTTTTAGGATGTGTCCTGGTATGTGAACTTGACATAAGCTAGAGTTATCTGAAAGTAGAGAACCTCCACTGAGAAAATGCCTCCATAAGTTCTGCTGTCCTTACATTTTCTTATTTAGTGATTGGCATGGGAGGGCCCATCCCATTGTGGATGGTGCTATCCCTGGGCTGTTAGCCCACTGCTCCTTAAGAAAGCAGGCTGAGTAAGCAATGAGGATCAAGCAATTAAGCAGCACCCTTCCATTGTTTCTACATTGCTCCTGTCTGCCATTTTTAGCTCTCTATGAGCTCCTTCTCTGACTCTCTTCAGTGATGGACTATGTTGTGAAAGTGTAAGCCAAGTAAACCCCATTTTCCCCAACTTGCTTTTGATTATGGTGTTTCCCCCACAGCAATAGCTACGACAGTATCAAATCTCCCAAATGTAGAAGACTAGATCTCCAAGAGTGTATATAAGAATTCATATTCAGGATCTGACAAGATGGCCATGTTGTCATGGGAGGTCATTCAGGAAATCCAGCGTTTGCTGGCAGAGCCAGTTCCTGGTGTCAAAAAGCTAAAATAGATGAGAGCAACAACCATTATTATCATGTGGTCATTACTGGGCCTCAGGATCTCCTCCTTTGAGGGAGGGACTTTTAACTTTGAACTATTCCGTCCAGAAGAACACCCAACGGAGTATATGAAGTAGATTTCACAATCAAGACTAATCATCCTATGTAGACAAGCTGGGAATATGTTTAGATATTTGAAAGATATGTGATCTTGAGGACTGTAGAACCATGTGCTTCTGCTGTCAAGCCAGGCTTTTTTAAGTACCCCTAATCCAGATGATTTGTTAACAAATGGTGTAGCTGAGTAAAGGAAGACCAATGAAGCCCAAGCCTCAGCGTCATCTACAACATGGACTAGGCTATATTCCATGAATAACATTGAAGCCAATCAGATTGCTGAATGTCTATCATTTCTTCTATTCTGTCAAGACTTCCTCCTCTTCTGTTTGCATTGAACAGACACAGTCTTAGAAACACTGCAGAGGGAAAGCCCAGGTACCTTCAACTTTGGTGTCTACACGCACATTAACAAATCCATGGCGTGACCTGATTTGCTACTGTAAAACATAAGCAGAGGCTGGAAGTATCATTTGGGGTTGTTGTGAACTGTTTAAAAGCAACAGCTCTTTGATTCATTTTCTCATCATGGTTTAAATACAAAGCACTGGAAGCAAAGGCGACTGTCAGGGTTAGCGGCCAAGGCTGTGGGTATGTTTGTCTTATATCATAGGGGAGAAAGTGGGTTTATTTTAATCTTGTGTTATTCTTCCCCCTTCCCACTCTTTATGGAATCTAACTGCAATGGTTAGATGCAGCTACCCAACTCCTTAGAACACGCTCTTTAGCCACATCTAACTTTAGACACAGTAGGTGTATAAGCTTGATTGTCTGAACTAGAATGGAGATATAAAATAAACATCACAATACTCACTAAAAACATTTTGATTTTGCCATCAAGTGTAGATTCTTGGATCTACTCCCACCCCCCAACAGCCCCCCTCCCCAGAAAAGTAAGAGAAAAAAATAAGCTTGCAACTATTTTGTATGGCTTGTTTAAAAACATCTGTAAATTTAGTAGTTTGTTGCACTAGAAAAATAAATAAAAGTTAAAATTAATAGATACTAAAATTAAAAAAACAAGTAATGCGTCAATGGAACACAATATTAACTACCAAGCTAAGCACATGCTTATTCCATTGGTTTTGAGTCAGTGAGAAACAAATAGTATGTGGTGAGTGTGGGGGGGCTATCATTTTAATCAGCAGTGCTGTAATAGCTAAGTGTTGTAGGGAAAGAAAATAAACATTTTCTTCAGATTCCATCTTAAAAATTCAAAGTGGGTCATGCTGGAAATCAACATAGAACCACTATAAACAAAGAAAATCTGTTTAAAGCAAAGCACAACTTCTACTTCTGCCCAACATGAACTAAGAAGGGTTGAGATTCACTCTCCTCACTGAACCAAAACCCAAAAACACGTGAGAGAACAGTTTTTAAGGCACTGAAGATTGTGAAACAAACAGCAATCACTGACTTGAAGGAAGACAGGACCTCCCTCGGACCCTACCAAACATCTACTATGCCATGAGTTTTCCCTATTTTATTCTCAAAGGTTATTACTTGCTACTTGTCTAGAAAAATTTTAAGGGCTCAAAACTGGTAAGTTAAGAAATGGTAAGTGTAATCAGTGAGTCTAAGTCATTCTTTACCTCCCAATGCCAGTGAATAAACAGATGGCCATCAGAAACACACATGACAGTTATGCTTCTCCCTGGATGGCTCAGCTTTCCTATATCACGACTCAGCTTCTTCCCTGTTCCGTCCTCAGGCACAAAGTCAGCAAAGTTATGTGGTGCCAACAGCTGCTTTGTTTCATGTTCAAACTGACAGCTGAATTCCAGCAATGGATGATATCACTTTTGCTGGCAACAATGAAGAAGGTTCACAGAGCTCTTTACTACTTGAGCTGGAAACTTTATAAGACATATGACATATATCCACCCATCATTTCCAAGCTACTTGTAAATTAAACAATGTCACATCTGTTTGGAGTTACAAGGGTTCCTTCCATGGTTTCTCTATTCCATCTTCATGTTCTCCGTTCTTATAAATAATGTACATGTGACCAACTAAGTTGCAATTAAACTGAGACAATTATAGTCATACCATTGTTTACTTTTATAAAAAAAATACATCCTACATATAACATTTTACATAATATATAGGAAGCTCTCACTCTTTGTGATATGGGAAATTACTGTTACTTATAAAATCTTACACAACACATGATGTCAACAATAGGTAGTGAATTTGCATCAGGCAAACATTTTTACAACCCACTAGAGAACAGAGAACACTATGTCCTCTTCAATTATATCCTACTATTTTTAAAATGAGAAGTCAAGAGATTTGCAAGTAAAGACATTGGTAAACAACTTAAAGTAGAAGATAAAGTGAAGTGTAATGTGAAACTTACAAAATGAAGGTCAGGGTGTAGCCACAGGAGTTGATAGAAGAAGCAGAGGTGGCCTTAGGAGTCTGGAAAGGGAACCCCCTATTCAAGAAGAGACCAATGGGCAGTTGAGTTTGGACTCATAAGTGGGAATCCAGCAGGGCCATAGAACTTCAGTAAGAAGGTAGTCTAAGGATGTTTCCTGTTTGTTCAAAACTATAAATATTTCTCTTTGCTTGCACATATTTTCTGTTCACAGAGTGGAGCTTCCAAAAGCTCTTGGTGCTTATGTCTAAAATGATGAAGAGGGAGTTTTGCTGACAGACACTGTCTGCGTGTTCACAATTATTGTATGCCTGTCTGAGAGTACTTAGAAGCTTTACAACGTTTTTCTCCATGTTGGTATATCACAGGTAGTTTCGTCTGTATAAATCTGGGTTATTAAGATTATACTTCTGTTATTCCTTGGCTCTATTTCTCTAAACCTATGTGTTATGAACACAATATAAGATGGAGAGGTGTGTTCTCATGGCAGGAGGTGGGTATTGTGCCAATGAGAGAGCTGCCTCCAGAATGGATTAGGGTCAATAACACATTGGCTACAGTGTGCAAATGGACCTGACTCTCTTACACCCTGGAATTACATCTTGGGTGGCCATAGGCAGATATGTGCTTGATGTGAGCCTCTCAGCATTTGATTTTTTTCGGCCTTTAGAACTGTATACCTAATTCTGTTTCCATATACATTGCTCGGTTTCTGGTATTCTGTTAGGACTTAAGACAGTCTCTTGTTAAGCAAAGTATCAAGTTTTCTTTTGGCAGATGAAATTCACTATCACTCAATAGGATGATTTGTGCCACAGGCAGCCAGCCTCCAGCCTGCCTATCATTCTGATTTCAACAGTTGCTCTTTGATCTTCATCTTCTCAGACCTTCATCCCTACTTGAGAAACATTAGGTCAGCAGGTGTTCAATATTGGCAATGTTATTCTGAACAACAGTTAATTATTTTTTACTTATCTAATAACTGTTTCTTACCTATATAGGTAACATTTATCATATACTGAACACTTTGGTTTTTGTCTTAAAATTTTCCCAGTGCCAATAGTGTGCCATTTCTAGTAAGTCTATTTCTTTGGTTCACATTACATCCTAATGTCTCTGTTCTCTTTATGAAGGCAGCTATACCCCCCCCTGTATTACTGATACCATCCATCCTTTTGTATTCATTGATGATACAGAAATTAATGACTATCAGTATTGCAACCATGTAGCAATCTGACAGGACTAAAAATGCCCATGTCACACTGGTCAGTCTGAGTGTTAGAGCCAGTTGAGAAATTCTTATGAGCCATAGTTGAAAAATGATTTGACTGAGACACAAAACTGTAGGAAGCTATTTTATTTGTGTCCCCTCCCCTAAGTTGAGTCATCTGAAGGCATAACTCATATGTAACATCTTCTAAAAACTGTTCATTGCTTCTTACCATATTTAACACCATGCACACCAATCCCACTCATCTCCTCATCCTTCCATATCTGCCTTCTACCCTTGAAACCTCTTACCATCAAAAGAAAAAGAAATCTTTCCATGGAAGCTGTGGTGTACCACAGAAGTATACTCTTTTGCCTAAACAGCTTTACTTGCAAATGTTCATTGCAATGGGTCTTTGGTGTGGTTCAAGGCCTCGGGCTTCTGCTCGGGGTCCTGCTCACCAGGACCCATCTCAGATATCTTGTTGTTACCCTGTGACATGGAAACCCTGCATCTTTTGACCCTTCTTGTGCCCCAGCAGTTCATAGATGAGGTAGATGTTGAGGTGGGCCAACTCTAGGCCTTGGAATTGAGCCTGAGTGGTGATTGTGTTTTTCAGCAAGCAACTCTTCTTCCTCTGCACCTCCAGAGTAAGCTCTACCACCTTGCCCATGTGAGGGGCAAGGACAGCTCTCCTACTTCTGGCAGTCTACAAGAGGTAAGACTGGCTCTTTCACACTCACACTATTGGGGTTAGCTCTTCTGTACCCATGCCACCACAGCCAGCTCTCCAGTGCTAACCTTTGTAGGAATATGGCCAGCTATCCAGCTTTCACACCCTCAGGGTTGCCTCTCCCACTCTTATACCATGAGACCAGCTCTCCCACACTGCCCAGGCAAGGGGTAGGGCTGGCTCTCCTGAATTCTTCAGCTGGTCAGGAGCAGGGCCAACTCTCTGCAGCCCTTGACCATCAGATGGCTCCAAGAGGAATCTCAGACTAGAGACGCTCACATGGCCTGTGGTGGTAACATGGGCCACAGACAACTGACACCAGGCTTATTCTTACCACCCTCATGTCTCCAGTTCCTCTTCTTTTCATACTGCACACACTCTTCCCTTCTCTCTCCCATCTCTCCACCTCATATTTACTTATCATAGTGGCACCTCCAGGTGAGAATTTTTCAGAATGTTTTAATACATGTCTTTGACTGAGAATTAGTCATTAACTTTTGAGCTTGCTTTATTTCTTTTACTATGATATGATCAGACATACTTTGGAAAAAGTAACTGCACAATTGGAAACCATATAAAGATAAAAATTGGATGGAAGAGTACATTATGGCGGGTCTATTTATATCTGTAGGCCTTTGTTTCTTGACACAGGGGTGAGTTGTGACTTCCAAATGACCTTCCAAAAGCTGTAAGAAATACAAGAGAGGATGAGAAAAACTAGGGTTTTTTTTTTAAATGAAACTATAACTTTAATACTAAATGCAAAAAGGAGCAGGTTAACAATTTTATTGTGATCCATTCACTGAAAGAATAGGAGTCACTAAATCTAGTACTCACCTTTAAAAATGTTGCAAATTACAAATCACAAAACTAATAATGGTAGGAGTTAAACTAAGTACTTACAAAAGAATCATCTCATTTTGATCAAAGGTACTGCAACCTTCTCTACCAAATTACAATAGAAAATGTCCACAGTCTCAATTGCTCTGTAGATTGTGTCTATGGAAACTTGATGTTCTTCCATTCCCTCTTCAAAATTCTGCTGAGAAGGAAGATGTCTTCTCGGCTCACAGTGTCAATAATTGAGCAAGCTCCGTAGGGTGGCTGACAGAATTACAGATCAGGAGTCATAAGGATAGCACCTTGGTTCCAGGTCTGACAATAATTTTTCTGGTGCCACCTCCATATATTTTAATGTAATGACTTAAATTATTCCTTATGTCCTGCCAGGCTCCAGCGAATTGGTGAAAAAAGTAATGGCTTCATGATTTACACATGATGTTTTCTTCTGTCTATACAAAGATATGTCTGAAAGTTTTATTTGAACTATTTAAACATTTAGTGAATCTTAACTATTATAAGTATTCCAACACTTCATCCAGACTTAAATACTGAGAAATGAGGAGAGCTAATTATGCTGGTGCACACTTACAATATCAATACCAAAGAGGCTGAGGCAGGAAAAATGCAAGCTCGAGGTCTCAAGAAATGAGAAAGTCATAAAATGTTGTATCTTATTTGTTCATGTAGAGAATGTTCCATCTTGAGGGTTACAAATACCTGTTTGCAGGGGTGGGAGTGTCCTTCGTTCCTCTGTATGTTTGATTCATTTAGATGTTGTGTGAAGAATGGACTTAGAAATTTGGAAAGACAGCACAAGGAGTTTCAATACACACTTGCCATGTTGCTGTCTTCTTACAAGCCATAGTTCCCTTGTTGAACATTGATAGGTTCTATTAACTAGAGTCTGTGTGCAGATTCAACCAGTTTTTTTACTAATGCTCCTTTTCAGTTCCAGGATCAAGTCCACTATACCACATTGAATCTGGACACCTGCTCTAGTCTTCTCAACTTGTATGATGGTTTCTCAGTCTTCATTTCTCCATGACATTGACTGTTTAAAGGAACAATGCTCAGTGCTTTGAGACGGTCTCTCAGTTTGTGTTTGGATTGACATCTGTAAAGTAGTTAGGTCAAGGGTGTGGACTTTAGGGAATAATTGTATGCAGGTTCACTTGCATTCTGCTTATCATATATCATCAGTACATAAGGTAAATATGTATCATTGCAGATGATGCTACCTTTACCAGTAAATATGTTGTCTGACAGACTTTTGAAAAAATATATTCCCTTTTATATGGGTTCAATATTAGTCATGAAGCTGAGCCCATATTGAAGGCATGCAGGATTCATTTCACTACTTATGACCTTTTTACTTAGTGATAAAGTTCAGTTTGGAACTTCCAGCATAAGGATGCATTTCCTCTAAATGTAAATCTATAGTTTTATAAAAATTAATTTCACAGCAAGCACTTTTGATTCCACACTGGCTGTAGGATCCTACTGTAGGATAGCCTGAGCATTGCTGAGAGGTAAGAAACAGTTAATAATTATGTGTAAATACACAGGGAAAACATTGGATGGCAAAACCAGTAATAAACTGTTAAAATTGCACTGAAGACACTAGGAATTAACCTCCAAGCCAGTGAGTATTGCTTCTGATTATGTTATACATGAGAAAATAAAGTTCAAGAAACATGGATGCTTCCACAAATTTTGTTTCACAGCAGAAGATTTAAGCATGTCTCATAATTACAGTTTTATAGCGAGAACGTTCTTTCAACCATTCCTGTCTTTAATGACAGACATTGCAGCTAAAGTTCTTAAACCCAAGCATGCACAACTGGATTTGCCTAAGCTCCAAAGCTATGCTCTCTTGGACCTAAGTCTCTGTAACTCAGCTCCGTGAACTCTGAGCACAGTCATGAAAGTGATCTTGTAAAACTTCTCAGGGCTAGAAAGTAACTCTTCACTCAACAGAGCTACCTCCTCCCTGACTTTTCAAAATAGCATCCTTGCTGTTTCCCTTCATTGTCTAAGAGTTTGTGTATTATTTCTTCAGGTAATGATTTGTGCTACCCACTTTTGAGGCTGCTGGAAACGATCTCCCTTAAACAAGCATCCTACAGATGTGAGATGCTCTCCAGACATGCCGCTCTAGTCAGGAGGCACTTGGAGCATGAAGTAAGAGTCTCTACTTTATTGGCTCTCTGTGGGTTATTTGCTTTCTTGGCAGGCATGTTTTGCATGTTGAATATTTCCCATGAATACTTTCTTTTTAGTTGAGTATTTTGTGGCCTCCAGTTCTAGTAGGTAACCAATAAATTAAGCAAAACAAATTAAATCACCCCGTTCTTCGTGCTTTGGTTGTACACCTTTAAGAGAGGAGTATTTGGAGCCTAAATTTTCTACTTAATTGACTAAAAATACTAAATTTTTGTTTTGCTTTTTATAAACCCTCAGCAAGTTTGTGATTTCCTTTGAGGGTAGGGATTATCTTGTTTATTTACTCTCACAAGGCTCCATACAACACGCAGAATAAAAATCGAACTTCAAAGTGGGAAGAAGAAAACTTCTTTACTTTAGGCTTTACTCAGTCCTAAAAAGTGTTGTAGAATGTTTGCCAAGAAATTAATGCTGTAAAATTGAATCAAGGAAACACTTCAAATACTGAGGGACCAAAAGATGCACTGGTGATACAGAAACATGCTGTCACATGCCACTACCACTACATACAAATGCTTTCTTTTTCTTTTTCTTCTTCTTTTTTTTTCTTTTTTTTTTAACCAATGTAGGCGTTTTCTGCATTTTTCCTGGTTTTCTAAGCTCTGAATCCCAACTGTTTTGTAGTTTCTGCCCCTTCAGCTATCCTTTGTGCTGTTATACCATGAAGCCAACCAAACATGAAGAATATAATACTTCAGGTATGTTCGTGTATATCCACCCTTCTATGTTTTCCTATTATATTTTTCTTTCTCCCATCTCCCCAAGCTTGGCTCTTCATCACAAATGAAGTGATGAATTGTATTTCAGGGGTATCATTTAGACTATACTATATACAACATGGCGGACAAGGGTGAGGAAAGATGTGTATTGACTAGATAGAGCCTGTCTCAGTAAAGGTCCAGGAGATGAAGAGAAGGAGATGCAGAGGTGAAGGTCCCTGATGGCTGATTACAGATGAACAGTGAGTGAGGAAGCTGAAAGAGCAAAATATGGCTTTAAGGCTGCTAATAGAGATGATCAAGTAGGTTGTTTTCACTGCTGACAAAGTGACAACACAATACTGAAGAGCAGACTTAATTGGAGGGGGAGAGGTAGTTGATGGAGGGTAATTATATTTTTTAAAATTTTTTACTAATTTATTTATTCACTTTACATCCCAATGGTAGACCCCACCCTCCTCTCCTCCCAGTCCCACTCTCCCTCTTCTTCCACCCCCTCCTCTATTCTACAGAAAAGGGGAGCGAGCACACACACACACACACACACACACACATCAACCTACCCATCCTACCTATTCAAGTTGCAGTAGGTCTGAAGACATCCTCTTCCCCTGTGGCCTGGCCAGGTGGCTCATGCTTTTGATCCAGCACTAAGGAGACAGAAGCAGGTGGATCTCTGTGAGTTTGAGGCCAGCCTGGTCTACAAAGTGAATTCAGGACAGTCAAACCTACACAGAGAAACTCAATCTCAAAGAACCAAAAACAAAACCAAAAACGAAACCAAAGCAGGCTGGTCTTGCTTTATTTGTTTGTTTGTTTTGAGGTTGAAAGTCATGTAGAACAGTCAAAGACATGTTATTTAACATAGATTAAGTAAGATTTGATGTGTGGTTGTTATTTTAATTTCCTGTAGTGTTCAGCACATTACCTTTAGCTTTTAATAAGTATTTCCTTATATAAATGAACAACTATGAGTATGGGCCTAACTGAATGACTGCATTCAGGTCTCCAAATAGTTGAAAGATGTTTATGGCTTTCCATGTTGCATCCTCTATGCTGGCTCATGGTCACTTCCAGGAAAGCAAGTCCTTTGAGGCAGCAATCTGTATTTCCCATTTATCCTTGCCATGGAAAGAAGCAGCCATGATAGACGTTCTACTGATCAGCCTGTTACTGTCCGTGTTTATTTGTTCTTTTTTTGTTGTTGTTGTTCTGTTCATTCATTTTCTAAATATCACTAATCATGTTTCAAATACTAAGAAAATCTATAAAGAAACAGGCTGTTCCTAGCAGAAGAAATCAAAGAAATTCCACAAATATGAAAAAAACATAGACTAAGTTGGGGGTGGGAGCATTAAAGGGCAAAGGAAATGTGCTCTGATATAACTGAATATAGCTATTTTGTTAAATTTTGAAATATTTAATATTCTTGTGGCACCAACTACCAGTTAGGAACTTAAGACTTTAACAATTGCTCTTCACAATAATATTTTAGGCCAGGTATATCAAACATTTATGATAAGCCTACTGTTTTGACAGCTGCTGATATATAGAATCACTGATTTCTGCCTGGTTAATGAGGGCTGTGTTTGGAAGTAGGAGTCCATATAGTGAACACTGGCAAATATCTCAAGAAATCACCATCCAAACAAATCTCACTCAGTATATTCTTGCTAAATAAGTAAACTTATCCATGGGAAGAAAGCTGAGTGCAAGCTACCGTTGGCCGATTAAGTCACTGCATTTTGTCCTAGATGAACAAAATGTGTCTATGTTGGAGTAGCACTGCAAAATGCAGGGAACTTCTTCAGTTCGCCCATACCTCCATTCACGCTAGTTAAAGGATGATAAAGTGGCTTTGCCTCCCCTCAGTTTCTTCTGAGAAACAGACTTGGCAGCACCTAGCTCCTTAGGTAAGGATCAAATATGACTGTGAGTTAATAATACGGCAGTCCTGGTTCTGTGGGTCATGGTAACTGCTACTGTCTTCTCAAAGATAGTTTCATGTTTCTCAAAGTAATAAAATAGAGTCACAAATTTGTAACATTACACAAAGAAACAGCAGCAAAATACTCACCAATGTCATCTTGTCAGAGGATGAATGATACTTTGTGATGCTGCCTTCTCTGCTGCTGATCAAACAAAAGGGGTTTGCTTTGCATGGCCTGAAATCCAGGTCTCTTTCTACAAATGGTGTTGGGATTTCAAATCTGAGGAGGCCGTTGCCCCAAAGACTGCAAAACTAGTAACTTCTAGGACCTAGGCATCCTGGGATGGCCTGGAGAGATGGCCAAGCAGCGGAGGCTGTGTAGAACTCTCTGAAGGGCACCTGAGTTCAGTTCACAGAAAGAGTGTTTGACAGTTCACAACTCTCTGTAACTCCAGCTGCAGAGGGATCAGATGATCCTATCCTCCGTATGCAGCCACGTGCGTGTGCAGACACTCACACATACTTAAAAGTAAATCTTTTTTAAAAGGTAACTAATACTACGGGTGGCTACTGGTCAACTTGGACAGCTCTAAAGCCCTTGCGAAGGGCAGGCAGCATGACTCACCCCTCCCCTAAATGCCATTTCCTGCAAGGTAGACAACAGGTGCCACTTAAACAAAAGGCAGAAAGGCATGACTCACTCTTCTAATTTGGACTACTTTCATGAGCAGGGGATTCAGAAGGGAGACAAAAGCCTCTATTATTTCTTTGGCAGCTCTTTGTGTTTGTTTGGGGCTTTTTTTTTTTTTTTTTTTTTTTTTTTTTTTTTTTTTTTTACTCCGCTTATCTCCAAATTAGATAAAGTAACAGAAATTGAGGGAAGAAGGTTTCTAGAGAGACTTAGATAAGAGAAAGGCCTGGGAAATTTTTGTGCCTAAAGTAGGAAAAATGCCTCCTCATCAGAGCACAGCAAGCTGTATCCTGGGCAGAGAGACGAGAGGAAGACACAGGCTCTCCAGTCCATGCTTTATTTATATCCCAAAAGGTGTAATCCTGATGCATCTTTTTTGGGGGGGGGCTTTACTTAAATATTAGTATTATAAGAGGTTTACAAAATATTTTACTATCAGGCAATATCAAAAGCTTAGATCTCTTCCTAGGTGATTAAACCAAATGCTTATCTTTGGTTCTCCTTTCAATTTGTCCCATTACGTTGGTGTACAGAGACCAGATTAATGAAAAGTGAAGGTGACAAGAAATAGAAACAAGCGAGGGTGGCATTTGGGTGTCAGGCTGAAGGCCAGAAAGAGAGCATTATTGAGGGGGGAAGGAGAATGAAAACCTACTGTGGGTATGTATGACAAAAGAGGTCATGGGCATCAGTAACTCGGCACGGGGTCTTCCTCTGTGCTGTACTAAAAGTAAAGCTTTGAATCATATTAAAGAATATGTGGTGTATTCCAAATGTACAACAGTGATTTAGATCCCTGTTTCTGTAATTAAACAATCTAGAAAGAATATGGGAGTACATAATCATATCCTTCAGGGATTGAAGTTTCATCATCAAAAACATGTAAGAAATAAGGAAGCTGACTTAGTTACATCCCTGGAGCTGTCTCTCCCAGCAGCCTGGCAGTTCCATGAATAAAACAATCGGAAAGTGTTTCCTTTCATCGCCCCAGCTGACCCTTGTTTCTGAGCTCAGTCCAGAACTTTTCTTATCACATTGCCTGAGGCTCCATAAATTAAAGTTCTGGGATCCCTTCACTGGCTTGTTTGTGGAGGTTGTTTACAGAGAGTGAAGCTAGTGTGCCTTTGAACAGCAAACTGGTGTGTCAAGACTCAGCCAACAGAAACGGAAAGAAAGTATCTCTTCTTGTGCTTGTAAAAGTAGCTCAATAAGCCTTGGAGGCTACAAGCGCTTGTTGCTCTTGCAGATGACAAAGGTTTGGTTCCCAGTAACCGCTCGGTGACTGGCAACATGCCAAGATCCTCTTCTGGCCTCTAAGGACAGCAGGCTGATATAAGGTGCACTTACTTCCATGTAGACAAAACACTCATACACATAAAATAAAAATAAATAAGTATTTTCTTTAAAAGTAGCTCAATGCCCAGCTGTAGGGAACTTAAACTTAAGAAGAATGAACAGTCCCAAAATACACACAGTGAGCAACACAAAGACTAACAAAAAGAGGCTCCTTTCAAACTGTAGAATATGGGATTTTCTTTTTCTGTTTTGTTTTATTTTATTAAATGTTTACATATAATATATATAATAAACTACCTACAGCAAGAAGAACCAAGAAACAATCAGGATATATATGTGTGTGTGTGTGTGTGTGTGTGTTACATTCATAGTGTTTTGGTTATGTGTAGTTGGAAACCTTGAAGAAAATATATTTTCTATCTTGGTGCTTCTAAAATTCTGAATGTAATCAATATCTATCATATCTCATCATTATCAGCTTCAAACATCTGTCTAGACCTAAAAACATCTTAACCCCTAAACAACTAAGCTTAATTGTAAAACTAAACTATCTCGTCTTCAACCCCATCAGAGACTTGAGAAGGAATAAAATTAATTACCCGAGTATACAGGGGGAGTGCAGGTTAGTAGCTTCCCAAATAAGAAGATGACAAATACAGTTTGATGCCCGAACAATCATGCAAAATTCTCTGTAATGTTGGAGCACCATCTTCAGCTTTCTGGCCCAATATATCTGACAGACATATTTGGATTTTCTTATTGACTAATCACTTCAGTATATTTTTATGCAAAGTATCCATCATAGAAACAAAGTCTGAGAAGCTATCTGTGAAAACGTGCAACAGGAAGGAAGCTCATCATAAGCAACACTACTGGTTCACACACTCCTCCAACTTCTGCTACTGGGATCTGTCAAGTGGAGCTCCCATTTCTATCTCATGGAAGATGACACGAAATCAGAGCAGAGTGAAATATTTGCAGGAGTATGTTGATTACATATATATGTAATTGACTTTAGTTTTTAAAAACCACAAGATAAATTCTGAAATTAGTAACTACCACTTAAGGATTATCACTATGAAGGCAGCCAGATGGCTCCGTGGCTCACGGTGTTTGCTGCCAAGCCTGAGCACCTGAATTTGAGCCCTGGGAATCACGTGGCAGAAGAGATATGACTCCTGCAAGCCATTCTTGGACCTTCACATGCAGTGGCACATCATACCATGCCCCTGCGCTGACACACACGAGTAAGTAAACATAACCAAAAATAATTATAGTAACTTCTACTGTCAGACATAGTTCAATTTGTGATAGATTTTTAAGGCCTAGAAAAAAATATTTAATAGAATGAAACTCTGACACACTAAAAAATATGCCTGTCAAATAAAGGAAAGTTTGTAATTAGAATATAGAACAGTTCCACCCTTCCTTCATTCATCACCTTTTACTCATAGTTTTAACAGCACATAGGTGAAAAGTATGTGTTAAAATATGCTGGCTACACAAAGCCGGAAGTAGTGTTCAGTGGCTAAAATAGACATCTGATAAGTCAAAAGATGACCTGAGGATCAAGTTTCCAGGAAGAAGGCAAGACAAAGGTTTCTCTAGTCATAAGGTAACTGTCACCTTCAGGGAAGGCCAGAAGACAAAAGAAGCAAAGCCACCAGCCTTGGCTCCTTTAGGTTATTAAAAGGGCAAACTGTGTTATAGTGTGGAAATCATAATACTTAGTAGAAGTGTATAAATGCTCTCTTGCTTTGGCTATATAACGGTCTAAGTCTTTAATGTTGGGAATACCGAGCAGCAATATTCTGTAATTATTAAAAAGCTGCAGTCCTCTGTGTAGCCAGGTGTTTCCGTAATTCTTCCTCTGTCTGTTCTACAGAAATTGTACTCTGGTGTGTTTTTAGTTAGAGCCTTACTTTCCCAGAGAGGATCAGCATTAAAAGAAAAACAGACACAACTCCAAACCTCAAAATTAAAATGCGTGATATATTCTCTAAGCATTTCACAGCTCTCTCATATAAATGCCTAGGAGTAATTAATATAGGATATAATACTGAGGCTTGGGAGAAATAGAACGGAGTTTCACATGGTCTCTTGTTCCGAATTGAATGTTATGGTTTTAGCTTATGACGATGGTTTAAGTTATGTCTTTAAGCTTATGGTGAACAGAAGTGGAACATTTTTTGCTAAATTCAGGTAGAAAATGACCAGAGGGCATTCTCTCAGTTCACTATCAATATTTGGAGGGAACTGGCTACAATTGAGTCTAATAAAACTTTCATGGCCTCTAGTGTTATTGCTTAATTTTACCTTTAATTTTGAGACCACTGTGGTATTTTCAGTAATGACAAGTGACACAGAGTTCTCTTCCAAACCTCATTGCTTTGTCTCAATGAGTACTGCTTTAAAACGTACAATACTACAATTAGAATATCAGCGCTAATTCACTTCTTTATTCACAATCCAACTTAATCATGTCTATTCAGAGGTGTGAATTCAGTTCTACGCAGTTTTGTCTAATGTGGAGTTTGATGCACACAGCACCATTTACTCTGCATAACTGTACAATCAACATGAGGATTCAGGCAGACTCTTTCTTGCCATGCTTATCTTCCAGCCCTTTACCACCCTTCACTCTTTAGTTTGATTAATTTGAATAATTGAGGGGGTCGTGTTGATGTATAACTATTAATGTTTTAGTGTGTGTGTGTGTGTGTGTGTGTGTGTGTGTGTGTGTGTGCGTGCGCGCGCGCACATGCATGTGTGGTGCATCTGCTGTGTTCGTTTACTCTTGCTCATTTTACCACAGTCAGAATGGCTAAGATCAATGAAACAAAAGACAGCAAATGCTTAAGAGGATCTACAGCAAAGGGGACCCTCAATCGCTGTTGTGATTGCAAACAGGTACAGCACTATAGAAATCAATGTGGAGGATGGTTAAAGAGCTAAAATTAGATTTACCATATAACCCAGCTGTACTGCTCCTTAGCATGCTCTCAACAGATTCAGTGGGTTACTATGGGGACACTTGTTTTGCCATGTTCACTGTAGCTCTATTCACAGTTAGTAGGAAGTGGAAGTAGCCTAGATATGAATCAACTGATAAATGGATAATAAAAATATGGAACATGCAAACAGTGGAATTCTAATCAGCTGTACAGAAAAAAATAATTTCAGGTAAATGGATACAACTTCAAACTATTATGAGTTCAGTACTAAGTCACAGTTTGTTCAACCTGCTGCTTGAGTTTCTGGATAAGTAGTTTAGATACAGCCTTAGAATTAATGCAGTTATATTCTTTAAAGAAAATCTCCATGAGGCTGATCCTGCTGGTCCCACTTTGAAAAGCACCTTTAAATTTATCATTAAAGACCCATTGCAATTTGGTCATTTGGTTGTTCTATAAGAATTCATTTTCACTCACCCAGGACCAGAAATGTTGCATCTAAGAAGGAAAAGTATATACTTCTTGAGCCTCTGAAAGAAGCCTTCGTTAAACAGGTCATGTAAGTCAGACACAAAACAAGCAGACAGAAAGCAGGCATTTACAGAAGAGGAAATATAAATGGCCAATAAACATATACAAAAGGTTTAGAGTAATAATTAATAAAATGTAACTAAAATGAGTTCACAACATCTTATCAGCAAATGTTTCAGTATTTGGTAACATAACACTGGCAAGGGAACAGAGAAACGTGGAGTGTGATAGCTAAAGGCCCAGCTTTTCCCATAGGGAGTGTTTATGATTCACTAGCATTAACTATGCTTTATAGTTGGGCTATTGCAACAGATCTCTAAAAAAAAAAAAAAAAAAAAAAAAAAAAAAAAAAAAAAAAAACGGTATCCACAAAAGTAGAGTCTAAAGTACTTTGTTATAACTATTTGGAAAACTAAGCAAACCTAAACATCTACCCATAAAGAGAAAACTAATTGATAGACTTCAGACATTGCTGGAAATGAAGTCACACTTACTGGATGTGGTGGCTCGCACCTTTAACCTCAGCACTGAGGAAGCTAAAGGACCACAAACCAAGCTCAGGCCACAGCGATAGATCCCATCTCAGAAAAGTAAAATATGATGAAGCCATTTTGCATCTACTTAGGTAGAAATGTTTTGATGCATGGGATGTTTAGGTTTTTTTCCCCACAAAATAACATATGTACAGTGTGCTGGTTTAGTAGATTTGTCAACTTGACACAAGCTAGGGTCATCTGGGAGGAAGGCTCTAAGTTAAGAAAACATCTGCATCAGATTGGCCTATAGACAAGAGAAGGCATTTTCTAATGAATGGTGTGGGACAACCCAGTCCACGTGGGCAGATGATCCTGAGTTGTATAAGAAATCAGGCTAAGCCAGCCATAGAGAGCTAGCCAGTAAGCAACACGCCTCCATGGTCTATGTTTCAGCTCTTACATCTGGGTTCCTGACCAACAGCTTCCTGCCTTGACTTCACTCAATGATCTACTGTGATGAGAACACATAAGCCAAACAAACCCTTTCCTTTCCAAGTTGCTTTTGGTCTTGGTATCTCTCACAGCAACAATAAGCAAGCTAGGACATAGTCTGTCGTTTATAATAACATTTGAATGACTCAAACAGTAGCAATGAATTATTAATCATTCACAACATGTTTAGCTCTATACTAAGTACATTATATTTTATAGGTAATTTTTATTTTGTAGCTCTATGAACTGAATCTTCTAAAATCACAACTGGTATATCCAAGTACATATTGCATATGCTAGCATTCATTTGATATTGCTCAATATTGATATTAATATTAATAAATAGCTAATACTGAATGAAGCACTGTTTTATGCATACCAGAAACCCCTATGAGACAAGGGTTATTTTTGTGTCTACATTTCACAGAACCCAAGCAGATATTCAACAGGCTTTAGCAAAGTAAGGCGGGGAACAGTCACATCTCTGACTCACAGGCTTCTTTCAAGAGGAAAGGTCAATTGATAAGGGACAGCATCCTGTGTGCAAAAAGTAAAACTCCCTACAGGGAGGCTCCGGTTAGCTCCCATTAGGGACATTTCCTATCCTATGTATCTGTCACCTCTGTGGACAGAGGAAGAATCACAGAGTTCACACCTAGTCCCTGGAGCCTTGGACTGACTGATCTCCTATATGTGAGTGGAGCTGAGGGGCAAAGGGCAGGTGAATGATTCAAAGCCAGGAAATTCTCCCCAAGTCCATGTGTGACAGAAAATGAAGCTGCTGGAGGATTCTGAGGATGACTGGACACTATAGACTCAGTTAGGATTTATAAACACATTCCAAGCACCTAGCTGGGCCTGACACTACTGCACCGGGGTTGTTCTATGGGTGTCATTTCAGCAGGCTTGTCCCCTTTCTCAGCCTCAACACAAACACATGGATGCAAACGCAGCAGGCAGTACTCTGTCCTGCCTCCGCAGATGAAGAAACTCCAGCTGACAAACGGCTGGCCCAGGAGTCATGTGTTAGGAGAAGGGAGTGGCACTGGGATTCTGACCCAGAACTTTCTGTCCACACACTACCCTCTTCCTCACAGCAGAGAATATTCAGGACTGACTTGGGAAAGAAGAGGCAGTAAGTAAGAGCAGCTGATTTCGCTGCGCAAAGAGGATGCTAAGGTCCCAGGAGGTGAGTAATAAGGTCTGGGTGAAAGATTTGACCAGCTATAAAATGAGAATTACATGGGGGAAATGTATGCAGAAAGATGCAGCCAGTTTATTAAGGGAATTTATATGATGAATCAGAGTAAAGAGTAGGAGAGTTTTAAGCCTAAGTTCGTAATCAAACTATATGCTGTGGCACAAACAAAAATTTCCTCTGGTAATACAAACACAGTCCATGGTCATATGAGGAAAATGGGTGATATTATGAAGACAGCATTAGCTGGAAGAGGAAAATCAGTGGGGAAATTGAAGGGTTTCATTTTAAGATGCTCGGAGGAGGCACAGCTAAGGAATGTCCAGTGTTAGTACTTGTCGGTGCTCTTCGTTGCTTTCATCTGTCACACGGAGATTAGGTTAGAATAATAGAACAAATGGAGACTTTTCCAGGTCGACACCAAGGTCTCTCCCTTAGCCAGCTCAGTCTGTGAGTAGGAAATGGTCCAGTCTCCCCCTGAGGAGGGCAAGGCAAGGAAATGTAGAGAATAAAACCTCCACTAAGTCCATTTTTGTGTGTTACTACAAAAATAATAGTTATTTGCCCTTGCTTCCTAGATGTTTCTTTTCAGGAAAATCTAATGCTACCTCTAAACACACTGGATCATGATGACGATGACGGCAATGACGATGACGATGGCGACAATAATAATAATGATAATGATGATGATGATGTACTAAATTTTCATTTATCCTAGCAAATGGAACACTATCATTCTCAGGGTCTTCTCTTGTTGTTTCATGAAAGACTGGATTTTTCTTTCTAGCCACCAAATGTGCATACTGAGACTTTAAATTGCAACGCGCTCATCACCAAATGTACCCTGCACAGGTAGGTTCCAAAGACTTTATGCTCCAAAGATCAGTATGCTGCCCCTGTCACTCTGAGTGACAAACGTTGCAGTGGTTTAATTATAGTAACTTGCTCTCTTTTAATTTAAAGAAAATCTTTTTTTCTCATTCTCTGGTGCTGAAGACTCGTTCACACATCTGAGATAAGGAAACCTGCAGAATGGTGTCACAGACTCACGGTGGGTTCTCAGTGTCCGGCACAGGGGAGTAGCTGGCAGGACACCAAACATTTGAGAATTGTTGTGTCTGAGAAGAGAAGAGTGAGGCAAGTGGTGGATGAAACTGGGAGAGCATTTTTTTCTAAATTTTTCTCTGTGTGCTTTGACTCATTTACAACATAATGCTCATGTTTGACTTGTATGATTTTGAAGACAATAAAATCAAAAACAGCTAAGTCAATGAGGAGTGGAGACTTTGCTACATTATGTTGGATAAAGGTTAATTTTTGAGAAATTACTTGTTCAGTTTCTTAAGTGATTATTTTAAAGACATATAGTTTATCACCCTGAGAGGTTTTAATCTTTTCTTTCAGTTAAGGTTTATTTATTCTGTGTGCCTGTGAGTAGGGGTGCCCCACTGCATCCTGCCTTTTGCATGGGCCTTCTGACTTTCAGGGCAAGCACTGTGCTTTTACTTGCTAAGGCATCACCAGCCCAGATTTTTTTCATTGTTTACTCTAAGATGGTTAAGATTATTTTTAAATGTACTTGAAGTCTTAACATTCAACAACATTAACACAAGAAATCTGTGAGAAAGATTGAAATACAACCAAAAATGTAAAAGTAAACCTGGAGCAGTTCTTTTAGTATTGTTTTCAAAATGAAAGTATGACAACATTTGTTTTAAAGATGCTGAAGTTAAATTTCTTTTTTTCTTTCCTAGACTCTTACCAACCTACAAAAGCAGCCTAAACATTGCCTTTGAGTGCCTGGACCATTTCTTTGTTTCATTCACTGCTGTAGTCTAATGGACTAGAGGGGTTTTGCTCATGTGCATCCCCTAGGAGCCACAGGAGAAAGAAGACAGGCAGTCTCTGAGCTAGATTCACTGTTTCCTGTTTATATGGTGAATACCGGGGAGCCTGGGTGTCAGTTCTTGGTCTTCTCTTCCCGGAGCTTCTCAGTGACTGCTCTCACTTAAGTCCTCCTTATCGCTTCTAAGTTTAATAATCTCCAGCTGAAGTTTCCATGCCAGACTTCTCTGAAGAACTAGCTGTTTCCACCTCCAACTCTGCTGTAAATATCTCTGAGCAGAAGAACTGTGGGTACCACAGACCTAGAAGCTATAGAAATAGTCTGACATCTCTCATACGTAAACAACCTGCACCTTTCATTTACCTGTTTATGCCCAACCAAGGACAGCTTTGTCTGAAAGTGAGCTTTGCTGTTATCTGGGGCTATTTTTAATCATCACAGCTAGGGGGAGGATAGCATTCCTGGCTCTGAATCATGGATCCTGAGAGGCTACTGAAGAACTTCGATGTGTAAGAAATTGCCTTTCACATGCACAACAGAGACTTTTCTGACCCAAGATATAAATAGAACCAATTGTGTAGGAAGACTAGTTCCTCAAATAGTTGTGAAATGGTTAATGTAATGCTTAATTGATTAATTCTTGGAGAACAAGGAAACCACTGTCCATCTTTGACAGCATCCTATTCTCATCCTCTCTTTCTCTCTCTCTCTCTCTCTCTCTCTCTCTCTCTCTCTCTCTCTCTCTCTCTCTCTCTCTCTCTCTGTCTCTCAGTCTCTGTCTGTCTGTCTCTGTCTGTCTGTCTCTCTGTCTGTCTGTCTCTCTCTCCTCCCTCTCTCTCTCGCTCTCTCCCTCCCTCTCCTGTCTCTTCTCTCTCTCTCTTCTCTCTCTCTCTCTCCCTCTCTCTCCTCTCCCTCCTCCTCTCCTCTCTCTCTCTCCTCTCTCTCTCTCCCTGCTCTGTCTCTCTCCTCTGTCTCTCTCTCTCTCGTCTTCTTCTCTCTCTCTGTCTGTCTGTCTCTCTCTCTGTCTGTCTCTCTCTCTCTCTCTCTCTCTCTCTCTCTCTCTCTCTCTCTCTCTTCCAGATACTCACCTGTCCCTTCTATTCTAAATTAAACCAAACCCTGTGTTGCCAACCCTACTGCTTTGACCTAAAAGCATAAGGTTACCTTATTACATACTTTCTCTTAGTCAATCTCCTCCATTTCAACATCACCCTCATTGGGCTTCTTACTTCTGCTCATAGATTTTCCAAAAATGTAAGTGTACTATTGATGTCACTTTTCTGTGAAGGTTGCCAATGACAGCCAAAGGCAGAAGATAACATTGTTAAAGGTATCTTGTCTTTTTCTAGTTCTTTTAGACTTCTATCTTTAAATTTTTATTAAATGTATTTATTTAGTGTTTGTGTGCATGCATGCATGTATGCATGTGTATGCATGCCTCTGTGTGTGTATGTGTGTGTGTGTGTATTTGCATGCCAAAACCACATGTGTCCAGATCAGTGAAAAATATTCAGGAAGTACATATCTCCTTCTATCATGTGGGTCCTGGGGATCCAATTCAGGCTATTGGGTTTGGAGATAGGTGCTTTACCCATATTCCACCTCCCCAATCCATTTTTAATCCATTTACAGCTCTCTAGTCTTTTGTCCTCCATCCCTTCATCTCATCTCCGAGTTTCTCCATCCTCCACACATGGTAATTCTCAAAGATATAGAGGATGTTTACTTATACACCAGCCTTTCGGATTCCATATGTCATGTAGATGCCATACCTTATCTCTTCCTTTTAAATGATATTTAAAGCTTATTATTTGGGCTGGCCTGACAACCTGAGTTCAATCTTTTGAAACTATATGATGGAATGATATAACCAACACCTGCAAATTGTCCTCTGACCTCCATGTACTATGACACTGATGCTCCTTCACACACACACACACACACACACACACACACACACACACACCACAGACACACACACAAAATAAATATGATTTTTAAATTGGAAGTTGTTATTCAGTACACAAATTATATTTAACTTTGAAAATACCTCCTCCCTCCCCAGCCAATCTAAATCTCTGTAGAAAAAAACCTGAGCCTCTCAAGGTTCATAGTTGTAAAAGCAGAATAGTATTGGGATTACTTAAATAGGAAAACAATTCTTAACATTAGTAAGCCTAATGGGATGAACAGATTCTCCCTAAAATTTATGTCCACGAGAAACCTCTGAGTGATACTTTATTTGGAAATAGGTCTTGGAAGGTGTGATGAATTTAAGATGTGGTCATATTGGGAAGTTGTTGCCTCTCTCACTTATGACGGAGATCCTCATGGAGGAAGGACATCTGGGCCAGGAAGCACAGTGCAGAGCATGCACTGTGTATGTGAAGATAGGGAGGAACCACAGCGATACATCTGCAAGTCGCACAACTAAAGCCCTGCCAACAAGCACAGGAAGCCAAGGGGAAAGGCCAGAATCTCAGTCTCCAGAGTCCCCAGAAGTCAGATCTGGCAGCATGGGATTTTGAACCCCTGGCGGGCAGAACTATGAGATAATCTGTTTCTGTGGTTTAGGAGTCTGTGAGTGGTGATTATTACAGTAACCTTTGGAAAGACTACCATAGCCTACATTATCTATCTAAGGATTAGGTTATATTCTGTAGGCAGTGAATTAAGACGAAGTTTAAACCCATGCTCTTGGAACAGCTGCAGAGAAATCCCCGTGTTACTGGAGTCTGACTCAACATCCATGGCTCACGACTGGTTCCTTGTCTCAGCTTCAGATACCACAAACTCTTCCCAAGTAGTCCTATGACTTTTCCCCTTCCACTCTCTCAAAAGTGGGTGACATAGTAATCTTTTCTAACACAACTTGAGGATCCCAATGGGAGATGGAACATATAGGGCCTTTTATCAAAAAGCATTAATAAATTCAAAACACAAGACCAAGTGCAGGGCCCTTCCTAGGCAGATTACTGCTAGCATAGCCATCTCATGCTCCATAACAGATATAAAACAGACACTTAAAAGGGCCCAGAGAAGTCTATCCATTCATTTCTGTCTTACCCTAGAGAGAAGGATCCTCCCTCTCACTCATTCTTACATTTTTCTACTCTCAGAATGCATTCTGATGGGTGATAAAGAAAAGACAAATCTACTAGGAGAGAGCTTGTACCTGTGTTTCATAGTGCTACACCGTGGCTGCCTCTCATGTCTGCCTTCCCTGCTGAAACTGCTACAGCAAACGCTGATCTGAACAAATGAAGGCTTCATTTCCTGTGGCCAGGACTTTAAATCTGAGGTGACTCACATAATGATATGGAAATTTTTCATTTAAAAATATGTGTTGGGAATTGTGGTACTTTTTTTTTTTCACATCCACTAAATCGACCTAGAGAATGGTTTCCCTGTGTCCATTAGATGGAAGTAAATTGGTTAAAATGCAAACTATTTTCCATGTTCTGTCTTTTAAAATATCAGCCATTTCAAGCCAAAACAACTTCCATGTGTCTTATTTCTTTCCTACCCACTAGGAAAGGACTATCATTTCTGACATCCCCCAAATGACTTCATGTGCTCCTGCAGTTTCTGTTCCAACTTTACTAGGCAGTCTAATGTCCGGAAAGATTGGATCTCAAGACTGAATGAACTCTCCACATTCTCTTTTCAAAGATAAACATGCACTCTATAAACTTCATCGGCCTAAACAACAGAAACATCTGTTTAGATTCATGTGCAGCGTTCTGGCTGTGTTCAGCATGAGGGAGGCTTAGGAAGTGTGTCATCATCCACTGTGCTGCACAGCACTCAGACATCACTGCTGGTCACAGTGATACACTGGGAGATTACTGAGCCTGGGAATAGCTAAACTGGGTCACTATCCATAAACAAGCTTGGGTAAATGGCATTCACTGCTCCCACATCCCACAGCTCTGTCTTCTGTGTAAAAGATAAATTTTGACAACAACAAATATGGAATGCAAAAGACTGCTGAGCTGGTTATAGTTTGCCAGTCTTCCAAATAGACATGACTGTAAGTTCCTGGAACAGAGCCCTACACAAGCCTTCTGTAGCCTGACTGCTCACCAGTGATAAGCAATCTCTTTTAACAGGTTAAGTACATTATTATCTTTTGGTGCCTACAAATACGATCAGAAATATTATTCCAGAACTCAGCCCGTATATTCAGTGACTCAGAAGCAAGGGCTAGACCACCTCTGAGTATTAAATGGCTGGTTCTGTGGGAGAACACTGATGCACTTTACCATTCATTTCAGCACACTACACTTCAGTCTTCATTTTCTTCATAAAATGAAAACAAGAACTAAAGTCTCGTAAACCTATACCTCTTTACCTTTTCTGATACTGGCATTGTTTTCATGTGCTACACAAAGTCTTCTATCAAATTTCCCATGTGTCAGACATCTAAATTTCATCTGTCAAGTATTTGCCCCAAGGTAAGTTACTAGGTAAGGCTTTATATGGTAGGCAGTCAATAATTGGTTTCCAGACAAGAAAAATTGAGACTCCTGGAAATGTACCAGGAGTGGCCAGAGGAGCGCAACTCGTAAGGGCTTTGAGATGACTGAAGAGAAACCACCTATTTTACATTTTAAAAAAACCAGGTTCCATTCTGTTTTTGGACATCTCTAGTGGAAATTTTAAAAGCACACAAGTAGAAAAGTATGTTCTCAACTTTAGAGAAACATTTATGGAAGTATTTTATTTGAGTTCCCATAAGCTTTTATGATATATACATACATACACACACACACACACACACACACACACACACACACACATATATATATATATGTTCACATATACCATGCATCCCACCCAAGAGCTCCACTGTTCTAAGTAATAAAACTTTTAACATTATTTATTTATACTTAAGATTATTGCAAGAATATGTAATGTCTGTATCCATTGCATTTGTAAGTCTACAAGAAAACCTCTGTTTGGCTTTTATTTCACATTAAAATTTTGGCAAAAACAAGCAAAGACTCAAATTCACTACTTCACTGCACAAACCATGACTGTGTCATTGAGATGCAAATTAAAATACAGCCGACTGAACATAATTTAAAAACTGAATCACCAGATCATTTTACCTCAAGAAAAAGAGCAACTCATTTTGCACCTATTTTTTTCAGATATATTACTCATATTAAACGACAAAAAAAAAAAAAAAAAAGCCATGAAAAGCTTAAAGTCAGGTCTTCCTAAATTAAAGAGAAAAATATTGGAAATGGTAAATTTGTAAGCCAAAAGTTTCATTAAAGTTTATTTACAGAAATATTAAAATTACAAAGTTAGGTGTTTTCGTTTTTTATTGAAAACATGAAATATATAGAAATTTATGTATCATTCAACATTCTTTGATTCTTAATGAGTATATGAATAAACGTACAGTCTCTAAGTGTCAGAGAACATAGTCATCGCAGCCACATGGATGATAACTTTTTAATCTAATGAAGTGTATTTTAAAATAATCACAGGGAATTTTATGAAAAAAGAGGAAGAAAAAAAAAACCCCAGTTGTGAGGCTGGAGAGTTGGCTCAGTGATTAGAACTTGTTGTTCTTCTAGAAGGTCCCAGGTTTGATTTCCAGCACCTACATGGCAGCTCACAAATGTCTGTGACTCACGTATGCATTAAGAAAACACCCTGTGCCAAAAACCCAAGTGGATGGCTCCTACAAAATGACACCTAGTGTTGTCCTCTGACATCCACAGGCAAGCAAACACACACACACATACACACACAAACATTCACACACTCATACGCACACACTGATATGCACACACGCTCATACATACAGACACTCATACACACACTCACACACACTCATGCACACACTCTCATACACACACTCATACACACACACTCATATGCACAGACATTCACTCACACACACTCATACACACAAACACACATGACTCCTCTGTGTAATTTTGTTGCAACAAACAAAAGCAAAGGCTCTGTATCCCCCAGATCCAACAACAAAAATAGTTATGAATGATTAAGAAGGATGTGCGGAGATTGGCAGGATGATGTCCTTATCTGATTCCCAATAAGCAGAGAAATAAACAGCAAGAATGGTTTTCCCAGCTGTTACCAAGGAGCATGAGTAGAACAGAACATCTGGAAAAAATACCCAGTTCTACCATAGGATGCAGAACACACCTGTCAACACATTGTTCAACAAATCCCCTTAGATTAAGATCTCAACTAAGTAACATAATCTGCATGCACACAAAAATCACAAACCTGCTGTGCCTAGCTTCCAATTTCAATTTCATTTTCATTTAATATACTTTTCAAAGTTTCATTGCAGGTTACATTAGTGTGATACTTTCTAAAAATTTACACTTGAGAGTGCCTTTCACAGAAAAGTTAATAGCTAAATAGGAATAATTCTTGCCTGGAGATTTCCATCCAAAATTTGGACCCCAAAATCCTAATTTATTTGGCATTTTGTTTTCTGTTTGAAAACTGAGGTTCATTGCTTTCTTTAAAAAGTTTTTATTCATTTTAAAGAATTTCATATATGAGTACTTACATCATTGTATCATTCTCTTCCTCCTCTCTCCAACTTCCTCCATGCCTTCTCTTTGAACTTGATGGATTCTTCATATACGTATATGTGTATGTATCTTCATATATATGAAGAATATATGTTTTTATGTATATTCCTGCTGCACCTATTTTGTGAAGCATGTATTCTTGTGGTTTTAGGGCTGACTGCTTGGTAATGGATAACCATTTAGGGGCTTGTCCTTAAGGAATATGATTCTCCCTCTCTCTCCTGTCGTTAATTACTTATAGCTTTTATATAGAAGTGGGGCCTTGTAAGATTTCCCTGCATCCATGCTGGCCTGTCATCTGGTTTTGTTATTGTTCAGATCTTGTTTACACAATGATATTGTTGGTGTGACATGGATGCATCTTCTGTGTCCTATATAGAGGAGACCATTTCTCAGGAGCCAATCTGCAGTAGAAAGCAGCCTGAGTCTAAACATAAATAATCCACAGCACACCCACCTTGTGTATTTAGAAAGAACTAAGGAAAAATACCTCATACTAAACTTCTTTTAAAGATTCAGTTCAACATTGAAATCATTACATAGGGAAAAGATAAGCCAAAAAGAAGTGTGTATTCGAAATGCACACAATGAGGACTCCTTTTCAGGCATACAGAAATAGAAGCAGAAAACTAAACGTCTTTAATTTGGAGTTCACTAGCCTCTGGTCCAGAGTTTGTGAACTGAGGACAAACACAGAAAGCCCAGTTTGTTTATCCCATGTGGAACTTGTTTCTGTTCATACAATTCCCTAGGTCAGTATCATAAAGCACATCCTCACCTTGGCAGCTGTCCCGCTCTGGAAGTCCAAGCTCCCTTGGTAATTTTACTGCTTGCCTTTTGTTTTTATTTTTCCCAAATCAAAGAAAATAACTATTCAATCTAACTGAAGCAAGAAGCAGCTTTCTACAACTGCAGTCAGTCAAATGGGCTTTTTTGTACGGCTTGTCTCTGCTTGATGATGGCTTTCTTTGACAAGGGTTTTCCTCTATGAATATTGAACATGAGTGTTGATATGTACCACATTGTATGTGATTTCTACCACCTGTGGAGTAGAGTTTTTGTGTAATCCTTAAAGTCATAGGTGAGGATCTATACAGGAATGTGTTTGGCCTTCGGTATCCACACAAGCTTGCCAAGTACTGTGTAAATGATATGATTATCCAAGATAGGCACAAAACCATACTGGAATGAACTTAATCATAAAATAAGAGCCACCATTTGCAAGAAAAAAGTTGTCTGATGTCTCCAGAAAGGGAATACCTTGCTGGTCTCCATTAAATTGTGTATACCATACAAAAGGACATATTCAAGTATTATTTGTCAGTACCTTAGTATGTGTTCTTGTTTGGAAACAGGGATATAGGTACAATTACAGAAATTGGTCATATTGGAATGGTGTGACTCTCAAACTAAAGATGACTGATATGTTTAAAACAAGGTGATCATATTAAAACACAGAATAAAGATAAAACTGGGATACAGGGAGAAACTGGAGTAGGGAAGCTGTAAGGCAGTGTACGATGCTAACAAATGATTATAATCTGGGAGCCGATTATATAATTCCTGATTGTGTCATTGTTCTTCTTGTTATAGATAATCTATTGTCTATATGTATAATAATATAAATGTATATGTAAAAAAATAAAATCATTAAAAAACAAAAAGAATCTGGGAGTTGAAACTGTGGGTCCAGATGACTCATTCCTAGGACCATGAGACACTAAAATGTTCTTGTTTTGAGCTGTCTAGCTGTGTGATTATTTGACAAGAAATGTGGTGCTGAATAGGGAAGTTTGCAATTTCTTGATGTGTTGGTATTTGGAAAACAGCTGGAAGAAGGGAGTACAGAAACATTAGGGACCCCAGTTCACCATTTACCCACAGTGCAGCATTTGTGAGCAATATGTTGTGTGTGTCCAAAAAAAATGTGCATATGGCCAGAGGCGACTTGGTGGCTTTGGGGGTACTCTGAGGAACCGAGGCATGGTCAGGAAATACTTAACTGATGCATCATCCTGAAGCTCTGGAGAATGTTTAATTTCTGTTTGTTTGTTTCAAAGATTGAATCTAATTCTAGTATTTTCTTGCAGTACCTACTCTTTCTGTAGAAAAAAAGAAAATTATTTAAATATTTATGTAGCATTTTATGTGCATGACTAACTTCTACACATACACAATTTTCTTTTAAATGTAGCAAGCAAATGTGTGAAGTTACCCCTAACAGATAATATTTGTCTTAAAGGTTTTCTCTAGTTTTAATGACCATCACTGGTTATTTGCTCTACTTAAAAAGTAAAAAAAAAAAAAAAAAAAAAAAAAAAAAGCCAGGTGCACACCTTTAATCCCAGGACTTGGGAGGCAGAGGCAGGCAAATCGTTGTGAGTTCGAGGCTAGCCTGGTCTACAAAGCAAGTCCAGGACAGCCAAGTTAACATAGAGAAACCCTGTCCCAAAAACAAAGCAAAACAAAAAGGTATTTTGAAAGGCAGATGTTTGGTTATTTGTTCTACTTAAAGAGTAGAAAAAGCTATGTTGAAAGGCAGATATTTTTCTGCCTTTCTGACTAGTTGTATGTTAGAGCTACCTGGTCATTAAGTTATTTAAGAATAAAATAACCATGATAATAATTCCTCTAGGCTATGGGATTAAACAATGTCAACATCTTAAATGATAGTATATCCGAAGATGGTGTTATCATCTTAAATGATGTTATTGTATCGCCCAAGTTAGCCAGCATAATATGCAAACCAAATTAAGAAAAGAAATTGGTTTATGTTTTCTATTTATTTCATCTGTGTCATTATTCTGGATAAGATTTAAAGTGACTGAAGAATACCCCATCCATCTGCCTCACTGAGCAGCTGTGTGAAACTTGGCTAACTCATCAGAGAGTTGTTGGACTGAGAGGAAAATGTGACATGGAAGTTGTACACAAAAAAGATTGCTGGTGTTCATCTGTCTTTTCTGTCTTTTCTGCTTAGGATGAGAGCCCTAAGGATAAAAGAACTTACATGCCCTTGGGAAGGGAAGGTTGGATACTGTTCATCTTGTGAAGGCCACAGGAGAATCATAGTCTCCTGGGAAACAAGGAAAATACTGAGGTGGGACACAGTTATGAGATGAGATAGCTTCTTGTACAGTTTAAGCCTTCTAAAGAAAATCTAAATATAGTTCTATGTGATCCAGGAGGTCACATTTAAGGTCACAACTGAGGAACATTTAAATCAACCAAGATGTCCTCTATAGGCAAATGGAAAAACAAAGTCCCATGGATGGTCTTCCAATGGAATTTTCAGAATAAAAGAAAAAAGGGAAAAAGAGAGGGAGGGAAGAGGGGAAGAGACATCAAGCCATAAGACATGAAGGAAGCTTAATGCATTTTACCTAGTAAAGTGTCTCTGAAAAAAAACAGCCTACTGTAAAAATCCAGGTTTTGAAAAGGCAATGCTGTGAGAGAGCCCAGATACTGATGATTTCCAGGCATCTAGACAGTAGAGTGGGCAAGGCAGAGCATAGTAACTGTTGCAGGTAGTAAAACTATTTTGTATTGCATTATAATGATTGATATATGTCAGTATCAGCAACTAAAATGCTGTTAAATACAGTAACCACTAACATGGCACATCAACATTAATAATATCATATATATTAACATTGGTTCCTACATTCCAACAAATTTACCTCAACTTTACAAACGTTTGATGATAAAGAGGACTTTGGGTCAAATAAAAGAAGTATAAAATGGCTTCAACAAAGTTTCTGAACATCAAGCAAAGCAAACTTGATGCTGTTCCCAAGCAGACTGACGCAGTCTACACATCGTATATAAAAATTGCCTGACATTTGACTTGTGATTTCCATGAATCACAAGAAATATGTGTAGACGCACTTTTATTTAACTTTACTTTCCAATCTTGAATGGTATACACCTGTTGATTACCTGCCCCATGTGGTCACTATGCATGCTGATGTTCTGGCCTGTCTACACAGTCTCCAGGCGAGGGTTCCAGGGAACACCATGGAGTATCCTATCACTTGCCTCTGTTTTGAAGACGCTCTGCATGAAGGCCAACTTAACACTCAAATTATCCAAACTCAATACTGTAAAAAAAAAAAAAAGAAAAGAAAAGAAAAGAAAAAGAAAAAAAAAAAAAAAAAAGGAGGATGTGCCCACAGATAAAACATTAAAAGCATTTTTTCCTCAAGGATAAATCTTTTTCATCACTTTGGACTCATGGGCATATTTAAGCATCTTGAGATATCTTATAATTCAGTGTTTTATTCTTTGTGAATGTCTGTCCAAGCAATATGGCATCCAAAATAAAGTGGACCAAATGGAACTGTAACTTGCCTCAAAGGCAGTTCTTTGGAAAGCTAAAAGGTCTTGTAACATTCTCTACTTTCAGAAACTCTGACAAACTGAAAGAAGAGTTCTGAGTTCATGCTAGATCATGCAGTGTGTACATGTGTGTATGTGTATGCCTCTGTGTCTTTGTGTCCCTGTGTGTATGTGTGTTTGTGTGTGAGTGTGTCTCTCTGTGTGTGTTTGAGTGTATGTGAGTGTGTCTGTGTATGTCTGTTTGTATGAGTGTGCCTTTGTGTCCTTGTGTGTGTGTGTGTCTATGTATCTGTGTGTGTCTATTTGTGATTGTGTGTCTCTGTATACAAGTGTATCTGTGTGAGTGTGTGTGTGTGTGTGTGTCTGTGTCTATGTGTGTGGGTGTGTCTCCACACTCTTTAAATTACATACTGGTCTGTCAACTGTGGAACAAAATGGATCTAGATAATGTCCCAAATCTAATCCTATCAGAGGTTTAATATTTTCAGATCACTACTGAATATAATTAGAGGAATTTTAATCCAGTAACATGGGTACTATGGCAAAGGATCACATCCAAAACGTAGGTCTATGTGATCCAGCTGGAATACAGACACAAATCACTCTGGCTAGAATACAGACATGCCTTTAGTACCCACCTTTAATCCTAAACAATGATGTCTAATTGAGCGACAAAGTGAAGAATCAGAGAAAGATTTCACAGAATGAGTCATAGATAGGATATGTCCAACTCTCAGGAGAACAGATAGGAAAAAGTAGCTACTTAAGAGTAACGCCAAGAGACAGCAAGAGCATTCATGGAGACAGTACAGAGAGAGGAGACTACAGGAATACAGGTGAGCTCATGGAAACAGTATAGTAGGATTTACGAGTACAGTAGAGTTAAGTTAGTACATTTTAGTTCATGCTGTTCAGCTCATGGAGTCCATCGGCAGTTTGCCCAAGGAGAGCAATTGAATCCGAAATGGAGAGAAACTAGCTTGAATCAGTCAGCTTGGAGAGGAAATTTGAGTCAGAAAAGCTGAGTTGAACCAGTCAGAGTTCAGAAAGACTTAAAAAGGGTGAACCTATTCAGTAGTAAGTCTCAGAGGCTGAAAACATTCTAGGCCTAGGTTAATATGTGGAGGCTGGAAGCTAAAGCTTTCAAAGTCTGGTCTTGCAGAAGGTTAGCTTGGATGGAGGATAGAACCTTCCAGGCATAGACATAGGGCTCAGCCCAAGCCGTATATTCACAAAGCTTAGGTAAGATTTTCCTCACATCCCATCATCTTAGAAAATAGAAACTAGTTACATAAAATCATAATCTACCATAGGCATATGAGATTTGATATTTTACATGAATAATAAATAGATGATTATTATACATTTATTTTATTTTCATTGTAAATATATAATTACCAAATCAAATGTGTTACTATTGCTGCCTAGGGATTTATTCACTTTTATTAAGAGCATTTTATGTCTGCATATTGATCACTGCAAGTCAAAATAGGATTTCCTTTATTTCAAATGTCTGAAAACTAGAAAATCCAGTATCTTCTCTAATAGTTCTACACAAACTACCCCAAATTGAATTTACATTCTTTTAAGTTATTGTATTTCATCTCAGAGTCAAGGCTTCTAAAGCACATTAAAGTCAATGGTGCTTCAGCAAAATTAAAACATAAAGGTATAAAGAAATCAAAGTCATTCAATCTGCAAACATGTCTTATAGATTACTAGTGATGAGTTTGGGAGATATTTCTAGCATCGTGTCCTCAAGGGGATAAAAAAGAAAGGGAGAGAGAGAGAGAAAAGGAAGGAGAGGGAAAGAGGGGAGAGAGAAAGAGAAACAAATTATAGCCCAGAACACATGTGCTAATTATTCAAAATGATTGCTGCAGAGCAGCGTTTCCACCTGCTGCTCAGCAGTATCGGCAGTAAAGAGCTGTGTGTGATTTAAAAGTGAACCAACTCTGTCCCATTTCCTGCTCTTCTAGCATTCTCAGAACGATTCCACTATACAGGCAGAAAGTACAGGGGTATTTGAATAGCAGACCTCTTTATTTTCTTTTAATCCTAATATCCATCAAGTCCAGGGTATTGACTTACATTCAGAATTTTAGATGCACCAAGGAAAGATGTTTTCTTCAAGGATGCCAAGTACAAATAGCCTAAACACTATGAATGTAACATTTATATAACTCCTGATTATTTCATGGTTCTTCTTGCTGTAGGTAGTTTATTGTATATATGTGTAATAATGTAAATGTATATGCAAAAAATTTAAAAAAATATTTAATGAAAAAGAAGAAAAAGGGGCAAAAAGACCAGAGTTTCTTAGCTTTCTTTCAGTTGAGATAAATCTTTTCAATTTTGTCTTGCAATAGAATTTCTCTTCATTGAAAATGATATCCACATCCCTCTTTATCTTGGAAAGACACCTTTAATCTCCCCTCTTCTGTGCTGAGACTAACATGGAGATTCTGGGAGAGGGGAAGAAGGCCAAGTTTCTCAGGTTCTCTGCTAACATTTCCAGATGTGAGCCTGAGTCATCAAAGGAATTTCTACATAGGGCATCTGAAAAGACCAAGAGGTCACAGTTGAATTAAACATTTAGTGATGGGTAGAAGCCTCATATCCCAGGTCTAATTAAAATAGTCCTGGCAGAGATAGAAGTCCTAAACACCAAAACCAGTAATGAGAGATTGAGGCAATAAAGGCCCCAAAAAACCAATAGTCATTGTAATTTGGAAAACAGCAGTTTTTAACCAACAAACGACACATTAATTTTTCCTAGTAATTCATATAATGACCACCTCTCTTTTAAAAATATATTTTATTAATTTATTTATATTACATCTCAATTGTTATCCCGTCCCTTGTATCCTCCCATTCCTCCCTCCTTCCCATTTTCCCCTTACTCCTCTCCCCTATGACTGTGACTGAGGGGGATTTCCTACCCCTGTATATGCTCATAGGGTTTCAAGTCTCTTCTCCAGTTTTCTATATAGAAAAAAAAAAAAAAACATGTAACAGCAGATCCAGTGGTGGGAATGAAAGTCAAGGAGAAATTAGTAACACTAAGATTATGTCTAGCAAGTTCCTAAAGCTAATTAAATTATATATAGGACAGGTGGATTAAGGCCTGAGAACAAGGCAAAAAAAATTGCTAGCAAGATATATCCAAAAGCATCAAACATCAACAGACTTGGTGATCGATCATTCTTCTGAATGAATTCCAATAATATATGAGTACACTCAAGCACCCCACCTGCTTCAGAATCTTTGTAAATCCCATAACTGAGTTTGGAAATAGACTTATAGCTAGTAGCCCCAGCAAGCTAGACTTGCCCATATTTTCTAGTATACCTGTTAAAGAATGAATAATGGTAAAAACTAGAGAAAGAAAAAGTCTTCTTCCAACACCTTGAGGAGAGGAAAAGGGATGTTATCTTTGGGGCACTAATGTGAGCTTTAGGTTTAAATAGAAAAAATAGGGCAAAAAGAACAAGATCTACTCATAAGAAAACAGTGCTGTTCGGTCTATGGTCCTGCTTATCATCGCATCAGGTCTGGTTCTGCAAGTTACTTATGTAAATAGTTAATGCATTTATCATAATTTTCACTCAAGGGATCAATCTAGTTGCCACACAAATTACTCCTCTTTATCATGGATAACTGTTTTCATCTGAGAAATGATCTACACTCAGGATTTGCCATTCTTGGCATTCAAAGAGACTTCAGGTTTAATATAATGACCTACCTCTTTGCCTCCAGCCTTGAAGGGTTATGCAAACTCACTCCTTTGTGGTTATCATATTTATGCAGAGTCAAAAGTAAAGCAGAAGTTTGAGCCAAATAAAAGAGATAGACAAAGAATGAAGGCAGCTGTATTGACCTTTCACTCAGCAGTTACCATGTACACTCAGGTCAGCAATCAGAGTTTTTCAGTGGCGGACGTTTGTAAGTGACCATTACAGTCTCTGACTATCTACCTTACAGAACACTAAGTTGGGGTCCGCTCAGGTTCCTCCTATCTGTTAATAGAAAGGAAGGTTTGTAAAAAACAAACACTACTACCATTTTTTTTTTTTTAGCCTTAATCCTCAACAAAGTGCTTAATGTCACAAAGATACACTTTTAGCACAGAAGCTGAAGGTGTGAAGAATGCTGGACCATACTTGAAATAATTACCAGATAAAGCAGAAATTGATTGGAGAAGATCTCTTGAGCTGGTGCCTGCCTAAGATAAATATTGTGATGGGGCACTTCACCATCTATTTTAAGAACAAACACATTTGCATTTTATTCTTCATGGAGGAAACTACACATACACACTTCAGCTGGTTTGCTGGGGGGTTAATCTTCAATCTAGATGTCACCCCGCAAGACCCAGGAGTACACAAGGCACAATGGCTTTGATATATGCAAACCCTCCTCCCAGCACTCAGAAAAGGGAAGGGGAGATTTGAGAGACAAGGCTCAGCCAGCCTGAAGGCTAAGACTAAGCCTGAATTAAACTGTTCCCTTTGCCCTGGTGCTCTATAGAATCACCCTCAAAAGAAACACCAACTGTCATGGAAGGAAGATTCCATGCATTTCCCAGATTGCGTCTCTCTGAATGAAACACGATTTAAGGATTAGTTCCTGGTCTTGTTTACATGACAGCAGAGTGGACCACTTACAAGTGCACTACCAAGATGTACTACTATGCAATTTATTACAACAATTTATTACAACAGACCACAAAGCACTGCCTAGACCTTGTCTCTTGGGAATGAGAGTGGTGCATGTCTATTCTTTTTTTTTTTTTTTAAGTTTTTTAAACACATTTACTAATCACACTAAATATTCACTCACTTCTTCTAATGTATTTATCCTATTCAAGTCTTTCTCTTTCTCTACAGCTTATGTGATCCAAATGTCTGGTTGAAGGAAAACCATCACATTGACCTGCTGTATTTTGTCAGCATATTCTGTGCTTACTAGACACCACTTAATGCTGATTCATATATACACGTATATGTATGTAAATATTGATATATATAATAACACATATATTATATTTACCTTTTAAAAATGGGCTTCTTAATTTTACCCTCTCTTAGTCACATGGGCTGAATTGGAAAGTCTATCACTTCCTCTCTTTACAAAGCACATGGAGACCTGAGCATGGGGAAGAGAATGCTTCACTTGGCTAAAAGGATTCTTTAAAATATGGCACCTGAGGCATAAATGGAAATACACTGCTATTCTGTGCTTCCCTTGGAGCACATGATTCTGAAGCTTTGACTTTTAGAAAGTAAATCCCCATGTCAATATTCCTCTGGCAAGAGTAATCATAAACCAGTCACACTATATTCATTTATTCAACAACTTTTTTTCTTCACTTATAAAAATGTATGTGGGGCTTATCACAGTCAAGAAAAATAAAGCAATGATTTTGGAGCTTCTGGCCTAGTAGGAGACTGACAAAAAACAAAACAAAATAAAAAAAAAAAAAACAGACAAAAGAGTATGTAGGTACAAGCCATAGTACATAGTTAATAGGAAAAATGCACAGTGCCAAGAAAATCCATGAGGGACTGACTCCAATTTCTGAGGTTACACTGAAAGTCTGCTGGAGAATGGACTGGGGAAAGTGATGTAGTTTGAAAAAAAATTGTTTAACATTGTAGTTTCTGGAGCTGAAAGTTATTTATTCCTGTCTGTCTTAGTTAGGTCTTCTGATAAGACACATCTGTATGAGTCATCTGGGTAACATGCCAGGAATCCACCCCACCCCATCTATATCTTATAAACATGCATTCCAGGACACCATCTTCTAGATAATTTTACTGCCCATTGCAGTGTCCATAAAGCACATTTATTTAGGATGAGGAAAATCCCTTCTCAGACTGTAGATACTCAACTACAGTCATAGTCTGATACTGTAAAACATATTTATGCATTCTTTCCTAGTGTTGTCTCTGGATTAGGAGTTCTGCCTGGACATAGAACCTCCCTGTTAACAAAGACAAGGTCCTCAACATTCTGCGTAGTTATAACCATGCTTAGTGGTATGCTAAAGAATGCACCATGCTTGATATATATAAACCAAAAAGTAAATACTAAAAAATTTGAAAGAGAGTCTAGAGGTATGAGGGAAATCAATGCTGGCCACTTGAACAGAGATGAAAAACAGTCCTGCTAAGAAATAAAGATCACTTCAAGTCCTTCATACTGCTAATCCTAGTCCCTGGAGACTGAGAATTCATCTTTTGGCAGCACAAATGAGTTGAAAAAACTGTAAAGAGATGACCCACATATCTCATTAATTAATTACAGTTGTGTCAGCTCTCACTGGTCTTGCCACCTCCTATTTAAATTTCCAGCAGGCTCTTGCAATAAGGAAAAGTGATACACAATTTTTTGCCTAAACCTGAGGGTTTTTGTGCAATTCTTACTTTATAGATAAGAACTAAGCCTAGAGAGATCAATGTCCTCAAAGTCCCATAGGTAGTTGAGAAATAGAGTGGAGACTTGGCTGTGTATTTACCTGGCCCCAAAGCGAAGGATCTTCCAGCTGTAATTTCCTGTCTCTCTAAGAGAGATTTAAAACAAGGTATGAAGACTCAGGGAAAATTGGCTGATGTTATCACTATAAATTTCTGAATACAAAGAGATCATCAAAGACATATCGGCTGTATGAAGCCAAAGTGGAAGAAAATAATTCCTCTGTTGTGATAAGCCTTCATAGCATCCAAATCCCTCACATTTGTAGTGTCTTGTACTTCTCCAATACCTTTGAAATGAATGTAGCATCAGGCATTTTTATCATCCCTCAACAAACCTTTTTCCAGAAATTATCTATGAGAAGGAGGGAGTATGAAACGTGAACCCAGGGCTATCACAGATGAAGTCTACACACAGGCTGAAGAGGGGACTCAGAGCAAAAGAAAATTCAAACAATAGAGAGAGGGGCACCTGTCAGATTAACATCAGACGACTTTGGTTTTAGTATTATGGAAAAGGATATGCACAAACACTTAAAATAATCGCCCAATCAATCATTCTTAGCGCTCATGTTGACACAGAAGGCAAGAGTGCTGAAATAGAATCCAGAAAGGGAGGCTGGGAAGGATCCAAAGACAGGATCCTTTGTATAAAGAAAAGCGTTTGAAGTCATTCAAGGATGACATGAGGAAAACAAAAAATGAGTTTTATTTCACAACAACACGGCAATGAGGAGGGAATTTTTCCTTTCTTGCCAGTCTTTCTCTTCCACACATGTACACTTGAGGAAGTGTCAGAACACGCTGTGCCCCCACCCCTGAAAAGCTCCTATCCCTATCCAGAGCTGTTATCGGAACGAGAAATTACGTAAAACTTTGCTAATAATAGCCAGTGTTAAGTGAACACTTCCAATGTGAAATCCTAAGGGCCAGCTCATGATTCATCTTGTTCTCTTTGTCTTCTGTGATGACCATGGAAGGATGCTAGACCCTATGGTACCCAGGGGTATATACACGTTCATCTGTTTGATAACACAGTAATGTTTGGTCTGTTTGTTACCATCTCTGGAGCACCCAAAGTGAGATATTGATAAGCATCATCAACACTACGTGAAAGTTCTTTGAAATGCAGCATCTAGGGCCTTACTTTGCATCTAGTAAATTAAAACCATGGTACAGGGCCTAGATAGGTTTTTTTAAACAGTTCCCAACAACACTTAAGCAGAGTAATGTCTAAGGATACTGACTTACATTTACTACTATAATAATTTTACAAGAAAAACCTCATCATTATTCCTGCTTACGTTAGAGGAAACAGAAGTCCAAAGAGATGCTCTACATAAAAAAGAAATCGCACATGATAAAACTCAGGTTTAGTGATTTGTGGTCATTTTGCTGTTACAACCTTAGTACTGCCATGACTGTGTTTTTGGCATCAGGCCTCATTAGGAAAATCAAACTAGAAACCATTAATGATCCTTATGATAGAAGACTTCCAGTCACTTGGCATGTTATTACTACTTTCAAATATTTATATATGCTTCAGACCAAGAGAAACAAAATCGATAAGACAGTTATCTACAAGATAATAACTGATAAAGAACTCTTGCTATTTACTCTTTAAGAAATAGTCATGGCTTATACAATGAACAAGTTTACAAGGTATTAAGAATAAAGGACAGTTGAAAGCATAGCCCTTGACAAGGTCTTTACAACACACTCTTATAACTCTAGTGTCGGAAGATAAAGAGAGAGGTCATTCAATACCATCCTTTAAGCAAGGCAGGAACTCACAGCAACTATGCATACTGGCACTGGTCCTCAGAAGTTGTACCCTTCTACCAGTCAGATATGGAAGGAGAAGTAACTCACAGGGCTATGTCACTTACTGTTCATCTATTGACAACAAATGGATTATGGGAGAAAGGGAAGACATGATATCTTGTTATATACTCACTGGTTAGCCCACCAGGCTGTCATGGTTAGTTGAAAACTCAGAGTCACACAGATGGCCTTGGTTAAACTCTGTGGGACACTAAACAAAGCCAATACTAGAAATAAAGTAAAGATGTTTGTGAGGAAGAAGGGATGGGGCTGACTGGTAGGAGGAAGAAAACTAGAAGAGGGTTGGAGTGGCAAACAAGCACACACGGTGGCTAGGGATAGGAGTGTGAAATGACATTTAATGTTAGAAAACAAACACAAAGACTATCAGCAAGTCTGTGTTTGTAAATAAACTCCCAGTGAGATTATAAAGCTTTTTTGTTTTTGTTTTTGTTTTTGTTTTTTAGGTTAACTGTTGTTCTGGAAACTTTACTTGCCTTACCTGTTCAAGTGACTTTAAAGTCAGCTTTCCTTGGAAAGCTGTTCCAGGATCATTTCTGGGCAGACAAAACCTGTAGCCCTGGTGTGAATTAGAACCAAGTTCACAGCAAAAAGGAACTGAAAAAGACAGAGATATGAATGGGATTCGAGGCATCAGAAATCGCATTACACAGGACCTTCCAGTGTAGCATAGCAATTTCATATTCACTCTGTTGGAGCTACAACAGGCCTTCCATGAAAGAGTATCCTGTGATGGTAATACTATGAGTTAAGTAAAGGTCATTCCTTCATAATATTACCTTATTATTATTACTTTTTAAGCATGTGTATATGTTGTCTTTGTCCAGGTATGTGCTCATGAGAGCAGGTGCCTGAGGAGGTCAAAGACATTGGATGTCCTGGAGCCAGCATTTCAGAAGGTTGTGAGTTACCCAATTTGGGTGATAGGCAGTAAATTCAGGTCCTCTCTCTGCGATAGGAGTATGTTCTCTTAGCTGTGGCAACATCTCTCCAGCCTCAAAATCTTCACTTTTTAAATGTAAGAAGGCACAAAACCATGTGGCTTGTGACAAGGAGCACATGGTGACACTACTGAAAACTGTTGACAATACTGAAGGCAGACTAGTTGTGACCAAGTGAAAAATAACAAATTGAGCTAAAACCGGACAATTTAAAATTCAGAAAAGACTACTCATATGGGATTTTTCAGAGCAGAGATGAGAAATATGAGTTTGTATCTCAAGTAAGATATTCGACATCCGTAAAGCTAAGGGCCAAGCCTGAAGGCAGCAAGATGGCTCAGCAGATAAAAGTGCTTGCCACCAAGTCTGATTAACAGAGTCCTTGGGAATTTATAGTTGAAGAAGAGAAGCGATTCTCCTATGCTCTCCTTAACAGTCACATATATGCTATGGAATGTGCCCCTCCCCAAACACATGGGTACACAACAAATATACAAAATGTAAATTTACCAAATCCATGTCACATTTATGAAACCTATGGCTACGAATATTAAAAAACAGCAGAAGATCACCTACGCCATCATAGACTTTTCCCTTTTTTTGGACTGAGTCAGTCCTTTGCTCGGTTTTCAGGTGTACTTTGTAGCTATGTAGCTTAAATCTATGAGCCATTTGTCAACATATCTTTCTTTAGTAGCATGTGGTATGTTCAGGTTTAGGTTTATTATGATAATGAATGCATAGGATATTTAAAAATAAGAAGGAAAGAAGAAGGGAAAGGAAGGAAAATAGAAGGGATGGAAGGGGACATAAGGGAAGGGAAGGGAGAAGAAGGAGAAAGGGGAGGGAAGAGGAGGGAAGGGAAAGGGATGGAGAGAGGGAGGAGCATGTAGATTCATCTTTCAGTGAGGATTATCATGCTTCTGTTTTATGTCATCACATTTTCTTCCACAAACCAAATGATGTAACTGAAATCAATACATCCAAGAGATGACTCACAGTTTTGAACTATTGAAAACTGGTTGACTCAAATCTCAAGAATCACCTTTTCCCTTTTTTTTTTATTTCTGGAAACACAAAACTGGATATTTTGGTAATTGAGTAACTGTATCTTTGCTTAGTTTAATGGCAAATTTGAGCTAATGTTCAAAATTAGCAGACTGAATCATAGTGAGCATTCTCTGGCCAGGCTTGTTAAGTTTCTACTATGCAGACACACGAAGTCTACTTGATGGGAATTCTACCCACCTGCCAAAGGCACAGAGCATTACTTTGTACAGTGCTGTAGTTCTAATAAGGAGTGATTTGTCAATTAAACTAGACTGACAGATTAATCCATTTCTTATTCCAGGGCACTGATTATAAAATGAATGCTTGAACTTGGCTCAGAACTATCAGGCAGGCTTAGAACATCAATTGGTTAATCCTGCTGGAATCTTAGCCTCTCAAGTCCAAAGTCACAGAAGTATGTTTTGGCTTTAATATGCAGACATTTTTCCATTGCTACAGCCTTTTCATTTAAAGTAATTTCCTTGAGAAATGTTTTAGGTCTCAGATACTTATTAAGTAGTATCTAAAACTAATTTTTTTGTGTGAAATTATTGATAGGAATTCTATTTTTGTTAGAGAAAAATAATAGCAGTTTAAAGGTTGAGCTATTAAATGCATAGCAATATGCTTCCATTTTAATATGACCTCGAACTTTTTTCTGAATGGTAATTATGTTTTTGAATGATATCATGGATAGCAATTAGCATATTCTTCTTTGAATCTAACAAACACTAAAGTAGAAACATTTGTCAGCAGACAACAACCAGATTCCTTTTTAAACTAACACATTAATTTTAGGAGGAATTTTATTTTGCTGGTCACAAATAATGTTACAGCAAAAATCAAAACTCTATGAATAAACTTGTGTGAAAAATCCAAAGAGAGAATCATAATGAAAATAATTGCATTTGAGAATTCGACTGTATGCTCACCACAATATTTTATGACATTGGTATTCTTAGGACTCTGTTAGTATTACAAACTACAGGTCAGACAAATCAAGGAAACCACAGCTGGTTTCCTGTCAGTGGTGAACCACCCCCTTTGGGACTCCCTGTGTTTTCTGTCATGTTGGCTTCTCATAGAGCATCTCAAGGGAATTACACCTCGATTCTTTAAAAACACTGATGGAAAAATATCATAAATGTCTTGGGGTTGATCTAGTAAAACCTTTCAATTATGTCAAGCCTGTCAAGGTTAATCCAGATTGTGATTGACACAAAGTCAACTCGACATTACGTGTGCAAAATCTCTTTAAATTTACCACATATGTGCATAATCTAGTCAAGAAAGTAACGTTTCAGCCACATTCCCTAGACTAGAAGTGAATTAGTTACCTGTTCTACCTTTGTTTTCAGAATGAGTTTATACAGTGAGGAAGCTCATTGGAGATGTGTTTGGTTAAAGAGATGTTCACCAAAGCTACCAACACTCTCTTTTTAAAGTGTTGAAAACAAGAAATGGTGACTTTACATTTTAAAAAAGGATATGTACATTTGAATGTTTCTAAAGAAGGCATCATTGGATAGAAAGACCGTTCAAGTTATTTTTACATAATAGTGTTTGTTTCTTTTAGCTTGTTTGTTAACCCAGTTATCAAACAAATAATTGAGATTCATTTATAACATAAGATTTCACAACAGTCTTGGAGCAGTTTAGCCCTGTTCTTAAACTTCTATGTTATTTTATCTTACTCCCAGCAAACACTTAGTGATGCTTGCACTTTGTAGCTTTCCTCAGCCCCAGCTCCTTCCTCCTGGTTGTCCTTGGACCTCTATGCATGACTAATCCTCTGACTGAATCCCCTATTTCTTCTTCTAACTCCTCCTTCCCTGGGAGGCAGGAAGTCCAGCCTTATTCTCTCTCTTGCTCATCAATTGGCTGTAAGCTGCTTCATTGGCATTTCAATGGGACAATTAGGGAATATTTAGACAGGAAATTATCAGAACAAACCATGCTACCAGATCTGGAGGAGGGGGGTGGATACAGAAATCTGCATGTAAATTACACAACAAGCTTATGGCTACAGAGGACTTGTGGAGCAGAATGGCGTCAAGAGGCACACAGGCATGCTCTCCAATTTTTGAGACTAGTTTAAAGATTAGGCCAAACTATCAGTTTTACCATCAGAAAAAAAAATCTTTTTTCTGTCTGTCTCTCTCTGTTTTGAAGAAAAATGCTCCACTGGTAGTACAGGCTTTCTAAAGCATTCACAGAGATCATGCAGCTGAACTGAGCTGAGATTCAGCCAATCATCAAAGATATCGCAGTGCCCCATTTGCCATAAATGAGCACTCAGGTTCACTCTTAGGCTATTCTGACGCTCTTCTGAAACAATCAGTATAGTTATGAGAATAAGCTAAAGTTGGAATCATCTAGAAACATACCAGTACACCTGCTTGTACAGCTGTACAATTTCTAAATTGTATACAGTTGTATTTAGATAATGAGCTCTACTTATCAATATATGAAAGTAATGCATGCATTCAATTTTGAAAAACAAAATAGACATTCAAAAATACTAGGGAAATAATACATTTCAGGCATTAGTAAAAGCCACCAATACCTGCTAATATTCTTCAAATGCAAAACTCACTGTCAGGGACTATGTTCATAAAATTTGGGACATAAATCAAAGCCATGAATATCAATTTTCATTGATATCAGAAATTCTCATGCTTCACCAATAATGTCATGTGGCTTCTACTCAAGGCAATAGAAACTTGCTCTTAGCCTACCAGAAAATGAAATAGTGTCTCATATGGGATGTACTTTTTTTTCTAATGAGAATTTTATGAATGTAACACTCCAGTTCCATATTCTACATATCCCACCTTGAACAACTCTCAAATAATTGTCTTTAAATTTGGAGTAATGTTTCCTCCAGGAAAATATAGAGTTCACGTAATTCATGGTAGTGGTAATTTGTTTGCTTTCTATGTTTTCTAAAGCAATGTAGTGCATCTCAAAACACTCATCTGATTAGTCACAGCAGACCTACTTGCAGCAGACACTCGTTTAAAACAGTTTATTATATCTGAGTCTAATGTTGAAACTTACCAGACTTCCAGAAAGTAAACCCAGAAAGAGGGTGATAAAGAGGATGTTTCCAGGGATTCTTAAGGAACTGAGCCATGATGTTATTTTCAAAATTGTTAGGGAACAATAAATTAAGTGATGCTCTCATTATTAACTTAAAAGAAGACATGACATGTCAGGTTTGCTATTGCTTGAGTTCCTTTCACATTATTTAAATAAATGATTATCAATCTATTTATTTCTTGTTATACCTAGAAGGTGGACTCTGAAATCACGGTTCTGAAATACATAGTAGAATTTTATCTAATGCAAAAAAAAAAATCTTTTAAATTAGAACATTAACTACTAGCTAGCAGTTCTTGTCTATTTAGTAGTGGCATATTTAGTATTACTCTCATAGTATATATAAATGTGTGTGTGTGTGTGTGTGTGTGTGTGTGTGTGTGTGTATGCATGATAGATAATAGATTAATGAAGGAAATGGTACTGACTGAGAAATGTCTTACTAAGATTGTCATTGTTTTAACAGGGTGGAATGAAGTAAACAAATTCAACTCAGCCTACTATATTCCTAGGTTCTGTGGTCTCACCTTTTCTCTACACTGTACCTTGTGCATTAAACCATTGTATTGGACACTGTAAATACTTATTGTACAATTGTAAGCATTTGTGTGTGAAAACATAACTGCTCATGGAAATTAGAATAAAAATATGATATAAAAATAGGTATATCCATAATGCATTTGATTGAATGAAGTTTGCAAGCCTGGTGGTTGTTTTGACTTGGTGAGTGACTGGGAACTTATGTGTCCACTGCTATAGATTTTATAAACACTGGGTACCTATACTGGACAACCTTCAGTAAAATTTTTTCCTGATTCAGTAGTCATGTAACTCTAGTTTGGTACAGAATTTTTACTTTATAATTTTTTTTTAGTGATTTATGTATATAGAGGAACAATTTGGATAGTTGTACCAAAGTGTATTTTTTTAATTTAAAAAATTTAATTTATTCACTTTACATCATGATTTTTAGGCCCTTCCTCATCTCCTTCTGGCCCTGCCCTCCCTCCCTCATCCCCACCTTCCCTAGTCTTCAGAAAAGGGAAACCCTCCTACCCTATCATGTGACCTCAGCCTGTCAAGTCTCATCTAGACTGCTTTCATTCTCTTCCTTGGTGGCCTGGCAACGCCACCCTGCCAGGAAGAAGTGATAAATGAGTGGGCAGCAGAGTCCATGTCAAAGGTATCACCTAGTGCCCATATTATAGCACCCACAAGGAGACTGTTCTGACTATTCTTGAGCTGGGGGCCTAGGTCCTTACCATGCATGGTCCTTCAGAGGACCTCCATGGTAGGCTCCCATTCTGTTCATCTTCTTCAACTGCTTCTAGTGTCATACTATTTGCCCTTCTGAATGAGAATTAAGCAACCTCCCTAGGGTCCTCCTTGTTATTTAGCTTTTTTTAGGTCTGTTTATTGTGTTGTGGTTGTCCCATATTATGTGGCTAATATCCGCTTATAAGTAAATATATACCATGCATGTCTTTCCTTATGTTCTTGTTCTATCAGCCATCTCCTACTTTTAATTTTATGAACTTTTTTTTTCATTCTTGATAATGTCCATTTAATTATCAAAATGTTCATGTTTTGTATCTTTCTGTGCTTCTTTTTGTTTACTTTCTCTTTCTCTCATTTGAGACCTGGATGGAAAAAGTAAGCGACAGCCTTACTACAGTCAGAATGTTGCTATCTGAAAATTCTCTTCAACAAACGCTCAATCATTTACCTTTGTATTAAGCCTCATTCAAGTCATCAGAACATGGGCGAAATACAGTCAGATCCCAAATTCACGGGTTCAGAAATGTGTGTGTCTGCTTGAAAAGTTCAGGAGTCCTATAGCAGATAAGTAGTAATATATGTTAAGTATAATTAAGTTATATTTGCAACCCTGAGTCGAATTTCCACATAGATCCCTGGAAAAGCACTACATATGGAAGAGGCCTCTATCTCTTGAGAAATCAGATTGCATGAGAATTGTATTACAGGGCTAGATGTTTTTTTCTTTTGGAGCAGATGGGTAAAGAGAAGACCCCTGTACATGACCTTTGAATGTGTTAAGGGTTCTGTAGGGATGGCATCTTTAGCACCTCTTCTTCAAGACAACCTCTTCCATCTCTGGACCACTCCAGCAATTAAAATACTATTTCTATACTGACAAAAAAAAAAAAAGAGTTGTTGGATAGATTCTGGCTGCTTCTGAAAGGCTGTCTTTCAGAATCTGCTCAGAGAAGGACTGCTCCTAGAATCTGAGTTGGGTAACCGCAACCATGTGAAGGTTTCCCTAGAAACAAACAAAAAAATAGTTGACTCCTCTTGGAGCAGGGAAAGAGGAGGCAGAAGGAAGGAAATATGTAAAAGGATGCAGTCCTGGGAAAGGCTCTGTAGTCAGGTAAAGTGTATAGAAAAAAGTTTAAGAGATCCAAAGCCAGGCACGCAGCCCATGCAGTTAGCACTCTACTCTTTGTCGTGATCAGACAAAACCTTTTCCCAAAGTCAGGCTTAACCTTCTGCAGTTTTACTACTAATCTTTTTTGCTGCCTTCGAATGTGCCTAATCTCCCATTCTCTTGCCAATTTCTTACAAATTGCAAATTGCTTAATAATGTGATTTTGATGGATATCAACATGAAAGGGTTTTTTAATTTTAATGAACATGTAATATTTATACATATTTATGAGATATGGTACAATAATTTGATCTATGGGCACAATGTGTAATGATGTAATTAGTATTTCCACTTCTTCAGGCATTTATCATTTTTATACTGGAAAATTCCTCTAGTTATTTGAAACCACATTATAAAGTTGTTGCTGGCAATAATTAGTCTCCTGTACTGTGAAGACTAGAACTGGCTCTCTTGAAGCCAGACAGTGCTCTCAAAGGCAGCACTGGTCTTGCGGTTCCCCCATTGTTTCACTTTGAATTGGACCCAGGCTGAAGGTTCATGTGGTCTTCACTTGTCGGTGATAATGATGGTTTTGATTCCAGTGTGTCAAGACAGTGAGTTGACGTTGCGTATTAGCAGAAGGGAAAGAGGATGCTTGTCTTCAATGAGTTACACAATGCTTGTGACATGTTTCAGACTAGAGATACTTCATTTTAAAAGGACACAAGCCCAAGAAAAGAAGAAGGGGAAGACTAGTGAAGGCAGGCTTTCTCTCTGAGGAGAAGGCTTCATAAGCAAGTCTACGTACCCCAGCTGGGGCAGGTTGGAAGGGGGAAGGAAATACAAACAGTAGAGCATGCACAATTATGGGATGAGATTAGGAATCTCCAGGGTGGATTTAAGAGGTATAGTGGGAGGTGGCTATGTACAGAGGTGGGGTTCATAAATGATTTTGAAGTTAACAATGGGATTGCAATAAATTTAAATTTGTTGGAACAATTATGCATAGGTAGAAAAAATAAATGCAACAGCTTCTTGAGGTCAGTGGCTTCACACACATGTTAATGTTAAATGTTCAAAGTTGTTCAGTTAAATCTTCAAATTCAGATGCTCATTAATTCCCTCATTTACAGGTTTTTAAAAAATATGTAGCTGGAGGTCAGTAAATGGCTCTTTATTGTGTATTAAAAAGATATTGCAGAATCTGAAATGTCTATGTTCACTTCATGATCTAAGAACTCCTATGTTAAAATATAAGAACTGGAGTTTGAAAGTTACATTAGTGTCATTTCAAATTGAAGGCATAGCACAGCTAAATAATAGATTGGATTTACCACATGCATCAGGAAAACATACAGCTCAGTAGCTCAGTGAAACTGTGAACCATTAACTCAGACTGTGGACTCCGAGGCATCAAAGATCCAGTCTGACCATGTAATTGAAGCCTTGTCAGAGGATTCAGTTTTTCAAAATGGATCCATTCTGATCATGTGTTTTAGTGTCATTCCAGCTATGTGGGTATAAATAACTGCCTTTTTCAGCACAGGAATTCATTGGCGGACTTTAATGTCTCTGGCCCTCTAAAGACAGTCATGAACTTTCCCCTTTATGTCAGTCATGCCATATTTCCCAGCTGCATTTTCTTTTATTATATACAGTCGCAATGCTAGTGTTTACTGAGCATTAAGGAGATGTGATGTGCTAATTACTCTAAAATAAACTCTCCCATTAAATGTCATAAGCACTTCTGATTTTGATTCCTAGGTCATCTTTTCTGGCTTTGGTGACTGCTATTAAGTATGAAAGTAGCTTATTTCATGTTCATCAATATCAACTGCTGTCTAAAATTCCACAAAACTTTATTAGTGGACTTCCTAAATAATTCCTAATAAAATGCCAATAGGATTGAATTTAGGCCATCCTTTGCCTGATTTGGGCTTTTTTTTTTTTTTTAAATAAACTCTGTTTTTCTCAGGCACAGACCAGCATTTATTTCCTTTCTGCAAGACCCTATCAGTATGTTACTCTTAGCTATAATGTAGCCAAGGCAGTCAGTTTGTACTGTGTCAATGAAAGGAGCCGTTCATTCATTCCATAAAAATGATTTATGGATGAGAACTTTAAGTACACACTACAGCAAAAATAAGAGAATAACAGTTTAAACCATGAATGCAGGTGCTGTTTAAAAGTCCCCAATGATTTGTACATAAAGAAAACTTGTCCATTCTGTGAGACATCACACATGTTTTGCCAAGTGGGTTCAGATTATGCCTTGAAGACTGATATTCTTGAAGGCCAATTTCCCAATAAATATCCATATTCACAGAGGGAAATAGTGAAAAAAGGGAGGTTCTCTAATTTATGGTACACACGATCTCCAAAGCATCTGTAGTTGTCAAGTTGAAATTAAAACAAGAAATCGGCTTGCATGTGATAAGCTTCAATCAACTCCAAATGATGTACATATTGGAAAGAGCCCAGATTTTGTCACTACAGTCCTAACATTTCAGTTTAGATTAAGAATGGGCTTGTGCTCCACAGTGTCTCTGAAAGGAGTCGCTGTGTCTTCTCCCAGCTGCTCAGGGACAAATCCTCTCTTACATTAATTATTGTCAAACCCCTTCTTCACCAAACACTACCTTGAGCACAGAAGTTTCTCCAGTTTGTAAAATCAGCAACACAATATTTATTTCTTTAAATTGACACTAATATGTGTTCTAAAAATAACGGATTACATGATTAACATTGGAGTATGTTTATATTATTCTGATAAGATTAGTTAATGGAGAAAAATGTTCTTTTATAAACTGTTTTTGTGACTGGGTGTGATGCTGCACACCTTTGATCTCAGCACTCAGGAGGTAAAGGCAGAACTGACTCTGTCAGTTCAAGGCCAGACTGGATTATGCAGCAAGGGCTATACAGTGAGACCTTGTCAAAACATATATTTGAAATAAAAAAGAAGAGAAAAAAATAAAAAGAGAAAGAAAGGAGGAGGAAGAAGAAAAGAAACCAGAATTAAAGCTATTTTCTTAAATATATAAAAGTATTACCCTCATTACTTATAGGGAGTATTTTATATCTTTTTATCATTGTCTATCTGTCAGAAGTTTTTATTGCAGTTTTATTAATGTAGATTTACAGTAGCCACATAAAATGAAAGCACATTTGACTACTTTTGAAGGATAAAATTGTTGATTCCATGAACGCTGAAATTATTTTAAAAGACTATTGCAGTTGAGGTACCAAAAAAGTCACCGTGACAGCTCTTATTCCAGGTACTTGGAAAGGAAGGAAGAAAGAAATGGACAGGTGGCCGGCTTCCCTGAGCAGCTCCGGAGCCCAGTGTCACTTATTAGAACTATTCACATGGCCACAAGTAAGGCCTTTAGCTTGCAAGTACGCTCAACTGTGTCCAGAGGAACAGGCAGTAGATTTGAATCTCTGCCACATGACAAGAAGAAATAATCTACAAATCTAGTTGTAGTAAAATTCTAAAACTTGGAATGTTTCCTAGTAAAAAACAAAAACATAATTTGTCGTATTTTGGCTGGTTTTGTTTTTGTTTCTTGGTTTTGTTTGTTTGCATGCTCATGTTCATTTTGGTTTAGTTTGTTTGTTTTTTGTCAATAACACAATCTAGAGTTACACTCAATTGAGAAAACGTCTCCATCAGATTGTCTGTAATGCAATTTCTTAATTAATGGTTATGGGGAAGGGCCCAGTCTAGGGTGGCATCCAGTACCACCCCTGGGTACTGAGTAGGAAGGCAGGCTGAGCAAACCATAGAAACTAGTCATGAACCAATATTTTTCTATGCCCTCTGCTTCAGTTCCTGACTCTGGGTTCCTACCTTTACTTCCTTTAGTGATAGAGTGTGTGCCCTGAGAGTTTTTAGATGAAATAAACCCTTCAGTCTCCATGTACTATAAGTCATATCATATAGTATAAGTGCAACTAAGATATGCTCTGACAACACTAAACTCTTTGGGTTTTTTTTTTAATCTTTTTTATTATAATTTACTCACATTACCTCTAAATTGTAATCCCTTGCTCTTATCTTCCTGTTTCCACCCAACCTCCCTCCCTTTTCTGCCCTATTCCCCTCCCCAAGACCTCTGATAGGTGGGGTTCTCCTCCCCTACCATCTGACCACAGCCTATCAGGTCTTAGCAAGATAGCCTGCATCCTCTTCCTCTGGGTTCCTACAGGGCCTCTCTGCGGATGGGCAGTGATCCAATTGCAGGCACCAGAGCTCTTGTCAGAGGCAGTCCCCTGCTCGCCCCTCTCCATCCCCCTTCACCATGAAGCTGTCCATTAGCTACATCTGAACAGGGGGTCTAAGTCCTCTGTTTGCAATGTCCTTGGTTGGTGTGTCAGTTTCTGCAGGCATCCCTGGGTCTAGACCTGCCAGAATTGATAGTCTTCTTGTGGAGCTCCTGACAACCCCTACCCCCTGTCCCTCCATCCTCATCTCTTCCATACAACTTGCAGCAGCACTTTGCCTAGAGTCTGACTATGAGTCCCAGGTTCTGTCCTGATCTCCTGCTAAGTGTAGTCTCTCAGAAAATATCTATGTTGGGCTAATATCCACTTATGAATGAGTATATACTGTGTGTGTCTTTCTGAGTCTGGGTTACCTCACTCAGGATGATCATTTCTAGTTCCATCCATTTGCTTGCAAATTTCAAGATTTTCTTGTTTCTGATAGCTGAACAGTATTACATTGTATAAATGTGCCTGATTTTCTTTATCCACTCTTTAGTTGAGGCACATCCAGGTTGTTTCCAGATTCTGGCTATTACAAATAAAGCTGCTATGAACATAGCAGATGTCTTTGTTGCAATACTAAATTCTTACCATGACTGATAAGTACAGAGGCAAAAACACTGTGTTTGTGCATGCATGCATGTACATGTGTGTTTGTATGAATGGGTGTGTATGTGCGTGTGTGTGTGCATGCATGTGTATATATGTGTGTGTGGCAAGTGCTGGACAGACTCAAAAGAGTGAAGCACAGTAGTCAGGGATACAGTCTCCTTCAGAGGCTTCTGGGCTCTGAGGATGTTATTCTCTAGCTTGGGTGAACAGCCAAACATCTCCCAATGTCAGTGCATTGATCTGTAAAACCAGAATAATGATGTTACTTCATTAGGATGCAATGTGGATGAAATGCTTTACACACAAAGTAATTAGAACAAGGCTGGTACACAGAATTCAACAAGACAAGTTCACATTGTTATTATCATAAACACAACTGCTTTACTCACAGAATCCCTATTTTTAATTCCTTAATACAGCTACTTAAATGTCTAAGGACAAAGAATTGTAAATGAAGTGCTTAGAGAGCCAATTCTTATTCAGTTAGCCAGTGAGTTCAGGAATTGTGTCTCAATTCTTTCTTCATTTAGAAGACAGAGCTAGAGTAAAGATGTCTAAAGACCAGACCACTACAGCCAATAAGTAGCATTGAGTCCAGCCTGTCTACTGTCATTTCTCCCCTCTCCTGTATCTTTCCAAGTGGGAAGCAAGGACCAGGCTGAATGAGCAGGGGAAGGAGGAAACTGTGTAAGTAGAGATTTGATGATTCTCCTGGGACTCCAAGCAAATGGTCTTTCTGAGTTGCTGCATGGGTAAGGGATAGAGAGGAACAGTCACAAAATGAAGTAGAGACTGATGGAAGGTTCTCATCACAGAATGGAAAGGAACTCCAAGCAAAGGGTCAGGCAAGGGGTAGATACTAATGTGCATTCTTGGCTCACATCCAAGCCTCTTATATGAGTAACAAGTAATGTCTGTCAGTCACTGTCAATCAGAAAAACTGATTATAGGTTCTGCCCATCTTCTTTTTTATTTGTTTGTTTGTTATCTTAATAGCTGCTAAGATATTGTTCATATAAGAGTAGTCAATGCTTGTTAAGTATATTATTCAGACTTTATCTTAAGTAAAGTCACAAAGAACTTGCTCTGAGAGCTGCATTAGTGGCCCCTCTGACATGTCAGTGCATGATCCATCTTATTTGCTCTTGGGTATCAAATGGGATAATGTGCCGAGCTCTAGCCTATTGCCTGTGGGTATTCAGCTGTTCCTACACTTTTGATGAAAGTCTTTTCTTTCTCAATGCGTTGCCAAACTCAATTGCCCAGAAAGAAAAAATTTCTTCCAGATTCTTACCCACCTAACTGCCATAAGTGCAACATGATAAACTTAAAACGTGTAGAGAGACAGAGTGAACACAGACAATGACACTTACTTGTTCATGGGTGATGATCAGCCCCCATCCTCTAGAATGTAGGTGTAGTTGTCTCTCCACTGGTAATCACCTGCTTCTATTAGAAGTGGATATTTGAATTTCACAAAAGGTTTCTAACAGGCCAAATTCAGTCTTCTCGCTTCACTGTTAGGGGCTATTTGACATGATTACACACATCATTGCTTTTCTCCTCCCTGCACTTCCCTAGCTGTTCCCTAATCTCCCCCACTGATTTACTTTTCTTTAACCTCATTATGTTGCAGAAACTGGGATAGATTTTGGGGCAGAGTGCTGACAAGTGTGTGCCAGGCAAAGGATTTACACCCTGGTATCTTATAAAACAACAACAACAACAACTCCAGTCCCAAGGGATCCATGTCCTCTTCGGGCCTTTGTTGGCATCAGACACTCACATGGTGCACAGATACATGTACAGGTGAAACACCTGCACACATAAACTAAGAGAAAGAAAGGGTAAAGATGCCCAGTCACATCTGATATTCATTTTTATTACATTGCTAATTATAGATCCTTAGATTTTAGTTAATAAATAGCTTTGAAACTATCTGATGATATATCAAACATGCTCCCTGATTTACAGCAACATTATTACATTCTCAGTACTAATTTGGAAAGAAAAGTGTGGTGTAGACTTTGCGACTCCTCACTTTGCTGTCATTCTTGCTCCCTGTTCCACTACAATAGAGAATGGCTGGGGCCCCAGTTGCCATCTTGAAATGGTAGATAAAAATCAAACTTACTTGTTTTTTTTCATGTTTTGTAACTGCCCCAACACTACAGGATAGCCTTCAGGGATTTTCTTTTATAATAGAAAAGAAAAAGTTTTCACTATTACAAAAATCACTTGGGATTTACATTACTTCAGCATATATTTATGCTGGTATATTTATAACAGGTAACTTTTTAAGGGTGAAAATTTATCAGTCACTATTTACTGAACAAATATTTACTGAATCCCTATAGATATATATTTTTTCACACTGCATAGTATCAGCCCATGAAACCCACAATTTAATTGAGAAAATACAATTATATCCACATAAAATTCAGAATTGATATTCCTAAGAGTGTAATATTACTGCAGGTCTCCGGTGTGTCAAGGGTGAAACATTTTACTTTGCCTGATGCCTTAGAAAGCCTGTGGAAAAAGCAACATTCCCCTTTGTACACCAAAAGAGGAAAATTACTATGTATGCTTATAAATATATAGATAATAAAGTTAATGGTTAGGGTTTTAAGTTGTTTTGTATAGCTAGCAACAGGCTAGTGTATGAATGAGGTGTGTGTGAAACATCAAAGCAGTAGGAAAAGAATGGAGAAGATTTCAGGAAAATGAGAGTTCAAACCCATCCAACTGGCCAATAGACAAATGAACTGATTGGACAGTTCCCCCAAAGAAAAAATACAGCCTATAAATAAGTGAAAAAAAGAATGACATTCCTATGCCTCAAAGAAATGTAAGTTTAAACCACAATTAGATTCATTTCTCTTCACACTAGTGTTTGTACTGATTGCTCTGCTTTTCACTGAGACTAAATATCTTATAAGAAGCAACTTAAAAGAGGGAGGGTTTATTGTGGCTTACAGTTTGAAAGAGTACAGCCCATCTTAGAGAGTAATATATGGTGATAGGCATGACACCTGGGACTCCTCATTCCTCAGATCATGAAGGAAGAGGAAATAGAGAGTAGGCAGCAAGTGAGGCCAAGCTATAAAAATCTCATGATCCACTTCCAATGATTGTTTACCTCCTAAAAGCATACAATGTTCTAATGCAGTGTCATTCACCGGGGCCAAGTATTTGAAGATGTTTACTTGTGGTGGGTGGGCATCTATATATGTTTTAATTTAAAACTCCTAAATACATCAAGTGGGAGTTAAGATGCTCAACTTCTGAATGTGTGACACCTTTCTCTACACACTGCAGTAGGGAATGCTGTACATCACCCTCTGAAGCACAGTTTACCTCTCATTACCTAGAACCTGTACTAGGTAATTGTTGTATTTTAGCATTTATTATTCTGGGATTCACCTCTCTTGCAAAGTTCTACTACATGTTTAGAATATTCAACTGCATATAGTAGAAAATACACTTGACATATTTGTCATGTAACTTACAATGCTCACATGGAAAGAAAAACAAAAAAGCAAATCTCCATTGTCATGGTCCAGGCTGTATTCTAGTGTCTCTGCCATGTCACACCCGCTTGACAAAATAAATTAAGAAAACTGACATAAGCAATGAGTTCGTGCACCAGACTTTACGGGATTTACAGGCAACATCCGTGCTTATATCTCATTGGGTAATTAAGAATCTCACTAGATTCAAAAGACATTGAAAAACAGTGTGAAATAACTTAAAGTAAATATATCTAGCTAGGGATCAAGATGGAAAGAGTGGATATGTCATAACTATTCAACTTAAAAAATTATAGAGTATAAAATAATCTTCTATTATATCAGGAAACATCTCTAAGAATTGCTAAGCATCACCCTGCTACTTTGAGGAACGTTTATTCTAGTTCATTGAAGTGTGCAGTTAGTTAATAGTATGTTCATCAAAGACCAAAGCCAAATGGGACATAAAACCCAGCTGGACCTCCCTCTGTAACCTGTCAGAGAATGTAGTGTAGTTCATGTCAAACAAAATATTCAGATACACAGTTGTTATTAACATGAGCTTCAATGGTGGGGGAAATGACATGCAACATTAAAACATTCCTCTTGCCATTCCAAGTTAAATAGCATTGTTTAGCATCTCTGTGCCTTTGGTAAAATGTACTTACTTGAAATATTTAGAAGATTGAATATAAATAAACTTTTAAAAAATTAAAATTGCCAAAGTGGTTGTCATTTCAAAATATGAACTAAAAATATTTAAAAGATTGAGCTGGAGTTTGGAACAATTGAGAAAAATGTTTAAAATTAGCTTTACTGCTATGTTCCATAAAGCTAAAGCCAATTTGGACTTAAAAATGGAAGAAATATCAAGAGTCAAATGACTCCTTTACCGAATGAGTCTGTCAAAACGGATCACCTTCTGGCCTGTAATCACTCAAACTCAAAATCCTGGGACACAGTCCCTTCAGTCCTTTCTTTGGGTCCCTAGGCTAAGCTGGCCCTGCACAAGGTAGGGGTTTCCTTGCCAACACCCACATTCCACCCAAATCTTTATTACAACTTAAAGGTCACCAAGCTGTTGGAAGTGACAGCTCCACAAATGTACTCAAGCACTTCTTTCTCTTCCTTTTTTTCTTTTTCTTTCTTTCTGTTCCTCTTTTTTTTTTTTAAGGAAATTGATCTACTGCAATAAAGCCATAAATAAACACCCACATAGTTAGATTAAGTTAGCCATTCGAACACTTGCCCATCCAAGACATTATACATCTGTGAGATTTTCCTATGCAGTTAGAAGGGCCATTTTGAAGTTCTGTAGCCCCATTTTGGGTTTTATATTTTCGTTATCAATTGTTTTTACTTATACTTATTGTCCTAGTTTGTTTCTCTGTTGCTATGATAAATCACTGAACAAAACAATCTTGGGGAGGGAAGGGTTTATTTGGCTTAAGGTTATAGCCCATCATCAAATGACTTCAAGGGAGGAATCTGGAAGCAGGAAAGTAAGGCAGAGACAATGGAAGATTGCTGCACATTCTCCGTGGATTACTCAGCTTGCTTTTCTTATAGAAGCAAGAACCACCTCCCTAAGTTTGTTACCATCTATAATAGGCTGGGCCCTCCACCTTCAATCATTATCCAAGGAAATGTCTCAAACACTTACCCACAGGTAATTTGATGGAGGCAGTTTGTCCACGTTTCCTCTTCCAGATGCCACTAGCTTGAGTCAAATTGAAAAACCACTAAACTGCACACTTACGCATCACAAAAGACAGAAAAAAAAATCTATGACAGAGTTGAAACTGAAATTAGGAAATAAATATTTGCTTATTATCCTCTTTCACAATGCGTGAGTCCCTTTGCTTGCATTTTGTCCTTCTTTGGTACCTAATATCACCCCTTCTTGTTCTTCTTTTGAAGTGATATTCTATATCTACCACAGTCTTGCATATATTCATGCGTAGAGAAAGGAATCCTCATAGGAGGCAAAACATTATGTATGATACCCTATGAGCATACACAGGGGGAAGTAATCCCCCTCAGGAACAGTCATGGGGAAGGGGAATAATGGGAAAATGGGAGGGAGGGAAGAATGGGAGGATACAAGGGATGGGATAAACATTGAGATGTAACAAGAATAAATTAATAAAAAAATTTTAAAAAAATATTTACATTGTCTAGTTATCAGCTGATGACATGTATGTTGGGCCCATTATATGTTACAAATAAAGCGACAATGACCACAAATGTGCAAACATCTCAATGGTAGAATATGTAGATCTCTGGGCATATTCAAGGAGTTAAGTAGCTGAGTCAGACTGTAGTTCCACTTCTAATTTTTTAAAGGATCATCCAAATTTATTTCCATACTGTCTGTATTATCTCATTTCGGAAACTGCACCCGCTGTTTACTCAGATAATTAATTTTATTCCTTCTCAGGTCCCTGATGGGGTTGAAGACCAAACAGTTTAGTTTTACAATTAAGCTTAGTTGTTTAGGGGTTAAGATGTTTTTAGGTCTACATAGATGTTTGAAGTTGATAGAGATGAGATATGATAGATATTGATTACATTCAGAATTTTAGAAGCACCAAGATAAGAAAAACAATGTCTGTACTAATTTGCTCTCCCACCAGCAGAAAATAGGATTCTTCTTTCCCCACAACCTTTACAGCCATTGTCAGATTTCTTGATGGTGACCATTGACTGCAGTAAGGTAATATCATAAGCTACTTTCAATTTCAATGTCCTTAATGTCTGCGGATGCTTAACACTTTTTAAAAAACTAGTTATTGAGCATTTATGTTTCTTCTTTAAAATCTGTTCATTCAGTAGCCCGTTTATTTCCTTGGTATTTAACTTTTGAGATTCTTGGCACATTCTGGTTAATTTTTCCCATTCTGAAGATCAGTTAAGTCTTTACACGTGATTGTGTTGAAATTCTGTAGTTTTTCGACAGAGAAACCAACTGGCCACTGTCAGTCCTCAATATTCCCAATTATAAAACTGGTCCCATAAGTCAGTGAAGGAGAAGTAGCAATGCTGGAGGAAGGTGGTGGGACAGGAGAAGACGGCTTGGGTCTTTGCTCATGCTTCCTTTATGGTGTTAAGATTCATGAAGAGAACTCAGTGAAAAGCCACAGTGATTATCAACCACACTGATCCTACAAGTTTCCAGGAGCTGAGCAAGGCTGGGGATTCTTTTAAGAGAACTGGTTAAATTCAGCCATTTAGTACCTAGTTACATTTGCTTCTGCTCCACTTTGTATGAAGTACAATCTCATCACTAACTTCTCTGAACGCATCACTTTAAATAAAGAAGAGCTAACCATTAACTTGTATTACTTAATTATCCTAGGAAGCCTGCAATAGCACTTTCTTTTTTTAAAAAAGTAACTTATTTAATTTTATTTTATATGCATTGATGTGGGGGTGTCAGATCCCTTGGAACTGGAATTTCAGACAGTTATGATCTGGCATGTGGGTGCTGGGAATTGAACCGGGGTCCTTTGGAAGAGCACACAGTACTCTTAACACTAAGCCATCACTCCAACCCTGCGATAGCATTTTCAAAGTATTGGAAGTAAACCTTACATTATAATTGAGTTGTATGGGTACATTACTTCATATTAGAGTAAACTTATAATATATAATGTGTGTGAAGAATAATCTTAAATTTGAATACTGTACCAATGTATCAAAATAAACTTATTTTGCACCAATATACAAAAATATATTCCAGTGAATTAAAAATAACCATGTGAGTAACAATTAAGGCATTAATCTACTTTTTTTCCTTTCATCCCTATATATTTCTATATTCCCCCTTTTTTTCTTTTCAACCTCTATCTCCAAACCTAAATAAAAAGAAAGAAAGATAAAGGAAAAGAAAGGCATCCCTGAGTCTAACCTTGTTTTCTCTCTGAATAATACCAATAATAACATAACCAACTCCCTATGAAAATAAACATCTGTAGCTCAAGAAAGCATCCAAGAACCTACACAAACTCCCTTAAGGGAAATGGGGTGTTGTACTCTTAAAGTTTCTTCCTGCTGATTTGAGACAGATAATACCCCAGAGTCCTACAGAATATGGCATTTAAAAATATTTTTACGATTTAAAAATTCTTTGACAATAAGACAGGTTAACTCCTAGCAACAACCAGCTTACCTCAAAGAAGATGATGAGCATCAGTGAACCTCCATATGGATATGGCTTCACATGTGGCAAACAAGCCACTTGGAAAAATATCCTCATTTCAGCCACAGACAGAATTCTGCCTAAAAAAAGGGGGCAAGCTTGGATGCAGGCAGAGTCAATGGCAAAACTCTGCCAAGAAAGCATAAGCAAGTCCTCAATAGTACCTGCCTCACAAACACATCTGTCAGATATATTGGGCCAGAAGGCTGAAGATGATGCTTCAACATTGCAGAGAGTTTTGGGTGACTGTTCAGGCAGCAAACTTTCTCTGTCACTTTCTCATTTTGGAAGCTGCTAACCTGCACTTCCTGTCTACTCTGGGAATTAGTTTTATTCCTTCTCAAGTCTCTGATGGAGTTGAAGACCAGATAGTTTAATTTTACACTTAAGCTTAGTTGTTTAGGGATTAAGATGTTTTTAGGTTTGGATAGAAGTTTTAAGTTGAAAATGGCAAGAAATGATAGATACTGATTTACATTCATACTTTTAGACTCACCAAGATAGGAAAGACGTTTTCTTCAAGGTTGCCAAATACAAATAGCCAAAATACTATGAATGTAACATTTATATAACTCCTGGTTGTTTCGTGGTTCTTCTTGCTGTAGGTAGTTTATTGTATATATGTATAATAATATAAATGTACATGTATAAAAGAAAAAGAAAATAAGAAAAAATATGCTGAGTAATAAGCTCGTATGTATTCATTTCTCTCCACCCTTGATTATGGACAGGAGGAGACTATTTTAAGTTCTTGTCACCTTTACTTCCCTACTATAATGAACTGGAACCTGGAATTGTGAGTTAAAATAAACTATTTGTGCCATAAAAACAAAGCAGAGCTAACTAATAAATCTCATACAGTCATGCCTCTGCAACTAGTCTCTACCTCTGTCACAACCCATTGACAAAGCTGGCTGTTCCAGGCAGTCAGAAAGGTGACACATGATTGTTCATAGTTCTGTCAACTGTTAATTCTATTTTATTAGATATTACAATTTTTCTATCTCTATTGAGTCAGTTTTAAAGCATTTTATCTTTGAGAAAATTGTGTTTTATCTGTGCACAAGTTTCACATTAAAGTTTGATTTCTGTATTTGGTAATGCATCTGCTATACCCATTCCCTGAATTTCATTCCAAATATTGCTTATTACTTTGGTCAAAATTTCTTTGTTTTATATAATTGGTATCTTTAATAAATCAATATTTTGATTTGTTGATGCTTCTTGGTGTAACCTTTCTTCTATTTGCTAAATGCTTGCTTCTTATTTATTTATATTTTATTCAGTTCTTTTGTTATTTTACTTTTAAAATTCCAGATATAGCTGTGATTTCCTACTAGGAGATATTATTATTTGATAATGTCAAAACTTTAGGCTGTAAACTTTTCTCTACCTACTGGCTCAATTTTATTCCACAAAATTTGATAGTAATAACTCCACTGACATTTATTTCTTAGTATTCTCAAATTTACTATGTTTTCTTTGATCTTTTAATTGTTCACATATTTTTCAAGTATATAATACTATGCACTACAATATTAGCACATTCATACCTGGTTTGGATACTAATATATATTTTATAACTTAATGTAGTCTCTGAATTTATACACATACTTAAAGGTTTTCTTGGTCTAACTCTGTGTCCTTATTTTGCTTATGGATCTGGTAATCTCTCTCCCCTCCCTTCTCTTCCTCTCTCTCTTTCCTGATTCCTCATTTTTCTTCTGTCTCTCCCTTCATAGTTCCTTTCAACAGATGGTCATGGGTTACAAGTTAGCTGTGTTCTAGCTTTGGGAATCCTATAAGTCATAGCTTATATATTATCAATGGAATACCTGTCTTATTTCTACAAACATAATCAAGATATAAAAAAATGTTAGAATAGTTTTAGAATTTTTTTCTGAGTCTGAGTTCTGAGCAATTTTGAATATAATCACTAGAGGTTAAGTGAGATTATGCAACAGGATACCCCCCAAAAAAAAAAACTATTAAAGCAAGATTTTCCTTAATAATATCTAATCTTTAATACTTAATTTTAGTTTTCTAAATTCTTTTTCTAACATGCATATTTTCTTATCCTTGCCCCTGTTATTGTGTCAGTTCCAGAGCCCATGTACCATTGGACCAAGTACTTATCTGTAAAAGCGTAAGTGTTTCTAACATCAGAAGTTGGATCAACATTACCTACCACCTTTACATAAGATCCCATTTACACATTGAGTGGATGACATATATCTGGGCCAAAGCAAATGCCTGTAGTATACTAAACAGAGATTCTTTTCATTGGATATTTCCCTTCTAGCTCTAAGAAAGGAGAATTAGTCTACTCTAGTGACAGGGACCCTAAGTTATAAAGCTAGTGATATTTTGTAGATATTACAGTGTACACATTAGGATAATCTTTCAAAACAGGGAGCAAGGCAAGTGCTGGAGTAAAGTAGAAGTTAAGAGGGATGAGACAGAGTCTTGAAGAGTGGAGAAAGCTCCTACTCTTCCTTAATCTTAAGTAGTCAAATTGTGTCTCTTTCCTTTCCATCAGCTCATTGATTCTGCCCTTATCTTAATTATTGAGATTTTTTGTTGATAAGTGTGTGACAATCATAATTTTGAGTTTTGTAGTCAGCATGGTTAATTTTGTCTTACATGTATACCCATTTCTTTTTTATATTCCACTAAGCTTTCCCACGAAGACTAAAGCAACAAGTGTGTGAAACAAATGTATCTCTGATTCTTCTGCCTCACTTGGGCTCTTTTCCTTTATTTGGTTTCCCTTGTCCAATTGCAAAGTGACCATTTTTGTTTTATCTTAATATACTTTATTTTGTTTTTTAAAAAGAAAAGAAAGGCCCTCTTTGTACTATTCAGCCATGCTTAAATTCTAACAGAGAAAGAACAGTCTTGTCCATTTGTCATGTGGACTCAGTCTTATCCTTACCCCAAATATAAAGACCAAGATTCATCTTCTGTACAAATATTTGTAGTGAGTGACAGATTTACAGCACTAAACTCTGAGAGGGGAAGGAAAAGAAAGAGATTAAAACACTGCAAAACTCAGGATACATCATTTTGAATTACCATTTTAATATATTTACAAGAGACATTTGCAAAAATTTGTACTTTATGCACTTCTAGATAAATGTCCCCATTCCTAGCTCATCATCCTCCCATTTCCTTTCTTAACGTTTATAATTTATCTATTTGTTCTTTTGGAAACCACCAATCTTCTTGGAGCTCTCCTCACTGGCTGTTTAATTCCTGTCTTAGAGAAATAGACTTCTTCCCAGTGGCAGCTTCAAAGGGGCTTTTCCCAGAGGGACCACAGCACAATAAAGTGACAGCTCAGGCAAACGATCTAAGAAGCTCTCCCTGTAAGTTAGCAGGACAGGATGAAATCAGATGATTTTCTTTGAGATGCTATAGAGAGGAATAAGAGACATGAGAACAAAGAGGCTTTAGGTGCCAAAAGTGATTTGTCTACACAGAGAAAAAAAGTAGTCAGACACTAAGATAGAAGCCTGAGGCAGTGATACCTTACCTCTGCCTTTTTTTTTTTTTTTTTTTTCATAGTTATTTTTGAAATTACAGAATTTGTTATCTGGCTAAAATAAAATAAAATTAAACACCCCAGAAAAATAAATAAATGAAGGTCCTTCCATGAGATGTGTGTGTAGGCAGGAATAGTTGAGAGTGTGTGCTGCATGAAATCAGAGAGTCATGCAACATCGGAGCCCAGTGTGTCTGCTTTTCATTACTGAATCTTACTCAGAAGTGTCCCTTGGTCCCTGTGTTGTCCCAGTATTCTGACTGTATGATCACCACCAACCATTCTGTTCAATAGGACACAGATGTAATAGTGGGGACTGCAGTTGGCGGTTTTTAAAGCCATTTCTCTGTGAAAATGAAGTATGAATTTATAAACTTCAAGGGTTGTCATTTTTCATATCATCAAACTTGACAATTTTAGTTAGCTGAAAGCAAATTTTGACAAGTCAGTGCCTTCCTTACATATGTATATGGATAGATATATAGCTATAGATACAATAACATTTGATAACACTAATTTTGCACTACTTCTATATACTGAAGAAGTTTATTATGATTTTGGCCACATTTATACAGTGTAGCATGATCAAATTAAGCCTCCCTCGGTTAAACTTTCTGTGCCCCAAGCCTTCCTGGTGCCCCTTCATCACTAGTGTGTGCCCAGGTTAACCTATTTTTAGTGTCCACATGCAGTGGAGAGTATACGGGTGGTACATGTGGGTGTATTTTGCTGTTGCTTTTTTTTAATCATCTAAAATAATATTCTTTATTTCTTTGATTTTGCTACATACTTTAAGAATTCTTTCTTGTTTATGGCTGATATTCCCTTATAAATATACACATTTACTTTTTCTGTAACCCCATTCATGGTACATAAGTTGAAATTAATATATAGCTTCTGTGTAATATGCCAAACAAAACATGAGCATGCTGGTGTATCTTTGATAAACTAACTCGATTTTTTAAATTTTTTTTTTTGTTTAAATGTTGAAGACAAAAATAACAAAAAAGATTAACCAAAGAGCAGAGCAACTGATAGTACAGAGTAAGGAAGGGGGGAGTGGGTCTGAGCAGAGCCTGTCAGCTTTACACCAGGTGCCTTAAGGTAGACTCAGTAAGAGGCACCAAGAGGCACCGCATGAGTAAAAAGCTGTCCTGTCCAGTTGTGTTTGGTTTCAAGCTCAACACTAAGTCCTCCTGTTTTACTGCTTATTGGTGCATGACTGATTTCTTTGTTTCATCGATCTCTTCCAGATTATGAACAAATAACCACACACACACACGTACGCACACACATATATGTATATTTGTGTGTGCGTACGTGTGTGTGTGTGTGTGTGTGTGTGTGTGTGTGTGTGTGTGTGTGTGTAAAAACGGTGGTCACGTGTACCTTGTAGCAAGTTGATATCTGAAGTCAAAGTCTTCCACCAGAGCTCATAGGTAAGTAAGGTGTCTGGGGTTTCTTTTCCATCAGTAGGTAAAGTCTGAAGCCTTAACCAGCTAGCATTTCCAAAGATGGTCCTTGCTCCTTCAGCTCCCCTAAGGTTAAGGAAGATGGAAATTTTTGGGGAATAGGGTATGAGCCTCAGACGTAGGAGGAAGCAGGCAGGATGCTGCAGCAACTGTGACAACAGGCAGACAAACACACGACTACTAATGAGCAGACTACCAGGGAGCCAGAGGCAAACTGATGAAGACCAGTGGCAACCAAGATGGCTTCACATATCACCAAACTCTGACTCTGGGATGCTACAATGTATCTGTGAATTAAATTCTCCACCCAGAGGAGTCGTCATAGCTATTGGAACATTTTAAGCTATGTGCACAGAAGCGTGTGGCACTGGAAGTTTCCTCTGCCCTATTAAGAGCATAAATATTCAAGTGCCTCCCTATAGAGTGAAATGCCCGTCTCTGCCCAGACTGCTATGGGTATGGGGAGATTATGTGCTTTTTTGAAATACACAGCTCATACTGAATGCAGAAATGTGTTCCAATACTATATTGTTCATAGGAATATTAAAGATATTTTGCCTGCTATGAAAAATGAAGAGAATCACTCCCAAAAATTCATTTTAATAAATCCATATTCACGATTGTATAAGTCATAGAGCATAACATTAAGTTGTGATCTTACAATGTACCTTCACAAACAACACTTGGCTTGCACAGTCAATTTTAATTGCTACTGTTTTTCAAAAATTACTTTGACTTTCAAGAAAGCATACACGGAATGGAACTTTGGGTTACTCTTGGCACAAAGTAGCAGTCTGAATTCTTGATTGAAAAGAAGAAACAATACTGATATTAACCTTAGTGACACAAAATACCAAGAAAATCAGACTTGATTAGAAGTGGCACATGTGAGCATGTTTCGTAGTTACTAATGAAAAACAAACTACATTCCTATAAACACGGTCCAAAGAATGGCTTTAAACTTTAGATGTGCAGCAAATGAAAAATTTCCCTGCAAATGATAAACATTTGAATAACAACCCAAAAGTTGCTGAGTATGAAACTGGAAGTTGAAGATTAAGTGAACAAGGAGGACATCTGAAGGCTAGACACAGGGGACAGCAGGATAGAACCCACGGTCTGCGCTCAACTTGCTGTGTGTCTAGTTAGTATCATGGCAGAAACAAACGTGGAAGATGTATGTTCACTATGGCCATTCAGTCCTTTGAGAGTTCACACAGCACAAGAATAAGTACAAGGGGTCTATCTAGGGGCAATTTTTTCTGATTTTTATTCTTTAGACTTTCCTTTCCAGTGCTGTCCTTCTGCCTGATTGTCAGTAGTGGTCCTTGCAAGTTATTTCAACTGAAATATCATACAGATGTGGCATTTGCAGGTGACAAATATATCCTATCTTTCGTGACTATAACATAATTACATTCTGAAACTAAACAGTACTCACTTGTGACACTGGAGAAGCCTCTGCTCAGAAGCCATCTGGTCATTTTCTTTTTGGCCATTTCCCTTCCATTTTCCACTTCCCCATCATACCCTGACCTCTTTCCATCTCCTTTAATCCCTGTTTGTCCCCAAAGTCCCATATCCCCTTGACCTCTTTAAGTAGTTCTGCGCTTTACTGGCTTCTTATACAGTATGTCTTTGTAACCCCAGCATGTTACTATAAAGCAATCTGTTGGATAATTTCCTAACTAGACACAGCTGCCTTCCTAAGAGGCACTCTTGGATCATGGCTAAAATAACAAACATTGCCTTAGCAACATATGTGATACTGTCGGGTAATTTTAACAACACTGACCAGCAACAGCAGTAATAGAGGGCTCACTTTTATCCTGTCAGCTAATGTAAGCTATCCGTATTTTCCAGAGTTACTGTGAGAATCAGCTGATAACAAACGGGAGCTCTGTTATAGTCTGGGACAGTGTCTGCTGGTCAGTAAGTAGCCATGGGAGGCCTTAGTCTGATTTGACAGCCATTGTCATAGAACTTCCACATTAGGGACATAATTTTTTAAAACTAGGCAACAAAAAGACACCAACAAGCATCCTTTTAAAAATACTTAGGTTTGAAAGAGGTTATTGTGAGAACGTTGAGAAGAAGAGACAGTATGACAACGTGATGAAAAAGTAAAGAAAAAAGAAAAAAGAAAAACCACAGAAAGAATGTATACTTGGGAGTAGAACTGGATAAATAGAAAACAAAAAAGAAAAAAGAAAAAAGAAAAACCACAGAAAGAATGTATACTTGGGAGTAGAACTGGATAAATTAATATAAGGAGCTTTGGAAGGTTTGTCAAAGGAAAATAATAATTTTGGACTTTATTAAATAAATTTAAGGCAAAAACTTATCCAATATGGCTTAACCAGGAAACAAGTGTTTTGATTGCATAGTAGACTGAGAGCAGCAACCTGCTCATGGAATATGGAATCTGTGTTCTCTTTTCTGATCGCGCAATGCCTAGGCATGTGTCCAGATAAGGAGTCCACACCTTGACTAACCAGGACTCCAATTTATTTGAAAGACTGTATTGCTAAGCAAGGCTAGAAATGTGAGTGACAAAAGGGACAAAGGGTGTCTGCACTGCAGTAGCAGCTTTAAAGGGCTGATATAAAGGAGTGTAGCATGGTTGAGAATAAGGATTAGCATTTTTTACCTTTGAGTGCTCTGTGCCTGCGTAAGATTCGTGCTAAATAAAGGTCTGTTGAGTGAATGGATGAATGAATGAATGAATGAATGAATGGCCAGCTGTTATATAGAACAGAAAGTATGTTCTTTGTGTCCCCATAGGGCAGTGGTCAATGGAAGCTGTATAGAGATGGTGAATGAGATAAAGAGGATAGCTCAACGTAAAGGAGATATTAACCTGGGGGAAAACTCCACCAACAACAAAAGGAACATCTCCCACAGATGTTCACATTCACAGTCATGAGGAGGCTGAGCATCCTTACCCAAAATGGGTAGACATCCCTTTGCTCGGACACTAATCAGCGCCATCACAATGTTAATGCCCTAGTATATTGGCTCAACAACTAGTGAGTATTTCATCAGAACTGCTGAAACATGCATAGAAAATTTCCTAGCTAAAACTTCATTTTCCCGGTGCTTTTTTGTTATTGTTTATTTTAATTATAACACTTTTCCCTTTCTTTTCTCCTCTCTAAATCCTCCCATAATCTCCTTTCTGCTCTCTTTCAAATTCATGACTTTTCTTTTCATCAGTTGTTTTATATATATTATATGTGTGTAATAATATATAATGTAGATTATATATACTAGACATAATATACAATTATATATTATATATTACATATACACTCCAAAACATTTTATATATATATATAAATATATATACACACACACACCCAAATATAACCTGCTAACTCCATATAATGTTACATATATGTATGTTTGCAGGGTCGACCATTTTGCATTGTACAACCATTGGTGTGCTCTTCCCTGGAGAGGGCCACCTCTCCCACTCCCAGCTTTACTCACCTGCCTATAGTTACTTATATACAATTGAGACCTCCTGGGCTTTTCCTGGCACAGAGTTGTAGAGCCCAGTTCCAATGAATGGATCTAGGAATCATTCTCACACCTACAACTCAGGGAACATTGGAGAAGACTGACCAGAAAGATTCTAAAAGCCGGAAGACATGAGACTTTGCTGTGAGACCTTGTCTCCTAGTAACACCAGAAGTTACACCCATACAGTCTCACCAACGTGACCGCACAAATATGAGCTGAACAAAAGGAAACCAACAAACATCCTGTTGCTGTCAGCTATGTCTCACGAGCCAAGCATTTTTCTGAAAAGACAGCACTTATGTACACACAGCAGCAAGTGCCACTGTCTTCCACGCCGCTGTCAGGTAAAGCTTCCCCTGTATTCAAATGAGGAAGCTAAGTCTGGTCTTACATGAAGCAGAGACTGTCAAAGACAGATGTGGCAAATCTTTTGCCCCTACTTCCTAAGGGGTGAATGTGACTTTCATTGGGAACATGTGGGCAGATGGTGCCAAATTTTGCCCTTGCATGTGTGCGATGAACCAGAAACCCAGAATTTGCAGCTGTACTACATTGCTTTCTATGACTGATGTCCCACCCCCCCATACTCTTTAACTAAATTCAGCCTCAGAAAAGCGTAACTGCTCTGTTCTTAACAAGAAACGATCACTACCCAAGTGGGAGTGAGTAATACTTCTACCCTGGTGACCTATGAGTCCTAAAATACAGATGCTACCCACAATCATAAAACTAACCCAAATGCTCATGATTTTCTGGAGGAATTAAATTATCTACTTTGAACACAATATTGTCTAGTAGTTTATTAGTTTAGCTAGTTTCTTTGGTAGCTCCTGGGAATCATAAACAAAAGAAAACAGTATTCTATGTAAAACTAGATATAAAAATTCTAAGAAAACAAGATCTGGGTTTAACAACATCAACAACAACAAAGAAGCCCAGAAAATAAATTAAGAGAGAGTTCCAATTTTAACGTTGAAACCAAAGTGTATACTTGACAGTATCTTAGGTTTCTGAAAAATATTCTCACTTGGACCAAAATGTAGTGAGGTTCCCAAACTTTGTTCTAAGCCCACCTGTACTTCACACATAAAATTCAGCAGTCCTAGCAATGAAACCCGCTAAGTGAGTTTATCAAGAATCTAAACCCATGGTGTCTAATTACTCTCAAGTTAGCTTTCTCATCACTTACAGTGCCCAGTCTGATGTCTCCTTATTCTGGTGTGTTCTCAGAAAGAAAAAAAAAGCAGCTTAGCTCAGTTTTTCCAGACTTTCCGTGCTGCTGTTTCACCCTAGTGCTTTTCCATCTATTGATTCTATTTACAGGCTTGAGTCTAATCTCTAACAACTGCAGAGTCTTCTCCTGCTACCCTGCCACGTATTATAGGGATTACCTCCTCACTGTCTAATAGCCAGTAAATAATTTATAATTTGTCCTCTACCGAAAACATAAGTTTTGTGTGTGCATGTTATGTGGAGTGGGAGCAGGTGTGATTCGGTATGAAATCTGTCTCCTAATGATGACCATCTTTTACTAAATTATCGGAAGAAGCATCTCATCATTGTTTCAAAAATTAAAATGCATAGCAATGTCTATGGTTATATCTGGGCATTCTAAACATTAACAAGTGACTTCAGCTGGTCCCTCACAGAGTTATAAAAATGATCAGAAACTGGAACTTTAGAGTAATTACTAAGGAGATTCACACAGCAGATTTGAAGTATCAAAATAAAACATTCCTCATCAGACGTTAATATTCTGTTATTATTTCAATGCTTGCCACATAGCTTAAAGTTTTAAAAACTAAATTTCAATGTTTAATTCAGAATAAAATTCTAACCTAATGGATCCTAAAATTTTCAATTTTCCTTTAAAATCTGTCTATCTCTCTCCATCTCTCCCTCCTTCTCCCTCTCTTCCCTCTCCCTTTCCATTTCTTCACTCTCCCTCTCTGTATATCTCTCTGTCTCTCCTTGTTGGTCTTTTCCTATCTCTGTCTCTCTCATTCTCTCTTCCATGTTGTTTTTGCTTTTGTTAAAGATTTGTTTTGATTTTTAAGTTAGCTTACAAAATAAGGATCCTCCCCCAAACTTTCATAGATTCATAGATACTTCCCTCCGATAGTTTCCCAGTCCTACCTGCTCCCATTCTCCCAAGCCCTCCAAGCTTCCCTGTGGTTCCCTTTCACCATGGCATCCGCTTACCACAGAACATATTCTGGAGAATTGACAACTGGGGTTGCAGGAAATTAAAAGTCTTCTACAAGGTAACTGTCAAAAGAAGGCAAAGCGAGCCTAGAGAGTAGGAGAGAATCTCTTGCTGCTAAGCCAGAGAGAATTTTTGGCAATCTGGATGAGCTTTAACAGAATTCTAGTATGTCGAATCAAAATATGTTTGCCAAGGAACATTGCAGAAGGCAAGACTTTGTCATGCAGTCACATCAAACGATCAAGAACTTAGTCATGGATGGAAGATTCCCACACTTATATCTCAGCTAACAAGACCTATACTTAACTAGGAAAACATTTATTGAAGAAATACCTTGCCAAAGCTATCAAGAAATATCTATCCGGGTACTGAGAGACTCAAGACATATGTGATGCCCTCAACCCAGTGCCTGGTGCAAAGCAGATGCTCAGTGAAAGGCCTGGTCTCTGAATCAGCAGTGAGGGGACCACTGCTGCTATCATTGGACAAATGACAGGCTTATGATGACTAACCTGCACCAAAATGCCTACAACATGTTTCTTGAAACAGACTATGAGATAAAGACATGCTAATGTACTCAATATCAAAGTTTTTGTTTGGTTGGGTTTTAAGGAAGAATTTGATGAAACGTGGCCTTTTACAAAAAAGAATACAGGAACTTGAAGGGAGGACATAGAAGGGGGAAATCCTGAGAAGTTCACTGTGTTCAACAGAGAACCTGACCTACGTCCAAGGAGACATGTCAGGCTCACATCTGGATGTGAATGCAAAGACCTAAGCAGAGAAGTGGATGAGTCCTGTGAAAATGTGGGAGTCATCAGCAGGGGTGAGCTCATCTAGAACAAAAGTGAGGTGGAAAAGATGACAGCCAGAGACCAATCCCGAGCTAACAAATGAGGGAGGGGACTCAAGGAGGGAGGGGGGAGTCAGAAAAGAAAACAAAAGAATCAGAATTGACTGGAGAAGGAGGAGGCTGGGAGAAAGCTGAGAGGGAGGTGGTGCATTCCTGACTGTTTAACAAGACCTTTGCAAATGTAACCCCTTCGCCACCCAGGTTATGATTCAGAGCACAGGTGCTGCTGTTGCCTACGGGAGAAGAGGACACGCTCTCACAGCTAGTGGACACACGCATGGATTCACTTAAAGAGAGGATGAGGGAGCTTATTGCTGGTGGCAATGACTTTTCGCTGAGAATAGGATGAGGCAAATCTCAAAACAGGGAGTGGCACGATGCAATTTGGAATTGGTCTTCCTTTTGTACGTTGGGGTTTAAACTGAACTTTAGAGATAGTCCCTCATGTCCAGGGACACCCAGCCAGAAATTTTCTACCAATTCTCTTCAAATATTACAGTCACTCTTCCTTCTCCAAACTTGGAAACATTTAGGGCAGAAATACTAAGGAAGATTCCATCTTCCAGCTGTAGGGAAGAAAACATTAGCTTTCATTATAAAAAAGACAACACCAAATGTTGGCAAAGATATGGAGAAAAGGGACTTTCACATGATTACAATCCAAAACCAGGCAGCCAATTTGATCTTAATTTTAATCTTAAAATTTATTTATTACTCTGTGTATGATATGTGCGTGAGACGTATATGTATGACATATGTGTCTGTGTGTGTATGTGTGTGATGCGTATGTGAACGAGTGTGTGTGCATGTGTGTGCATGTGTGCATGTGTGTAAGATGTGTGTGTGAAATGCATGTGTGAGTGCAGGTTAGCACACGCATAGAGAGGTCTGAGAACATCTCTCCTGTGTTCGTTCTCCTTTTCACCTTTTCTTTGGGAAGAATCTCTTGCTGTTCCTGCTATGGCACTAAGTACTCCAGGCTACCTGGCCCACCAACTTCTGGTAATTTTGATTTAATTTTTCTTCCATCATTCTCTAGCGGTGCTGAGATTACCAATAAGTGACATCACATCGATCCTTTCTTTCGATAAATTCAGAGTATTAAACTCAGATGATCAGGTTTCCATGGCAAGTGATTTTAGGTAACCAAGGACAACTACTTTGAAAGACAGTTTGGCAATTCTTTCTTTTCCTTCCATTTCCCTCTCTCCTCATCCACCGCCGGCTTCCTTCCTGCAATTCTTTCTTTTCCTTCCATTTCCCTCTCTCCTCATCCACCGCCGGCTTCCTTCCTGCCTGCCTGCCTTCCTTCCTTCCTTCCTTCCTTCCTTCCTTCCTTCCTTCCTTAGCACTGAGAACTGAACCTATGTCCTTGAGTATGCTAGGGAAGGTACTGCACTGCTAAGCTGTCAGCTCTACTCTGACAATTCTTGCCACACTGAACATATTCTTACCACATGACTTAACGGCCACACATTTTTGTGCTTGCCCAAATGAAGTAAAAAGTAGAAGGATCCAGAGGGTCCTAGAAACCTACAAGTAGAACATTATGATTGGCAGATTTGGGCCCAGGGGTCTCGCTCAAACTAAGGCACCAGCCAAGGACAATACAGGCAGATCTAGCCAATGGTCAGAACAGTCTCCACACTTGAGTGGAGAGTGGGATATGACTTTCTCACGTACTCTGGTGCCTCAAATTTGACCATGTCCCCTAGAGGGGGAGACCTGGTGGCACTCAGAGGAAGGACAGCAGGTTGCCAAGAAGAAACTTGATACCCTATGAGCATATACAGGGGGAGGTAATCCCTCTCAAGAACAGTCATAGGGGAGGGGAATAAGGGGAAAAGGGGAGGGAGGGAAGAATAGGAGGACACAAGGGATGGGATAACCATTGAGATGTAACAAGAATAAATTAATAATAAAAAATTTAAAAAAAATTTAGGTCCACACACATGGATATTTTATAAGTTAATTGGCAAGCCTAGGAATCAAATAAGATGTCCCTTATTATATCAATGTACAACTAAAATGTGATGCACTCATAAAATACTGTACTAGACAGTGCTAAAGAAATTAGTTATCAAGTGATTAGCACTATGGAGAATCCTGAAATCTATGCGTGTAAAATGAAGGAAAGCAATTGAAAAGTTGCGTTGTGTAGGATTCTGCCTATCTTGCCTTCTGGAGAAACCCATGGAGAAAAGAAGACCAGTTAATTGTAGAAGTTCTAGAGGAAAGAAGAATAAATAGACAAATCACAGGATGTTTGAGGCAGCAAAATGGCCATAGGATACTACAGTGGTGGACACACAGCATCATTTATCCAAACCTACAGGATACACAGCAGCCAGGGTGAGTGCTGATGTAAACTGTGGACAGTTTGTCAGGGTGAGCCATGGGCTCCTTGGGTGTAACAGACATTCCTTGTGCTGTAGACGGCTGCTAGACAACTTGAGGCTGTGGGTGTGTTGGACAGAAGGCTTCAGAAACTCTGCTTTCTACTCAAGTTTTATTAACTTTCTCTCAAAGTGGAGAGTTAAAAACTGCTTGAAAGCCATCATTTCATGGTGTGTGTGTGTGTGTGTATGTGTGTGTGTGTGTGTGTGTGGTGTGTGGTGTGTGTCAGTATGTCTGTGTGTCTCTGTGTATATATATGCATTCATTTGTATAAATATGAGCACAACTCTCCTTGATCCACAGCACATAGGTAGAGACCAGAAGACAACACTGTATGAAACAGCATATGCCATGCCAGCTACCCCACAACTTTCCAGAGACTGCCTTGTTTGTAACTCTCATCTCACCCCAGGAACAGTGGTGTTAATGAGGTGTGCCACCCTGTTAGGCTTCAAGTGAGTTTGGGAAATTTAACTCAGGTCTTTACACTCAGTGGCCAAGTGAGTTGCCCATTGACCAATTCCCCCAGACCAAACAAACAAACAAACAAACAAACAAACAAACCTGTTTTTAATAAATATTGAGCAAGTTATATGCAAACCCCAGATTTCTTTCTTATATGGGGCTTGCTATGGCCACTCCAAAGGATTCTTACTTGGGTTTATCTTTAGCTAACTAAGAGAAACGTATTCTTAAGTTACATTAACTACCCTGGAGCGTCATACCTCCTCACCCAGATAACCCCAGTTCAGATGGAGCAGGACACAGCTTTACATATTTCTATGGTAACTTGTAATCAGGAAATACAGGAGTTGTAATTAATTGGTTCTATGTGTTTTTGAAGTCCATAAGGTTAAAAAAATTACAAACAGAGAGAAAAACTTCAATAAAGCCTGAGTTTAGGGTGGTTTTTGAAAGTTTATTATTTAAGTCTGTCTTTATTTTGAGAGAGTGACTTCAACAGGTCATGGTGGGCCTGAGTTCAGACAGAATAAGCCCAAATTCCATCCTTCAGTGCCATGCTAAACAGAAAGAAACACATAAAACCGTCAGGCCATTTCACTAAAAGGTCTGTATTAGGGTTGAAAAAAAAAGTAACATTTCCAGTAGTAGTCTGGAAGGTTTTATTTCATTTGTTTGCCTTATAAAAGTCGTGCTTGGTCATCTTATTAAAAGACAGTCCTGCTATAGAAAACACAAGACCGTTCCATGAAATTATGCAGCAACAAATATTGATTTGCACCAGATCAGACTCTAGTTGTAGGAATGCAAATCTACAGCTCAAATAGGCTCATTGATTCAGGACAGAAGAACTGTGTCTTCTGTCTGTTTTGACTCTCCAGGATTTCCTTAACCTTCCCCTCATCAAAAATATATCAGTCTGCAGACTGAGGTGCTGAATGAATGAGCCAGTAGGTGTGAAGGCCTGGGCAGCAGCAGAGAGGAGCTCCCTGCACTCCCCTGTCAAGTCCTTCCCACAGCTGGCAGCCTTGCCTCTCTAGAAGCCTCTGCTCTGGCTGCATGGCAATGGAATTAGCCTGCTAAGACTTTTCTCAAAGGCCATTTCACCATGTACCAGACTCAGCTCTTCATCCTCCCTCACAGGGTAGAAGCTGGGCACATATGGCGAAGCATGAGCATACACCAAGGGCATGTTGGATATACCACCTTGTACATAACTCACTATATTCATCTTTCTGCCATTAGGAGTGCATGCAGGGCATAACATGGAAGTGAGTTAGTGTGGGGAGAGCACCGCTAAGGCAGCATAGAGTACTACAGTACAGAAACTGCAAGACCAAGGTCTCCAACCAAAATATTCTCAGCTAGTAATGAAATGATCAGGAAAGGGTTTCCCCAAAAGTGAAGACTAAATAGAGTGGAAAGGTCATACATATGTATGGAAGTATTATTGCTTAGTATGGAAAATAAATTTTACTATGATTTTTTCCATGCATGTGTGCTACTGTTCTTTGCTCAGATTTACCCATTGTCACTCTGATACCCTTGTCTTCGTTCATCCAGACTCATACTCATCCTTTTCCATCGTCAGATAGTGAGGTAGTATGCCCTCTCTCTCCCCGTTTCTCTCTGTGTGTCTCTGTCTGTCTGTCTGTCTGTCTCTTTCTGTCTGTCTCTCTCCCTCTCTCTTTCCCCGCCTCTTCCCCCTCCCCCACACGTGGATGCATGCGCCCCGCGTCCGAATCTATATTTCTTATATATGAAATTTTTGTACCACCTGTCTTCCTGAGTCAGGTTTCTTTCACTAAACACAGTAATAATCTCCACTTCAACCCATTTTTTCCTGCATGTGGCATGATTTTCTTCTTCTTTACGACTGAATAAAACTGCACTGTGGGTCTAATGTTATGTCTGAGTGGCTAAAATTGCTTGCCAGGAAAAGCAACGACCTAAACTTGACTCTTGCAACACAGGTAAGACCAAGTGAAACCGCAAACTCTACAAAATTGACCTCTGACCTCTATGCATGCTCTGTGCTATACACTTGCCTACATTATACACCTACATACACCACAGTCATAAGTAAAATTAAAATTTTAATATATTCTACAATTTTAGTAGATTTAAAGACTCAAGTCACATGAGCATACCAATAGGTGCTGAAAAGCTACTTCTTTAAGCTTAAAGTCCTAAAGAAACCAAAAATGGCCAGAAAATATCTCAACACCTATGTACCACAAATCTATAGCTAATGTTATATTAGACAGGAAAATAAAATGTAGGAGTAACGAGGGTGCCCACTCTCCAGTTTTATTCACATAGTGCTAAAAATTTTAGCTGGAGCAGTAAGTCAAAAGGAAAAGGGTGAGAGAAGAAATTCTATTATCTCTATTGCCCATGATGCAATTTTTACTTAAAATAAATACAAAACAAAACCTCGTATTGATGAGGTGAGAGAGATGGTTCAGTGGTTAAGAACACCGGCTTATCTTCCAGAGGACCCAAGTACAATTCCCAGAGCCCACATGACAACTTAAGACTCTCTTTCACTCCTTTTCCAGGGGATCTGATGCCTTTCTGTGGTCTCCAGGCACACTGCTTATACATGCTATACAGACAAAAACATCCATATACATTTTTTTTAAAAATCACAGATTCCAACAAAAGCTTCTACATCTGAAAACATTTTCATTAAAGCATCAAGATGCAAAATTAACATAAAATCACTATAAAAATATAATCATTCTTATCTTTGTTTTTTTTAAACTGTGTATATAGCTTTGTATTTATGTGTGAGCTGTAAGAGAATATTTGATCCTCAAAACAGAAGTTATAAATGTTTGTGAGATACCGATACCTGATATAGAAGTTGGCAACTAAACTCAGATCCTCAAAGGAACAGCAAAAGCCCAATCAAACTACCATAAGTTATACTGTGATAAAAATGAAATAGTTAACACAAAGAGTGAACCCTAATGTAAAACACAGCAATGCATTAGTGGTGACTCACCAATTGTTTAAAAAAAAAAAATAACTTATACACACAAATCAGAGGTACCTTCAACAGGGGAACTGTTGGTAGAGGTTGGGTGTGGACAGATACAGAAACTTGGCATGTTTTTGCTCATTTTTCTGCAAATTTAAAACCACTCTCAAATATAATCCCCTAGTTAAACATATTACAGAAATATTTATTATTTTTAAAAAGTGAGGAAGGATTAGAGCTTCTCAAATGCATGGGCCACAGCGAACTGCTCTCTAATTAGAGAAAGCCTTGATCCTGACAGGATTTACCCAGTCCTCTTCCAATCCTGCTCACAATGTTTTAATGAACAGTCCCTTCGCCTGCAATCAACACAAGGAGGCTTGAGAAAGTTAGAGGAGATGCATGGGGAAGAAAGAAAGCACAGGGTTGAAAAAACAAGGAACGTCTCTTCATTACTAGACACGTATGGTATATTTAACATTAAAGACAAAGTCTAGGAAGGCACAAAAGAGAAAGAAAAAGTTGAAAGGGAAGGTGTGTGTGTGTGTGTGTGTGTGTGTGTGTGTGTGTGTGTGTGTGTGTGTGTGTGTAGTGGGGAGAGGGGAACTCTAGTCAGAATGTATTGTAAGAGAAAAATATTTAAAGTAGAGTATGGAAGAACATTTTACTTAGTTGTTGTTTTGTTTTCGAGACAGGGTTTCTCTGTGTTTTTCTGGCTGTTCTGGAACTCTGTAGACTCAGAGATCCATCTGTCTCTGTCTCCCCAGTTCTAGGTAAAAGGCCTGTGCTTCAAAATCTTACTTTTGAAAATGAGTTCTTCCAGTGTTATGTTCTTATACCATTCATTATTTTTCCAGGTATAGAAGTTATTTATACTCATAGTTCAAATTTTGGAAAAAAATCAGTTCATGCAAATATTTTAACATTTTGTACGTATCTCCTTTCCATCTTCTTTCCTTACTTCCATACCTGCACTGACTCATTCCTATTTTCTCACTGCCTTCATTGTTTTGACTATTCTTTGTGCTACCTTCCTAGACCTGAAAACAATACTGCCCTTCTGGGGCTCTGGCTGGTCTCACTCTGATACTTTCCTGCTTTTCTTCTGGGTTTCTGACTACCCTCCCTCTGGTTTTCTGACCTTTCCATCTCCCTCACCCTCTCCCTCCCCTTCTCCCTTTCCCTCCCCTTACTTCCACCTCCATCTCTACCTCTCCTTCTCCCTCACCTCACTTCCACCTCCACCTCCATCTCTCCCTCTCCATCTCCACCTCTCCCTCCCCATCTCCCTCCCTTTCCCCTTCTCCCCTTCCCTCTCTTTTTCTCCCTTTCACTCCCTTTCCCCTCTCCCAAAGAGAGAGGAGACCTCTTTCTGCAGCATTCTAGCTGTTTACCCTCTAGAGTTCTCACTGCTATAGCTCTATGGTTCTGTACTGTAAACCAAATAAAGCTTTTCTTCTGCTATGTTGCTTATTGCTTGCTCTACACATCTTATTAATCATCCCTTTCCATGTTTAAATTAAACTTTTAGAAATTGAAATAGAATTGCATCACTTCTCCCTCCCCAATCCTCCCTCTAGCCCTCACTGGCTTTCAAGTGGTTGCCTCTTTATTTAGTTGATAAGAGATAGATAGGTAGATAAATAGATAGATAGATAGACAGATAGATAGATAGATACATACATACATACATACATAGATAGTTGGATGGATAGATAAATGATAGACAGATATATGATAGATAGATAGTTAGATGATAAATAGATATTGATGTGTATTTGAAGATTTGTGTGTACATAAATAGAACCTGCTGAATTTATTTACTGTGATTTGTGTGTATATGATTTCCAGGCTGATGACTTTATATTTGATAATATTCATTTTAACAGATAGGAGATAATAGCTTGTGGGTTTAATTTGTGATTCCCTGATATTTAGTAGTATTGAGTATGTTTCAAATACAATTTGGCATTTCATGAGCATATTTTTTTAAACAAACAAATGAAGAATGCAGGGGATTTTTCAATTTACAATGTCAACTCCTTTTTATAGTGTGCCTGCCACCCTGTATGTAAATACATTTTCATTGTTAAAGAAGATTGATATTGAACATAAGCAACTTATCACAGTTATATTATATTCTTCCACTGTGATGGTTATCTTCAGAAGTTGTGTTGCCATGGATTAATTTATTTGCTATGACTCTTTTATTCCATTCTGTTCATCTTTTTCATGTCTTAAGAAAAAAAAACTGAGCTGATGTATTGACACACTTACACTGTAATTCCAACACTTGTGAGGCTGAGGTGGGAGTATTTGCCTGACTTAGAGATAGCAGATCCCATCTCAAAAAATTTAAAAACACCAAAGAGAAAAAAAGAAAGAAAAAATAAATGAAAGTGATACTTAACTCATTCTTTCTTTGCTTCTCTGGGTATTCTGGTTAAGCTATGGAAACACTCTTATGTGGGTTTAGGCTAAACTTTTAGTAGCTGTCCTGGCTTAGAGATACATATTTTAGGAGTGCTTCAAACCTAGTCTCTCCATGGGTTGTTCTCTGAGTGGATGGTCCAAATTGCTTTCTGTGAGGAGCATGAGCATCTCTATAGGCACACAGGGACTAAGTCATCTTCTTCACACAAGCTCTCTAAGATGATGATGCTCATTTTGCAGGGATTTCCAGGGCTTTTATGCTTCCAACATAATCACTGAAACCCTGAATCTATGCTTAAGAAATAGTCAAAATATTGTGAACAAATAAGAGAAATACAAATTTATTACAAGAATATAAAACTCTCTTAGAATTTTTAGGATCATGGAATTACAATATTTGTAAATATTTTCTTTCAAGACAACCCAGATGCCAAGTGAGTAAAGTTATGATGTGGTTTGGGTTATATTATCTATCACTAATATTGGGAATGATTTGGATAGATGTATCAGTGTATCACACCTAATCTAACACTAAAAGAAAAGAATATGAGATAACTATTAGCCTTAGAGTTCAGCCTTAAGTCTGGAAGCCAATATCAAGCCCAAAAGTACTCAAACATATTTCAGATAAGAAGCATGGATAAAGAAGTTGTCTCTATTGACATGGTAATAGGTAAAGAGAGATACTATTTATTGAGAAGTCACTTCCATTGTGCTCTAACTTTGCAGATGTTCTTTTATTTCACTGTCTAAAATCATTTCAACAAGCCTATTAGTCATCTCTCAGGTGACAAACACTGAGTTCCAAGATTTCCTAGCTTTAGGGACTGCTTACCTTAAGTCTGAAGATATTATGAAATTTCTCCTTCCACATGTTAATTAGCACTTCCCTCATACCTATTTTAACATTGTTTCTTTGCTTTGTAGTTTTGACATCTTAAGTATGGTGTTCCATGGAGAGCATCTTCTCCAATTATGCCTACTTGAAGTTCTAAATTATTCTTGTATTTGGGTATCTACTTCTTTCTTTAGGTTTGAAAAAGTTTTGGCTATGATTTCACCACAAGGCCACAAGGCTTATCTAAGCCATTAGATTGTATCATCTTCTTCTACACTATAAAGCCTTAGGTTTGGTCTCAAAAGTGAACAAATTCTTAGACTTTTTGGTGATGCTTATTGATTTTTTCCCTTCATGCATATTTGTATTCATTATTTTTTTCAAACTTGTCATCCATTGCCAATATTCATTCACGGGCTCAGTGTTCACTGTTGACGCTATTTTCTGCTGTAGTATTTATTTGATTGGTTGATGTCCTTCCTATTTCAGAATGTCTGTCTTCTTCTTTTCTGCATCTATCCTTTCACCCACTTCAAAACTTTGCTTAAGTTTCTTTCCCATGTCTTGTATTAAGTTCCTTATTCATTTACTGAAACCTCAACCTGGTCTTTGAACTCTTTACAAATAGTGACTTGAGAACTCTTTTCTCTGGAATTGCAGCTAACTCACCATTTTGTTGTGTGGTACTGATAAGCTATCAGCTTGGGGAACTGTTACAGAGGAATGTTGTGTCTTGCTTGTGTGTGTTTCTTTGATATGTTTGTACATTTGTTGACATGTATGCATGACCTGGTTTGTGGGCATTTTTATATTTCCAATACTTAATTTGTTTATTCTGTTTTATGTTGGTCCTCTGGGTAGGTCCAGGGAAGTAGTCAATTACAGCACAGTAATAACAATGATAAACTGACAAACACCTGAGTATTAGATGTGACAGAAGATACTGTGCTCTTGATTTGTAACTTATATAAGGATCAAAGAAAGGAGTCCTAGGGCCTTGTCAATCTTCTAGAGACTATTGCTGGTGCAAGGTATTTGCTTTTCAGTGTCACTGGCTCTGCTTGCTGGAGAGAGCAGTTAAAGTGAGGTTTAACTCTGCATCTGTTCTTTTGAGAGAATGCACAGCTTCTTTCACTTCAGTGGCTCTGCAGCCTCATTCCCTGATGCCTCATCTCTGCTCTCCGTGTTTCGGTCTTGTGCAGGCCTCCATGTAGTCCATAATTTCAGGCCTAGACACTGGACTGTCATCAATAATTAAGCCTATCCCAATGCTGCCGTGTGGTCCTTATTTTACACTATGTAATACGTGTATAATGGCTTGTCACTATCATTAGTGTATCAACCTGAAAGGTTTTATTTCCCAAGAGGCCTTCACAGGATAAGGCTCTACCATGTTTATTGTGCTTTTATTGCTGTTTTCATAGTTTCACTTTTCCCAGACTGCTTACTATAGTTAAGATTAAAGAGCCTTGAAGCCCTTTCCAGTTTTGCTTCCTTCACCTAGAAATGTACATGTAAGATCTCTCTATGGTTCATTTTTCCTCTTAGGTAAGAAAGATCTCAAGAAATTCTGTGAACAATTGGTCCATCTGTACATGTGATACTGTCTTTCGTCTGAGACTTTATAAAATTTCACCTATTATAATAAGCATGCTGAAGCAGAGGATTTGTCACAGTGCCCCTGGCTACATCATTACATCAATTTTCTGTTCCCAAAACATTAAGCTGCTCATCATGTGTTACCAGAGGGTAAAAGCCTAGAAGAGTTTTTCTGAGACCAGGAGAGAACACATATCTACAAACCCATAACCCCAGCATACTGGAGAATGAGGCAGGAGATTACCAACTTTAACACCAAACTCGACTACATAGCAGAGCTCTGTCCTAAAACTAAAATATGCTTTTCTAAGGAATTAATGTTAAAATGGAAAGAAATAGGGAAAAAATAAAAAGGACGTTTTATTTTTAAATTTCAAACTAATATTTTGTTATGCTTTTCTTCAGTAGTGGTCTATTTTAGGACAGTGGAGAGAATTCCACATGCTTCCTAAGAAATGTAACATTTTCCTGGAAGAATATGTCAATACTTTTTCACATGGTGAAAAATGCAGGACTCTTTATATGAATGAGTCATTGAAACAGACTACAACTCCTTTGTTACTGTGCTGTCAATCCACTTGGCTTTGCTTTTAGTAGATTACCTGAGTCTTTATAGCCTGTTTTAACTGACATTGTTTAATACTATTTTTCCTCCTCCCCCTTTGAATTCCTCCATCTTTCTCTGGCTCCCATGACTATAGTGTCAACCCTTTGAATGCAAACAGGAAACTGTCATGAATATTGCAACAAAGTGTTGTTTATAAGTGTGACCATGACAAGCACTGAATTTGTGTGGCAGTCATTCCATGAACATGACATTTTTTGGTGTTTGCTTGTGTGTATAATTCTACAAAATAATGGGCTTCATTGTGACACTTACATGTCTGTATATTATTCTTTGATTGTATTCACCCTTGTTACACTCCTTCTCCCAAACTCCACCTCCCTAATCCATTTCATTTCTCTAATATTTATCTCTACTTTTATGTCATGTGTGTCTGTATAGGTATATGCATGTGTGTTCGACACATGAAAAAGATGTTATTTGTCATTATGAGTTTATAATTTCATTTTTATTACTTTTCCTAAAAATCATAAGTTTGTAATATTTTTTAACTGATTAACACTTCACTGTTTACACACATACCAAATTTCTTTATCCATTCACCTGTTAATGGGCCATTATACTGATTCCATAACTTAGAATCAATTAACATGGCAGGGGAATCAGAGAAAAGTCACAAAGTAGGAATCAATTGATATAACTATATTTTTATTGTTGTTTTTTGGAAACTTTATTCTCTTTTTCTTTTTTTAAAAAATGTATCATAGTTCATTCAGATTAAATCCAGATTGTTATCCCCTCACTTGTATCTTCCCCTTCCCACCCTCCCTCCCTCTTCTGTCCTATTCCCCTCCCCAAGACCTCTGACAGAAGGGGACCTACTTCTCAACAATATAACCAAAGGCTTTCAGGTCTCATCCAGATAGCCAGCTTCCCCTTCCCCTATGTGCCTAAGAGCCTCCCCAACAAAGGGAAGTGATTAAATTGGAGCTCATGTCAGAGGTAGTCCCCACTCTCCCCACAACTGTGGAGAATGAGCTATCCATTGGCTAGGTCTGAACAGGGATCTAGGTTTATTTCATGCATTGTCCTTGGTTGATGCATCTGTTTGTGAAGATCCCCCTGGGTCCAGATCCACCAGCCTGGATGGTCTCTTTGTGGGGCTCCTGAACCGTCTGGATTGCTCAGGCAGAAAACTGTCTCTGTCATTTTCTAATTTTGGAAGTTGCTAACCTGCACTTCCTGTTTACTCAGATAATTAATTTTATTCCTTCTCAAGTATCTGATGGGCTTGAAGACCAGATAGTTTAATTTACAATTAAGCTTGGTTGTTTAGCTATTAAGGTATTTTTAGGTCTAGATAAATGTTTTCAGTTGATAGATATGAGATATGATAGATACTGATTTACATTCAGAGTGTTAGACTCACCAAGATAGGAAAGATGTTTTCTTTAAGGCTGCCAAATACAAATAGCCAAAACACTATGAATGTAACATTTACATAATTCCTGATTGTTTTGTGGTTGTTCTTCCTGCAGGAAATTATTATTTATATAATATACAATATATTTAGAGTAATATGTATATGTAAAAAAGAAAAATAAAATAATAATAATAAAGCTCAAGAATAAAATAAATAGCCAAAAAGGATACCTAGCTCCATATGGAAAAGAAAGAGGAACATAAAAGAAGAAAGAAAAGCTTCAGAGAACTGAGGAGAGAAAAGCAGATAAAACCTGAGGTTAAAGTGATGTGTTCGTCTATAGGAAAATGAGTGTGTGTGGACAGCTTTAAATGTATGTGCTGAGATGTAAATCCATGTGAGGATTCGTGCTGCAAACAAACCTATACAGGCTGGTTGCTGACTGATGTCTAACCATAACTGAAGTCCCATTAGGAAGGAAGGGACTGCCACAAGTTACAAGTCTCATGAGAGCACTTAGCTGCAGAAGATTTCCACCAACCACAAGTTCCCTCCGTGCTGTCACTCTCTAGTCTGTTAGAGCCCTTACCTCACCCATGATTTTGTGAGCCTGAAATAAAGAAGACTATAAAACTTACTCATATCTCTTGGAATTCAGAGATGCCAATGTATTGTTACATAATGTTCAATCACAGGTAAAATAATTAAAGGAAATAGATGATTGCCAACCACTCACAGGTACAGATGTAGGTTGGTAGTCATGGCCAGACAATGTTGACCTCTTAGACTTTCTCTCTAGAAAATGATTGAATAATAGCATGCTCAGATTGAGCAATGGAGTCTCTCATCTCCCTCCACCTGCCTGGACCTCCTAGCTTTGGAATCACACACTTTGGTGTATGTTTATTATTTAGGAATTTTACTCATGCTCAAATGTGATTCGAGACAGATGGTTGCTTAGTCTCCACATTGTTACATAGTAGTGTAGACTCATTTCTATTTATTTCCAGAAATGTTTTGTTAAACATGAAGGAGAGAAGCTTGAATGAAGGTTGGAGCTTGGTGGAAGTCTTCAGTTCTTAAGTGGCCCCATGTTCCCTGTAATGACGTGGCAACCCCTCCCACCTTGCTAATGAGACACCAACTGTGTTTAGAAACAGATGGACCTGGTAGGAAGCAGAGGGACAAATAAGAACTTCAAAAACTCACAGCAAAGGAACAACGCAGGGGCTGGCAGGATGGCTCAGTAGGTAAGGGCAGGGGCTACCAAAGAGGAGGACCTGAGTTCAAGGCTCAGAAACAAAATGATGGAAGAAAAGGCCTACCTTTAACAAGTTGTCCATTGACTTCACACAAGTGCTATAGACAGGCATAAATAAATTTATAGGTGAGTAAACATGTATTTCAGAATATCCCAATCCTTGAAGGTTGTGTGTGTATGTGTATGTGTGTGTGTGTGTCCACCCTGTTCTGAAAAAGTTGAATTATTTTTGTGTCAGAGATTCTATTCTGTTTCAAAGCTTTTATTTTTCTAAATTTTGAAAGTTCTGATATTGGATGTAAGTTTTAAAAAGAGTATCTCCTTTTTAAAAACAAATTTCTTAAAATTACTCTAGAACTTAGGTATCACTCCAAATCCTCTACAACATAAATTCTAGTCACTCATTATATATTAGTGTAATATTTGGAGTATCACATTAAGTTATCCATGTGCAAAATACAGGAAAGTTTCAAAAGGATTATAATTTTATGGTCTAAAATTTAACTGTGACTAAATATTCAGCCACTTAACACCTAAAAGTCTCCCTTTTCTTAACTCAATTTTTATTTCATTAGAAGTCAATCTTTTTCTGTCACTGTTAATGTATATAGCCCAGCTGTAAATTCTAAGATGACATAAAACAAGAATTTAATTTTTTATTTAATATATTTTACATATACATTTACAAACACTACTCCTAGTTTGTTTTACCATCTTTCCCAATTTTATTTGTCCTCTACAAAGGTATTAGTTTACTAAATCAGCCATAAGAAATCTTAAGAGAATGATGCCCTATTTCTCTTTGGGGTTGAGTAGGTTTTCGGTTGCGTTCTTGTGTGATATATGTTTATTTTCATTGGGAGTTGGTTATAAGTTTTTATTGATCTTATTTAGCAAAAAACAAAAATGTCTCTCCTTTCCTTATCTTTCATTTGGTTGCTAACAAGCAATATCAGGTAACTGCTATTACTTACTTTTTACAAATAAAAATAATAATCTGAAGCTCAAAGGATTGTATATGCTCTGAACAGCTGTACCTTCATTGGTTTGATTTTAGCCCATCTAGTTAATGTTTATTGTCATCATGTGGGATAATAAACATGTACTTCAAACTTATATTAGAACTCAAAAACTTCATATTAAGCTATTAATTCAATACATTCATACATTGTCCTCTATTGTACATAAATTTAAAATTTACAGAAAAGCACAGGCATAAACTTCTTAGAGCACCTGAAGCATTGGTGTTGTGTTGTTGTGTCCAATAAAGGGAACTATTATCATGTGGACTTTCTAAGAACCTTGGAAGAAGTCTCTGCTCAGTTTGCAAAGCTATAAGGAAATGCATAATTGTGTAATTTTTCTAGTGCACATTGAAGTCATGAGCAGCCATACTGGCACAGCAGGCAGAGCTCAATGTGGGTGACTGAACAATACTCACTGTCTACTTTGACACTTGTGATTCTTCATGGTAACACTGTCTGGCATACATTATTACTCGCGAAGGCTCATTGAAGTTATTTATATGACATCACCAAATGTATGCTGTTGGTTCATGGGGCAACTTGTAATGAACATAAAGTCTTTTTGTTCTCATAACACATAGCCTTCCTATTATGTGACCTATTGATTCTCAGAACAGGTTAAAAAATATTTGGGGAGGGAGTCAAAATTCCAAAAATCATCCAAATTGATGATCGTTTTACCCATGTCATAGCAACAAGGCTCTTCTAGCCATAAATTCATTATCTGGACAACATATCTTTGCTCTAGACTTCATATACAATGTTGTTATTGTAACTATTCTTGTGGCTCAGTTGTGCAGAGCAAGAAAGTTTCTTTGTGGGAGTTTCTAGAGGAAACAAAAGAGCATTCTTGAGCTAGATAACTACTGGAGCAGCAGGATACTACCCAGAATTCTTAGTTCTGAAGTTGTCCTCTCAGTTTTAGATGACTTCTCACTCTTTCCCTGAAAAGGAAGAACAAGCAGAAGCTGGGGTGGCCACTTGCCCATGTTGTTAAGATACAAATGCTCCTTCCTATTTCTCTCTTTGAGTTAGGGAAGCTACAGGTCTAGTGAGGGATATGAAGTGGCTCTCCAGAGAGCATGACAATTAAAAGAAACAATTAGAGAAAGATTTCTAGACCATTTAATCATGCCAATTCATCTCCTGGTCCTATTTTTCATGTCTGTGAAATGGCAATGACCAGTCTCCATCAGAGTTGTATAATGATGTAATATGTAGTTGCTCTACATGTCATCGTTCTTATCCTTCTCTAGCCAACGGCCATTAGTAAAATATTAAAACAAATAAAAATTTTAAAATATTTATCATGTATCAGAATTCATTAAGACTAGGCACCAAGCTGTAAGATGTTTAAGGTGATATTTTGGTATTTAAGAATATTACAAATGGTCCCACCCTATTGGCTAGGGACCCAGCCTGTTGGTGCAAATACAGGGTCCTCCCAGTTTTCCCCTACCAGCCCACTCACTCTTTCTTTCTAGCCCATCTCCATTCCTTTGTAACTCATGGATGATCTGATCTGTAAAACAACTCTCTATTGGGGACGCCAAAATCTCCACACCTGCCTGGGATCAAGGACCCACAGTCATCATATTTGCCTAGGAACCATATTGGGAAACAGAAACCACAAAATGAAAGACACACACAATGAAGATGAGACCAGTCATCTGCACCATGAAAGAACCAAACATCAAAATTCTAGGGGCCTAGATCCCTACACAAAAACATAAATAAAACCAGTCAAGGCAAGATGCTTCCTCTAGAAGCAAGCAACTCTATTGGCGTAGGCCCTGAGATAGGCAATTTAATCAAAAGCCAAGAACTTCAAGATAGTAATTTTCACTACATTCAAAGACCTTAAAATGAATAGGAATAAATTCCTTAATGGAAATTGTAAAATCACCAAAAATTGAATAAATAATGAAAAAATTCAAGACACTAAAGTAGAATTTAACCAAGAAATAGAAACACTTATGGAAACCTAAACTGAAATAAAACTGGAAAGGAAACTTCAAGTTGTCAGACAAAAACTTAAGTGGTAAATCTTGCCAACAGATTAAAAGACATAGAAAAGAGAATATTAAGTATTGAAGACAAGTTAGAAAAAATAGATAGTGCAGTAAAAGAAAAGGTCAAATCTAAAAATGTTCAGGGACAAAATATCCAGGAAATATGGGACACTTTGAGAAGACCAAACCTACAAATAATAGGTGTAAAGAAAAGAGAAGGAACCTATGTCAAAGGCACAGGAAATATTTTAAACAAAAGCATAAAAGAAAACTTCACTAATCTAAAGAACGAAGTGCCTAGCAAGGTACAAGAAACATACAGAAGACCAAATAGCCTAGACCAGAAAAGAAGGTCTGCATGATGCATAATATTAAAATACTAACTACATATAACAAGGAAAAAAATATTGAAAAGCTACAAGGGAAAAGACCAAGTTGCATACAAAGGAAGACCAATTAGAGTGACACTGGACTTTACGATAGAGACTCTGAAAGCAGGAAGGGTACAGAAGATGTTCTCTAAGCTCTAACAGATCACAGATGCCAGCACAAACTAAAATACTCAGCAAAACTATCAATCCCAATCAATAGACAAAGAAAAACTTCCCAAGATAAAAACAAATTTAAGTAATTCTTGTACACTAGTCCATCTCTGCAGAAGATATTAGAAGTAAAACTTCAGAACGAAGAGATTGCCTTTACTCAAGATGACACAAGAAATAAAATATTTCATAACAATGTCAAAATACAGGGAAAACCCATACTACTATAACAAAATAATGGGAATTGACAAACACTACTCATTAATAATTTTCAATATTAATTATCTCAATTTACCAATAAAAATACATAGCCTAGCAGATTGAAAAGTAGAATACAGAACCCATCTTCCAGATGCATCCAATAAACACCTCATCCCTAAGGACAGATATAACCTTAGGATAAAAAGATGAAAAAACCTATTTCAAACAAATGAAATCAATATAGGGCAGGTATGGACATTTTAATATCTTAAAAAACAAACATCAGACTAAAAGTAATCAGAAGAAGTAAGGAAGGACATGCCATAATATAGAAGGAAAACTCCAACAAGAGGATATTATAATTCTGAAAATTTGTGCAAGCAACCCAAGGGTATCCAAGTTCATAGAAGTTCATAATACAGCCAAAACCACATATTCACCTTAACACAGTGACAATGTATCACATCAATGCTGAACTTTCACCAGTAAACTGGTCATCCAGAAAAAGAAAAAGAAAAAAAGAAAACTAAACAGAAAAAAATCTGGAGTTAAATAATGCATAAATCAAATGGTCTATACAGACATCTACAGAGCACTGCACCTAAACAGTAAATAATATACTTTTTCTCTCATTAGGCCATGGGACTTTCTTCAAACTTTATCACATATTATGCAAGAGAGTAATCAAGAGCAAAATTTAAAAGTTTTTAGAATCATATGAAAATGAAATAGCATATTTAAAATTATGGAATAAAATGAAGGTAGCTTTACAAGGCAAGTTCATAGCGGTAAGTTCCTACACTTAAATGGAGGGTGGGGACTGACTACGACATGAATTCTGGTGCTCTATATTTGATCACCTCCCCTTGGTGGGGAGGCCTGGTAGCACTTAAAGAAAGAATAAGCAGGCTACCAAGATGAGACTTGATAGCCTATGACCATATAGTAGGGGAAGAGGTCCTCTTCGGTCATAGACCTAGGGAAGGGGAATAAGGTGAAAGTGGGAGGGAGGGAGGAACAGTAGGATACAAGTGATGAGATAACAATTGAGTTGTAATCTGAATAAATTAATTAAATAAAAAATAAATAAATTTTTAAAAGTGGGAAAAAAAAAAAACCACTGGAGAAATCTCATATTAATAGCAGCTAAATACTTATAATGTCTAAAAACAACAATAATAATAATAACATATAATAAGAGTAGCTAGAAAGAGATAATCAATTGTACTGTTGAAATCCATGAAATAGAAACAAAAATTATAAATAATAATCAAAATGGAGATCTAGCTTTGTTAGAAAATGAACAAGATTGACAAACTTCCCACCAATACAACCACAAAATTGAGAGGGAAGTTCCAAATTAATAAAATTAAATATGAAAAGAAAGACATTTCTGTAAGAGTGCACAATGGTGCGTTTCCTATGGAAACCTCTATGGAGGGGCCTCACAAAGCTATAAGTTGATCTTTCACCAGACGCAGTATACCAATCTTTGGCATGTACCCAAAGAACTCTACATCCTACTACAGAGATACCTGCTCATCTTTGTTCCTTGCTGCTCTCTATTCAAAAGAGTCAAAGTTTAGAAAGAGCCTAGATATCCAACATCTGATGAATGAACAGTGAGAACATAGTACAGTACACAATAGAATTATTATTCTGTTGTTAAGAAAACTGAAATGTGCTGGTAAATAGATGGATCTAGAAATTATCATAATTAGCCCAGACCCAAAAAGGACAAATATTTCATAATTTCTACTTTATATAGATGTTAGCTTTTAAGCTTTAGATATGTGTACTTCAATCAGAATAACCACAGAAGTTAGGTAGCAAGTAAGGGCATTAGGAGAAGAAGGGGTCCTCCAATAATGTGGACTTAAGAGCATAATGCTACAAAGAGAAATAGGGGGAACTAGAATAACCAGATCAAATGGGGGACTGTGAGGCCAGATTAAAGTGGGGAATACGGAGGACAACTAACATTAACGGTCTTAAAAAACCATATAGAGCCTACTACTGCAACAAGCCTTCTACAATATATACGTATATGAAAGGAAATTAAATGAAGTTACCACATAGTTAGGAAGACAGTGCTCCAACTAGAGATATTATGTCATCAGGCAAAACCCCCCAGTGCTGTGTCAGGTGTGGGTAATGTGGTTTTGAGTTATTGGCCAAAGGGGTCCCATAGATCCCGCAAACAACAAACATCACATGCCACTGTCAAGGCTATTGGTTACTTTCCATAACTTGATCGCAAGGCCCTATTGCTGAAGGTGCAATGTACTTATGTCCCTGGACATCGAAAAGTAGGGCTGGTGCCCTACTAGAAGCTTCACCTGTGTTAACTAGTGTTAGTGGTACTGGACAACACTTTGAACTCTAGCAGAGGAGAAAAGTAATTATCAGTCCCACCCATCTATAAACCCCATGTTCTACAACAGAGACATACGTGCAAAATAAACTGGTGCAATAGAAACATAAATAGTATTGTAGTAATGAAGCATTATTTCTTGGATTTGAGACCCATTCTGTGAGATGGAAGCCACATATGACACTGGACTCTCTCAAGATCATGTTGCCTCCCAATATTAATCTCTTCTTCCATGGTACAGACTTCTCCTTGCAATCTGTCTCTATGGGCCACGAATCACTAAGAGTTGAATGGGAGCTCGCTTCATTCCATTCCCTCCTCCAGTAGCCCCTACATAGTCCCAGTTCCTACAGGACAACTCACAGATGATAAGTTTCTGAGCTGCTACTCACAGTTCAGCTTCGGAGTAACAATGCACACCAAAGAGTACAACTAAAAATAACCACTTTTGAGACTCTTAGACATTTTCATCATCATGACACGTTGGAATCAGAAGCTGGCTCTTTTTTTGAGGGGTTAACAGTGGCTTGTGTGTTTGATCCTGCACTTCAGCTACTCAGGGGGACCTGATCAAAATGACACTGGAGTCCATTTCATCCTCACTTTCTGAGACAGAACTAGGTTCTAACACATGAGCAAACTCTACCATTAGTTGTAGAAAACACCAAATTTCTCCTCTGTAAGATGGAAGTGTACTTACTCTGAAGACCGGGACACATTTCATAAAATGGAGGCAATGATTTCTGCTAACAGATAAAAATATTCTACCAGCAAGAAGGCAGGCATACAAACCTCTAGGAATAAGTGTTGCTATTATGTGTATATCTGATTAAAGTCTTCACATATTGGTCAGAATCAGTGAACATTCCAATACTCAATATGCCTATATTAGGAAGAGGAGAGACAGCTTCTAATGTGTGGATGGTAAAAGCAGGAAGAAAACATGAAAGCAATCATGCTTCAGAGAAAGTTCACCTTAAAAATCTATGTACATTTTGTGGAAATAGATTTATTAAGAGTGGCATTTTCATTTATAGTAAGATATGAAACCATATCTAATATAGAAATGCTTTACTTAAAGCAGCATGCATTTTATTTCACTAAAGGACAGGGCATTAAGCAAAGGTTTGGTTGTCTTGGTGACAAAATGACACAAGGATTCACATCAAACCAAAAGGAAGTAATAAAATGATTTCAGCAGACTTCAAGTATTACAAAGGCAGAAAAAATAAAAGAAACTACAACAAAAACCCATTGTGTAGTCTTTTTGTTTCTTTAATTTGAGGAGAGGATCCTTTGTACAGCTTTACACTTTCTGAGTAACTAAGACCCTTTCTCAAATGTGTTGATAGTTACTGATGTTCACAAACGTTTCAAGATTTTGTCTTACTTCAGTGATTTTTGAAATGTGATTTTTCTTTACTGAGTGCCCCCTTGTCATGTCTTGATTTGCTAAAATGAGTCACTGAAAAAGGCTGTTACCAGCATGTCCATTATTATTTCCTGTAGTAAGCAATGGCACTGCTCCTTACTGCAAAGTAAGATGTGTCCCATTTATTCTACCAAAGCCCATTTAATCCAAAGGAGAAAGAAAAGGCCCGTCTTCTAAAGCATAGACTTCTTTATCAATTGATAGGCATTTTACTCAATAGGGATCTTCTATGAGAAAGCATGTGCCAATTCTCATCAAAATTGTGACCATAGACAAGGGAGAATGTTGACATGGAAACAGCCTTCATGTGTGGAACACTGAAAGAAAGATTAAAGGTTAAATATGAAAGCCCATCTCCAGCACAAACCTTGTTTAATACACATTGTTAGTCACTTTATTTAAAATAAAAATAAGTAATGCTTAATAAATTTTAAGTATATCTTGAAAGAATTTGCTAGTAGCTTAGTGTGTTTCCTTTCTGTTTTATTATTATGAATTTTCACACAAATACTAAAGACTCTGTGCAAATTTCAATCCCATTCTTCTCTGATATATATTGTTTTCAAAAAATTCACTAGCTTCATGTAAATATAATTAAGGCTATACAAGTTAGGTGATGTGTTGAAAATATGCTTGGCTTTTCAATTGTGTGTCCTAGAACACTTACGTCTTCATTAAAAGTTGACATCACTCATATGAACCTTCTATTGCTTTCTTTGCTAAGTGTTGAGAATAGGGGTATGGCCAGATTTTTTTTTAAAAAATTACAAAAAGGAAAATACTAAGAAAATAAGAACTCACACCCTATGCAATGTGTGTATATAGAATCTCATTTATCCAGCCATGCACTGCAAAAGGAAATCTCATTAAGGACAAATGAGTTCCATATATGATGGAGGCCTACAGGCTTAATATGGAGACCAAAAGTTCCCATTGGCTAATAAGAGCATGTCCGAAGGAGAAGAAAGAGAAGAAGAAACATTAGGGGAATAAATGGCCCAGTCCTGAAAATTCATGGTGAAGGGTTTAGAAGTTGTTGTGGACCTCACAGGAATCTATAAAGTACAAAAGCATGGACCACATCATTGAGAAGCTGTCAATAATAGAGAGTGATGCTCATGTAGTCTCGTCTGCTTGAGAAGCTCATGTGATGACCAAAGCAGCAGCCCAAGCATCCCCACAATCACAAGGATCTGGAGAATGATGCTTCCTTGGGAACAGACTCATGGGGTCCTTCCAGAGGGGTTCCATGGAAGCCACTGTTGTCATTAGGAGGTGACAGCTCCGTACACACTGTTCATGTCACTGCTCCTTGTCTTTGTTGGTTTTGCTTTATTTGTTTGTTTGTTTGTTTATGTTAACTTGAGGTGAGTTATAACTATCCAGGAAGAGGAACTTCAATTAAGAGAATGCTTCCATCCAGGTTGCCTATATGCAGTTTCTTTTTTTCTGTACAAAAGATCATGTATTTGTTTTCTTCTTTTTGTTGTTTTTTATTTAGATAATTTACTCAGGTTACATCTCAATTGTTATCCCCTCACTTGTATCTTCTCATTCCCCTCTCCTTTCCTCTTTTACTCTATTCCCCTCCCCTAGGCCTGTGACAGAAGGAGACCTCCTCCCCCACCATATGATCACAGCCTATCAAGTCTCATCTGGATAGCCTGTTTGCCCTTCCTCTGAGTGCCACCAGCCTCCCCACCAAGGGGAAGTGGTCAAATAGGGGACACCAGAGTTCACATCAGAGTCAGTGCCCACTCTCCACACAACTGTGAAGGCTGCACTGTCCATTGGCTAAATATGAATAGAGGGTCTAGGTTTACTCATGCAAAGTTCTTGGTTGGTACAGTAGATTGTGCAGGCAGCCCTGGGCCCAGATCCGCCAGCCTTGATGGTCTTCCTGTAGGGTTCTTTGACCCTCTGGGTCCTTCTATCTCCCGTTCTCCCATACATTTTCTTGACTAATGGTTGATGTGGATATAAGGTACAGTCTATTGTCGGTGCTGCCACTCTGTGGGTAGGTCCTGGGTTGTGTAAGAAAGCAGGCTAAGCAAGCCATAGGAAGCAAGCCAATAAACAGCTTTACTCCACAGCCTCTGCCTCAGTTTCTGTCTCCAGGTTCCTGCTTTGCCTTCCCACAATTATGCAGCGTGATCTAAAAGTTGTAAGTAGAAATAAGCCCTTTGCTGCTTAAGGTACCTTTGGAAAGGATATTTTGTCACAGCAGTAACAACCCTAAATAAGACAGCTCTGAGAACTTTCCGAGGACCCTATAGGCCCCTATCATATATGCAGCGCCTTCTTCCTTAATGACATTTCCTTATGCAGTGCACGGCTGGATAAATGAGATCTTTACATACATACCACTTAGGGTGTGATTTCTTTTTGGTGTAGTATTTTTTTTGTTTTTATGAATTGTTTTCCATCATCACCACCACCACCCCTACCCCCCCCACACACACAGACTGAAAAAAGCACTGGAATGTTCCTCCAGGGTCACAACGGGAAGCTGGTAGACACTGCTACTGATGATCAGGAACCTGTGTAGTCCTGTGATGAAAGAAGAGAGATGTTCAAGGTTTACCAATCTATTCTTTATTTCAGTACAGGGCTATGTGACTGCTTTACAAAAACTGGTAATGTGCCAATGACACAATTCATCTACTTCAAAATATACTATATATATATATATATATATATATATATATATATATATATATATATTAAGGATAAGAAAAATGGCTCGGGAGTTAGGAGCACTTGCAAAGGACCCAAGTTCAGATCCAGCATGCACATGGTGACCCATAGTCCTCTGTAACTCTAGTACCTGGGGATATTCTGCTTGCTCTGACCTCCATAGCTTTCTGAATGCGCATGGTGTGTGCACATACATACCCTCAGAAACACATGCAAGCACATAAAATAAACATTTTAAAACATACACACACACACACCATCTGACTTTCCTGAGAAAAGATATTTAATAAGAAATTATAAGTGTTAATACAATCAGAAACATGAATTATTTTTATTTATAGTATAATCGCAACATATTTCAATGTTACTATTTTGCTATCTTGAGGATCGCTTTCTGCCAAAAGTGAACCAAAAGCACGTTAGTTTTACCAGTGATTATAAAATGTTTCTCTGATATGTCAATAAGCGCTCAACCATATTACCAAGTCCCATTGTCGATTTAAAATTATAAATCTAAAAGTTTCAAAGTCCTCAACATTCTGCTTTAAACCATCTCTTCTCCACCAGATTCAAGCATTTTGAATTGTTTCAGCACCTGTAAATATTTTCTATCTCTCCCTCCCTCCCCTTCTTTCTCCTTCCCTCCATCCATCTTTTTCATTCTTTCCTTCCCTCTCCTTGTCTCTCTCTCTCTCTCTATTATTCATTTTCCTCTTTCATGAAGACTTCCCCTGACTTTCTGGAATATTAGCTGATGCTCTCAAGGACTGTGCAGCCTACAGAAAATCCACCTCTAGTCAGACTCCTGCTCTCTAAGCCCTAATTATGAAGAACAAAGTTCAACACTAAAAGCAGAGATCGCATGTGCACATGATTTCGCAGTGAGAGCTATAATCATCTCTGATGCTTTTTCATCCCTCTTTTTCAGGCAGCAAGATTTCCAACCTCAGTTTCCTCAATGCATATTCTAGAGCCCACTGGGTTTTACCTAATGCTAGTTTATTTTAAAAATGGCAAGAATCAGGTAGCATTGGGCATGGTTAACAGGACAAATCTGAAAAATGCTGTAGCCTGTTGTCTTAGCCAGTGTTCTATTGCTGTAGACACCATGGCCACAGCAACTCTTACAAAGAGAACCGTTTAATTGTGGCTTGGTTAAAGTTTCAAAGGTTTAGTTCATTTTCATTTTGCCTGGGAGCATGGTGGCATGCAGGCAGACATGCTGCTGAAGGAGTAGCTGAGGGTGGAGAAGTAGCTGAGGATGGAGAAGTAGCTGAGGGTGGAGAAGTAGCTGAGGGTTCTGCATTAGATCCATAGGAAACAGGAAGTGAAATACTAGGACTGGCCAGGGTTTTGAAATCCCAAAGCTCACCCATGCTTTCTCCAACAAAGCCACACCTCCTAATCCTTCTCAAGTAGCACCACTACCCGACAACTAAGCATTCATATCTACAAGCCTAATGGGATCCATTTTTATTCAAACCACTGAACCTGTATTCTCTTCATGAAGGTCTAGCATGCATCAGTCCTGATATACAGTCCTGATCTTGTCAATCCGTGACGTTTTCTTGGGTAAATCCATTGATGTTTCTAAGACAGTTTCTCTTGTATATGAAATTAGGATGCTAGAGTTTAACATTTACATGATACGAAGATTAAAGACTTAATATACCAAATTCCTGACACACTAAATATGTAGCAATAAGCAGTTATTATTTAAAAATACTCTCACACAGGCAGCTCTGAGCCTAAATATAATGAAATGAATGGGTATATTTAGAGCATGGCTAATCTACACAGTTTCTGCTCAGCAGTATTTCTTTATGTGAAGCCTTCCAATATTCTCACATCCATGAGAGTAAGTAGTGATTCTCATCACTCCTCTTCCGCAGTATTACAGTACAAAGCCTGCCACGATGTTTACCTTGCACGTGCATAATCTCCTTGACACTCTACAGCAACATATGAGGGTAGAAATGTGACAAATGATGAACTGAAGGACGATAATAGTGACGCTACACTCAAGGTAACACTAACATCAAGTTACCAATAGGCTCTGCCCCTTCTGTTTCCCAAGCCTGCATTGTGCCACATCCTGCTGTATCAGATGGCCTGAGTACAAGCATCTGATGGAGTGGCTCTTTTCTACTATAGATTGATGTCCCCAGACATTTTCCCAAATAGCTTAATTCATGAAATTAAATGGAAGATAAATTGATTACCTAAACAAGCGCTCCTATAGTCTATATTAATGAGGAAGCCAGCCATCAACTAGCATGTTCTGCAAAGTACTATGAAAATGAGTACAATTGGTCTTGAGAAGCCAGAAGACTTTTATCTAACCCAGAATATCAAGAAAGGCCTCTAATGGGAAGTGTTAAAGCTGCAGTATGAATGAGGACAAAAGTAAAATGAAGGTATCCTAGAGGAACAAAAAAAAAGTAGGTGAGTGTGAGGGGGAGAAAGGATGACGTAGTTACGGAGCAGAAAAAGCGTCGTGCGGAAGCTTTAGTTGGTAACGGAACGCGATCGAGCATCACCTGGGAAGAGAGTCTGATGAGGAATTGTCTGCCTGAGGTTGGTCTGAGAGCATACTTGTGAGGGACTTTCTTCATTCTGCTAATTGGTGTGGATATTTAACCTAACTTAGGTGCCATGGTTCCCTGGGTTTGTGTCCTGAACTGTATAAACAGAGGGAAAGTGGGCTCAGCATGTACATGCACCCATTCTTTCTGTACTGGTAACTGGGAAGACAATTGCCATCTTTGAGTTTTGCCTTCTTTTCCCAGCAGTGACATCCTGCTACCTGGAACTGGAAGCCTATAAGCCCCTTCTCCCTTAAAGTTTCTTTGGTTGGGTTTTTTTTTTTTTTTATCTCAGCAAAAATAAAAGAAACTGTGGCATTTAGTGTAATGTAAAGCTGGACTTTAAAGTATAGTGTCTTTAAAAGAGGCTAATGACCTAAGCCTTCTACTCATAAATGGCTGATTCCCATAAAGAACTACTATGCCTCTTCAAGTGCTTGGTATAGATGCTGACCTTGTCTGCTGCATGTGGACGCAGCTCCATGCCGGCTCTGAGTTCCACATCAGCCTCTACAGCTTTACATCCTGGGACTCACGTTTATCAAAGTATTCCTTTACCACCCACTCAAGCCTTCAAGCCTTTATACTCTTTTCAATAAACTTTTCTCTCATTCAACATATGTCCTTAAAGATCCCTTGGCCCCTCTGAAGCCAGTCTCACTCTAAGTGATGACCCTTTTCTTATTATTTCTTTATTATTCATCACTAAATTAGACTCTAACAAGGGCAGATGCTCAGAGCAAAAAACGAGGGTAGGTCAAGAGGAAAATGAAATTCTAGGGGTGCTCACACATTCATAATTTCTATCTCCCTCCTAATTTTCTCTAATTTTCTTTCCATTCTAGCTTTTACTATTGCCGTGATTTATTGGTAAGGCAGAAATAGTTAAATTCCTAAAAGGAGAAATATGGAAAATGAACACATTTCTTATCCCTGTTCCTGTTAGTATAAATAGAGAATCTCTGTGTCAAGTGAGTCTTCCTTTAAGTGGGTGAGCACAGACAGAGACAAACAAGAAGGCCAAGAACAACTGCATCAAAGAAAAGTGTTAACAGCCATCACCTCCGATGTAGGACTGTGAAGACTCTTTGAATGTAATCCTGGCTGTGCTGCCAGAAGCCATCCCATATGTCCTTGGGCACATCATCCAAAGAAAGAAAAGTCACTGAAGTCTTAGTTATGAAGACTCTATCTTTGAAATCCTTCCCCCATTTGTGAGTGTCAGCAATAGCACCATCAGAAACTCATTTGTTGCAACGTGTTGGCACAGTCTGGTGACTGAACGTACAGTCCTGTGTACAGCAGATGTTGGCCTAGCCACTGCTTCAGGAGCCCATTTTCTGTCAAGTGAATTACTTTTATGTTTTATTAGAAGCAAACCAAAGAAACATTTATTTCTTTGTGGAGTCAGAAATTTTGTCTGCACATTTCAGGTGTCTGATTTATGTGTTTTCTTAACCAAATCCAAAAAGAAAATATGCTCCAACCATTTTGTGTGTGTGTGTGTGTGTGTGTGTGTGTGTGTGTGTGTGTGTGTGTGTGTGTGTGTGTGTAAGGGTAGCAATGGCAGATTTAATTCCAGGGAGTTGGAGCAATAGACAGCTAAGGCTACATCACTTTCTCTGACTAGTTATGCAGAATGAGATAAATTCTCTACTGCAATTGTGGGCTGTGAAAAAATGGCATATAGATGCTCCTGTCATCCAAATAGCAATGTTTCTTACATATACCTAACAATAATGAGAAAAGGACTGCCATCATACTTAGATGTACTCTGATAAATTAGTGACTAGTTACGTAAAACAGTTTGTGTCCATCACTATTACTGTCAAATGAAATTTTGGAATCTTAGTTGTAGGAAAAGATAGAGATAGCAACCAATACAGTGAATTTATCCAATTGATAGCTATAGCTAGTATATAGTTAAGTATCAATAGTATTTGCTTTTATTATATCTCACACCTTTTGATTTATAATTCTCAATAATGAAATTGAAAATTGAGTGTGGAATTGTTTTAGAATAACCTCACTTTTATTGTATTGAATGCCATTTGGCTTATTTATTGCCCAGATTCTACTATCTCAGCACATGATATTGACCAGTCCAACCTCTCTTGAATAATGAATAAAAGAACCTAAAGAATCACAAGAAATATACAACTTTTTCCTAAACTGGCAATCATTTTTATCCTGAAAAGCAGCTTTGGAAACTTACACCAAGTCTCTGTTTTAACCAATACACTGGAGGAAAGCAAAAATACCCTTTGGGTAAATATACAACATTTTCTATATCCATTCTTCAGTTGAGGGACATCTACATTGTTTCCAGAGTCTGGTTATTACAATTAAAGCTGCTATGAACATAGTTGAGCAAATGTCCTTGTTGTATGGTGGAGCATCTTTTGGGTATATGCCCAGGGGTGATATTGCTGGGTCTTGGGGCAGCACTATTCCTAATTCTCTGAGAAAGCACCAGATTGATTTCTATTTACATGATGAAACATTACTTAGCTATTAAAAACAAGGAACTCATAACATTTTTAGGGGAGCGGGAGGCTGTCTCTGACATGGACTCTGTTGTCTGCTTTTTGATCACTTCCCCCTGGTGGGGTTGTCTTGCCTGCCACCATGGAAGGGGATTTTTTCAGTCCTGATGCAACTTGAAGTGCTGAAGTGGGTTTATGGGGGGGCTCTCCTTTTCTAAAGGGTAGGAGAAGAGGGATAAGGGGGAAGGGGGGTAAGGTGAGACTGGGAATAGAGGCGGGATGGCCTATGATTGATATGTAAAATGAATACAAAAAGACTGTTTGGGTGGTACCATTATATATTTCAGAAAATTTAGTGACTTAAAAGACTGCTAGAGCATATAAATATGGGCAACTTTGGGATTTTCCCTTGGCAATAGACGGTGGAGTTTATTTCCACATAGACTTACTTGTGAAGTCTTTCTAGGACATAGTGGTAATTTTCAGTTTTAACATGTTATCATTACAAAAAGCGCATAAACATGACTCAGCCAGTAGGACATTCATGTTACTTGAGTCAATTGAGATAAGAAGAATATCTGGAATAGAGAGACTATCAAAATATTTAACTATAGATTTGTTTTTGTGGTAAAATCACATGGGTACTCCCAAAGCTGCTTCAACTTGACAAGCCATGTACTGTGGTCTGACCTTGAGATCAGTTTGTGTTTGAGTATTTGGTTCTCAGATGGTGGCAGTGTTTCAGAGGGCTATAGAACTTTTAGGAGGTGGAGCCTGGCTGGAGCAGTGGGGTCACTGGGAGTGAGCTTTATGTAGAGCAAGTTCAGTTTCCAGGTCGTGATGTGTTTCAGAAGTGCATATGCAACTGACCGGGCAGCCTTCTGCCCCTGCCGTCAAACCTTTTCTATCTGTGTGTCTCACCACGAACTGTTTCTCTCTAGAAGTGCAAAACCAAGTAAGCCCTTTCTCCTTTAGGTTGCTTTTGTCAGAGTATTTTATCACAACCGTGAGAAAGTAACTAAGGCACCCATGCTTTGCAGGATGTGTTATATCATTGCTCCTCAAGTGGAAGTACAGATATGGAAGGTCATGTTTCTGAAAAGAACTGCTCCATTTAAAACACCTTCTTTTGAAAACCAAAGCTGCTATAGGCTTACTTTGCAGTAGGTTCATTTGATGCTTTCCATAGTTGACAGAGTTAGGAACTGAGTTACATCAGAACAGCCTAGGTGACTTGTCTTATCCTAAAGTAGCCATATAAATTTATGAACCACAGAAACATCAAAGGCATTCTCAACAAATTTGGGTTTTTTCTCTTTCTTAAGTTGGTTTTGAGAATTTCATAGTTGAATACCATGTCTACATCATTTCCATTTCTCCCTGTCAAGTACATACACTCTTCTTCTGTAATTATTCACACACACACACACACACACACACACACACACAAGGCTACTGTACCCTTTTAGTGTCCCTCTTATGTTCGTGTGGTTGGGACTGACCATTTATGACTGAATAATTTATCTGGGGGATTATCCCTGAGAAGGTCTCGTCTTTCCCAGTAGCCATTAATTACCTGAAACTCTTCATATTGGCATAAGGCCTTGTGATATTTACCTTGTCCACATTGGAATGACCCCTGGTATTATCACTGAGTGGGTCTTATTTAGGTAACTATATGGTTACAATACCATGAATAAAGCTCCTTGTTAGCTATAGATGACCACACAGCAGATGTCCTAGTTTTCTAGTCTTTGCAATCTCTCTCTCTCTCTCTCTCTCTCTCTCTCTCTCTCTCTCTCCTCTTCTCTCTCTCTCTCTCTCTCTCTCTCTCTCTCTCTCTCTCTCTCCATGATGTAATTTGAGTCCTAGTTGTAGGAGTTGCATTGTAGATGTATTGTCTGGTATTGGGAACCCCATAATCACTTACTATCTACATTTGATCAGTTGTTGTATCTCCACAGTGACCTCCACCTGATGCAAAAATAAGCTTTGTTAATAAGAGGTGAGAGCCCCAATTATCTGTGAGTACAAGGATAAGTATTTGGAATCCAGTTAGAAACTATTGATTTTGAAAGATGGCAGCAGCAGGTTTTTCTATACAGTTTATGACTTTCCCAACCACAGATAATTGGCTGGATTAACAGTCCCAGCAGGCCAGAGTTTCCTCTTAGGGAGTGGGCTTTAAGTCAAGCCAAACAGCTGTTGCTTACCTACAAGACAATTGTGCCCTTGGAGGTATTTGTTATTGCACCCTTGGAGATCTTTTGCTGAGCTAGTCATTGTTGTGGATTCTAGGCTTTGTAGGACTACTAATTGTTTACTTACTTTGGCAGGTTGCATACTACCTTCTGATACTGTAAGAACTAGTCCTCAGGAAGAAAGCATCCACATAAATTCTGGTTCCATTGCTCTACGGCCTATATCCTAAGCATATGATGTCTTCAGCCATAGGGTCTTACCTTCAAGTTCTAGGAGGGAAACAAGGGCAATGGTTTGGAGACTCTGTCTAAAATCGATAATCTTTGTGAAAATTAAATCAGAATATTTACTGTAATTATGAAGCCAAAATGCATGATAAAGCTACTAACTACATGGTGCTATAGAAACTTCTGTGATGACCCTTCAAGTCATGTGTTACATAGTCTTTAGCATAAATTTCAAACTAGGGTGATTCAGAGCCATAATAATAACTGAGCTATGAGACGTTTTCCTTAAATTTTCTAAATTCTTCCAAGACCGAGCCACAAGACCTAAAACATACATTCTATTCATATTAACTTAATTGCATTGCAAGCTACCTGGCAGCCAGTATCAGTCCAGCTGTTTGGTGATTTTTCTTTTCAACTGAAAACTATACATTTCTTTCCATTGGGGGTGTGAGACTGGAGTCATTAAAATATACAATCACTACATATTTGAACCATTTTTAAATTCATTAAACAAATAATGCCAGTATTACATCTAATGGGTGATAAGATTTCATGGATTTGAAATGTGAAAAAGGGATACAATATTTCTAAAGTTCTTTCCCCATGTGGATTCTTGAAAATCAATGTGAATTCCAGACCAACACTATATTTTTGTGCCTAAACTTCATGTGACACATGTCAAAGGCTCTTCAATTTTGAAACCCATGTTATCTAAACCAGTCATACCTCACTAGAGTAATTTTAAGTTCACTAAAGATTCTTATATTAGGGTTGGGGATGTAGCCCAATTGGTAGAATGCTTTTCTAGCACTCAAAGCATTGAGAAACCTTTGGTGGTGGTGGTGGTGGTGGTGGTGGCGGTGGTAGTGGTGGTGGTGGTGGTGGTGGTTTTCAAAACAAGGTCCCAAACTGGTTTAGAATGTGCTACATACTTAAGGAAAACCTTGTAGCTCTGCTCTTCTTTTTTATTTATTTATTATAATTTATTACATTACATCCCAATTTTAATCCTCTCACTCTTATCTTCCTATTCCAAACCCTCTCTCCCTTTTCCTCTCTATTCCCCTCTTCTAGACCTCTGGCTGGTGGGGTCCTCCTCTCTCACCATATGACCACAGTCTATCAGGTCTCATCTGAATAGCCTGCTTCCCCTTCCTCTCTTTCCCACAGGGCCTCTCTTCCAAGAGGCAGTGGTCAAATCAAGGACACCAGATTCATGTCAAAGGCAGTCTCCCCAATCTCCTTTCCCTCTTCCCCATGTTCCTAATGTCCATTGGCTACATCTGACCAGGGGTCAAGGTCTGCTTGCAATATCCTTGGTTGGTGCATCAATTGGTGCAGGACCACCCTGGGACCAGATCCACCACCCTTGATAGTCTCTTCATGGAGCTTCTGACAGTCCCCCTCCTTCAATCCCCCAACTCTTCTTTTATACAACTTGTAGCTTTTCACCCACAGTTCAGCTATGAGTCCCATTATCTGTCCCCTTTCCCCTCTGGATGGAGATTCTCAAGGACATCTATGTTGGGCTAGTATCCACTTATAAGTGAACATATTGTACATGTGTCTTTCTGGGTCTGGGTTACCTCACTCAGGATGATCATTTCTAGTGCTATCTGTTTTGCTTGCATATTTCAAGATGTCTTTGTTTTTAATAGATGAGTAGTATTCCATTGTGTAAATGTACTAGAATTTCTTTATCCATTCTTCAGTTGAGGGACATCTAGGTTGTTTCCAGATTCTGGCTATTATGAGTAAAGCTGCAATGAATATAGCTGAGCAAATGTCCTTGTTTTATGATGGAGGATCTTTTGAGTACATGCCCAGGAGCGGAGTAGCAGTATTCCAATTTTCTGAGAAAACACAAGATTGATTTCCAAAGTGGTTGTACAAGTTTTCATTCCCACCAGCAATGGAAGAGTGTTCCACTTTCTCTACATCCTCAACAGCATGTGCTGTCACTTGAGTTTTTTATCTTAGCAATTTTGGTATGTGTAAGATAGAATCTCAGAGACATTTTGATTTGCACTTTCCTGATGACTAAGGACATTGAGCATTTTTTATTTCTACTTCCTAAGTACTAGGACATCAGGCACATACAATCGCACCCAATTTTATGAGGTCCTGGGAATTGACCTCAGGACCAAATGGATGGTGCAAATAATACAAGTTTAAAAATCTAAGAGCATTTGACAAGTATCACATGAAGCATAAACATAAATAAGCACTTATGTTTATGTGATGGTCTGAAATGCACACAGATTTTGCACATCCAGTCTGATTGCTCTTCATGGGTGTCAACTTGACTACATCTGGAATGAACTAAATCACCTGTGAGAGATTTCTGCTTAAATTGAAGTGGGATCTATTTCTAATCTGTATCTTTGAGGTAGCAAGACACTTATACCTCAGATCTTTAATCTAGATCTAATCTGGGCCATATTTCAGCTGTGAGCCTATACAAAGACAAGAAATAAGCCTTTGTATTTTGCCTACTTGTGTTTGCCTTACTAGTAAGTCCATTCCTTTACTGGCATTAAAGCGCACTACTTTGTGATTCCAACATATACTGAAAGCCACTGGGAATATCTAGCCTTGTAAACTGAGCAGTCACTGGATTCTTGGACTTTCTGTCCATAGCCAGCCATTATTGGATTAGCTGAATCACAGCCTGTAAATCATTCTAATAAATCCTATATTTATATGGGATATATATATATGTATATATCATTTATTAGAATGACTTAATATAGTATTGTATATCTATAAATGTAATTAACTAATTTTGATAATTTGTAATTAACATCAATAAGTAATATGATAAATAGGAGTGATATATCTAATAAATAATATGTTATTAATAAAATGTTAGTGAAATATAATAATGATAATATATAGTATGTATTCTATAAGTCATTCTAATAAATCATATTTATTAAAGTATATATAGGAGATATAAATTTTATATATATATATATATATATATATATATATATATATATATATATATATGAGAGACAGAGAGAGAGAGATTCATTCTATAAATTCTGTTACTCTAGAGAACTCCGACTAGTACAGTCAATCTGTGGAAAGTACTTTACACACATTGTACATGTTCTTTCCCAAAACTTGAAAGGAAAGGCTCTAACTCTATTATTACTTTTGCTGACAGCTCAGAGATTTATTCCTGGTTGAAATCCAGCCACAGGTGTTTTTTGCTATCCTTGTGTACTATTAGCCTAAAGAAGGTACCCATAAGGAATGAATGGATCAGAATAATCTGGAAGTATCCAGCCAGCCAGTTTGAAACTGCCGTGGTTATCATTTTTTTTTTAAGAACGGCAGTAACTCTGAGTTCATGGCTAAGAGTCATTCCTGGTGATTGACTGGGAAGAAAATATATTTTGGCCTGCTTCTCTGACTGTGACTACAAGGGAAACAAAAACCCATCCTAGTTGTAGGCTAGATTATTGGGTTACTCCTCATTTGATTTTGCTGAAAGGTTTTGCTCTCCTGTCTCACAAGGTCAGCATCCCTTTAACACTGTGCTGAGCAAGACTCCCAGGAGGCACTAGTGAGCAAGGACAGTTGGCGTTTGGTTTTGTTTTGTTTTTTTTAAACACTGATGGATCAGAAATGACAAGGGCATACTATATGCTGTAGTTAGTGGCAAGAAACTCTTAAAAAGTCCTTGGAGGGTTTCATAAATTTAATAGCAGAGACACTCCATTTCTCAATCTTCTCTCTTCTCAGTTTGCCAAGGAATAAACTCTGTTCTCATGCTCCTCTATCCTCTCCAAACCTATGCAAAACAGGGAAGACAGGGGAAGAAAAAGTATTAGTTAATGAAAAAAGGCAAAACCAGAACAAAAGCCACAACAACAATAACAAACAAACCAACAAAAACAACCAGCTAGTGTGACTCTCTTGTGTAATAGACAGCAGGGAGATAGAGGTCTGTGTCAGTCATCTCCAAGGAGCCCATGAACAGTGAACAGAAGGTGTAAAGGTGTCTTCCCCATGTAATTCCAGGGCTGGAGAAGGAAAGCTGTATTGCCTTGCCCGTGAATCATAATAAATCAGATTTCAAGCCCTCTAAAATAGGCTCTTAAGAGTTTTAATATAAACTTAGCTTGTAGTTTGGGGAGTTTGGGGGAACTGTAGACAGTTACAGATGCTGTGAGTGGGGACTTTGTTTTACATTTTCAGTAGTGATTTGCTTATGCCAGATGAATAGCTTCATTTCCCATGTGATGAGTTTTAAATAGTGATTGCCCCAGTGAGGGAGTTATATTGAAATCTATTTGTTGCTAAGCCAACAATGGTAAGGTGTAACATTCAGTAATCATTTGAATTCTTGTTTCCTTCCTTCCCTCCCTCCAGGAAAAAAAAAAGTCTTCTGAATTAGGAAATTTAATTGGACCTGTGACCAAGATGTAAACCACAGAAGTGATTATATTTTATTCCAAGAAAGACAAGGGTCACTTCAGACATTATGAGGAGTAAATAGACACAATTAGATTCTACACAAATCTATTTCAGGACTAATGATATTGGAAATTCCATTAAAAGGGTGATAATATAAAGAGATTTTTTCTTTTATATATTCAGAGCTCTAGCCTCCTCCTATTTCAAATAAAAATATTCCCTTACATAAATCTGGGAGATTTGTGACGGTAACAAAAGCCCACAGTGAGGTCGTTAATTAGTCGAGAATCACTGGATTGACGTCTGTACTGTAAACGTAGACAAGCTGCTTTCCCTTTTAGCACTGTGACTCATTTTGATTGTAATTGCTTTTACAGGACTTTTACCCTCTCCTCAACCTCTGTGTTATTAGCACAAAGACAGCAAAACACAGCAGACGGAAGCAGAGGAAGGCAGCTGTTAACATTGACCCATCCGAGAGACTGCTACCATTCAACGCACATACCCTAAATTGTGTGATATCAGGAAACACAGAGAATTTAATGCTCTTTAATGGATTTAACCCTCCACACAAAACCAGGACCTGAAATGAAGTATTTGTCCTTTTTTAGAACAGTCAGAACCAGCAATAGCTATAGTCTTCCTTCTTAGAGAAAAGAAAAGCCAAGCAACATTAACAGGCTTGAATTATTAATTAATTTTGTAATTAATCTTAAGCCCATAGAAGCAATCTTAAAGTAAAACATTATAAAACTAAAGGAGTAATAAGTGGAGATGAGAAATTTTTATCCAATTGGCATTTATTAGAATGTTCCAATATGACATTAATGAGGAAAATGTAAATATTTGCTTATATATCAGTTGTTAATCACAGAGTATATTTAAGGAAACATTTCATATACATGGAATCAGCTGTAATCTCCATATAAATTTAGTACCTGATTTTGAAAAACATGAAATATATAATTTGAATATAAAATTACTTGTGTTTCTAATGTATTGATACTATATACATTTCAATTTATTGTTTTTCATAGTAAGTAAACATATGCATTTGTATCACTTTTAAGTTCACTAAGTATTCACTCTCAGTTATATAGACTCATGTAAAACTCATTTCATTTCATTTTTTTCTGCCTTTATAAGCAAGAAACTTCAAGCCACACAGGAAATATTAGATAGCAATTGTGTCATAGGATTATTATAATGCCAGTGTGTGAGACAACTTGAAAGAGATTTTTGTTGGGCACATGCTAGCCTTATTGATATGTGGGATTACAACAGTATGGATATGTTATGCCTAAAGCAAGATAATTTGCTAAAATAGCCAAAGACAACAGCAATAACAAAACCTCCAACATGGTGGCTGGATGGATGTTTGGTTCCCAACACCCATATTAGGGGTACCACCAGTAGTTTCAACTTCAGGGGATCCAACATACTCTCCTGGCCCCTACAGGCACCTACACTCAAGTGCACATACCCACACATACTTGCAAAGAAAATCTACTTTAAAAAAAAAAACAATAAAATAATTTTCTCCTAGAACATATATAAGAATTTGTCCTAAATGTAACTATCTACTCTAATTATTTTGGTTCATCAAAATTTGCTTTTGAACTTGGATTGGTTGTAAAAGACCCCTATCCACATGATTAAAAATGAAAAAAAAAAACAAAAAACAAAAAACAAAAGACACTGTTCTTCCATGCATGCCCCTACCTTAGCCCACATACAACTGGGTTCAGTCTCCAGGACTCTAGCATGTTTCCTGCATACAGTTCCTAAGACATGAATTTTCATTGGGCCTGAGATGAAATGCAAATAAAATACAAATGAGCTTCTCCCTGTAAATACATGTGTTGTACAGGAATCACCTTGTGCTAACATTTTCCAGGCAGGATCTAATTGCTAGAGAGCGTTTCTCTTCCATCTACCACCAAGCCTCTTTTCTTTTTCTTGCTCACTTTGTATGAAAAAATGAATGAACCTGCTCACACACAGAATTTAAACAACACTGAGCTGAATTTTAAAAGATGGACTCTACTAAACAGAATTCAAAATGAATGATTCATTTTACATTCATTTGGTTCTTTCATAATAAATCAGCCGACTTAATGAGAAACTGTAGACTTCAAAATTCTACTCCTCAACACAAAAGACAAAGGAAGATCTAAAACATTATCCCTGCATGGAAGGAGAGTAAAACCTATTGAAATGAAAAGTATAACATGGCAACCGACAGTAGAGCCTTGAAGATGTTTAATTAGTAAAGGTAGGTTCTGTTTTCTTTCCAATAGGAATATCTAAGCAACATTGGAAAGCAACAACACCTGAAACCCTCTTCTTGTACCTCCCATACTTTCCCCCACAGCCTCTCTTTTCTCACTTAGCTTCTATTTGACGTCTTCTTGTGTCATCCAGGTCATAGTTCAGTCACTTATTGCTTCTTGTTCTTTATACCCTAGGTCTAGCCAAGAGTGACTACATGAAACTGAAAATCAGATTATGCACATGCTGAATGCATGTGAGATCTTGCTCCACTGGAAAAAAAATCACAATATGTGTCCCAGATCTGGACTCTATCAGACTCTGACTTCATGTCCTTCCATCATCTTCCTCATCATGACATCACAGGCACAGTAGTAAACATAGCCCGTTGATGCTCCAGTAGCAGAATTGCTTAGCATGTGGTACTTAAGTAAGCAACCTTTCCTCTAACATGTGTGGCATCTTTCCATTTGAAGGATTTGGTCTGCCTTTTGTAGGACCATAGCTCTTAGAAAGCTTGCATCTTTACCTATTTTATTACTCATAAATTATCTCCCTAGTGAATGTTCTCTGGGTTGCCAGTCTCTAAAACCTGCACAGTGGTACACAATTACAGCATCCCAGAAGCTGAACCAAGAAGTTTCATGTGAATTCAAGGACTGTGCAGCGAGTCCACAGCCACCCTGGGATATGTAGCAAAACTACTTTTTTACTTTCTAAAGAAAAAAACAGATAAGTAGATCCTTTTTTTTTTTCTTTTATTGAATGTCTATGATTCATACATCATGAACCAAAATCCCTCTTCTCCCCCAGTAAAATAAAACAAACAGACAAACAAAAAATCTTGTCACAGAAGCTATAGTGTATCACGCACTATAGCCTTTTGTCCACATATGTTTACTTTCAAATGTTCACTGCTACGAGTCATGGGTCTGGTTGGAGGCCTACACTATCGTTACTGGATCTTCACTGGGACTGCTGTCGGATGTCTCATTGTTGCCATGTGTCAAGGAGATTCTTAACCTTTGAATCTGCAGGTCTGGCCCCTTCATGTGTTCCAGCAGGTCATACATGAGATAGATGTTGGGGTGAGGTTCACTCAGAGGCCTGCATCAGGGCCCACTCCCTTGTCCTCAGGGCAGGGCCACTCTCCTGCTCCAGTATCGCCATGGCAGGGCTGGCTCTCCTGCTCCCATTTCCTCAGGTCAGGGCCAGCTCACCCACTCCTGTGTCCTCAGGGCAGGGACAGCTCTCCAGCTCCTGTGTCCTCAGGGCAGTGACAGCTCTCCAGTTCCCATATCTCCATGGATGGCTTACCTGCTCCTGTGTCCTCAGGGCCAACTCTCCTGCTCTTATTAAATTCGCCAGATTGTTGCTGGCTGTCAAGGCCTGGATTGCCTCCTACTCCTGCGGGTACTGGATCTTGTGGGCCATCAAGTAGATGGCAAGCGGAGGCCCCTCAAAGTCTTCGTTGAGTTGCTCACAGAAACCATTGATGTTGGCCCAGCTCAGCTTCTTTTCCCAGGGAACTTTTGGCTCTGTTGATTCACACCTCCCGAGTCTCTGGCTCCATCATGTGTTCTATCTGCCATGGGCCCCTTCCTTGGTGATGTCCCTAGTACCCACCTGCATGATCCAGCTCTTAGCACTGAGCAGGGCCCCGGCCCGTGAGAGGAGGTCCATGAGGCTTGTGGTGTGGGCGGTGCAGTCCTTGCTTGGGTTCAACTAGAACAGCACCTCCTTCTCTCATGCCATCTCCTTGGTCTGCACCCCACCAGGCCGTAACCCAAAAAGCAGCAGTGGCAGCAGCTGCAGTGGCCCAGGGTCCCTGGGAGCTCACCAGAGCATGGTTCCACGGTCCTGTGGTGGGAGGGCAAGGATGATTCACATGACAGGATTTCCTTCTCTCTGGGAAACACCAGAACTGTGTTTTGGAGCTCTCAGTATGGTCCTTTGGTGGCTGTGCAGTCACTGCTATTCCGCGGATCAGACACAGTATGTGATCGATGCCATCTTGGATGTTCTCGACTTGGCTATTTCTATGCTTCTTGTAGACAAGACACATTTGTGGTTGAAGATTTTATGCATGGGTTGGTGTCCTCCTCCTCCTCCTCCACTGGGAGTCCCACCTGGCCTCGGGAGGTGCCAACTTTATGTTCCTTAACACTTGTTGCTTGTAGTGTCATCTAGGTTCACCCCAGTAGACTCACAAATGCCTCACCTGTCCCAGAAATGCCCACACACATGTATTTCCGTTCTCTCTTCCAGTTCTTTTCCTCGCCCCACTTCCTCCTCTCTCCAACCACCTGATCCCCTTCCCATTATTCTCCCCAACTCCATCTTGGAGGAAGAAGAGTTGGAAAAGGAAGGAGGCGAGAATGGGGTGGGACTGGGAGGGGAGGAGCAATGGAGCTGGGATCAGGATGTAAAGTGATTAAATAAATAAATTGAGGGAAAAATGTAAAAATGAATTAGCTACATAAATAAACAACCCTCAAATTTGTATCTTAATGCATTAAGGATATATATATCTGGTGAATATTATGGTCTAATGTCTCTCATTGGAGAATTTCTGTCAAATAACACAAAAGTAGTTTCTTCTATGTTGTGGTATTTTCACCTGGCACTCAGTATTGTCAAAGCAAGAGAGAGTTAGCATGGGATTAGTACACAGACCTGTATAGCCATGCTTGGAAGAATTTCCTAGATCCCATTGTCCAAGATATCATCCTATGACTCTAACCTGACTGTGTGAGAGGCTGTAGCATAGGGGTTTTCATGTGTCTTAGAGAATGAATCAGTCAGGATTTGGTAAGCTAGCACAGCATTCCCTCTGATGCAAGGTAGGGACTCTTGTGTTCAAGTAAGAATATTTGAAAAGAAAAAAATAGTCCTTTCATCAAACTCCTCTGACATGGAATTTGTGGTCTTTAATTTTAATTACACTCAACATTTTATGGTTTGAGGTAAGGGATGAAAGGATGCACAAAAGGGTAGGCATGGGATAGAGTTAGGCTGGTTCCACAAGCAGATGGTTGTGTTTCTCATAATATTGCATTAACTTTTGCTAAAGTACATTTTAAATGTGTTGTTCATTCAACCCCTAATGAAATATATACTTGTTCATATCAAGTAACAAACAATTCTATGAGCAATTTTTGTTCATGCCAAATGATACAGAGAGTATCCACAGATATTATGAGTTGTCTTTAGTGAAATTATGAAGGAAAATTCATACACAAGAGTTAGCAGTAACATGAGAAAGCACAGAATGGGCAGGTGATTTGGCTTAGAAGAAGCACTCTTTTAGATTAAAAATTCTTCATGAGAGCTCTGTGAATCTGTATAGCTGGTGCTTCTATGAACTCTTTTATTGAAAAAAAATTTATACAATATATTCTGATCATGCTTTTCCCCACCCCCAACTCCTCGAAGATTCTCTTCACCCACCCAAGTACACTCCATCTTTTTCTCTCTCTTTTTAAAAAAACAAAGAAAAAAGGCATAAGAAATTCACACACACACACACACACACACACACACACACACACACACAAACCCACAAACTCAGAAACCATAGTATAGAAGCAAAACACCAGTAAGAAAATAAAGTAAAATAAAAATGCCCGAACAAAGCAAGTTGAAACCTATCCTTGACTCTGGCTAATATTCCCAGTGAGATACTATTGGAGAAAACTAATTTTTCTGTTGCAAGTGTGTATCAAGTACAGACAGCTTCTTAGTTAGGAATGGGAGCCTATTACTGCATCATCTCAGCACAGGAAGGTCATCAGTCTTTAACTGGTCTAGACCCTATGCATGCTGACAGTCTTTGTGAGTTCATGTGTGTATTAATCCTACTGTGTCTTGAGGACACAATTTCCTTGGAGCTTCTTCTTCCACATAGTTCCCTGAGCTTTCAGGAGGAAGCTGGATTAAGACCTCCCAGTAAAGACTGAATATTACAAACTCTTTCACTCTCTGCACATTATCCAGCTGTGGATTTCTATGTTAGTTCCTTTCCACTGCAATAGGACATTTCTCTGATGATGATTGAATGAAATACTTACCTATGAGTACATCAGAACATTGTTCAAAGTAATTTTTAGTGCCACATTCCTTTTGCACAACAATAGTATTTGGTTTTCCCCTAAGCCTATCCAGTCTCAGTTCTTGACCACCTGAGCATGGGCTCCATTTCATGGAATGAGCCTTAAATCTAATCAGATAATGGTTAGTTACTCTTGCATTTTTCCCACTATTACATGAGTGTATCATGCAGGCAGGTCAATTTTGTAGAGCTCAAGGTTTGTAGCTGGGTTTTAGCTGCATTGCCAGTTATGTCTCTCATTTAGTAGTACGAAGACTAGTGAGTATGGCTGAAATCTCCAGTTTGGCACCACCTGAACTTCTTCATGTTCAGTGAGATATGGTGTTTCCTTCACCAAAAAGCCTCAGTTTAGAGCGAACAACCAGTAGCCTTGGAAGTAGCCTGAGATGATTAGAGGTTTCTGTGGGATCCCTACGGCCAAAGACTCAACTGGATGTAACCCTTTCCTGATACTGGAGGTTTCACTTGGTGACAAAAGATGTGTACTTAGGGCATTGTCTCCCCCATTATTTGGTGACTCCACTTAGATTTTTCTCACATGTGTATATATTTTAGTAAGATTCTATGGTAGTGGTTCCGATATAGCGCTTAGTGTTAATTATTCCATCCCATTCTCCCTCCCTAGCCTCTCTTCCACCGATACCCATTTAATCCTCCCACTTCAGACCTTTGTCCCTGGAAATTGGCCAGTGTCTCACTCCTGTCCATCACTAGCCAGACAAATCAGTAAAACTAAGAGTAAACAAGTTCTCAGGAACATGCACATGAGATTGAAGAAAAACCCACTTGTTAGGTTTCAAAAGAGTGCCCAGAAGCAAAGTCCATTCTACTGATGGGAGAAAGAATGAGCTGAATGTGCTGGCCATACGCTAGCCATATAAGTAGACTGAGAAGTTTGCTTCTCCCTATAGACTCTGACTCTCTCTCAGATAAACACTATCCATGGCAGACAAGCAGCCAGGCAAACAAAAGAAGACATTAGATAAGCAGATGTTTGATTCTGAAAACATCACTAAGAGCCATACAAATCAGTTGTTTTTTGTTTTTTGGTTTTTGGGTTTTTTTTGTTTTTGGTTTTTTTTTTTTTAAACAGTTTTTAAAACTTTTTAAAAAGAGGTGCCATTTCTGGAGAACAAATTAAACTCAACGACAGAGGATTTTTAAAAAGCATCTCATTTCAACTTTAAAATGTTAACTTTATAAAATAGCATTATTTTTCAATTCCATATAGAAAAAAAAAAAAGAAATATACCCAATACAGAATTGATGGAGATCAAGTCTGCATAAACTTACTTCAAAGCCTGGTTTGGAGGCTCTTCCATCAGGGAGAGATAGAAAGACTCCAGGTGTGTGCTGATCCTGAGGAAAGCAAGTAACTAGAGATACAAGGTTCAGAAGCTGATGTGAAGCAGGAACTCAGAGCCAAGTCATGGAACTTTCTTATTAGGCATAAACTCCCACGATAACATTGGCAGTCAAAAGTTCTCAGAAATCATAGTTAAATGATCATTTTCATCAGCACAGGCAAAACTCAATCATTGTGAAACCTGAAAATACCACACATGTTTCTCAGCTTGGGTTATAAACTGCTTCATCTTTCTGAAAGCCAGAACTACTCTTTTCCTAGTCTCCCCCTTCAGTAGATGAGATTTTTATTAGGATACCTAACCAGGAAACTATGACTGATTTCCTATACAGTAGTGTGCTAGTTTTAACGTGCTCTCACTGGTATAATGGTTTCTACATTATTAATTTCTATGGCTGTTACAATAAATTACCATAAGCTGAGTACCTTGCCAAAAACAGAAGTTCATTCTTTAAACCTCCCATAGGTCAGGAGTCTAAAACTCTAAAGGTCTAGAAGGTGTTGACATTCTGACAACTGCTAGCAATCCTCGATTTGTGGTTATATAACTTCATTACTGAAGCCTTTGCCAGCCATGACAGCATTCACCTCCATTGCTGTGTGCCAGTCTCTTCTGTCCATCCTTTTTAGAAAGGACACTTGCCATTGGCTTCTGAGCGGCCGCAATATCCAGAATGACCTCGCCTCAAGACCTGTAGTTACGTGTATAAAATACCTTTCTTCAAATATGCTAAGGTTCACAACTTTCGTAGATGGGATATAACACATATAACTTGAGGGCTACCGTATGCCCCTCTACACCAAGAGACCTCATAGTTGCCCTGTAAGTGCTCTTCCTTCTGCCAAACTTGTTCAACCAAAGCTGTCAAAGACCTCAATTAGCAAATGGAAATATTATTTCAGAAATATGGTGATCCTAAACTCTACAGCTCTGCTATAAGATTGCTAGAATATGTCTCTAGGTTGACAACAGAGGTTTTTGTTTGTTTGTTTGCTTGTTTCATGAACAGTAACAAAGCATGGACCAGCAGACAGAATCTAAAAGAACACAATGCCAAAGTATTTGAGGTGGAGTATTTTTAACAGTAAGAACAACAGCACGTCCCATCTTTCTCCTTTCTCCATGTAATCTTTCCTGGCCTTTTCCTCCAGTTTCTCAATGTAAATTAATACAACTGAACAGCCAGTGCAGCATCACCTGATTCTCATGTCTGTTCTGCTTTATCTGAATTATACTTAACTTGTAGAATTCTGTTAAATATATGAATCACTTTTTTTTCATTCTGTGTTTTCTTTATTTTTTAAATTTTATTAATTTATTCATATTACATCTCAAGGTTATCCCCTCCCTTCTATCCTCCCATTTCTCCCTCCCTCCCATTTTCCCCTTACTCCCCTCCCCTATGACTGTGACTGAGCACCAGCTTAGGACAGTACAGGCTATAAACTTCAAACCCCTACTCAGATCTAGCCAATGGACAGGACATTCTCCACAGTTGAGTGCAGAGTGGGGTCTGACTTTCACATGTACTCTGGTGCCTCCCATTTGACCAAGTCTCCTGAATGGGGAGACCTAGTAGCACTCAGAGGAAGGATAGCAGGCTACCAAGAAGAGACTTGATACCCTAAGAGCATATGAATCACTTTTAATGTGCATTCTCTTTAAAACTATAGACAATTTTTATTTTTAAATAGCTTTGTAGATGTTGTTACAATAGCTACATAATGTTAATAATTTCAATAAGTGATTGTAAGTTGATTACAATGTCTTCTAATGCTTAGGAAAAATAGTCTTCTGTTTGGAAAAGAAATGCCTGAAACCAGATGCTTTAAGGACTTGGGAGCTAAAGAATAACATTAACCATTAAAGCTAATACTCACCTGAAAAGGGTTTTTAATTATTAATTAATTAATTAATTTTTTTTCTTTATATCCTGGTCACAGTTCCATCCCTCCTCTACTCCCAGTCCCCCTCCACTATTCCTCTGATAAGAGGAGCCCCTCTACTGACCCACCCCAGATCTTGACTGGTCAGGACTGAATTTCTCCTCTTTCCATGTGGCCTGGCAAAGTAGTCCTGTCAGGGGGAAGTGATCAAACAGCTGGCAACAGAGTCTACATCAGAGACAGCCTCCTTTACCTTACTAGTGGACACACATTAGGCCTGAGCTGATTATCAGCTATGTCTATGTAGAAGACCTAGGTCCAGTCCTTTATGGCCCTTGGTTGGTATTTCAGATTTCACAGGCCCCTCTGGGACCTGGTTAGTTGGTTCTGTTGGTCTTCTGGTGGAGCTCTTGTCACTTATAGGTCCTTTTATCCTTCCCACAACTTTTCTACCAGACTGCCTGTGCTTCTCCCAGTATTTGGCTGTGAGTCTCTACTTCAGTTTGAAACCACTGCTGGGTGGAGCCTCTCAGAGGACACCTAATAGGCTCCTGTCTGCAAGGATAGCAGTATCATTAATAGTCTCAGGGGTTGGCTTTCTTCCATGGGGTGGGTTTTGGGTTGGGCCAGGCATTGGTTGGACATTTCCTCAACCTCAGCTCTATCTGTTCTATCTTTATCCCTGCATTTCTTGAAGGCAGCGTAAGTTTTGGATCAAAGTTTTTATGGGTTGGTTGGTTGGTGTTCTCACCCCTTCACCAGGAGTCTTGACTAGTTAGAGGGTGCCTGTACCACACATGATTTTTGACCAAAAAATGACAAAATATATTTTGGAGGACAAATAGCATTTTCTTTTTTGTTGTCATTTTGTTTTGTATTCCTCTTTTTATTAAAATAGATTCTTTTTTCCTGTGATATATACTGATTACAGTTTCCACTCTCTGTACTTTCCCCAGTCCTCCTCCTTTCCCATCTAGATGCACCCCTTTTCTGTATCTCATTAGACAAAAGCGTGCTCTTAAGAAATAACAACCAAACATGATTAAATAAAATATAATAAGACTAAACAAAAAATATCACATCAAAGTTGGACAAGTGAAACCAACAAAAGGAAAGTGCCCCATGAGAAGTCATAAGAATCAGAGACACACTCAGTCTCACCTTCAGGAGTCCCATAAAAATGCTAAATTGAAAGCTATAACATATGAGGAGGACCTGGTACAGACTCACGCAAGCCGTGTGCTTGCAGCTTCAGTCTCTGTGAGGTCATATGCACCCTGCTCAGTTGATTCACAAGGCCTTGTTCTCCTGGTGTCCTTCACGGCCTCTGCCATTCACAGCCATTCTGCTTTCTGTTCTGCAGGCTTCCCTGTAGAAGGATTTGATGGATACATCCTGTTTAGGGATGAGTGTTCTGAAGTCAAAAGGATAATATGAAAAATGACAACAGATGCTGAAGTGGAGGTAGGAGAAGTAAAACATTTATTCACTCTTGGCTGGAGTGCCAACTGATATAGCCACTCTGGAAGTCAATGTGGAGGCTCCTCAAAGAACTAGAAATCTATCTACCATGTGTTTCAACTGCCATCATTCTTAGGCTTATATCTAAAGAGTTCTATATCCTCCAGAGATACTGGCTTTTCCTGCTCATTGTCATCCTAGTCTCAGTAATCAGAAAATGGAAATAGCCTAGTTGTTCATCAACTGATGTATGGATAATGAAGACGTTGTCCATTTACAAAATGAAATTATTCATCTGTTAAGAAAAATAAAATTGTGAAATTTACAGATTAATAGATGGAACTGAAAAAAAAAAATTCTAAGTGAGGTAACCCAGACCCATAAAGACAAATTTTGCATGTTCTCTGTTATATGTGTATATTACCATTTGATATGTGTGTATATCTACCCATTTTCATACCTTGGACCTAAAACCATGTAGATATGGGTAACTAACACTAAAGATTTAAGAAGAATACAAATGGGCTTCTGGGTCCCCCTGGGGCACAGCCAGTAGCAATGAGCTGTGCACTGCCCCTTGAGTTCCACTGTCCAGGCCAAAGCTCTGCCAGCCTTCCTGAGGATGCCTGCCAGGAGGAACATCCATGTTAAACCTCTCCCCACCAATTCTCCGCCTGCTGGGTCTCCCTGGGGCAGAGGCAGAAGAGGTGAACTGCACTTTGTCACCTAAGCTCTATTGTCCAGCCCACAGCTCTGCCTGCCTTCCCAAGGAGTATTGCTGACAACAGAACAGCCAAACTAGACACCTCCCCACCAATAGCCTGCCTAACAAGTCCACCTACAGCACACCCAACAGCGGTAAACCACACTCATTCCTCATGCTCCATTTTCCAGCCCACAACTCTGCTTGCCGCCCTGGTGGCCAGCCAGCACCAGGGACAACCAGATAGGTAAAGCTTAGCATAAGAACACAGCCAACAAGAGTCAGAGCAATATAGTGCTACCAGAGCCCAGCTGTCCTGCTATAGCAAGCCCATGATATCTCAAGATAGCTGAAGCACAAGGTGACCATAACTCCAGTCTTGTGATTATGATAGAGGCACTTAAGAGGAAATGAATAAATCCTTTAAAGAAATACAGGAAAATACAATCAAGCAGGGGAAGGAAATGAATAAAACAGTTCAAGACCTTACAATGAAAATAGAAGCAATAAATAAAACACAAACTGAGGGAAATCTGGAGATAAAAAATGATGGAAAAGAACAGGAACTAAGACAACAGAATACAAGAGATGAAAGAGTAAATCTCAGGTGCAGAAGATACAAATTTTTTTTAAAAAAAATACATTTGTCAAAACTTTTTTTTTTTAATCTAAAGAGTGCCTGACACAAAACATTCAAGATATCTAGGATGCTATAAAAAGACCAAACGTAAGAATAATAGAAACAATGGAAGGAGAAGACTTCCAGGTCCAAGGCCCAGAAAAATATTTTTAACAAAATCATAGAAGAAACTTCCCAAACCTAAACATTCAAAATGGTTTTTAGCACACCAAATAGATAGAACCAAGAACACATCAAAAACTTCATCCACCATGATTAAGTAGGCTTCATCCCAGGGACGCAGAGATGGTTCAATAAACAAAAAACATTAATGTAATCCACCACACAAACAAACTGTTTTTTAAAAGTGACATGATCACCTCATTACATGCCAAAAAAGCGTTTGACAAATCTGATACCCCTTCTTGTTCAAAGTCCTGGAGAGATGAGGATATAAATCACATAGATAAACACAATAAAGGTAATATGCAGAAAACCAATAGACAACATCAAATTACATGGAGAGAAACTCAAAGCAATTCCACTAAAATCAGGGACAAAACAAGGATGACTGCTCTCTCCCTATCTATTCAATACAGTACTTGAATATCTAGCTAGAGCAATAAAACAACTAAAGGAGATCAAGGGGATACAAATTGTAAAGAAAGAAGAAAAGGGATTGCTATTTGGAGAATCTATGTTAGTACGCATAACTGACCCCAACAATTCTACTGGAGAACTACTACAGCTGATAAATACCTTCAGCAAAGTGGCTAGATACAAAATTAACTAAAAAAAAATCAGGAGCCCTGTTTTCTATAAATGATAAATGAGATGAGGAATAAATTAGGTAAACAATGCCCTTCACCATAGCCACAAATAATATAAAATATCTTGGGGTAACTCTAAGCCAGCAAGTGAAAAACTTTCAAGTTTTCAGGAACCTTCAAGTCCCTGAAGAAAGAAATTAAAGAAGATATCAGAAAATGGAAAGATCTCTCATTCTCATGGATCAGTAGGATTAACAGTAAAATGGCCATCTTACCAAAAGGAATCTACAGAGTCAATGCAATTCCCACCAAAATTCCAACACAATTCTTTACAGAACTTAAAAGAGAAACTCTCAACTTTATATGGAGAAACATAAAACTCAGGATAACGAAAAAAAATTATACAATAAAAGAACTTCTGCAAGTATCACCACCTCTGATTTCAAGCTGTACTAGAAAGCAATAGTAATAATTAAAAAAAAAAAACATAAGGAGGCTGGGCGTGGTGGCACATGCCTTTAATCCCAGCACTCGGGAGACAAAGGCAGGCAGACCGCTGTGAGTTCGAGGCCAGCCTGGTCTACAAAGTGAGTCCATGACAGCCAAGGCTACACAGAGAAACCCTGTCTTGAAAACCCAAAAAAAAAAAAAAAAAAAAAGGTATTGGCATAAATACAGACACATTGATCAATGGAATGGAGTCAAAGACCCAGAAATAAACCCACACACCTACAGACACTTGATTTTTTTTTTTTACAAAGAGACCAAAAACCATGCAATGAAAAAAGAAAGCACTTTCAACAAATGGTCCTGGCCTAGCTAGGTGTCTGCATGTAGAAGAATCCAAATACATCCCTATTTATCACCCTGCACAAAACTCATGTCAAAGTGACTCAAACATAAAATTAGATACACTAAATATGATAGAAGAGAACCTTCAACACATTGGCACAGGAGACAACTTCCTGCTGAGACTTGAGGTTTAGGGTGGATTGATACTTATGGGAGGCCTCCGCTTCTCTAAGGAGAATGGGAGAAAGGAAGGGGAAGGGGGTGTGAAAGAAGGGGCCTTTGGTAGTGATATAAAATGAATAAATAAATAAATTAATGAATTATTGAGAAAAAACATGAGAACAGCTTTCCACAGAGGAAGAGGACATGCTCAGCCCTGATGCAACTTGATGAGCTGGGATGGGTTGGTAGGGGAGCTCCCCTTCTCTGAGGTCAGGGGAAGGGGGAAGAGAGAGAGTAGCACAGAAAGGAGAGTAATGAGGGGTCTATGACCAGGATGTAAAGTGAATAAATAAATAAATACATAAATACAAGTAAGTTTCTAGAAGAAGAAGAAGAAGAAGAAGAAGAAGAAGAAGAAGAAGAAGAAGAAGAAGAAGAAGAAGAAGAAGAAGAAGAAGAAGAAGAAGAAGAAGAATCACAGTGTAGCCAGGTGTGGTGGCACACACCTTTAGTCCCAGGACTTGGGAGGCAGAGGAAGAAGATCTCTGAGTTTGAGGCCAGCCTGGTCTACAAAATGAATTCCAGGACAGCCATGGCTGCACAGTGAAACCCTGCCAGAAGGAAAGAAAAAAAGAAAGAAAGAAAGAAAGAAAGAAAGAAAGAAAGAAAGAAAGAAAGAAAGAAAGAAAGAAGAGAGAAAGTAAGGATGGAGGGAGAGAGGGATGGAATGAGGGAGGCAGGGAGGAAGAGGAACAGAATATTCAGAAAAATGACAAGGGTACTGGAAAGGCTGCAGGTCAGACATGTGTGTTCCCTATTTTTACACAAGCTAGTCGTTTGAGTGGAGGCAACCTTAACTGGAAAAAAAACAAAAAGACCACATAGGCAAGTCAGAAGGCCATTTTCTTGGTTAGTGATTGATCTGGGGGGAGGAAGCCCTTTGTGGGGGGTGTCACCCCAGAATAGTTCCCCTGGGTGATATAAGATATCAGGCTGAGCAATCCACGAGAAACAAGTCACTAAGCAGCATTGCTCCATGGCTTCTCCTTCTCTTCCTGCCTCTAGCTCCCTTGAGTTCATGCTTTGATTTCCTCTGATGATAGACTGTAAACTGTGAGTCAAGTAAACCCTTTCTTTCTCAAAAACTAAACTGGATCTGCTGCTATAGAAACCTCCTAAAGCATATGCACATGTTGTTAAAGAGTTTCAGTGGAGTTACTCTATAACGAAAGAATAACACATCTCCCAGACACTATAGGTAGGCTGTCAAGTGGAACGCGCTAAGCATAAAACACCAGGAAAAATGTGACTACCAACTTGACTCTGCTGTTAACACTGTGAGATGCAATAATGACTGGCCATGATAGGACATGCTCATTGGTACAACAGTGGCATAAACGTCATGGGAATGATGAACCATTTTCTGACTAGATTTAAGGCCTGATACACTAGACAGAAGAATGCCTGCCACTGGGTATTGAGCCAGGAACCAGAGGCCAGGGATGTCATAAGTCCTAGAGAGAAGCCTACTATTATTATGCTAAATTGATATAATAATAAAAAAACAGATTCCTACAAACTTATTGTTATACCCATAAATAAGTGTATCTTAACCCTCATCAGAAAAGCTTCTTACAGTACATGGCAATTAGCACAAAGATGCCCAACTGGTCAGTGTGCAGAATCTAAAAGTTCCTGAGTGCTCAGCCCTAAATGAGCTATCTATCATATACCATCTTCTCTCAGGCTTCGGAGAGCACCACAGAAAAGAGTGAGAAAGATTTTAAGATCCAGAGGCAGTGTGTGACTACAGTGAAACTATTTCTGGACACAACAAGTCAGCTGCATATATTCACTCATAGCAGTCGTGACTGCATGCACAGTTCTTGTACAAGCCCAAGATAAACAAAATCCCAGCATGGAGGAGAGGGCAGTTGGGAAGTACCAATCCCACCTGAAGAGCTATTGTCAACTGGTGGGTTTGGAAGGGATGCCTGTCTGTTTTCCTCAGGAATGTGGTCCCTGAGAATTTCCTCATGTCCCAGGACATGGACCTAAAGCCATGCATACACTGGTGGCAGGAGGTGAACTCCATAGGTTTCCAATAAAAAAAAAAGGAAAAGGACAGAGAAATAGAAGGAAACAGTGATCATGGAGACGGGCATGACATCATCGAAAACATTCATAGAGGATGAACGGCAAGTGTATGTTTGCAAGAGAAAACAAGGCAGCTTCTTCACAATTCTTTGTCCTTGACACATCTCAAAGGAGGAGGAGGACCACTCACTGCAAGGTAAGTTACATTTCTTTCGTGCATTCAGTAGGAAAATTCCCAGTATTCTATCCATTAGAAACTAAAAGAGCACATCCTCTGTGATGCAATGGGGTTCAAAAAATGACCAGGTGTCAAGGGATACCATGAGCTCTTGTTTCCTATTTAAAACTTTAAGAAACTTCTCTCTGTTTTCAGTAATAGTGACAAGACTCTTCTCACTTTATGTCTTTATGAGCAATGCAGAGTTAAATCCACAGTGAAGGACACAGTATAAAGCATTGTGGTCACTATAAGAGTTAACTTCACTATGCCTGGATTTCATTCACCCATGGAATAAAGACAATAACATAAAATCACCCACTCACTTCAGAAGCCTGAGACTATAAAAACAGCATATGGATAGTACAAAAAGAGAGACAGCACCTAGCAGGCGGTATGCCAATGTCTCAAAGCCACAAGGCTCTCAGCCTTGATGTGACTAGCTGGGCTCCCCCACAACAGCTTCCTCCTGATTTCACCACAGAGAAAATCTGACCTCCGAATTCCCAGCACCAAGCTGATTTACTCTTGACTAACTGACTCCTCTACTTCCTCCTTTCCCCCTCTTCCCCTTCCTCTGGACTTGCCAGTCATGTCTACATGGGCAACCGCTGTGTGGGAAAACAACATGGGCAGCACACTTGAATGCTCCCTCATTTTTCTAATGTGTTGCTATCAAGAGGAGACACTGCCTCGGGGGTAAGTGCTAAAGGTAATTACTCAGGATCACACAATAGGGAAGGAGAAGGGCTGTGCTCAACATATGATACATGGCCTTGCTAATTAGGAGCAAGATATACATGTTTTATGTGGACAAAGCAGTCCATAGGAGAAACAAAACAGGTGTATTGTAGAAATTATCGTTAATTTCGGGGGGGGGGGGGAATCCCTATTCCTGTTTCTATATCAGCACAGTGCAAAAAATTTGCACTGTTAATCTAAAGCCTAGCTTTTCTGTATCCTTACAGTTTTTTATGTTAATTTTATTCTGGTGTGTACTTATGTTGTTTTCTTCCATTAGCAAATAATATAACCTCAAATTTATGAGACCTGTCACTCGTCCAGGCAATTATTACGTGTGTCAATCTTTACGTTCTGATTTCTTTTGTAAAAGGTGGAAATTATTTCTCAATTACTGCCTAAACCATGAATTAATAGAATAGACTTTATTATGTAAATCTTAGTGTTGTTTCCTAGAATGATTAATTTTATTAAATGAATTTTCCTTTTCTTTCTTTCTTCCTTCCTTCCTTTCTTTTCATTTTAGTCTTTTTGAGACAGGGTCTCACATGTCCCAGGTTGGCCATGAACTTCCTTTGTATCCAAGGATGACCTCTGACCCCTCCTCATGTCTCTGCTTCCAAGAGCTGAGTCTACAGGCCTGTACCACTCCACCTAGCTATGAAGTACATTTCAGTTTAGACATTTTTATTTCGTGACAGTTGCTACAGCTTTTAGTATAAATTTAGGACAATTTCTCCATTTTTTTTCTATATTCATCATCAGGCCTCTTAATCATTTTTATTTTTTATAGCTTCTGTGTGTTTCTCCACTTTTTTTTGTCATTTATTGCTAGAATTCATTTTCCCAATGTGGACTACTGAATGTCGAAGTTGTGAAAGTGTCTCCACCCTATCCGTGAGGATTCTTCCTCCACAGTCCAAGGTCGCATCAGTCTTAATTTATTGACACACATGTGGCAAAAGCATTTGCGCTCTGGTTTCACCTCTGTCTCTTTTGGCAACCCAGTATTCAAGGTTTCTTCTGCCCATAAAATATTTGAACATTGGATCATTATTTCTCAAATTATTAATACACTTTGCATTTTTTTTCCTGTTGAAATCCATTTCAGTTTTCAAGTGCCCAAACTGCCATTCTGTGCTCTTTCTTACTTTTGGAATGCTTGTTTCTTGACAAGCCTTGAAAAATAGAAATAAACTGTTAATGAATCAATAAAAGCAGAAGAAATGAAACATCACCTACCATTTATTCTACTCATGGAATGAATGATAAAAACAATGAAAACAAAAAGGCTTTTACCACTAAACTTAACTTCAAGCCTTCCAAATAGTATTGCGGAACCCTTGTACTATACTCAGATAGGTAGACCCAAGATCACAGAATTTTAGCTTTGAAAGGACTGCTGCATGATATGTTTAAAGAAGACTCACCTGGAAACCCACCTGAGTGTTAATTTATCCATATTAACCTGCATTTTAACATGAACTAAACAAAAAAATTACACCCACCTTCTCAAACATTTATAGATCACTTTTATAAGTCACAGTTGTATCTCTTTGTGACAGCATTTTAAACCACACCCTACCGTGTCGTTTTAAATTTGGACATCTGAAATTCTATACCAGACTCAGGATGGTTTCTAATTGGTATACGTAGTGATTGTAGTAAATTGGCTGTTCAGGGCCATCATTTAAGCTATGAAAGATGCTGTTTAAAATTAACCATTTTAACAGCCCTGGTTGTGACTAAGCACTTATCCTCACTCCCTTCAAATATGCTACCTTAATATCCTAATTTGTAGAAAGCTTAAATTCTTATTTCTCAGATGTTTTTGCAGCTAAGATTTTAGTTGGAAAATAAGGGCGCCAATTAGGAGCAACTGTAAGATATTTGGAATGCACACATGAGGTGGAGGCTACCTTCGTTCTGGCTTTGATTTTCAACTGACAGGAATGTTTATAGACATTCCAGGTTCTGATGACCAGGCTCATGAGTGTTGAGAGACATTTGCAACTGAGGCAGCTAAACGTGGCAGAGGACTAAAGCCACCATTAGCAGTTTCAGGAGCATGTTTCTGAACTCCCCTTTCAAGGATAACAATTCTTCATCTTTCATGATTAAAAGAGAAATAGTAAATATCCCTGGCAAGTGACTCACATGGTGTTCTGTAGACCAGCCGAGCTTCTGCTTCTCCAACCAGACCAGTAACGGCCATCATAGTGCACTGTGTTGAATCATTTTCCACTTAAAAATATATTATTTCTGTTCACTGCACTAAATCCTATTCATCATGATGGCTCAACATCAAGAGAGTATTATGCAACAGAAGCCAGACTTCATCACGTGGAAAGCAATACATCAACTGGCTAATTGATGGCTTCATTGTGTGATGATGATTATAATGTAAACTCTGCAGCTTCTGTACAATAAAGGATCAGGAGCTAAGAGTCAGGCAATGCTCACCACTGATTTGAGGTGTTGCTGATATATAGATAGAGTCACTGGAAACAGAACCAGTGTGAGGGAACCAAGAGGCATTCTGTCTGCTATGCAACATTTGAGGTATAGGAATATTGAGAAGATGTAAATTTGAGCTTTAATCAAAGCCTTGATAAAGAGTGTCATATAGTACTGAGTGTGTTCCAGTAAAAGGTACTATACTACTGAGTGAAGAGAAAATCCATATTAAAATTTTCTTTCATTCTATGCCAGCCTCAAAGCACCTAACCAAGGATGGATAATTAATGAAAATTAGTGATTGTTATTTTGAGAAACACCTTTGGTCCTAGACTAAAGGCTTTTCATCTCCACTTAGAATAAGATAATCAACCATCCTGACCTTGGTACAGTCCAGCATTAATATTTCATCTAATAAAGAAATGAAAATTACATAATACCACGTAAAGGCTGATAATAGCCAACCCTGAGTCTGAGATTTTGAAACAATATCATTTGATAACTGAGAGTATGAATAAGGAAGATGCACTCAATTTACAAGGGTCGATAAACTAGGTCAGCCTGTTATTTCTTGAATTACAATTCAAAAATGTCTTGACACAAAAACACTTCTTGAAAGACACATTTATACATGTTGTGATTATGTGTTTGAAGCTGGTTAATAAATACACACATACATAATTCATGAGCATAATAACAACTGACATACCTCCAATTCAAATTATGTTTCTGAGATGAAGAAATTGTTAAAGCTTCCATAGAAGCCAGTCAGAGACTGAAACTGCCAAAGAATGATGGATATTCAACTTGAAAAACAAAGCAAACCAAAGCAAGGAAGATAGAAGAAATCATTATCTTAAGTTTATTCATAGTTATTTTAGTCTCATATGGTCCTTGGTAGCTAATGGCCTATGCTAAGTGTCTAGTTGGCAATGCAATGTCCTTTTCCCAACCCTTTCTATCTGCTCTGTACTTTACAGTTGGACCAGCTGTGGATCTCTTCTTCCATCTTCTTTACCCCCTTCTAATCATCTCTTCCATCTTGCTCCCACCTCGATGTGAACTCATCCAATATGATGGCATCTCAGCAGAACACTAGCTCGACACCACTGGATAAATTCAATCATGGGATTGTTTCCCTTGGGCCCTGTCTGCAAATCTCCATGAGGTAATTGTATAAACCTCACTGCTGCTTCTACAAGGACTTCCACTCTGTGTCTCTTTCAAGTTTCACAGCTCTCCCTCAGCCACATCTCTTCCAGCTTAGATATGATGGTAGGCCAACATCACTTGGGCTTCTCATGGACCCACATAGAATAAACTACCCATTTGGGAGGAAAGCACCTCTCATAATCTTTATCTGAATATATCATCTATTTTTTTTGTTGGGATCTGACTACCATGTGGTTTATATTTTGTCACATCACATTAAACGAGAGTTACATGATGCCCCCCAGGTCTTCTTCCTTGCTTTTTTTTTTTTTTTTTTTTTTTTTTTTGCTGCAAACTACATTGATCTTATTGGTCATGATATAGAACTCAACTATATGACATTACACCTCTTTTTTTAAGTGGGATTAAGTTTTATTTTTTATTTATTATAATTTATTTACATTACATCTTGATTGTAATCACCTAGCTCTTATCTTCCTGCTCCTATCTTCTCTCCCTCTTCTGTCCTATTCCCCTCCCCCTAGACTTCTGACAGATGGGGTTCTCCTCCTCCACCTGCTAACTATAGCCTATCATGTCTCATCTGGGTAGCCAGCATCCTCTTCCTCTGTGTTCCCAAAGGGCCTCTACCGCCAAGGGGTAGTGACCAAAAGGGGACACCAGAGTTCATGCCAGAGGCAGTCCCCTGATCTCTCCTCCCCTTCTCCATGTGGAGAATGAACTGTCCATTTGTTACATCTGAACAGGGCATCTAGGTTCTCTGCTTGCAATGTCCTTGGTTGATTCATCTGTTTGTGCCAGCCCTCCCCCTGGGTCCAGACCTACCAGCCTTAGTAGTCTCCTTGTGGAGCTCCTGAGAACACTCCATCCTTCCATTCCCCATCTCTTCCATATGACTTGCAGCTCTTACAAAGAGTCATGCTTTGAGTCTCAGTATCTGACCAGATCCGCTGTTGGGTGGAGTCTCTCAGAGGACATCTATGTTGGACCAACATTCACTTAAAAGTGAGTGTATATCATTCATGTTTTTCTGGGTCTGGGCTACCTCACTCAGGATGATTGGCTCTAGTGTCATCCATTTGCCTGCAAATTTCAAGATTTCCTTGTTTTTGAAAGATGTATAGTATTTTATTATGTAAAGATATTATATCTCTTTGTCTTAGTTACTTCTGTCCTTAGCTCTTACACTATAGGAACCCACTGAAGAGTTTTTAACCTCTGTGCTAGACGTCAACATGAGTAGTCACCAAGTTATTTTGAGAATATATTTGAAGAAGTTTAAAAACCAAAGAGTCTATAAAATAAGACTTTCTCATTCTGTATAAACATGAACTTGAGCAACCACTTATGAAAGACCCATGTATTGAGTCTCTTCCACAGAAATCCTAACCTTTCTATTAGCACAATTCCTATCTTAAATGTCTGCATAAATAGGAAAAACATTTATCTTTGAAGCTGTTAGATTAATCTGAACTGGTATAAACTCTTTTATGGCTCAACTTCTGAATATTTTTATTTTCTTTCCAAACTAAATATGTCCTGTGGCCCTCTGGTCTCACTTTTACAATCATCACCATTTGTTATTGGCTTTTCTTCATGTGGAAAAAATTGGATTCAGTTCCCAACAAAACGAAATTTTGAAAAATATATTTGCCAGTGGTTGACTTTAGCCAGACTGGATGAATCCAGATTTGGGCCTGATTATTCTGATTCTGGGTCAAAATTGATTTGTCCGACATCTATCTGGAAAAGATTAAATATGCGATTGGGACATTTTGAAAGTCAAGGAGAGTGATAGTCTTGGCCCTGTTCCCTCCAACATCTTGAATCATCATTGTCCAGAGGAATCCACCAATTGTCTCAGAAACAATGGAGGGACAGCAGTAAATGGATAAATGCTGCAGTGTCTTGAGGAGAGTTTTTTGTTGTTGTTGTTTTGTTTTGATTTGATTTGATTTTGTTGTTTTGTTTTGTTTTGTTTTTTATTTGAAATAAGACACTGGGTGCATCTCTTGGTGAAAATGGGATCCTTTTCCCAGTAACTGATGTTTCTGTGAAGAGTATTTCATGTCACTTACATATTTAAGGATTTTAGAGGACTGTTAGCCACTGCAAAGTACCACCATGATAGAAATACACACTATAATATTATTCTTTTAGAAATACAAACATTATTTTAGTGACTGAAATTCTTGAAAATCTTGGTTTTTCTCGTGGCCATCATATATATGGATCTTAAGTTATCAATATTCCTCAATCTGATGAAACTTTTCAGGCCTTCTAGTTTCAAAGTTAAAATGTATACATTAGGAAGAATTAAACACGTAAAAAACATTTTCCTTAAACATATAAGTTGCTGCAAATATAAGTACTATGTTTTTATTTTTTTTTTTTAATTTAATAAACTGTGTTTTGATCATGGGCTTTCCTTTACTCGACTCCTCCCAGATCCTACCCACTCTCCCCTACACACATACCCGATTCTCTCTCTCTCTCTCTCTCCCTCCCTCCCTCCCTCCCTCCCTCCCTCCCTCCCTCTCTCTCTCTCTCTCCCTCCCTCCCTCCCTCCCTCCCTCTCTCTCTCTCTCTCTCTCTCTCTTTCTCTCTCTCTTTCTCTCTATCTCACTTTCTCCCTCCCTCTCTCTCTCTCTCTCTCTCTCTCTCTCTCTCTCCCCAAACTTCATTTCGCAAAATTCATTTTGCAGGTCTGTTAATGATATCCCACTTAGAACTGAATGCTCCAAAGTACCTCACTCTCTGCACTATCCAATTGCGGGCCTCTGTGTTAATTAATTACCATCTACTTCGAGAGCTATGAACAGCATTCACCTTTGAGGGTATACTCACTTCATTTAAGGATTTCAGTGGCATCACAAATATTCATTATAAAATTTGTCAATTCCACTCAAAAGCAGGAGTTCTCTCTCATGAGGCTCTTAGCTCTATAATTAAATTTACATCCTCTTTTTGTTGTTTTTTGTTTGTTTGGTTGGTTGGTTGGTTGGTTGGTTTGGTTTTTCAAGACAGGGTTTCTCTGTGTAGCCTTGACTGTCCCAGACTCACTTTGTAGACCAGGCTGGCCTTGAACTCACAATGATCTACCTGCCTCTGCCTCCCGAGTGCTAGGATTAAAGGAGTGTGCCACGGTGTCTGGCTATTTACATCCTTTTTAATGTAAGCCTAAATATCTCCAAGTTATCTTTATTCTCAGCCTCATTCTGTATTTCTATCAATTGTAAATTTCTTTTTCTCTATTTTTTTCTTCTTCTTTTTGAGGACACAACTCTCTCCACATCATTTTCTATTCAGGCATCTTTATTTTTCTTTTATGCATTAAATTAAATTATCATTACAGAGAAGTGCACAAAATGCACAGATAATACTTCTTTTCAAATGACAAATCCAATCATTAAGTAAGTTCACAAATGAAAATTTCCAATTCTTGAGAACCCTCCTAGGCCAGGTTCTGCCTGTGCCAACCCCAACACAGAGACACCTTTGACCTACACTGTTAGAGTAACTTCTATATTGAACATCTGCCTTCAGAATATCTCCCAGTGAAATACACACACAGCAGCCAAGCATCCCTTTTAAGGAACATGTGTGTCCATGGCATTCTCAGGCCACTTACGTTGCCCAGGATGATAGGATCAAATCTAACATTCTGACTCTTTACCTAGTGTCTTTTTATCTCCCCCATTTAATCTGAGGTAGCTGCCCCTTTGGCTCTTTCCATGTCCTTTGAATGATATGATCAGTATTTAACCTAGAAGAGAGATAGTCCTAGTAGTTAGATGCCAGCCACTGCATTGCGAACACTTTCATTCATGTAATGTGTGATTGCTATTTGGGGAAGGGGAAGGAGAACTATGAGAAAGGAAATGGTTAAACTGTATTTCTTCTTTTACACAATCATAGAATGGGTTACAAATATGTCAACACCTGGGTTAAAAAATGCAGAGCCACCTGTTTTCTTCATCCTGTTCCCTCATTCACATGGCCGTCATTTAGAGAAATTGTTCCGAAGGTAAAGTGGCACACAGACGTTGCCACAGTTCCTCCTCGATGTATTTGCCTTTGTGTTCACAGAAGCTCCAAAACCCTCTGCCAGCGGGTGGGCATCTACGGTAGTGCTAATTTCATTTTAAAATAAGGATCGTCTTGAAAGAGCCATATTCATTTGCAAGCCTGTCTGTTGCTAGATATTCAAAAGCAGGTGCAACGGGCTCAGCAACCTCGGAGGTATAAACAAGAGGTGTCATGTAATGAGGCAATGTGACCTTTCCTGGCTGAGAACAGAAGTGGAGCTGAGACCATCAGCCTGTGTACTTAGCTGACGCAGGTGGATACGTAAGCAGAGCGTGAAAGGTAGAGTGTGTTCAGGGAACGAAGATTAAATGTGGGCCACCTGGGGCTTCCTCTCAATATTTATAGGTGAAATGTGTTCCAGACTTAAATTTATTCTTCATGAATTCTGCCTCCCAGACAGATTCAGTCAAACAATCACAACATTTCTTTCTCAAAGTAGGAAAATTTCACCTCCCAAGTCTCTCACCTATATGAGTTGATTTTAATGAGTCAAGTCCTTTAAGGAGAAAAATAGTCTTTCCTTTGGCAATTAAAAAAGAGAGCACTGGTGTTTTGATAATTGGAATCACTTCAGATACCTTTATCATATATTTCAGTGACTCTTATTAAATTTGTTTTGAGGTTTACTTTCTCAAAATAATATTTTACATCAAAATATCATTTTTTTCTTTCTGGGTTCTTTTAGGATAAAGATTTCATATGCTTTAATGTCCTTCAGCTAATTTCAGAGACTATAAAGCACCATTTGTCTTTCCTTGTCTGTATTAATACTTAGGAATGTCCAAGAAGGCAGTGAACTTCCCTTGCCTTGGCAGGAAGCACACAAGCCATAAGGAGTGTATACTGGGAGGTCAGGTCTGGCTTTCTGAACTTAATCAAGCATACAGGGATTTTTTAAATAGTAGACTTTGGAAGCAGAACATTTTTATCTTAAAGAATTTAAAATAAGTCAGGTGTAGTGGCGCATGCATTTAATCTCAGCATTTACAAAGCAGAGGCAGAGAGATCTCTGTGAGTTAGAGGCCTGTCTGGTCTATAAAGCAAGTCCAAGATAGCAAAGGCTACAGAGAAACCCATTATTAAAAAAAGAAGAAAAAAAAAGAAGAAAAAACAAATGAATTTAAAATATACTTTATCTTTTGAAGTGACATTAAGTGATACTTTGTTTTCTTTATAAATGCCACCCACAATATAAAACCTCTATACAATTTGATTAATTCATTGTGCACTAAACCTATCTATACCTATGTGTGTGCGTGTGTATGCGCGTGCACACACACACACACACACACACACACACACACACGCTGCTGGATACATGGAGCTCCACTCGTCACTGGAAAGAGAACCCTGGTGACCCACCACTGACTTCCCTGACCTGCCATAGGTAACTCATGACTAAGTACATGTACCTTGATGCTTTTCAGGTCATATTTCTGATGCTCTCTATGGGAAGTGCTCTCTCCTTTCTAATTCTGTGGAATCTATCACATAAAGGCAAAAACAAGTTCAAACTTAAGATAACGTAATAAAAAGAATCTGGGTAAATAATTTAGATATCACCCACAAATTGTGCCATCCCTGAATGGCATGGGCATTAACTGCTCCTGAAGAGATATAGTCCCCAGGCCCAGCTTGGGAGTATCACAGGGTTCCCTTCTGTAATGCCTTATGTAGGCATAAGAATAGATAGAGCTCACAAAACAGATGAAATGAACCAAAAGTTTATAGAGGATACACTGGCTTTGGTTTACTATTTTCTTGTTCACTATTTTATGAAACTTTGGTATTTTAGAAATCAAGCAAATGTATAGATTCTCAAGTTACAATGAGATATTTCATGAATATTACCCTTGCTCAGCACTTCCCAATGGAAGCATCTGCAATTACAAAAGTGCCCTGCAGCTGTGTCCCTGATACAGGCCACTGTGGCTCTCTGCATTTAAAAGGTACCTAGGGAGACCAAAAAAAAAAAAAAAAAAAAAAAAAGAAAAGAAAAAAGAAAAAAAAAAAAGTACAACTTTACTCAGTTTTAATTAATTGAGATTTAAAAAACACTGGCCATGAGTTGCCAGCAACCACGAATTGTGAATTTTTCACAGAATTATCCCCATGGCAAATGGACAATAAACACTTCCACAAAGGCAGCACTAATCTTCCAGAGACTAAACACCTAAGCAGTTCTGCAGTTTAAAGACTTTTTCCAACAGGAAGCTAGAAGGAATATGCGTGATGTTTTCATGCCACTAGGCCAACAGGTTTACTCTGTGACATTTTCACAGATGATAGTTCTTGCCATCAAATAGAATGCTTTTTTGATAGCACAGAACTAAATTTACTAGATGCTTGTCAGAGTTCCTACAGGGCATACCACATAGTTCAGATGGAAGACTACCCGGCCCGTGTTCCACAGGTGAGGCCAGCTTTAATATTTTTAGAAGTGTTCACCAAAAACCACTTGAGAGACCCTACAATTCTGGTGACCTGGAGCACATGCTGTGTCACTAGTTGATGATGAGCTATTAAAAGATCCACTTTGAATTTGTGAGTGCATTCTAAAAATTTCTTACAAGTCCCTTCTGTTGCGCCTCTCCCTGCCCCACAAACCACTCCCAGACGCTACATATATTCGTAGGTCTGTTCCAAAGATAAAGAGCTTTGGTATGTAGCTAGAATCAGGATTTCCCAACTCCGTGAATGTAAAAATGGACGCAGAGAAAATGTTCATCGTTATCATCGTACCCCAACATATATCCCGTAGAACACACCAAAGTCACCGGCAAGCAATGCAAAAAAAAAAAAAAAAAAAAAAAAAAAAAAAAAAAAATTCTAGAGCAGATGCAGCAAGTCGTTAAAAAATCACTCTCTTAACCTGGTTCTCCCCAATTGTACTTATTGCTGAAGCCAACCATATTTGCAATGCCTCATTCATGTCACCCAAGAACCCTTGACTTCACACAGCAGTCCCTGCCCACCCCACTCTCGCCCTCCCCCACCCCACCCCACCCTCCGCCACCACCTTCCAGTTTCCACACGCTACTTGTTTGGTTGAAGGTGGTCAGAAGTCAGGTATTATGTACAGCATACTCCACTCACCCAGTAGCTTAGTGAAACGCCCTTGTAATTGACAGTCAGTCTTCTTTCTTGAGAATAATAATGACAAAATTCACTTCACAAAGATAGCCATCTCACTCCTACTCCTAAGGTAACATAAGTCATTATCAAAAGACTGATGACCTCAAAGCTGCCTCCCCATGTCCACCCTGAGAACAATCCCCTACAGCGTGAGCCTTGGTTGTTAAAAGAATACATCACAGGTAAAGCAAGGCAGAAGAAGGAATTCAGAATGCACATTTCAGTCACTCTGTACTCATGAGATGTTATCTTTCTGGCTCCGTTCTTGCCCCTTCTGCATGGGACACCAACTCAGGGCAGCACGGGATTCCTTCTAAGGACACTTCAGCTGAGACCTATTCTAAACATCCTCAGCTGATGAAATTGTTATTAGTTGTTCTTTTTTTTTTTTTTTTTTTTTTTTTGAGCGATTTAATACATCTGAGTGTTTTCTCCTGTGGTAACAGATTTCCACGGACATCCTGAAGTGTAGATAGAAGTGGTGAGTCCATGGCTCTGGGGTCTGCAGTGTGATGTCTAGGAGCTGGCCTCTGGTTAAAGCTCTGCTACTGTGGCTGATGACAGTAGAAGGCAAGTGATCATGGAAGTCAGAGAATAAGAGAGATGAGGTGGCCAAATTCATATCACGGCCACTCTCAATGTACAGTCTAATCAGATAATTGCCTCTTAAAGTCAACCCCTAGTACCTTGGCAACCATATCTTGCCAGCATATATTTTGCAGGGAACATTTAAGCTATAGGAGTATGGAACTACACTTTTAATTTGGTCAATATCTACTGATAATCAAAGAATAATGGGCGATTCTGGACCTTTCAGAGCCTGGAGTTTTCATTCTAAAATTACTTTTCCTGAAGCTGCATCAGAGGTACTGCCCAGTCACATGGGCCCTGCCAGAAGCGGTGAACCCCAAGACCTCCCACAGAGATTTTATTAGGATAATTACTTTCACAGTTCATTTTTATTATAATTTTCTGCTTTTATCTTTATTCAAGTATTTTATAGGGAACCAAGCAAGGAAGGAAGTGTGAGAGGGAGCTCTGCTTTAATTAAGGAATTAAACAACTTGAAGAAAAACAAGGTCTGGGTTGCATGTTACCACTGATAATATTGGATGAATTATTACAAAAGCAAGAAAATAGTAGACCTTATATACCAAAAATGTACTTTCAGAGAAAGAAAGTAGAAAAAAAAATCCCACTTATTATAACTTCTCTAAAACTTAAATGCCTAGGAATACACTGTGAAAGTCCTCTACAATAAATTTTCTAGACAATGAAAGAGTCAATGAAAAGTCCTGAAGCCAAAGATGACGCAAGACTATAGGAAGACGTTCCCTGTTCCTAGATTGTCAGAATAGTTATGAAAATATCCATACTACCAAAATGAACCTACAGATTTAATATGATGCCCATCATATTAAATGCCAATCAACAAACAGGCTGCTTGAGTGAACAGACAGTTTTTAAAAGACGTAAAAGTAGCCAAGAACTATGTTTTTAAATTCATTCAAAACCCCAATCACCAGGGACATGCCAATGAAAACTACTTTGAGATATGATGTCACCACAGTCTGAATGGCCATCATCAAGAAATCTGACAGCAATTTTTAGTAAAGGTGAGGTGAAAGAAAAAAACTGTATACAATGCTGGTGGGAGTAAAAATTAATAAATATATTATGGAAATCAATCTGGAGGCCTTAAAAAAAAAAAAACAAACATATGACCCAGCTATTCCACTCCTGGGTATATAACTAGAGAATTCCACATCCTACGTAGAAATATTTATGCATTCAAGCTTATTGCTGCTCTATTTATGATAACAAGGATAAATGGAAAATAAAATGTGGTATATGTATATAAAATGAATAGTATTCAGCTGTGAAAAATGAAACTTGAAGAAATAGTATAGACTTGGAATATATAATATGAAGCAAGGTCTTCAAAACTTAGAATGACAAAAAGAAAGAAAAAGAAAGAAAAAAGGAGCATATTCTTCTTTATATGCAGATCTTAAACTATTCCCTATAGTCTCCAATAGGGAGAGAACTGCATGTGTCAAAGACAGATATCCAGGATTTACTTCAGACCAAAGCTTTTGAAACTCCTGATGATAACTGTGTACAGTCAACTGTCTGCTGGAATCACCCAATATCGTTCCATGGAAACACTTTGGTGAGGTCTCTGAGACAGCTTAAAGTGGGATGTGATGCCATTAGCACATTTTCGTTTCAGTGGTGTTTAGGACAGCCATTCCTAGAGGTCTCGTGACTCGCCTGTGGATAGTAAAGATTCTTCTACAGATATGTCTTAGAAGAATTTTTGAGGGGAAAACGCTTTTAATCTTTTTAGAGTTTGCTCAAATGAAGACATATTTCCAAGACTAAACCCCCAATGAGTTTATACTGTTTCAGATTCTTCACTCATTGGAGAAGTCACGATTCGAGGACAAGGAACCAACTTCAGAGAATTCATTGTCAACACACAGACTGTGTTCAAGAAAGTTGATTCAGTTTTCCAGACATGCAAGAATCTCTAATAAGTTAGTGCCACCATGCCCCACCCTCATGGGGTCTTATGATTCTTCTTTCAGGGGTTCCCTCATTCAGTTCAGTCATGACAGAAGCTTGATGCTTCTCTTCAATCTGACTCCAGTTCATCCTGTGAATCGATTCCAGAGAAATGAGAAAACATCCTTCTGTGGTGACTCACAAGCACCTCAGCCACAGTTTATTGGAGGGAAGACTCAACTATTGGTGTCTGGGAGTAAATGGGAAATTATCTCAGAGAATACATCTCCCTTCCTTTCCACTGCTATTTGTACTTTCACGCATACATCCTTCTTTAAGCTGAAAAGTTTCTGTAAGGTAAAGGACAAAATGGCAATCTACAGACTGGGAAAAGATCTCAATCAATCTTACATCTGACAAAGCTAACATCCAAAATATATAAAGAATTCAAGAAGTCAAACAGCAACAAGTAAAATAATCCAGTTTAAAAAATAAGGTACAGAGCTAAACAGAGAATTCTCAACAGATGAATCTTGAATGGTTGAGAAGCATTTAAAGAAATGTTTCATGTCTTTAGTCATGAGGAAAATGCAAATAAAAATAAGTCTATGATTCTCTCTTACACCAGTAAGAAGGGCTAAGATCAAAAGCTCAAGTGACAGCAGATGCAGTCAAGGATGTAGAGCAAGGGGAACACTCCTCCACTGCTGGTGTGAGTGCTAATTTGTACAACCACCTTGGAAACCAATCTGGTGCTTTCTCAGAAAATTGGGAATAGCTCTATATCAAGACCCAGCTATACCCTTCCTAGGCATATACCCAGAAGATGCTCTACCATACAACAAGGACATTTGCTCAACCGTGTTCATAGCAGCCTTATTTGTAATAGCCAGAATCTGGAAACAATCTAGATGTCCCTCAACTGAAAAACAGATAAAGAAATTGTGGTACTCTACACAATGGAATACTACGCAGCTATTAAAAACAAAGATGGAGCCAGAAAATATCATCCTGAGTGATGTAGCCAAGACCCAGAAAGACACATGTGCTATGTACACACTTATGAGTTGATTTTAGCTGTATAGTACAGAATAAACATACTACAATTCACAGACCCAAAGAAGATAAGCAACAAGGAGGAGCCAAAGGAAGATGCTTAAATCTCACTGAGAAGGGGAAATAGAATAGGCAGCTGAAGTGGTTGAAGAAGGAACAAGGTAGGAGAGGGAGCACAGAGGAAATGAAGGTGGAAACCAGACCTGGGGAGAGTGGGAGCGGGATGACAAAGTACCTACAGAGAGAAGAAAAACCATGGATGAGGACATCTCTGTGACAAGGTGGAGGCCTCACACAGGGTAGGCATCCAGGAGGATATGGGGTTGACTCTAAGTGAGACTTCTAGTAGCAAGGGTCATCAAGAGGATACCATCTAACTAGACAGGACTCCCGGTGGAGAGGGGAACAACCACCACCCACAAAAAAACATTGACCTAAAATTTACCCTGCCTACAAGATGTGAAAGGATAAAGATACAGGATAGACTGAGCAAATGTCCAAGCAAAGCCTGGATCAACCTGAGACCCATGCCATGGGAGAGAGCCAACCTCCAACACTATTAAAGATACTCAGATACTCTGCTATGCTCACAGATAGGAGCCTAGTATAGCTATCCTCTGAGAGGCTCCACCAAACAGCAGATTGAATCAGATGCTGAGACCCAAAGCCAAACACTGGGCGAAGCATAGGGAGTCTTGTGGGAAAGTGGGGGTAACGATAGAAGGACATAGACATGACAGGAGCTCCACAACAGAGCCAATTACCCAAGGCCCAGAGAAGCTTCCAGAAACTATGGCAACAAGCAAGGACCGTGCCTAGACTGGGCCTAGGCCCCCTACACAGATGTAGCCAATGAGCTTCATGTGGGTCCCTACTAAGGTGAGTGGGGGCTGTCTCTGACATGCACTTTGTTGCCTGCTTTTTTAATCACTCCCCCCTGGCAGTGGTGCCTCACCAAGCCACAGGTGAAGAGGATATAAGCTCAGTGCTGATGGGACTTGATGAACTGGGGTGGATGAGTGGGAGGTGCCCCTTTTCTGAAGAATAGGGGAAGGGAGGGGTAAAAGGGAGAGAGGAGGACTGAGAAAGAGAAGGAAGCTATGACTGGGATATAAAGTGAGTGAATAAATAAATAAGCATTTTTTTAAAAAAGGAAATAAACTCAAGGTATATAGCATGTTCACCCTGGTAATGTGATGTGCCATTGGTATGTTATGGGATAAGAGGCAAACTAAGAAGTCTCTGCCCCTGATAGCCTGTTGTGGCTGAGATGGCTGAGAGCTTAACAGTCCCTACACAGTCCTTCTTAACAAGGAGACCTTTCATCAACTCATCCTATCTTTTCCATTATTCTTTCCTTGTAAAGATATAAAAGGTATAAATTATGAATATTTTATCATATCTCCAAGCATGTAGCCAAACAAATTCTGACTTAATATTAAACATGAAGAAGAAAATTACATTCTATTTTTAGAAATTGCACTGCAGTCAACACATCTCTGAAGCCATACATACAAAACACATGCATTAGTTTCAAGTTACAGGATTCAAATTCTGAGATTCAAGTGACAAGGCCCCTGGCAACCCTGTAATATTTTTAAAAGTAAATTTAATTACTTATAGTAATTTTAGAAAATAATATTTAATTGGAGTAGCTACACTTAATGTGCAATAGCAGGTACTCAGAACAGAAAGGGAAAAAGACAAGTAAATAACAAGTGTATTTGTACTGCCTAATTTATTTTGTTTGCAAATTCAGGATAACACTTGTACATCAGTTATTACCATATTTTGTTTTAGGATTTAAAAAGGTAGATGATGAATAGAAAGTTGATAGACAGATGACAGAAAGATAGATAGATAGATAGATAGATAGATAGATAGATAGATAGATAGGAGAAACATGGGAAGACAGACTGACCTTCTAGAATTTCTCAATTTCTAACCACTAGTGTGAGTGGTTAGAAACAGATAAAAATTATATATATACATATATGCATATATGTATATATTTCTATGTATATATATAATTTAATCAATGAACTGTGTGGTGGTTTGAATGAGAATGATTTAATATTTGTCCTCAGTTGACAATACTATTTGGGAAAGATTGGTAGGTGTGGCCTTGTTGGATAAGACATGTCACTGTGGGTAAGCTCTGAGGATTCAAAAGGCTTCGCCATTCCCTGTGTCTTTTTCTGCTTCCTATTTGTGAGGAGTGTAGGATGTAAGTTCTTAGCTGTTTGTGAGGCCAGAATTTGCTACACCATTATGGACTTTAATGCTCTGAAACCAAAGCCCAGTTAAATGCATTGTTTTATATGTAGCCTTGGTTGTGGTGTTTTATCACAGAAATAGAAAAATGATTAATACAAACTGTGTCACCATACATTTAGTTCAAAAATAAGCATCTGAAGTAGCTGCAAGGAGGAACCTTGGTTGGAGAGGGCGTAAGGAAGGTAAGGAGGGTGGCTATAAAGTGAGAAGAGAGCAGGAAAAGCAGAACCAGGAGAGAGAGTGGAAATTGGGGTGGGGGGATCTCTGGGAGAGGGGAGGCTCCTGGAAATCTATGGTGGTGACCTTAGCTGATATACCTAACAGCAGGGCATATGGAGGCTGAAATCACCATCTCCTATAGTCAGGTGGGACTTCCAGTGGAGGGAAGGGGACACTAACCCACCCATAAAGCCTTTTACCTAAAATTTGTACTGCCTACAAGGAGTGTAGCGATAAAGATGGAGTAGAGACTGAGGGAATGGCCAACCAACGACTTGCCCAACCTGAGACCCACGCCACGGGAGAGAGCTAACCCCTGACACTATTAATTATTATGCCTGCAGACAGGAGCCTAGCATATCTGTCTTGTGAGAGGCTTCATCCAGCAGCTGATGGAAACAGATGCAGAGACCCACAGCCAAACAATGGGCAGAGCTCTTGGAGTTTTGTGGAAGAGTGGGAAGATGGGAGCAGAAGGGGTCAAGGACACCACAAGAAGACATACAGAGTCAACTTGTGGGCCCATGGAGGCTCACAAGAACTGAACAAAAGAGCATGCATAGGATAGACCTAGACCGCCTATACATATGCAACAGATGTGCAGGTATGTCATCATGTGGGTGATGGAATTTGGAGATGTTTCTGACTCTGGTCCCTGACTTTGCATCCCTTTCCCCTAGCTGGGCTGCCTTGTCTGGCCTCAGTGGGAAAGGCTGCACTTAATACTGCTGTGACTTGAGATGGCAGAGTTAGCTGGGACCCCTGGAGATAGGGGAATGGAGGGATGAGGTGTAGGTTGGGACTGAAAAGAGGCCAGGCAGGAGTCTGGGATCAGGCTGGGAACTGATTAAATAAATAAATAAATAAATATCCATTTTTAAAAAATGAAATAACTAGCACTAATCTCAAAGAGTAAAAGAAAGATTAAGAATTAATATAACTCTCTCCAGTCAAAAGATTTTTCTAAACTTACATTTCGTTGTCTATCTTCTGCAGTAAATGTTATTCAAAAAAATTGACTTACTTCACACTCGTGGACAAATATTAGCTAATGACTTCCTGAGGCCCCCAACTCACCACACCTCAGTTTACGGAAGTTCTGGCTTTGGATGGCGCTGCCTTATGTTGCTATTTCACATTTCTGTTCTGTCTCCTCCCTCGTTCTTAATCTACTTATCTGAAAGTAGAGGCAACGAGCTCAAGCTTCCAAAAGAAATATGTTTTGACATTAAGAAGTAATTTTTACATCACTTCACATTGTAGAGTAATGAAAGGGCAGCGACGGAAGCAGGAGGCACACAGCTGTTGGAACCCAGACGCCTCTAACCCTAATGTCCGATAGAGATTGTGCAACTTATTTATCCCACACGGAGACTTTTTAAACTAGTGAAATAATATGTTCGGTTATGGTTAATGTAGCAGGTTAAATGAAAGCATGTGTATGGTTGGAAGATCGCAGTTACAGTTATTTCTCATCAGCCATATAGAATATCTTGTAGGCTGCGGTGTGTCAGTGGCTCATAGGCTTTTTGTTCTGTAGTTCTCAACTTTATTGAAATTTACATATAATAAGCATACTCATTTTACTACATGATAGATTATGCATAGAAAGAATGGGTTTGGGTAAATGTAATCATTGGGTGATTAATACTGATTCACGTTGAAGACAAAGGACATTGTCCCTATATTCTACAGCTTCTGGTCTCCTCACAGCTAGTAGCCTCAGCTTCAGGTACCAATCACCACTGATTGGCTTCTCTTTGCCTAAATTGGTTTTGTTCCTCAAAGAATCACACATAAACTGACTGTGTGCTCCTTTCATCTGGCTTCTTGTGGTTTGCACAGTGCCTGTGAGATTCATTTGTGGTCTTCCTTTTTTATTGCAAAACCGTCTGTTATAAGAAAACAGTTCGGGCTGTTATGAATAAAAATGGTATGGTTATTTATTTACTATGTTTGCATAGATATATAATTTTATTTTTATAAAAGTGAATATTATACAGTGATGAAGTTGAATGCTAAACTGTAACACTTAAGTGTGTAAAACACTGCCAAATGGATCTTCCATTAAATATTTCCACTAGTCGTGTGTAAAAATTCCACTTGGGCACAATCTTCTTAGTTGTGAGCATTTCAGCAGAGAAGACATTTTACTGATGGCTTTTCCTTTGCCAATTGACTGTTCAGGTATTTCCTTTGTAATGCCATTGCCCTAATCCACCGCTGTGTTGGGCAGGCTGCCTTCTGATTGCTGAAGTAGAGGAGTCCTGAACGTAAGTTTTGTCAAATATCTGAATTACAGCTATTTAAATCTAATCTGTGGCCTGACATTTTATTTTCTTAATGATATCAATAAAAGCAGATGTTCATAATTTTTATGAAGTTCAATTTATCAATATTTTAAGCTTCATCTTCTCAAATCTTCTTTGCAGGAAATCTTTAATTCTTTTATGAGAATTTTTTTTACCTCAAATTTGTTTTGTTTTTTATTTTGGTTTGTTTGTTTGTTTGTTTTTGAGACAAGGTTTCTCTGTGTAACAGCCCTGGTTGTCATGGACTCACTTTGTAGACCAGGCTGGCCTTGAACTCACGAGATCCACCTGCCTCTGCCTCCCAAGTCCTGGGATTAAAGGCATGCGCCATGATGTCAGGCTTTACCTCAAATTTTTTACACAAAATTTAGATCTTCATTTTTATGATGCCCTTTTGAATTAATATATGTATGATGAATATGCCGTATCCCTGTCTGATTACTTATGATTATTAAACTATGCCAATATCAGTCTTTAAACAAACTATTCCTTTTCTGTACAATTCTCCTGATGTCCTTGTTGAAAGTCAAAAAATATGTCAGTGAAGGCCTCTTTTACTTTTCTAAACTCACATGTATACTCACAATAGTGTGACTGTTTTAGTTGATATTGACCTGAAGTGCTTTAAGTTCCCAGAGTTATTCCTGCATTGGCTGGCTCTAGGCTTTTAGAAGTGTCACATACAGCTTGGAACAAGCTGCTATTTCATAATGTAAAAAGCAAACCGACTGAGATTTTTATGGAGGTTCCATTGAATCTGTGCCTTGGTTTGGAGGTAAACGACATATTACTGTGATGAGTCTTCCAACTCTAAAAGTATGTCCCAATATTAACTTAGGACTTTAGTCATTCTACGCAACATTTTATAGCTCTGTAATATATACATATAAAACTTATATCATATTTATCCTTAATAGTTTCAGTTTGGAGAACAGTGCAAATGATGTTTGGTTATTATTACTTAAAAATAAAAATTGTTTTTTTTTTAAATATTGAGATAGTGTTCAGTTACCTTAATGAGCACACTGTATGAGTCAGTTTTCCACCACTATGACAAAATACCCAATAAAACAACTTCAGAGAGAAAGGCTTTGCTTTGGTCTTGGTCTTTGGTGTTTCTGTCCACTGGCATCTATCTATCTCTAGCATTTTCTGGCTTGCAGTGAGAGGAGAAGATGACCACAGAGCAAAGCTGTTCAATTCATGGGGGCGAGAACGCACACAGTATGTGCTGAAGGCAAGATGTACCCTTCCCCGCCATGCCCATCATGGCCTGCCTCCTCCAAGTAGGCTTCCTTCCTAATATCTCCCAATAGTGCTATCAAATAACACATCAATCCATGAATTAGCTCATTGATGAGGTGAGAGCCCTTACGATCTGATCACTTCATCTCGCAACTAGAGTTTAAAGCGTGAACCTTCAAGAGATATTTCAGATTCAACTCATTTATGAGTTCTCATGGCATTTGTATAGATTGCTTATGATTTTCCACATGTATTACATATAAAAGTAACCCAAATGAATAGTAATGCTCCCTTTGTACTTTATGCATGTGCTATTTCTCATCCTGACCTTTTACAAACTAGATGGAAGAGAAATGTGAAGGACAGACACCCCCCTCCCTTGCTTTGCTCTGGGCCTAATGAAGGCTATAGTTTACCATTCACTGTACTGGCTGTAAAGTTCTGCAGATATTTTTAATTAGGTTGAGAAATATCCTTTCTGTTTCTACTTTACCAAGAGGTGCTGGTTTGTTCATTTGTTTGTTTTACTGAATTGTTTCCAAATGCTTTTCCAAAATCTATCGATTTATAATAACACATAGCTTTCGTCTTTGATAAGTGTTAGTTTTACTAGCCTCATGAGTTTGGAAGTGTGATTTCCTTTTTTATTTCTCAAGGGTTTATATAAGCCTAGCATTCTTTCTCCCTTAAGCATTTGAGATAATTTAAGTCAGGAGTTTTCTTAGTTAAAAAAAAAAAAAAAAAAAAAAAAGCCAATTAGTTACAAATACAAACCATTAATACATATGCAAACTTACATTTGATACGTTTAAGTTGAAGGCACATTATAGTATCTTTCACATAACTTGTGCATGAATGGTCAACAACCAATATTCACTTATTTTACTGTTATTAATGGTAAGACCTCCAATGATGTCATCTTCTGGTCACTTAAATAGGTAATCATGCTGTTCCTCTTCATTTCCTTGATTGAGCAAGTTGGCAACCACTGACATTTTTAAAGACTTACCTCTTGGTTTAATTGATATTATGATTTTATTTTTTTTTTTTTATTCCGATGTTCTAATTTCCTTCGATCTTTTTCATTTCCCCAAATCACCATACTAGGTCATCGGAAAACAGTAAAACGTCAGTTGGAAATAAAAACAACATGATCTATGTGCTGATGAAGATATCACAAAGTAACATTGAGATGTAACAAGAATAAATTAATAAAAAAAAAGATATCACAAAGTAAATTATAAAACGTTCAGAGCATGAGATCAAAATATGTAGGCTACAGGAAAGCCAGAGTTTAGACAGTGAATCAATTACTTAAAGTTGATTAAAATAGTTAGAAAATAAATCGTGAAATGATTTGGGGAAATGGTGATTTTCAGGTCGAGTGGAGATGCTTCTGCGTGTAGGTGAGGCTATCACTGTCTGAAGAGAGAACCCTCTGACTTAAAACAATGATGCTCTTAGGAGGTAGATCTATCCAGATTACATCATGCAGTAAAGGGGACTGGTTTCCTCTACTTATTGAGAAAATGGCTAGAAAGCACAATTTGTAAACCGCAGGACAGAATCGCATCATATTTTGTACCTGCTGGCACCTTGGCCTTACACTGTCCAGTTTTCAGAATTATATAATACAGTTTTTTAGCTACCCAGACTGGTAATCTCTGCACTCTGAACCTTCAATGCAAAGCTGGTTTATGAGCTTCTTCAACCCAAGATTTTTACATCCGTTGGAAATTCTGTTCTCTTTTAGGACCCCTTACTTGTAGAGTGGAACTCAGGTCTCGTCTTTGTAAGGCTAGCGCTCTACAAATGTGCTGCCTGTGAGGCTTGTTTTTCTTCCTTTTTATTGAAAACTGAAATGGGAAGTTGGAAATCCAATATGATTGTGGACTCATTAATTTCCCACCAGCTTTTCTTTGAGTACTTCAGAGCCTTTATTTTGTGCATAACGGGCAATAAGGTATTCTTTTCCTGGCTTTGGTCAAGTTTTACTATATAAGGGCACAACTGAGATGTCAGTAAAAATACTAATAGGCTGCCTTTGCCCCTGTTCTTTTTTCTAGAACTCTTCCTCACAATTTCAGCTAAGGCAGTCTCCTTGAATTCCTTGAGCATTTCCCACCTGCTTTGCTTTAGAATTGCCTCTTTGTATCCGTTTCCAAAATGAGACTCCAGCAGGAAACCAGGTGATATTTCTGTGGGATTCTGTTCATTGTTTTCCCTTCTCTAAGGAGCCACAGCCTTTTCATGTCTGGGGCCCAGTTACTAGGAACAGTTACTTCATACATTCTACCCTGTATTCTATCATATACATGTCTGGCTGGCTGAAGAGTAAGACTATTTTCTCAGTCCTTCATAGTCATAAACAAAAGTTCATCAATCTATTTTACCTGAGTTTCTTCACCAATGCATCACAAGGTAACACTAGCAATCAGAATATTGATGGTAGAACAGCACTGAGGACGTGTGAGCTGATAAAACAAGCACCTTGTAGAACCACTTCTTGAGGCTTAGGAAACTGTCCAGTGGAGAAAGCACTTCCTGCACGAACATGAGGAATGGAGTTTGTGTTCTGGGCACCTACATAAATTCTGAGCAAGCATCACAACCACCTGCAAACCCAGCACGTGGGAAGCAGAGTCAGAGTTCCTGGAGCACTGGTGAATGCTAGGCTCAGCCAGTGACTGTGTACACACATGCAGAAAGCAGACAGACAACCAGTGCCAGCATAAGGCTTCCCACAAGCACGCATATACACTCAAAACTGCAAGAACACCACACACACATACATACACATGAGGATAAATAAACAGAGTATTTCTTTTGTTCATGACAAAAAAAAAAAAGCACTACAAAGTAGACCTAATAAAATGGCCTCAAATTCAGAAGATTGGATCAGGTAATAATTCTAAATGAACACCAAGGTGGGAATTTCTTGCTAGCCGGAATGCAACTTGGCTCGGCCATTTTGCATGTTACATTTACAGCTCCCACATAATGAGACATTCTTATCATACAACATATGACTCTTACACACTTACCCCAAAATTATTAAAAAGGTGTGTACAGATGTCTATAGGGGTTTTATTCGCAATTACCAAAAGTTAGAAGCAGCCACCATGTCCTCCATTTAGCCAATGAAAATATAAACTTGGTTACATGCAGGGAACTAACTAATATGCAGTAAAAGAAATGAGGTATCCAGCCATGAACATGCAAGGAGGGATCATAAGACGTAAATGGAAGAATCAGTCTAGAAAGGCTACTGCGTTCATGATTCCAATAGTATGAAAACCTGGATGTGGTAAGATGGTGAGTGGCTGGGGCCTTCTGGAGAGGGGGGACTGAAGAGATACCACAGAAGTGCAGAGCAGTGAAATCCCTCCATCTGACACTTCAGCAATAGACAGCTGTCCAAAAGCCCACATAATGCACAATCCTGAAAACAGACCCTGATGGGGATTATTGTCTGCATGGTAGTGGTGTTTATCTGTAGATTCCCTTATTGTGCTGGCCATAGGGGAAGTTACAGTTACATGTGCACTGAAGTAGAGGGATATGAGATACCTTTACTTTCTGATCAACTTGGTTTTGATCCTAAAATTAAGCTCTAAAATTAAGATCATAATAAAACAGTCTCATCTCGAACACACCTGATGATGACTTGGCTAGGTAATCTACAGGCTCTTATTACTTCTTCATGTCCACAGGAATATCACTTATTGATTAAGGTTATCAATGATAATTTCATTATTGTTCAAGTCTTTTAAAGGAACGAAAATTTAGAGGAGACAAAGGAATAGACTCAAGAGTGCGAAAACAAATATCGTCAGTCATTCTTAAATAATTTTGCTCTCCCATTTGGACTGGGAGAATATGCACTTCTAGTCATAGTCTACTTAAATGACATTTTAAATATAATTATAAATGTCTGTACTAAGAATTATGGAAGGCTAAAAATTCTATATTAAGAATTATGACAGTCTAAAGAGCCTGTTTAAGCACCTGGGGTAGAGTTCTACTTCTCTACCCCAAGGATGTTTTGCTACTTAAACCAATGTTTGCTATCCTAAGAACATTTTAGTCTGAACTTCACACAGACTGTATGCATTGAAAGAGACCAGAACATCAGCAACTCGAGGCCTCAGTTCTGAATGAACTGCAATGTGGAGATGAATCACAGAGGGTCAGCTGACACGGAGGCAATGAGGGAAATTGTCATTGTCACCGAATGACTAGAGTGATAACAATGGCATGACAGCTCAAAGCATAGAAATCCATTCGTTGTTGAAGTGAGACTGCACATACACTCAAACTGTGTTGCCTTTTACACTGTGTCATTGTCCTCCTGGCTCTACAACCCACCACGGGCAAACTAACTGCAAGCTTGAAACCTTCAGGCCTTGATGGGAATGTCTGAAGCAGAAATGGCACAAGCAGGCCTGTTAGGATCTAGTTCGATAAAAAACACAAAAGGAAGGTCTGAAGTTATCACAGGATTAAAGAGAGTGTGTACTTAGCACTAAACTGCGTTTTAACTGTTTTATTTTCTGAACTTTACTTTTAATGTAGCTTCATAGTTAACATAGGAGCTTGAACCCATATACTGCATGTACACACACTCATACAAACACACTCATGAATAAAAATAAAATCTTAAAAAGTTTCAGTGAAGAAGTGGCTCCGTTGTTAAAAGTGATTCTTACTATAGGGAAAGACTCAAATCAATTCTATGGTTTTAATATTTATTTTTCAATTTTTAATTGGTATTTTTAAATATTTATTTTGATTGAGCGTGTCTGTGTGTGTGTGTGTGTGTGTGTGTGTGTGTGTGTGTGTGTGCCACATGTGTGCCAGAACCCACAGTGGACAGTGGCCATAAGGGATAATTGGGGTCCCTGAAACTGGAATCATATGGTCCATAATTAAAATTGGAAAATAAACCATTTTTTCTGTAAATTTTATTATAAGTTATGTGTTTATACAATTTTATTTAACATCCAATATTTCAGATGAACCTAAAGGTGGGAATAGGGTTAAATAAGTCACAAGATATCAAAGGTAAAGTTTAAATAGGAGAGTAATTTCCTTCTTACATATCTCCAGAACTATTTCTACATTAATATATTCATAACAGAATACTCCTGAAATTAAGCATATGTCATAATTAAAACACTATACATGTAAACTATATTTTTTTCTAATTGTCATAACAGGGAAATGATATAATTAATTCAGAAAACATCTCAGATGTGTAGTCAGAAGTCTAAAATGACTAGCCTATACAAATAAGACAATGTAATTTTCCTAATGATTGCTCTAAATGCCCTCATATGATTTCACATTCATGCTTATATTTTACATCTTATGTTGCATATAAAAACAGTAAAATTACCTCTACACAGAGAAAAACTCACCTGCAAAGCTACATTCCCATGCTAAGGACTGTAGTTCACATATTTCAATGTTTGCTGTTTGGTTCTCACATCCCTAGGCGTCTGATTTATGAAAAAAAAATGCTATTTATTAAGTATCGTGCAACAGTAAATTAGTTATTCTGAGAGCTACTGTGGTCAAATGCCTGACAGAAATACCTTAAGGGAGGGAGGTTTATTTCAGCTGACAGACGGATTTCAGACCATCATAACAGGAAGGAAATGCATGAAGAAGGGTGTCATCCATCATAGTGATTCATATCACAGCAGACCACAAGCAGAAAACATGATACAGACCCAGCAGGAGATAAGATCTTCAAAAACACTCCCCTAGTGACCAGACAGGCCCCACTTCCCACAGCCTTTAAGATCACACCAGGATGCAGACAGAGTACTCAACTCCATGAGTGTGTGAGGGAGACTCCAGGTTCAAAAACACAACTCTCACCTCAAAGGCATCAAATAAGAGATCATTTGTCTTGCAGAAACATGTAAGCCATTGTGCTTCAGAAACACAAATTCAGGATACCCTACACTCTATTTTCCAACGTGGTAAGAATTTGTTGAAGATTTTGTAGTAGCAGAGCAAAGAAAACCATAAATCAAAGCATTTTTTCTAATACATTGGTGGAAACTGAGTAGGTAGCTACAGCATTGGGAGACACCTCAGCTGTGGGTCTCAGATGCTATCTGATGACATGCTTAGCCTGCACTGTGATGGGAACTGTAGTTTTGTTAATGTAACACATTCCAAAAGGCTTTACCTGTTAGTCACAGGATGTTAGGTCAGACACATAGGTATGGACAGAAAGTGGCTATTCAAGGAGTTAAATATATCCAAGATAAATTGTAACTAGCCTTGGACCCACAACATGTTAACCTCTCCACGATCACTGAAGTTCTCACTAGTTAACATTCCTTGAAGAAGGTTCAGTGAACAGTACAACTTCTCTCTGGGGCCCTCCATTCATAGTTCACTGTGTTGGTCAAGCATCACCTTTTGTGCATGCAGAGGCCACATATTTATTAAATATTATTAGTGTCCCACATTGCTAGGAAAGGCATCCTTTGGACTGATGTACATGAGATTGAGTAGGGGTCAGGAGGAGGAGCTAAATAAGCCATTGTGCTGCTCTGGTTCCTATTGTTAAAATCTAGTGGTCATTAAGATGCAGATCTGATTATTTTAATCTTAAACATTTGACATAACATGACATGTAGTAAGGAAAATATACTAAATTTTAAAACTTTTTGTCAAGTAATCAAGAATGCTCTCTGCCCTAATGAGGTAAAGGTGGTAGATGAAGGAAATGGTCATTTAAACAACAAAAATATATACAATTAAAAAAAACTTGATTAGCTATATGTTTCCCCCTGCATTGCTGTTATTTGTACAATATATTGTGTTGAGTATTTAAACATATCAATTATCTTTTAATTGTAGTTTTCTTCTGGGAAGCTTCATCTTACAACCTTATATGGAATGGGGATCTTTAAATCCTTTTTAAAATGGCCTATAATATCTGAAATTATAACAATTCTCATCTGTGGATGCTTACTTTATTTATTTTAGTGCATAGGTATTACATCATATTTAATTTCCAAATAACTGTAGAAGGTTAGTTAGCAATACAGAATTTTTCAAATTTTCTTTTAACAAAATTGTCTTTGTTAGGTACTGATGATTAATAACACTGATGGGAACAAAAAACATAGAAATCAGAATCTTATAGGTTTGCAGGCACAACCAAACCATACTCCTTCAGTCAAACACTCTCCCAATAGAGCTACTTTGGCTTCCAAGCCATATTTCTTGTTTTGGTGGTTATTGGTAGATATGGGACTCAAGTCTTTTCCTTCTTATCAGTAAAATACCAATATTGAGTGGTGAATTTTTAAGATCCCAGCTACTTGTTCTATAGGAAATCTTAAGTATTAGTTTAATTAAGAAATATTAGTATCTAAAATATAATCAATAATAATGTTGTTGTTGCTGTTGGATATGTTTGTCACTTTTATAATTTGAATAAGAAGAGTTGGCCCAAATATTTGGATCTCTATACCTAGATTCTAAATGCCAGAGTAAAGAGAACTAAAGTCACTTTGCTAAATATTGACACATGTTATAGATCTTTTTATAGTGTTTAATTTGTTCTAGCTTAAAATTTTTAACTTCAATAAAAACATAGTAGTCTAATAGTTTGAACCTATTTCATAAATACATAATGCATGCATACATATGTGCATGTGTACATACCTCATACATATATATATATGCATATATGAAAAACTTCATTTGGCTTTTATAAGAATATGAACTTAAAATATAGTTACCCCTAAGTGGAATTACTTTGAAGTCTTATGATAAAGTAGTTAATGAATTTAAATACTAGCTTTCTTACATCCAAATTATTGCGAATATGAAGAAACATTTTTACAATGACGGTGAAAACATCAGGGCCTTTCAAACATGAAAATTAGACATAAGGACAGATATTTAAGTAAGCAGTCGTAAAAACATGATTAATGAAATGAAATAATAACCACATTAATAGCTTCATTAAAACCAAGATTAGCATCATTTTATCACTTAGGAATATGCCAAATGTAAAGTTAAATATAGTAAATAATTTTTATCTGTTTAATTACAATAAAGATTTAAGAAACATAAAAAGAGAGAGATGCCAATGGACTTGAGGGTGAGTGTCAGACAGCATTTCTGAAGTTCACATGGTTGTTTTCTCAGGAAAAAATGGGAGGCCTGGTGGTACTCAAAGAAAGAATAAGCACGCTACCAAGATGAGACTTGATAGCCTATGACCATATAGTGGAGGAGGAGGTCCCCTTCTGTCCCAGACCTAGGGGAGGGGAATAGTGTGACAGAAGGAGGGAGGGAGGAATGGGAGGATACAAGTAATGGGATAACAATTTAGTCGTAATCTGAATAAATTAATTAAATAAAAAGAATTAGAGCAAATTTTTAAAAAGTAAAAAAAAAAAAAAAAAAAAAAGTGGGTATGTGCTTGATGTGAGAAATGTGAGTGTAACAGTTCACACTTCGCGTTTTGCAGCCCAGGAGTAGGTTAGAAGATTCTGCATAAGGACTTTCCCTCCAGTCAAGATGGCGCCTTTGATGTGGTGTCTTTTTTTTTTTTTTTTTTTTTTTTTCTTCCTGTCAGTTGATGAATCACACTGTTTCTGTCCTCTGAGGAGGACTCTGAAAATAAGTTTAAACTTCTACATACCATATTTAAAAGTGCTTCCCAGAGATAGCTCATATTTTCTACTCATTCTTTATGTCAAATACTTATTTTATGAAGAGATAATGTTTTCGAAAAGAAAGAAATCTTATATCTTGCAGCAAAAGTACTAGTTCGTCTCCTCCCTCTCTTACCTGAGCCTTAAGAATATAAGTCATACTAGCCCAAGGGATATGTCCCATGAAAGTCTTCACTTACCAGGAAAGTGGGACAGAGGGGAGGACATCCTATTGGGACTCTAGGTGAGAGAAGCATGGGAGAATGGGGAAATAGAAGGATCCAGAGGGTCCTAGAAACCCTCAAGAAGAACATTATGATGGGCAGATCTGGGCCCAGGGGTCCTGTTCAAACTATGGCACCAGCCAATGACAATATGTGCAATAAACTTCGAACCCCTACCCAGATCTAGCCAATGGACAGGACATTCTCCACAGCTGAGTGGAGAGTGGGATCTAACTTTCACACGAACTCTGGTGCCCCATATTTGACCACATCCCCTGGATGGGGAGGCCTGGTGGCACTCAGAGGAAGGATAGCAGGCTACCAAGAAGAGACTTAATACCCTATGAGCATATACATGGCGAGGAGGTCCTCCTCAGTCACAGTCATAGGGGAAGAGAGTAAGGGGAAAATGGGAGGGAGGGAGGAACGGGAGGATACAAAGATGAGATAACAATTGAGATGTAATATGAATAAATTAATAAAATATATTAAAAAATAAGAATACCAGCATGCATTGAAAATAAATGAACAAAAAAAGCCAATGCGACACAGTTTAAGAACAGATGAAAACAGTTATAACAGACATACAGAACATAATTACCTGAAGTATAGATACAGCCAGTTTGTAAAAAGTGTAAGAAAGTTTATAAAACTGGCACTAGAAATCCAAAGGTGGAATTTGTCATGTAGACTTAAAGTCATGTACTTTCTTCTTGTTAAGAAATATATAGCCCAAGAGAGGTGTATTTACTGATGAAAACCTTTAGTTGTTACTATAAGTAAAAGCTTTCACTCTTTTAATTTCTCCTGAAGCTAACTTGTATGCCCCATGCTGTGTATCAAAGATGAGGAGAAGTAAAAGAAATATGCCTCTTGGTTCAGGCATCAGACACTGGCCCAGTGACAATCTGGGACATGGTCACTTCCCTAGATCTGCCATTGCTGGGCCTGTCTTTTATCTTAGATTATGCAAAGCAGGCCTGTCCCTTGGAGTCATTTTTTCCAGCATGTGGTCATTACTAATGCTCAGGTCACTATTTTCCCCTCTAGGCATCCCTGGAGGCCTTTGGGTCAAAAAAAAAAAAAAATCATTCTGTCCAGTGTATAGGGCAAAGACATACACAGCAGCTATGTTTTTCTTTTTTTCATCTTATAAAGTGAGCACACATCGAGTTTAAATTTAACTAACTGGATTTTAAAAGTTACATTATAGGAGGAGGAAGCAGGGATGGCACTCCTTGTCTATGTTACTAGAAGTTTCTATGTTGCTATGTTTCAGAAATTACAGAAGACACAAGCAAAGCAAAGAGAAGAGGGAGACTCCTAAGATTTCAGTTACACACACACACACACACACACACACACACACACACACACGGAGTCTAAAACAATTCTGAATAATAAAATAATAAAAGAACTGCTGAAGATCTCACCATCTTCTCTTTTAAGTTGTATTACAGAGCTATAGTGATTAAAAAAAAAAAAAAACAGCATGATATTGGCATGTTGGTCAATGGAAATGAATTGAAGACCCAGGCATAAAACTACATACCAAAGGACATTTAAGTTTTGTAAAGAACCCAGAAAAACACAGTGTAAAACTAAAATAAAATAAAGCATCTTCAACAAATGGTTCTGGTGTAACTAGATAGCCGCTCGTAGAAGAATGCAAATAGGTCTATGTCTATTACCCTGAACAAAACTCAAGTCCAGATGGATCAAAGACCTCAATATAAAACAAGATATACTGAACCTGAGATAAGAGAAAGTGAGAAACAGCCTTGAATTTTTTGGCACACCAGACAACTTTCTGAACAGAACACCATTAGTGCAGCACTAAGATCAACAGTTAATATATGGAACCTCATGGAACTGAGAAGCTTCTGGATAGCAAAGAACACTGCCATTTGGGCAAAGCTGCATCCTCCAGGATGAAACAAGATTTTCACCAAGTATACATTTGATAGAGGGTTAATATACAATATATACATATATGTAACTAAAAGTAGATGTTTTTGTTTTGTATTGTTTTGTTTTGTGAGACAAGGTTTCTCTGTGTAGCCCTGGATGTCCTGGACTCCCTTTGCAGACTAGTCTGAACTTAAACTCACAGCAATCCCCCTGCCTCTGCCTACAGGGTGCTGGGATTAAAGCTGTGAGCCAACACACCTGGGTTAAAATAGATTTTAAGGAAACAAAATCAATTAAAAATGGGGTACAGATCTGAACTGAGTCTCAAAAAAAAAAAGCCCAAATGGCTGAGAAACACTTAAAGAATCAACATTCTTAGTCCTTTGAGATTTCATCTTACACCCAGCAGAAGGGCTAGGATCAATAAATCAAGTGACAGGCCATGCTGGCAAGGATGTCAAATAAGAGGAACACTCATGCATTGCTGATGAGACTGCAAATGTGTACAGCTACTGTAGAAAGCAGTCTGGTAATTACTCAGGAAGCTGGGAAATGATCCATCTCCCAATCCAACTATACCACTCTTGAGCATATACCCAGCAGATGCTTCATCCTACTGCAGAGTCTCTTTTTCAACCACGTTCATTGTTGCCCTATTCATAGTAGCCAGAAACTAGAAACAACCTAAATGTCCCTCAGTAGAAGAACAGATAAAGAAAATCGTGTGTACTTACTCAGCCATTAAAAAAATTGAATCATAAAATTCACAGATAAATGTATGGAAAATTATCCTGAATGAGGTACACCAAACACAGAAAGACAAATATGGTGTATATTCACCTATGCATGGGTATTGTCTGTTAAGTCTATAGTAACCAGTCTACAATACATAGAAGCACAGAGGTTGGGTATAGACTAAGGGACTAGAGGCCACAAATAGGTCTCTCTAGGAAAGAGGAATAGATTGCTATGGATGAGTGAAGAGAAGGATAGTGATCTGGAAGTATCAAGGGAGTATCAGGTGGAGAGGGGGAGAAAAGAGTGGGATGAAGAAGGGAATATAGGGAAAGACAGCTAAAATTAAAGGTCATTTGACAGATAGTATGGAAACCTAATACAGTAGACACTTCCTAAAATATATCCATATATGAATATATGAAGGCAATCTAAATGAAATTTCTAAATAAAGGGGAATCAAGTGACCCCAACTGATGACCTCTTGTCACCAAATGAAGTGTCCAGTACTGAGATTGGGTTATATCTAATTAAGTTATTGGCCACAGAGATTCCATGGGAATTCCCAAACAACTTAGACTGTTGTCAAAACTATAGCTTGCTCTTCAAAAATCGACAGCAAGTCCACATTGCTAAAGACAGCACTACTTACACAATTCATTGACTATAGAGAAGTGGAGCTGGTACCTTCTTAGAGCACCATATTTCTAGTGTCTTTGGTATAATAAGGTACTCTGGCATCCTCCCTAAAGAGAAACATTAAACACTAACCCAACCACAATCCCTTTGATATACACGTCTGTCCTCCCGGAAAGATATGCTAGGACAGTGGTGGCACAAAATTTGTGGGAGTAACAAACAAATATCTGATTTGATTACAGCCTACAACATAAGATGGGACCCATACCCAACACTACCAGGAAGACCAAAGGGTAAAACCAAATATTACTGTTAAAAAAATTTTTTTTAAGGACCCTACCCATAGAAGTGTAACGAGAGTGGCTGCTGTGTCACATGTGCATCAGTAGGTGGCAGAGAGGAGAAAGACTATGTCTAAGTTCGGTGTTCTGACCTATGAACATTTGAATCATCAGGAGCCTAACATTCCCTGAAAAAAACAAGCCTGAGAAGACCACCAGTCTGGTGCCAAGGGGCTCAGACAGGGAGCTAGCCTGATACAACCACCAATCGGGCATCATGTAAGCCTGGGGAGGTGGGGGCGAGGGGGGAGGGGGGAGGGTCAGACCATGCGGAAGATTACCCCTGTCTGGTGTCATAATGCACAAGCAGGGCATAGCAGTCCTAAGAGCACTCTTGAGATGACCTCAGACACTCAGAGACCCCTGGTGCCCCTAAGAGAAGAAAGTAAGTGGTGCAGAAATGGAAGAGAAACAGAGACAGAAGGATGTGGGCACAATGAAGGGAGGCAGAACTGGAGACTTGGGGGTGGCGAGGAACAGCCTGATGTGAGTAGCCTGTGATGTCACCTGGAACCATGGTAGGATTCCTGGCCTGTGCTGCCACAGGGGTCCTGCAGCAACAGGGCTCTGTTACCACCAAGGGCCAGGTGGAGGCCCCTGCTCTGGACTTTCACACAGGTACATGTTGCTGTCTGAGGCCCTCCCCCCCTCAACTGGGCATCCTGGGAGTGCTGGCCCTGGGAATGTGAAAACAAGAGAGTTGACCCTGTCGGTAGCCAGCTGCAATACTCCCAGGAGAGCGCGTGCGCGCGCAAGCACACACACACACACACACACACACACACACACACACACACACACACAGCCAGAGTTGCAGGGGAAGTGGCCTCCAAGGATATGATCATCAAATCCTTCCCCTTGGGACTCAGGGAACCCCATAGAATGAGTGTAAGGACCAGAAGAGATAACACACAACAAGCAAACAAGGCACTTTGAATCAAGGAGACAGACGTTCATGTTCATATGAACTCACAGAGACGGAGGCAGCATGCACAGGGCCTGCACAGGATGGGGTTCTAGAGAAGTGGAAGAAGGGGACACAAGCCCCCATCCGTGACCCAGAATCAATACCCAATTGATAAGTCTTGCAAAGGAAAATGTAGTTCCCTCCAAGGTAGTCTCACCAGAGAAGGAAACTACTCTTATGTGTAGGCTGCAGGCCCAGCAGTAGATGGACAACAGGAAACAAACTCAGTGGCACCTTTGGAGGAGTTTTCGTCTCATAATACTATACCAGGGTTTGCCCTTTTATTCTTTTAAATTTTATTTTATTATTCTTATTTTTATTATATTTATACATATTTTTTCTTCTTTCTTGTACACCACAGGTGCTTTGCACATGTATTATAGCTTCCAATTTAGTGTTTTTTATGGAATTCTTGAGTACACAAATGAATGGATCTCTGCTTCTTATTCCTTCTTGTAGGTTCCTTGTTTATTGTGTCCAATGCCAATGTGTTAGTTTTTGTCTTGTCTTACTTTATTTAATTACTATCTGTTTGAATTCTATTTGATTTCTAATATATCATTAGTTTAAGAGAAAATATAGGAGGAGGTTTTGTTATTGTTGTTGCTGTTGTTGTTTTTAATGCACTGCTTTGGGGAAGCTCATCAACCATGCTCCAACAAGGGCCTCAGCACCAGCCCTGGGAAAACTGGCAGTGAGGATGTGATCCCCTTCCCACAGCAACCTTCAGCCGTCAGAGGAGTTCCCCTGAGCTTGAGGGTCCTCAGCTCAGGGGAAACTAGGATTTATGGCTTCAACACTGAAGGACAGTTTAGGAATGTAAATAGTATACCAAAGTTATTTTACTGTAGACTTCAGTGAGAAGGTTAAAGGAAGAGATGATCAAAGAAAAACACAAGAAACATCCAAGTGTGAGAACAGCTTCCTAAGGGAAAGTGGCCTATACAAATGGGGATGTTAAAAAAATGTCCACTGGATTCTTTGTTTCTTCTTGTTTTAGCATCATGTTTGCTTAGATACTGAATTTGACCTTTCAAGGAGACAGTGAAAAGGCAAGATCAGAAGAAAAGATAGATCCAGGAAGGTTGTTCTTAAAAGTAATCCTTACTTTTGATACAACCTTTACAATTCTTAAATTAACTTCTTATACTTTTAACATCTCATTTTAATTCAACACATATTTGAGATCATGTTTAGATTTTACAATTCTGTTAAAGCAGGCTGCTCCTTTGTGATTTAAAAAAAAATTTATTGCCTAGGAATCTTCAGTGCACAAAATAATTTTAAAAAAATAAGTTAAAGATAATGAATGTTCTCCATGAGGAAAAAAATTCAACTTACCTTTACCTATATTTATTTTATGTTTTGAATACTCGTATGCTAAATACTTGTAAGTTTTCACCTGGCTGTAAACACACTAAACAGACAGATGCAATACTAAATAATTACATACCCACAGGCCAAAAAAATGTATTTCCTTGTTCGTTACATTAGGTATTAGAAAAGTGTCCAAAAGGGAAAAACAAAAAACAAAAACCAGTAGTGTTAACAGGTTTTACAAACAAATGGTGGGGGTCCGAAACGCCTCTTCACTTTGATAAACGGAAAAGTGGCTCGTCTTTCCAATATGATTGGAAACTCTATGTAAATTTGACTGTCTACTTTATTCTGAGGATTTTGAAGCATGGGATGACTGGACGTGACGGAAAAGACAAGCAGCGTTTTAAGCTAAAAAGACGAGGCAGAACAGTTCAATATGTATTCAGCGTGGCATCCTTGCATAGACATTAAATGCAGTGGTCTCTGGCGTCTAATAGCTACTACATATTCATGAGGCAATTCATTCATAGAATCAGAGACAAAAATGTCCGTCATTACCTCCTTCAATCTAGCCGTCCCCAGACTGACTTAATGTTTTCTCAAAGAAAATGAGCCTCAGAATGAGAATAATTTCCAAGTCGTCCCCCCACCCCCACCCCGGGAGTCAAGAGTCCTGAAAGTCATCTCACTTCCAGTGTGGCAGATTGGATAACAATGGCCCCCACAGGTTCATGTAATTGAATGGTTGGTTATCAGGGAGTGGCACTGTTTGAGAAGGAATAGGAGGTGTGGCTCCAGATGTGAGTTTTGAGGTTCCAAAAATCCAAGTCAGGCCCAGTGTCTAGCTTTCTTAGAGCTCTCAACTACTTCTCCAACCATGTCTGCCTGTCTGCCACCATGCTCCCTGCCATGATGACAACAGAATAAACTTCTGAAACTGTAAGCCACCTCCAATTAAATGCTTTCTTTCATAAGAATTGCCATAATGGTGGTGCCTTTTCACATCTGTAGAACAGTGATCAAGACTTTTTTTTCCCCTTGAGACAGGGTTTTTCTGTGTGATAACCCAGGCTGTCATGGACTCACTTTGAAGACCAGGCTGGCCTTGAACTCATAGGTATACACCTGTGTTTGCTTCCAAAGTGCTGAGATTAAAGGCATCCATTACCACATCTGGCTTGACCAATATTTTTAGGAACTATATTTAAGGATTTTATTAACCACAAATTCCTTTAAAACTCAAAGAATAACCAGCACTAAGATGATTAGTTTTAATTGTCAACTTGACTCAGTATGGCATCACCTGGGAGGGGATTCTCAATGAGGAATTAACTACATTTCCTTGGCCTGTGGACATGTATGTGGGAAAGTCTTAATTAAGCTAATGGATTTAGGAACACCCAGATGTGGGTGGTATCCTCCTACAGACAGGGTGTCCAGAACTCAATGAGACCAGACAAACTAGCTAAGGAGATAGCATGCAAGCATTCTTGTCTCTCTGCTCTTTGTTTTATTTTAAACTTTTTATTTTGAGGATGTATTTTAATTATACATTTCTCCCTTCCTTTTCCTCCGATCACACCATCCCTCTACCTTTCCCAGCTTTCCTTCAAATTCAAGGCCTCTGTTTCCATCAATTGTATTTTGTGCATCTATGTATTTGTATATACATATATACTCTAAAATATAACCTGATGAGTACATATAATGCTAATCATGCTTATATTTTTAGAGCTGACCATTTGGCACTAGACAATAAATTTGGGTGCTCTTCCCCGTGGAGAGTCACCTCTTCTTTTCCCAGCTTCGCTCAATTGCCTATAGTATTTTGTGTGGGTTGAGGCCTCATGGGATTTTCCTCATCCAATTTGGCATGACTGTCAGTGTGGCCATTTATGCAGCTTATAGTCATCAAAGCTGGGTGATGATTGGTTGCCGCTGCCCTTCGGAAGCTTCCACAGTGCTTTCTGTTTCCATGAAAGCTAATTCTCATGGGAAGAACATTCAGGTTGCTTCAAGCTCAGGGGCCTTTGGCCCTGTTTCTGAAGTCCATGGTGTCTTCAGCAATAAGGTCTTACACTCCACCTCCAGCAGGTAACCAACCAATGGTAATAGCAATCACCTGAATGTTTTGGAAGTCTTCTCATGCTGGTATTGGAGATTTGGTTAGGTGGCCTTTGGATCTTTGAAGGAAGCACCATCATCCCAGATGAGAAAGTTCTTTACATATATGTGTGTGTGTGTGTGTGTGTGTGTGTGTGTGTGTGTACGCACACGCGCGCTTGCATATGAAGAACTGAATGTCTTGTAGGTTTTGGTTTTGTTGTTTTAGGTAAACACTTAATAGCATGATTGTGGCTTCTCCAGACATACATATTGTTATTGCTGACCTCTATTCTTCTCCTGCATATGCCTTCCTCCCTGTGACCCTTTTCCCTAAAGAGTGCTGTGCCCTACTCTTTATGAGGGTATGTAGTTTCTTGCTTCAGCTTCCTCATAGTGATAGACTGTTGTTGCATGAAATTATAAATCAAATAAATCTTTCTCCCCTAAGCTGTTCATTGTCAATATATTTTATCACAGTAACAGAAATGAAACTAGGACAGGTTGGTAAAGATTGAGGGAGGAAATACTGATTCCAGCTCTAACTAAAAACTCCAGCATCCTTCTGTCCTTTCTCATCTCTCATAGATGAGCATTCTGGGCTCAGTATATTGAGTATGGATCTTATGAAGTGAATGGCAGATAACACACACCAATATCTTGGCTTCATTTAAACCTTTTTTCACTGAAAACCTGTCTCCTTTAAAGCAGAAGAGAAATTCCTTAAAAAGAACAACAGATGTTATTTTAGAAAATGTCATTCACAAGGATTCCAAAATTCCACTTGAGCCTAACAACCTTTCCTTTACTTCTGTGTGTCTGTCCTAAGATCTTACATCTAAAGTAGAAAAACAATTTATCTGAGAAGAGAAACAACAAACATAAACATTTGCAATTAAGGGACCTCATTTGTAATTCAAAACAGATGTTAGGTAAAGTAGCACTCCATTGTAGTGATATCCACCAAAAGCAAGTCCATTTATCTAAATTATCTCTTTAAGGGCATGTAACACAAAAAGTAATTATACTTATGAAAGGGTGGCCAATATGAGAGCAAAAGGTAATTAATTTTTCACTAACCCACAAATATCAGCATTAATGATTGGAACGAATACTTTAGAAATTAACTTATGCATAAAGAAATCATACCAATTTGCATAGCTGGAATCAGCTGTAGCTGCTGGGATTTACTATTAGGAAATTTTTCATAAGAAAAGTGATATCTCACCGGCTATTTCCAATTGCAAATAAAATACTACAGCTGGAAAAATATACATATTGGAATTCATAAAATTCCCATGAAAACAAGAAAGGAAGTCTCCTTGCTTGAAGTCAATGTGGAAAAGGCATTAGATACTGTCATGATCTAAGCTGCAGCCCGATATCTTTACCCAATTATTAATGTGGAAATAGTGACTTAACAGAGCAAAACAATTGCATAAGAGCAGTCTTCCACTTGTGAAATACTAGAAGCTAAGCAACCAAAAGAAGTATTAAAAATAAGAAAATAGTATTGACACTGCTAAAGAGATGACATTTATATAACCATTCTTCTTTATGTATATAATTTATTCACATTACATCCTAATTATAATCCCCTCAGACTTATCTTCCTGTTACCACACTCCCTCTCTCTTCCACTCTATTTCCCTCGCTTAGACCTCTGACCAGTAGGGTCCTCCTCCCTCACCATTTGACCACAGCCTATCAGGTCTCATCTGGCCAGCCTGCAGCTCCTTCCACTGTGTTCCCACAGAGCCTCTTTGTCAAGGGACAGTGATCAAATGACAAATGGCAGGCACCAGAGTTCTTGTCAGAAACAGTCCCCCAATCACTCCCACCCTTCCTCACATGGAAAATGAGCTGTCCATTGGCTATATTTGAACATGGGTTCTCTGCTGCAATATCCTTGGTTGGTGCATTGTTTGTGCAGGTTCCCCTCAGTTCCAGATCTGACAGCCTTAATAGTCTCCTTGTGGAGCTCCTGACAACATCCCTGCCCCACACACATACCCCTGAGTCATTCCATGCCCCAACTCTTCCATGCACCTCGCAGCTCTTTGTCAAGAGTCTGGATGTGGGTCCCAGTATCTGTCCAGATCCCTCACTGGGTGGAGTCTCTCAGAGGACATTTATGTTGGGTTAATATCCACTTATAAGTGAGTAACATGTGTGTGTTTCTGAGTCTGGGTTACCTCACTCAGAATGAACATTTCTAGCTCCATCCATTTGTTTGTAAATTTCAAGATTTTCTTGTTTTTAATAGCTGAATAGTATCACATTGTCTAAATGTACCACAGTTTCTTTATCCATTCTTCAGTTGAGGGACATCTAGGTTGTTTCCAGATTCTGGCTATTATGAATAAAGCTGCTATGAACATAGTTGAGCAAGTGTCCTTGCTGTATATTGGAGCATCTTTCACGTATATGCCCAAGAGTGGTATGGCCAGGTCTTTGGTTGCACTATTTCCAATTTTCTGAGAAAGGGCCAGATTGATTTCCAAAGTAATTGTACAAGTTTGCACTCTCACCTGCAATTGAGGAGTGTTCCCTTTTCTCTACATCTTTGCCAACATGTGCTGTCACTTGAGTTTTTGATTATAGCCATTCTGATAGGTATAAGATGGAATCTGGTCGTTTTAAAAAACATTTTTATTGTTTATATATATTTATAATATTACACACATATAAAATAAACTACCTGTGGCAAGAAAGACCATAACACAATCAGGAATTATATTAATGTTACATTCTTAGTGTTTTGGCTATTTGCAATCTGAGTCATTTTAATTTTCATTTCCCTTATGACTAAGGACCTTAAGAATTTCTTTAAGTATTTCTTAGCCATTCAATATTCCTCTGTTGATAATTCTTTGTTCTGTACCCCATTCTTTAATTGGGTTATTTTGTTTTGCTGTGTTTAACTTCTTTAATTCTTTATACATTTTTTTATATTAGACATTTGTTGGATGTAGGGTTGGTGAAGATCAAAATCCAACATCATTCATCTTAAAAGCCTTGCGGAGAGCAGGGATACAATGCATATACCTAAATATAATAAAAGCAATACACAGCAAGCTTACAGCCAACATAAAACTAAATAGAGAGAAACTTATGTCAATTCCACTGAAATCAGGAACAAGCAAGACAAGGCTTCCACTCTCTCCATATCTCTTCAATATAGTACTTGAAATCTTAGCTAGAGCAATAAGATGACTAAAGGAGATCAAGATGATACAAATTGGAAAGTAAGAAGTCAAACTGTCATTATTCACAAATGATATGATAGTATACATAAGTGAACCCAAAAATTCTACCAAGGAACTTCTACAACTGATAAATACCTTCAGCAAAGTGGTTGGATACAAAATCAACTGAAAATACCAGTAGCTTTCCTGTATACAAATGACAAATGGGCTGAAAAAGAAATTAGGGAAACTACATCCTTCATAATAGCCATAAATAATATAAAATATCTAGGTGTAACTCTAACTAAGAAAGTGACAAGTCTCTGAAAAAAATAAACTGAAGAAGATATCAGAAGATAGAAAGATCTCCCATGCTCATGGATCAGGACAATCAACATAGTACAATAGCCATCTTACCAAAAACAATCTACATATTCAATACAGTTCCTATCAAAATATATACACAATTCTTTACAGACTTTGAAAGATCAATTCTCATCTTCATATGGAAACCAAAAAAAAAAAAAAAAAAAAAAAAAAATAGCTAAAACAATCCTGTACAAAAATAAAATATCTTCCAAAGGAATCTCCATCCCAGATCTTAAGCTGTACTATAGAGCAACAGTAATAAAAACAGCATGATACTGGCATTGCAATAGGATGGTTGATCAATAGAATGGAATCAAAGACCCCAAAACAAACCCGCACACCTATCAACACTTGATTTTCTATAAAGAAGCCAAAACTACACAATGGAAAAAAGATAGCATCTTTCAACAAATGGTGCTGTTCTAACTGGAGGTCTACATGTAGAAAAATACAAATAGATGCATATTTATCACCAAGTACAAAACTAAAATCCAAATGGATTGAAGACCTCAACATAAAGCCAGACAAACTAAATATTTTAGAAGAAAAAGTGGGGAAAAACCTTGAACTCATTGTCATAGGAGACAACTTCCTAAACAGAGCACCAACAACTCAGGCTCTAGGTCAACAATTAATAATCATTCTTATAAATGATGATGAGGTCATGCTATAAAACAATTAACAAAGGGAGATACCTGCCTCTTTAAAAGATAAAATTGTCACAAATTTAAGAGATGTTTTCAAGCCTATGGAAGTCTAACCATGAAATGTCTGGAATGAATTCTTGTAAAAGATAGGATGGAAGCGTAGATAAAAGGGTAATTAATTATTATCTTAATAATTCATATTTTGCTTCATCTCTCAGGAATTTAGTGACAACCATTTTAAACATTCTCAAAAGAATCTGAAATTCTCTGCAGGAATAGAGGCCATGGAGAAAAATTAGTATCTATGAATAACTGAATATTGCCTAATAAACATAGCCATGAGCACCTCCAAACTCAATAGAAATAAGAGGAGAAAACCACAGGTTTTGGATTACCTTTTTACCAAACCTCAGAAATTCAATGGCAGAAAAGAAAATGGACTCTAGATAAGAATTTATAAGAAAAATAATAAGAATAAGAAAAGAAAAAAAGAAGGAAGGCAGGCAAGAGAGGAAGGGAGGGAGAGAACGAGGGATGGAGGGAGGGAAGGAAGGAGGAAGAGAGAGAGATAAAGAAGTCTATGAAAATTGAATCATAGTCCTGATTTTCAATTGAAAGGGTTGAGTTTCCTCTAGAAAAAAACCCAACCATTTATCTAGACTTCAAAAAAGTCTTATAAGTAAGTCTATTTCAAATTTTGCATATTCTTTCTACTTTTACTGAAATTCCCAGTCACCAATTTATAGATTATCTATGAAAAATACTCTCAGGAATAAAGGCAAAGCTTTGTGTTTAAGTACATGGGATACTCTTGCAGAAGACACACAGAAACACCTGCAACTCCAGTTCTGAAACATGATCCCCCTGGCCTATGTGGGTACTGGGCACACACACACTGCACATGCATACATGTAGGCACTCACATCTACACATTAAATAAAATAAGCAAATCTTTAAAATATTATCAATTGTGTATTTAGTTTTTCTGAATCCTTTGAAGTTGGCCTCAGGCTTTGTGAAGTAAACCATCAATATGAGCTTACATCTCTTCTCTCTACCATGGCTTACAAAGGCAGTGAACTTGCCAACTAGTACTTTTGACTTTTTGTGTAATTTATTAGCTAGCTGGGAGCCATATGGCCCTTATGTTATAACCTAATGATCTCTCGCTGCTATGAGGCAAGAATTCTGCCAGGAAATTTATATCCCTCCCCCTGCCCTAGCTGGTACATATATGGCAGAAATCTATTGCTTACTTCCACTTTTATCTGACTCTTTTCTGAAGACAACAAACCCCCACATGGCTGATTATTTAACTCCAAAGAATCCTTCATTTTTCTTCTTTTAACTCAAGGGCCTAACTTTTCTCAAGAGTTCCTTGTTTCTGCCCCACTGCTGTCCTTCCAAACAAGTCTTCACTGCCCGGGTGTGCCAATGCTCCCTCCTCATGCTATTTCTTTTTTTTTTTTATTAATTTATTCATATTACATCTCAATGGTTATCACCTCCCTTGTACCCTCCCATTCCTCCATCCCTCCCATTTTCCCCTTACTCCCCTCCCCTATGACTGTGACTGAGGGGGACTTCCATACAGGCCGTAAACTTCAAATCCCTACCCAGATCTAGCCAATGGACAGGACATTCTCCACAGTTGAGTGGAGAGTGGGGTCTGACTTTCACATGTACTCTGGTGCCTCATATTTGACCACATCCCCTGAATGGGAAGGCCTAGTCGCACTCAGAAGGATAGCAGGCTACCAAGAAGAGACTTGACATCCTTATGCTATTTCACTTCTCATTTTGTTGTGAGACGAATGCTAAGGCTTTCTCTATTCAGGGAGCAGTTGATGGACATGCTGTTCAGGATGTGTTCCTCCTGCAGAAGGGACTCTTTAAGGACTCTAAAGGCCTCAAAACAAGAGATAGTCTTCTTCCTGAGAGTTTGCTAATTACTATGAATAAAGAGTCTATCCTGGCTGTGGAGAGTGAAGAATACTGTATATAAGATGAAGCAAGAGCAGATCTGAGTATGCACAAAGATTTGGCTATGCACAGATGTGAATTCAAGATTTGTTCATCTCTAAGCCCCCTGATAGTGTATCTCTTTGGTGGTTTCTGACCTGTGGCTACATTCAAACTGTCTATAGAATGAGGCTTTTTGAACTCTGTCTTGTGGACAACGTCACAGGATTTTCTGAACTGTTCTTACTTCAATCGGTAGACATTCCAAATTTAATGAAGCTGTAGATGGCAACCTATACAGGATTGTGACTTTTTCTGAATAAATGAAATTAATGTGTTTGAGGCAAATCACATATGACATTCTGGTACTCTGTACAAGTCTAAAAAAAATAATTCTTTGGAATTAAATGGCTGGGGGTAGGAATCATCACATATAATTAAAAATGATTGTGCTGTATAGATGGGAAAATCATGCAGGCAAAGGAGAAAGGACCAGAATTTGTGTTTTCAAGAGTGAGTGAATCATCAATTTATCAGGATTTTACTTCAAAGAAATCCATGCACCTGGTATTTTGAGATACGATACAAAGAAGGTAACATAATACAGTCCCTGATAAACTCTGAAATCTTGAGGAAGTCATTCAATTTCTCTAAACACAGTCTTTTTTCCAATCTGTAAAAAGGAAGTAATACCCAACTCTTAGGATAATTATAAAAATCAAATGATGCTAAGCTTCACAAACATATTTAAAAGCCGTTTATTAAGTATTGTTTCTTTCTCTTTCTTTCTTATGTCCTGTTATTCCTTTCTGAAAGCAAAACTCAAAACAGCAACAACAAAAGCATCTCTAATTTGGCTCAGATGTGTTGAGGATGATGGGGCCTGTAGAAGCTATGACTCAAATCTTTTAGCTAAGACCTTTGGCCTTTTCTCAGTTGACTAAGGCATAGAAACTGAGGCTGGAAAAAATGTGAATGCTTATGCAAGTGTTCCAGGAGTAGAGTAAAAGAAAGTGCTCTTGAACCTCTCCCTTTCCGTTCATCATTATCATCATCATCAATAACAACAACATCAGCTGCAATGCCTCTGCCCACGGACTAACTCACAGATGCCTACTGATTCTCACAATACCACATCTCACTCTAGCTGCTGCAGTTCACTGTGAAGGTCCACACCATAGGCAATTATAACTCTTAAAACTGATTTGACTCACTGTCTGATTTCTTTACTCTGAAACCGACACTAATCTTGCCCTTGTGCCTCTTCCCCACTTCAGTGGTTCTAACGGAAGTTACCAATGCTTTTTGTTTCACCAAATACAGGCGTGATTTGAATCATTTTAGCAAAGGTAGTATTTGGCTCCGTTCACCACTCCCCTGTTGAAGTCACATCTTCCAATGACTTCTAGAAGACCCACAGAAGTGGCTTGTTATTAGCCTAGCAGCATCTGAGATTATTTACCATCATTTCCTTAAAAATTTCCAAGTTCTAGAATTCTTTCCTCATCACCTTCCACTGGAAATGCCATTCAATTATGGCATTAAATATTTCGTTGGGGCTTGTAATTTCAAATGTATTTCTTTCTCTGGCCTGAATCCCTCCCGTGAACTGCAGATCTTCTTATCCCACATTGTCTGCTTCTCGTTGGTAGCATCTTCATTTAGATGAATAAGAATCTGACTAAAAACACCAAAATTCAACCTCCTGGTGTAAACCTAATTCATCCTATCTCAGGGGACTGCAACTTCAGTCACACCACACTGTTGTAAGAGTTGAGTCATCTTTGCTTGTTTCTTTTATCTCACTCCTCACACTCCACCCACCAGCAAGTTCTGTTGGCTCTACCTAGGAAGACTGGATTCTGGCTACTTTCTTCTCTGCTTGTGCTCTGGTATCATAGCTTTCCTGATTTGTCTTAATAGTCTTCCTTAATGGTTTCCTTGATTGTCTGAAATATATTATTTTATTTTTTAAATCATGTGTGTGTGTGTTGTGTGTTCACATGTGTATGCACATGTGTATTTACCTGCATAAGGTCAGGTGCCCTCCGAGGCCTAAAGACATGGGCCCCTTGAAACTGGAATTACAAGAGGGTGTGAGCCATGTAACATGGATGGGGAGAAACTGGTCCTCTGCAAGAGCAGTGTACACTCTTACCAATGAACCATCTCTCTAGTCCCTCACCTTAGGTCATACAACAAAATGTTTTTTATCACTGTAAATGAGGCAAAGACCAAATCTCTCCAGAGAGAAGATGAATCACAGCACGAAAGTGACCAGAAATCAGCTCCTTGTGTGAATTTAAGAACTCTAAATCTATTCCTTACATTTCCCAGCCTTTTCCAGAAGGCTTCAGTCATTACCAGCCTGCCAGACTTTTTATCTTTGATTTTCTCTTTCCTTAAAGGTCTCCTAGGCCATTGATAATATCCCTCCAGTTGAGTGAGCCCATATCATCATTAGTCATTGGGTATGTGGACATTAGCATTAGCATTAACAGAACCATCTAATTAATGCCTGCCAAACATTTGTGTCAAGTAAACAAATGTCATTTAACGTTCACAAAATACCAAAAAGGAGGCAATACCCTCAACCTAATTTTACAGAAAGGAACTTGAGGCTTAGCAAGGTCGATAACTTGTCATGTCATCCTAATAAATGGTGGACTTGATTCTGTCAGTCTTTATAACTGTCAGATGATATGTCTTGCTAAGAAGGTTAATTTTCAGGACACTTGCCAGAGGTCCTCATGTATTAACATGTAGGTGGGGCTGGGGATGTGATGTGTGCTTCTAACAAAGAACCCAGACACACACACACACACACACACACAGAGAGAGAGAGAGAGAGAGAGAGAGAGAGAGAGAGAGAGAGAGAGAGAGAGAGGAGACAGAGAATGCAATATTAGAACTCTGTACTCTACCTTGCTCATCAAGATATACATCCTTGCCAACCTTTCTATGATACACAAAGATGGTGATAGGTGTGTGTGTGTGTGTGTGTGTGTGTTGCTGGCCTTTGGTTCCATTTCTTTTGCATATGAGCAGAGTTAATTCTTTAGACACATTCCATTTTCCCTTGAAAGACTTTTTGTCTATTTGTTTGTTTAAGGTTGTTTTGTTTGTTTGTTTGTTTTGTTGTTTTTGTTTTTGTTTTTTTTTTTTGGGTTTTTTTTTTTTTTTTTTTTTTTTGGTTTTTTGGTAGGAGAGGGTCAACACAGGCTTCCACTGTGTAGCCTTAGCTGATCTGGACTCCAGGCTTTGTAGACCAAGCTGACCTTGAACTCACAGTGATCTGCCTGCCTTTGCTTCCCTGAGTGCTGGGATTAAAGGCATGCATCACCATTCCTGGCTTGATAATCAAAATTAAAATAGGAAGGAATGGAAATGGTTGTAAAGCAGTAAGTTTTTACAGTTGTTTGTTTATTCATTTATTTTCTGCCATTAAGCCTTGTCCCTTCTGCATATGGGTAGCTTGTAATCTCCTTTGAGGCACTGAGGAGAAACATGAATGATCTTTAGTAACTCAGAGAGTGGAGGAGGAGAATCCATGGCCACCATCCAAGTCTGTTCTTCACTGTGGAGACATTTCAAAATACACAAGCAGCTGAATAAACAGTAACAAATGACCAAGGGAAGTCAACAAATCTCAGTCCATCATTGAGGAAAGCCATGTAAGGAATGCAAGCAGGGCAGGAACCTGGAAGCAGGAACTGATGCAGAGGTCACAGGGCAACCACTAATACCCGGATGTCAATTCTCAAAAGAAGAAATACAGAGAGCCAAAAATCTGTTTGAAATATAGTCAATATCTTTAGTCATCAGGTAAATGAAAATAAAAAATGCACTGGGTTTTCATCTCAAAATGATTATCATCAAGAAAACAAACTGCATCAAATGTTGGAGAGGATATGGGGAAAGTGAACACAGCTAGTGGGGATGTAAATCAATGTGACCACTGAAAATCATTGTGGAGGTTCTTCAAAAACCTAAAAATTGAAGCATTATATGACTCATCAACACTTCTGGGTATTACATGAAAGACTCTGTCTCAATGTACTAAAGGGATACCCATTAATCCGTAGTTACTGTGGCACTGTTCCCAGTAGCCAAGATGTGGAGTTAGTTGAAATGCCCATCAACCAATGAACAGATTAAGAAAACCTGGTGGAAATGGAGTTTATCCAAAATTATATAATTTTTAGCCAAAGCAATGGAACTGGAGATTATCATATTAAGAAAATTAAGCCAGACTCAGAAAGACAAAATACCACATTTCCATCTTCTGTCAATATGCTGAATTTATATTTTAAAAGTATAGTTTATATACTAGCTTCTCTGCTGCTGTGGGAAAATCCCAGTGAAAAACAAGTTAGGGGAGGACAGTTTATTTGTTTAACACATCCAGATCACAGTCCATCACTGAGGGAAGCCAAGACAGGAATGGGAGCAGGGCATGAACCTGGAGACAGAAGCAGATGCCAAGGCACAAAGCAAACACCAATAGCCAACTCTCCAGGGATGGCACCATGATAACTTGGTCCCTCCCACATCAGAAGTTCATTAAGAGAATGCCCCACAGACCTGCCTGCAGATCAAGCTAATAGAAGCAAGCCCTCAGTTGGGCTCCCTCTCCCTAGGGGTGTTAGCCACTTTTAAGTCTATGTGACAAAACACCATGACCAAGGCAACTTAGGAATGAAGATGTTTATTTGGGTTTACAGTTTCAGATGCACATAGTCCATAACGAGGGAGCAAAGACACAGTGGCAGAAGCAGCTAGGAAACTCACATCTTGATCCTCAAGCAGTAGACTGAAAGGGCATACTGGGATTGCCCCAAGTCTTTTAAAACTTCAAAACCCAACCCAGTGACACACCCCCTTTGACAAATCACATTTACTAATCCTTCCCAAACAGTTCTATCAACTGTAGATTAAGTAGACTATGAGTTTATGGGGGATCATTCTCATTGAAACTACCACATGCTGTGACTTTAGTTTCTGTCAAATTGACACAAATTAACAAAAAAGTAAAAGATGGACTATTTCTGGAGAAAGGGGGAACCAAAGAGAAATGGGGGAATGAGCAAGAGAATATAAAAAAGACAAGAACAATTGTTGTGCTTTCTTCCATATGTAGAATCAATATGTAGAAACATGTACATATCTATCCATTAAACCTAGGATGTATATTCTTGTGCTTGAAATAGACTAGTAATTGATATGACCATGATTTGATCAACCAACAATTAGCTTGTATTATTTAATTATCCTAAACAGTCTGCAATACCACTTTCAAGGTATTTTAAGTAAACCTTGTATTATAATTGAGTTGTATGGGTAAAATACCTCATATTAGAGTAAAAGTATGTATATAATGTGTGTGAAGAACAATCTTAAATTTGAATTCTATACCACAGTATCAAAATTAAACTTATTTTGTATCAGTATACAAAATGCTATATCAATGAGTTAAAAATAATTATTTTGTGGGTAACAGCTAGGTTTAACAGATAGATGCAATTTTATAGGTATATAAGGTAAAATAGATAAGGTCTTAAAAAGCCTCAGAGGTCTACAGAATATGACATTTAAAGGTGTTTTTATTATTTTAAAGATTCTTTGACAAGATAGGTTAATTCTTTGCAACATTCAGCCTACCTCAAAGAAGATGATGACCATCAACAAACCTCCTAATGGAAATGGCTTCAAATGCAGCAAAGCAGCCACTGGGCAAAATGCCCTCTTTTGAGCCATAGACAGAATTCTGCCTAAAAATGGGCACACTTGGAGGCAGGCTGAGTTGACGAGTAAACTCTGCCAAGACAGGGTAAGTCCTCAACAGTGCCTGCCTCACAAATATGTCTGTCAGATATATTGAGCCAAAAGACTGAAGGTTATGCTGCAATGTTATACAGAGTTTTGGGTGATTGTTCAGGCAGCAAACTGTCTCAGTCATTTTTTTTTTTCATTTTGGAAGCTGCTAACCTGCACTTCTGGTTTATTTGGGTAACTAGGTTTTAGTCCTTCTCAAGTCTCTGATGGGATTGAAGACTAGATAGTTTAGTCTTACAATTAAGTTTAGTTTTTTAGGGGTTAAGATGTTTTTAGGTCTAGATAGATGTTTTAAGTTGATAGTGATGAGATATGATAGATATTGATTTACATTCAGGATTTTAGACTCATCAAGATAAGAAAAATGTTTTCTTCAAGTTTGCCAAATACAAATAGTGAAACCACTATGAATGTAATACTTATATAATTCCTGACTGTTTCATGGTTCTTCTAGCTGTGTGTAGCTTACTTTATTTATATGTAATAATAGAAATACATATGTAAAAAGAAATATAATAAAAATTGCAAAAAACATATAAATATATCACATATGACATTAAAGTAGAGGGATACTATTTGGGGAGATGAGAAGAAGACAGGAGACCTCCTTCATGGGGGAATATGAGCAGAGTGCAATATACATGTATGAAAATGTCACAATAAAACCTCTTATTTTGTGTGTTAACTATACCAACTAACAAAATATAAAAAAGACAACAGTCAGCAGAAAGGAAACTGGTGTGTCAGAAAGAACGGACTTAAAAGACGGCCAGTCAAGAGACAGTGAGTCAACAAAACAGCCTCAGGTGATAGAGTCGCTGAATCTCCATTGACAAGAAATGTCACTGTAATAAAGTAAGTTTGTGGAAAACATCCAGAAAGAAGGGTCTAATGTGAGTGGACTCTGGGGTGAAAATTGGCTTTACCACAAAGGAAGAATTCATAGCTAGGCAGCGTTCTGAATGGTGGCTTCCGGCATGCATTTGTGTGCCTTGTACTCTGATTTCTGGAGGGTGAAATCAATTTAAGCCCAGCATGTGCTCTGCCTTTTAGCTCTGTACGTGGCTAACAGGGACACACTAACGAGATAATCTCTGAAATGCCCCTCCTCTTTAGAATCATGTGGATCCACTGTCAGTTCTAGACACTAACCAGGTGCTAACATCTGAGCCCACTCTAGCCCAGTGTGCTCGTGCACAGCTCATGTGAAGGCAGCCCTTCTGCTCTTCAGGCAGTGCTTTCTCCACAGACCTCAGGGTTCAGTCTCCCTAACAACAGCACAAGAGGTAAATTTCCCTCAACTCTTATCTAGGCTACCCAATCCCTTGGCCTTGATTTGGAATTTGACAAGCTGCTTACCTATTCTGCTTCTTAATTCCCATTGGTAAAGGAAAAAAAAAAACCTAAATAAATGAAAGCATCACACACAACTCGGCAGGTAACTGAGAAGAGCCTCTTCAATAAAGCCCTTCGAGGTTTCCAGCATCTTGCTCATGGTGGTGGGGCGTTGTAATTATGCACAGTACTTAGTGGCATCTGAGGATTAGATTTCAAAAGAACAATCAAGAAACACCAGGAGTGGGCTATGGGCTCAGTTTTGTAAAGGTGCACATGAGGTTCAACGTTTTCATATTCTCAAAAAACAACAACACAAAAAATTGTATGTTTCCATATGAACAGGGACTCTAAACATAGCATTATGGAGGAGAAGAGTTTAAAGTAAGTAACGAATGTCTTCAAACTGCAGTTACAGTATTATGATACCACATTCAAATATACACGTGTGCAAAGTGCAATAACCACAGCAAGAAAATAAAGTGGCACTGAGAAACCAGAGGGGTTAATCTGAAAACTAGGAAGTAGAATTTTAATGCAGGTTGGGAAGACCTCAATCGGGAAAGATCCTGCCTTGAAAACGGTTAATTGCTCAAACCTGTATGTCTTCCTCACAGTTACTAGTGATGTGGTGAAAAATATGGCCAAAAGCAAATTGGAAGAGGAAAGGGTTTATTTCATTCCTCCCTGCATATTGAAATTCATCATCAAAGGCAGTCAGGGCAGAAACTCAAGCAAGGCAGGAACCTGGAGGCAGGAGCTGATGCAGAAGTCATGGAGGAGTGATGCTTACTGGCTTGCTCCTCATGGCTTGCTCAGCCTGCTTTCTTATAGAGCCCAGGACCACCAGGCCAGATATGACACCACCCACTCGTACTTCAATCCCTAAAAGCATGCTCTACAGAAGTGGTTCTTTGTCTTCTTAATGCTGCAACCCTTTAATACAGTTTCTCAAGTTTTTGTCGCCAATCTATCACTGTAATTTTGCTAGTGTTATCACGTGTCAGGCAAATATATTTGGAGATAGAAGTTTGCCAAAAGGATCATGACACACAGGTTGAGAACCTCTGCTCTATAAGCTTACCTACTTCACTATTTTATTTCTTTTTTTAAAATTTTTTTTATTAATTTATTCTTGTTACATCTCAATGTTTATCGCATCCCTTGTATCCTCCCATTCTTCCCTTCCTCGCATTTTCCCATTATTCCCCTCCCCTATGACTGTTCCTGAGGGGGATTACCTCCCCCTGTATATGCTCATAGGCTATCAAGTCTCGTCTTGGCAACCTGCTGTCCTTCCTCTGAGTGCCACCAGGTCTCCCCCTCCAGGGGACATGGTCAAATGTGAGGCACCAGAGTACGTGAGAAAGTCATATCCCACTCTCCACTCAACTGTGGAGAATGTTCTGACCATTGGCTAGATCTGGGTATGGGGTTTAAAGTTTACCGCCTGTATTGTCCTTGGCTGGTGCCTTAGTTTGAGCAGGACCCCTGGCCTACAGACCGGGAAAAGATCTTCACCAACCCTACATCTGACACTGACGAAGGTCTAATATCCAAAATATATAAAGAACTCAAGAAGCTAAACACCACCAAACCAAATAACCCAATTGAGAAATGGGGCTTGGAACTAAACAGAGAATTCTCAACAGAGGAATATCAAATGGCTGAGAAACACTTAAAGAAATGCTCAACCTCCTTAGTCATCAGGGAAACGCAAATCAAAACAACTCTGAGATTCCATCTTACACCCATCAGAATGGCTAAGATCAAAAATTCAAGTGATACCACATGCTGGCGAGGATGTGGGGAGAGAGGAACACTCCTTCATTGCTGGTGGGAATGCAAACTAGTACAACCACTTTGGAAAGCTATCTGGTGCTATCTCAGAAAAATGGGAATAGAGCTTCCTCAAGACCCAGCTATTCCACTCCTTGGAATATACCCAGAAGATGCTCCAGCACACAAGAAAATTTGCTCAACCATGTTCATAGCAGCCTTATTCATAATAGCCAGAACATTGAAACAGCCTAAGTGACCATCAGTAGAAGAATGGATAAAGAAACTGTGGTATATATACACTATGGAATACTACTCAGCTATTAAAAACAAGGAATTCCTGAAATTTGTGGATAAATGGATTGAGCTAGAAATGATCATAATGAGTGAGTTAACCCAGAAGCAGAAAGACTCAAATGGTATATACTCACTTATATCTGCATACTAGCCCAAGAGGCATGTCCCACGAAAGCCTTTACTTACCAGGAAACTGGGACAGAGGGGAGGACATCCTATTGGGACTCTAAATGAGAGAAGCATGGGAGAATAGCAAAGTAGAAGGATCCAGAGGGTCCTAGAAACCTACAAGTAGAACATTACTTCACTATTTGATGAAGGCATTTTTTTTTTCTATTAATTTTCTTCCTTTCAGATGACACTAGTTTATGTTAAGGTAAAAATAAAAATTAGCCAGCATATCATTTTATATGGGTGTGTATACATAGATATGTATACACATGAGCTTATATTCTTTTATATCCATGTAATATTTGTTATATATGTATATGTATATATGTATATATGTTATATATGTATATATATAACATATATTCATTATATTATATATTATATACATTTTAAGGGCCCAGTATGATGTGAATTTGTAATCCTAGCACTGGTGAAGTAGAGATAGGAAAATCTCTAAGGCTTACTAAATAGCCAGCCTTCTGGTGTTCTTGGCAATTTCCAGGCCAATGTAGGATTATTCTAAAGAAAAAGAAACAAAAGTGCCTGAGAAACAACACTCACCATTGTCCTCTGTCCTCCACATGCAGGCACACATATGTGTACAGGCACCTGAACACACACATGCACTCCAACACATGAACATCCATACACAATGACACACACTCACACATAAACACACACACACACACACACACACACACACACCAGACTATGTTAATATAATATTTTTGATACAATAAATGATTAAATATATCTTTTAAGGATTAAAAATTTAGATTCATTCTTGCAATTAGTCTTTACATACTGACTGCATAATTACTGTGCACTACAGTGAGCTTGAACCAATGAACTTGAGTTTAGATCCTCAAAGAATCTTTCTGCTAGTGACAAGAACAATTGCTTTGAAGTTTTTAGAAGTACTTGCTAAATGACAAAAACTGTATATAATATGAATAAATAAGCACACAAATGGTTGCTCTGCTCTGATATTTGTCTCCCAAGGACATGGTGAACACAGTAACACAATATCGCTAAAATTCACTGTTTAAAATCTCATAGTTTTCCTTCTTTAGCTAAGAATAAAGACCAAAATGCTGGAGAGATGGTTCAGCAGTCAAGACAACATACTGTTCTTAAAGAGGACCCAGGTTCAGTTCTCAGCATTCACAAGGCAGCTCACAGTTGTTTGAAACTCCCATCCAGGAGACCCTCTTGGGTCTCAGTTAAGGTACATTGTTGACCCATGCCTGACAGTCTACCAACCAGGTCTACACCATCAGAGCCACCTACGGGCTCGTAGAACAGTAAAAAATGTGAAATTATTATGGCTGGAAGTTGAGCTTTAAATTTCTTACATAGTGAAAGTGAACTGATTTAGGTGAGGAAAGGATTAAATATAACATTGAATAAGTACTTATATCAAATGAGATGACTTTAAAAGTGAAATGATCTTCTAAATGGCCAGATCTGCTGGCCAGTGTGTATGCTGGTGAGAGACAGTGCCCTGATGGCTAGGTATGTGAACTTTTAGCACAGAGATTCAGATCTCTGGGATCCTAGTTTTCTATGCAAATGAGTAGGATCAGAGCAGAATGCTTTCTAAACCATGCTAAGTCACCTCCTTAACTTGCTAGATGGGATGAAATATAAAACACGAAGGACAGAGAAAGTCATCATTCATAAATCTTCTCAGATACTCAACTTACCATGATTCCTCTCCATCCCATAGAAGTTCCTTTTCAGAGTGAGATGATGTATACAGCAGTAGTGTCCTGAAAACATTTGCTTTTCCCAGGCCAGTAGCATAGAGCCAGCCACTCCTCTTGGCTAAAAGACCACAGTGCTTAATCAAAAGTAATTAGAACATTAGATAGGTCACAATTTTACTGCGTTGTGTCTCAACACACATGTTCCCACTAACCAGTATGTCCTTTCCAATACATGACAATGCAGGGGAATTGTCTTATGCAGGACTGTGAGCTAAAGAATGAGTGTCCTGCCAAGTAAACTCGTGAATTTCGTCACAATGCTCTTGCCTTGCCTTTGTTAAATTTAGTGCCTGGGTATTCACAGAGGACCTGCATGTGCTTTGGAAACAGCCACTCACAGATATTATTTTCATGACTCCACTCTTTTTTTTTAATTTTTTTACTAATTTATTCTTGTTACATCTCCACTCTTTATATTTAATGTTTTCTTTGAAGCTATGAAATTAATTACAAAGAACACTCTCTCTCTTACTTGCTCTTCCTCTTTCTCTCCATTTTTCTGACTATAAGAGAATATAAATTATAGTTTCTATTCCAATATAATGTAATTTATAAATAAAATTTCACACCCAAGAAAATGTTTGCCTTAAGTAAAATGTTTTTAAGGAAAAAATTCTCTTAAAAAAATAACAATAACATCTGTCATCACTTGAACATACAAAACAACATCTGTTTCCCTTCACATTAGATTCTATCTCCTAAAATTTGGAGAACTGTGTGTCCTCACATATATAAAGTATCTCTTGAGCAAATAACAATCAATTGGGGGATTTATAGATAGTGCATACAGAAATTTATAAAATTGACACTGTGAATAATTTAGCACTGGAAAAATATTTAGTATTTTTAAAAAACACACTTGCCTTGGAATCCAATATAGTTCATCTGCAAACTGTTTCACCTATGTACAAGATAATAGGCTTAAACAATCAAATAAACACAACCAAAACAAAGCAACAACAACAACAGCAAATCTTCACTTCCATGGATTGGTAAAGACCTAGCTGGAGAGGGTTGTGAGCCTTTCATAAGACATACTGACTTGCATTGGATGGTTCACCTGCACTGATGTAAGATATACAAGGGTCTTTTTACACACAGCATGGAATGCTCAACAGCTCTTCAGGGCTTCTGATGCTCTGTGACCTTCCTTAAATCATATTTAAAAATCCACGGGAAAGTGAAAGTTCATGTAGCCCCACTGACCTCACATTCATGAACAGTTCATTCTTCCACTTCGTCAAGCAGCGGATCCCAGGGATGGAGCAAATAGAGCAGGAACAGGGTTCTTCTGCCTGGAATAACAGAAAGCAAACTGAGAGACAAATACTCAAATTTTAGAGCACTGGACCAAAAGCCAGGAGAGGTTTGAAAGCATCAGGCTCTAGCCCTGTCATTAAATGTTCTCCCAAACCCACCTTTTCAAATCTAAACCCTTCATGGAAGCAGCGATCCTTATGAGCCTATGAAGCCCTGTCTCTCCATCATTGTGCCTGCCTCCTCCATCTCAGGGTTTATCCTATGCTACTTTCTTATGTGTCTTCTTGCCACATTTGTGTCTTTGCCAGGACATAGTCCTGCTGCATGGAAAAGGTCTAAAACATTTCCTCATGTCCTATGTTCTTGACTACTTTAAATATTTCTTCAGAAATTATGTTGTTAGTGAAATGTTTCTTATCCCCACTCCAATCTGAAGCTTAAAGGATCTGCCTCATTAATGCCATACCCAGAGTCAGGTTTTCCTGCATACCTATCATCCAGTGTACCGTCTTGTAGTGGATGTAAACATGTTTATTTTTGTGTTTATCCCAAGTATGGGGTGTGAAACTTTATATTGGGTTCTTTCATGTTTATACTTCCCATCCAGCTCTAGATAAGAGGGAAGAGAGGTTAATGGGAACAGGAGAAATAGACCTTTTTAGACTCTGTTCCTTGCAGCGACTGTAGCCAGGATTTCAGCAGACCCATTAAACAGCAAATCAGCAATTCAGCAAAGGTAACTACAACCACAGCAGCCAGAATCCGGAGCAGCAGCCAGCAATCTGGAACCTCAAAGCATTCTCTGAAGCATTTCTCTCTAAGGGCGTCTTGAAGTGGAGCAATGAATAGCCAAACAATAGGAAATGGTGCCAAGACCAAAAAGCCAGGCCTCTTGTTTGGGGCTCACAAATAGATGATAGATAGATAGATAGATAGATAGATAGATAGATAGATAGATAAACAGACAGACATAGATACAAAGATAGGTACATATATGCATAGCTATATATCCTCTCAGAGTCCTTCCTAGGATGTTTATCAGTTGGCAAAAACTATGCTCTCACAAGAGGCAGTTCCTCTACTAGTGGAAAAACATCACATGTCCTCTCACAAGTCTGTTTCCAGCAGACAAACACCACACACCCTCACGCAAGTCTGTTTCACATCCCACACTTGGGATCAAAACAAAAACATGTTTCCATCCACCACACCTTTTTTCTTCCATGTATCTTTCCTTTGGTACTTGACTGAGAATGCCAGCTTTATGAGCTCCATTTTGCCAACTATGCTGTTTCTACAGAGTAGGCAGTACTGTCTGGCACTTGCTGAAGGACATGGTGAATAAAGAGCCAAAGCCAAAAGACTTAACAATCTGCAAAAACGTCCATCTTAGGAGAGAGCAGCAAATCAGGACTGGGTACTGTGATGACTAGTCTTACATCAATTTGGAATGAGCTAAAGTGATCTGAAAGGAGGAAACCTCAATTAAGAAGAGGCCTCCATAAGATCCAGCTGTAATTCATTTTCTTAATTAGTGATTGATGGTGTAAGGCCCAGTCCATTGTGGGTGAAGCTATCTCTGGACTGGTGATTCTGGGTTTTGTATGAAGGCAGTCTGAGCAAGCCATGGTGAGCAAGCCCGTAAGCAGCATTCCTCCACGACCACTGCATCAGCTCCTGCCTCCAGGTCCCTGCTCTATTCGAGTTCCTGCCCTGAATTCCCTCAGGGATGGAAGGTTACCTAGAAATGTAAGCTGAAATAAACTCTTTTCTTCCCAAGTTGCTTTTGGTCAAGATATTTCATCACAGCAATAGTAAACCTAACTAGGACAGACACCAATCTATATCCAACAAATCAAGCAACATGGCAGCAGAATGAGACCGGCCCATGGGGATAATGTAGACTTTGACTGCTCCAAACCTGGTCCTCTCTTAATCTCTCACCATCGGAACAAGCACCAATTAACTTTTCAATTCTATAGATAAGAAATGATGTAACTAAAAGAACAGTTATAAGTTGAAAGGAGAGAGGTTAAGATCACCTTTCCAGGGTGGAGGTGTATCTCAAGTGATAGAAAAAAGACTTTTTCTAACATCCCACAAGGGCCCTGCATCACTAGCACTGTCAACCAATCAAAGCAAGCAAACACCAAACTCTGCCTGCTTGAAGATTTTCCAAATAGTTATACCCATAGAATTGCATTCAATGTTAGCTCGTCTAACACCTAACTTTTAAAATGCTGTTCAGTGTGCCTACAGCATTTCAGATAAATAGTCAGGACAATAAAGTACATGGGCTAGTACAGGCTTACCTGAAATCCATCTCTCACTTGGCCTTAAGCTTTCAGGAATGTTATTCTGAATTTTATGACATAACAAGGTACTTTCTGCATGTTTTGATTACATGTAGATGTGGGGGATATAAGACATGTGTGGGAGGACTGAGCGTGTGTGTGTGTGTGTGTGTGTGTGTGTCTCTGTGTGTGTGTGTGTGTGTGTGTGTGTGTGTGTGTGTGTGTGTGTGTGTAACTTGATTTGGTTTCAGTTTGAGAGGAATACCAACCTTGAATGACTTCAGGGTCCCTTAGAACACTGATCACTGTTTTTTAAAAATGTAAATTAAAGAGCAAGCAACAAAGCAAAAACAGACACCTTAGGGGGAAATTAAGCAAAAAGAAGCAGGAAGGAGAAAGGAAGCAACTTTAAAAGGTTATATAAATAAAGCCTCAAAATTATCTGTGAAAGTCTAATCATTTTTCATACTGCCCTACCTGCTGCCATGATTGGTTGCTTAAGGAAACAATACTTCTGCAAATCCAAAGGCATAGCAGAAAAAGAGCTTAGCCTCCCCCATCCACCTTAAATCTGTAGTCAGAAGGGTAAAGTGGAGAATTTCATTACTCCAGTACATCTGCGGGTCCCTAAGCATGCAGTGTCTGATGAGCAGGGTTTCGCGGAGTCTCAGAGAGGAAACAGACCATGACAACCACAGGGACTGTCTTTACCTTCTAGTAGGTTACCATCTGTAGAAGATGAGCTTTATTCTCTACACTGAGGCAGAGTAAAGGGGGTGGGGGTGGGGAGTGGGGTCCTAAAGTCTTGCATACAGTAGTGATCAAACAAGGCACCTAGTGTTTTTTGTTTGTCAAACAATTGATTTATATATCTTTGAGCTTAGACTTTCATCAAACTAAAAAATGAACAAACAATGCCTGAGAACACCACTACATCAGCACAACACTGACTAGGGGAGAGAGGGGGGCAGGAGGGAGAGTGGTCATACTTGCCAATAGATTCTAAGGAAATCATTGTAAAACTTAGCAATTGGCGAGAAAGGAAATATGAATTATAATAGTGTACTTGAAAGAACAATCTCTATGATGTCAGCAATGGGAACTATCTCCTTGTTTGTTCTAGGAATGTGCTATGGATTCAGTTTGTAAAATCTTCATATTTTCCTCAGTTGCTTAAGCACTGCTAAAAACTTGTCTGAGTTAGGCAGGTATATTCCCTCTTAAATGCACCTCAGTGAAGCAAACACTAACTAACATTCAGCAATTTTACTGGGACAGGTGTGTGTGTGTGTGTGTGTGTGTGTGTGTGTGTGTGTGTGTGTATTCATACATATATATATATATATTATACACAACATATACATATATGCAGGTGTTTATTATATATATATATATATATATATATATATATATATATATATATATATATGACATTCATAAGCATGGAAAGATCTGAAATTTATCAGATGTGATAACTCCAAAAGTTAGAAAATCTAGTCACACAAAATATACTATAAATGCCTGTTACAGTTTGATTACCTAATAACCCCCAAATTCAGTTCTGGAAACAATAGCCCCTAATGATGTTAGGAGACAGAGCCTTCTGCAGAAACTGCTCATAGGTGCAGTGCAATCTTCTTTTGAAATCTAACTAGAAGTATCTCCCATTCTTGAATAATTACAATAAGATTATAAAGATTCACAAAAGCAAACATTAAGTAAACAGAAGAGAAAGAAGGGAAAGTGTGTCACCTGGATTCTGTTCTACATGTAATGCACTTATCACAAAGTCAAGAGTTTCTATGGTTAAGACATTAATATGGGGCAATTTATTTTAAGGTTAAGAATTTAAATCGAGCCAAGAAAGTGCACTGCACAAACATACGGGAAGCAATTCTTGCAGCAGCTATTCACATCAAAATAGAAAGCAAGTTGTTAATTATAGGAAAACCCCTGGAAAAGCTGGTCACTGCTGCAGTAATTAGGGAATGTAAGAGCACATCGGATCATTGCAGATCTAACAGCCCTGAACTTGTCTTTCATTGATTTAATCCACATATGCATAGATTGTGGTTTATTTAGAAAAAGTCAATAAATTTGGAGATCAGAAGGGGTGGGGCTGCTTACTGCCAATAAGTGCATTTAGAGACTTTAACAAAATGAATAAAAGATTAAAAACAGGAAAAAATAAACACCCAGACCACAGTCTCTGAGAAGATATCCTTTGGCCTCAGTACCTTATAATGTCATTTTTAGAAAAGTCAATTACCAATCACAGCAGAAATTAATTTTATGTGTGTGGGTGTTTTGTCTGCATGTATACCTGTGTACCAGCATAGTCTGGCCCATGAATGCCAGTAAGTATTCTCAGGGACTAAAGTTACAGACAGTTGTGAGCCATCACGTAGGTGCTAGGAAGTAAGCCTAGGTCTTCTGGAAGAGCAATCAGTGCCCTTACCCACTCAGCGATCTCTCCAGCCTCAGATATAAACTTTTAACTGGATAATGGAAAGAAAAAAAAAGACAAGCTGAGATTCTGTTACTATCTCCAAGTTCCAAAATGATTAGCCTGTTCATCCAACTTTGAAATCTTCTGGCATCAGTTTGTACATTGTTTACATTATGGCCCTGAAGCTCTGACTAGACAGCCTAGTCATCAGGAACAGACTAAAAGCACGGAGGGTGAGTGAAGCATGTTATTTATATAATCTTTTTTATAATTGATTTACCAAACATTGGACATTTAGAAAAGAAGACCTTTAAATGTTTAGATAAAGATTCCTCGACACTGATGTCACCTATGCAAGAAATATGTTACAGAGACCAGTGAAAAGAAAGTTTATGAAGCATTACTCCTTTAATATAAGTTCATGGATTCCAGGAACTCCTCTATAGTTGGTGAGACTGCAAGTGTTGGACCTCTAAAGAGAAATGTATCCTGACAGTTGGGAGCCAAGTAATACCACAAAGTCATACCACACAACAAACCGCACACAAGAGATTTATTGGGAGGGAAAGGCCCAAGAGGGTGGCTGTCTTCAGTGAGAAACAGCAGGGGACTGAGCAGACTGGAGAGGTGAAACTTTCCAGGATAGAGATTTCCAATGTGAGGATTGGTGGAATTTCAAGGCCTGATCTTGGAGGAGTTCAGCAATTGGTGGATTTTCCTGTTCAAGGATTGGTGGGATCTTTACTTGTAGGGCGAGGCCTGGCCACTCTTCCACCTTGGGACTGGGAATGACCTTTACAGCCATTAGAAAAAGACCACTAGGGCAATTAGGGTGGGGCCTGGCCACTGGAGCTTCTCTGTCAGGGATCCTGGCCACTTTCCTTCCTTGAGGGCTTACAATGTTTACAAAAGGAATCCAGGGCAGGAAAGGCTTTCCCTGTGGCTTCACTTGGTTGACATGAATAGCCAACAGATAATGTTGTTCTTTGCAGTAGTGATTCCAAAGTAGACAGTGATGTGCAGTGGTCAAGGTCACCAGGTAAGATGCTGTATCTTGGTGGTTAGATCTTCTGAAATGAGCTCTTTGCTCCCCTGTTGTCTTAGTTCATGTTCCTGACGCTATAATAGAATATTCTGAAAAAAGCAATTTAAGAGAGAAAGGCTTTATTCTGGTTCACTGTTCTGGGTTACAATCAGTCATGACAGGGAAGCCTCAGATTCAGAAGCCGGAGGGAGCTGGCTATATCTACAGTCAAGAAAGAATGAAAAATGTATGATCACTTCACCTATTCTATTTTATACAGTTCAGTATTCCCATCCAGTGAGCCATCAGACCCACAGTTAAGATGCGCCATTCCACATCAATTAACATTATCAGGATAATCCCCATAGATATGCCCAGAGAGCTATCTCCTGGGTGATTCTAGCTCTCATCAAGTTGAGGACTAGTGCCGGACTGGCCCTACCTTAAGAACTGAATGATAACAGAAGGCTGTGAAGACTGATTCCTCATAGCAGAGCAGTTGATGGATAAATGAAGCTACTATAAATTCAAGAGTTATAAGCACTGCAAGGAGTCAAGAGTGATCAATGGGACCAAGAGAGGTCAGAATTTTGCTGTTCATTCTCATGCCTGTATTCTAAGGTATGTCACCCCCTTCAAAGTGTCCTGCAGAATCTTGTCTTCCTGTTTGTGTGAGCCTGCTGATCTTAGCTAAGTCTTAGCTTAGCTTAGCGTCTTCCCTGATATCCTAAGGTGCAGCCACTAGCATGGTGACACACTGTGCCATAATGAATTACATCTGCTTCTTACCTCAACATTCTGTGCTGGTTTCCAGAAAACAAACCATCAGAAGCATAGTCACTGCTTCAGACTCTGCTTTCTACAGGGTCCAGGCCAAGGATCATATATTCCACATGACCAAACCAATAAAGTCGAGATTCCCAGCAGAGCTGTACTCTAGAAATGTTTCGTAAAGATTACACATGTATTTATCTCATCCAAGGCTTATTAAATAATAATTGATAAGGGTTGTGGCTTGAAATGTATGTGTTCCCTTAGGCACAAAATTAAAATGCATCAGTTAGGATAAATACCACATCAGAATTAGATCCGCATGTCTAATCCCCCTTCTGCCCTCCAGGGAACATGTCACCTACCAAGTGACAACAACTTTTTATTGATGTTGAGAAAAGTCGCTGCATCGTTTCTGGCTCCAGAGTCTTGAACCTGACTGTGGCCCACAAATGAATGCAGAAAAGGACAGACATGAAGACAGAAAGCTGGGATGGGGCAGTCTGGGCTCTGTGATGGAAAAACCATGGCGCCCCAGTTCAGCATGTTTATTGTATCATGTTTTACAGGGAAGCAGATTTATTGCACGGAGATGGAATAAGAAAACGTTATCACATACAGATAAAGGAGGAGGATGAGTTTGTGGTACACAGCTGGATCAAGGAAACATGTTCAACTAATCTTGGTAGAAGCAGTCTCTGTTCGGGGAGAGGTCCTCAAGCTGCAGACCTATCAGGGGAGAAAGTTATAATGAACACTCTGTTCACATACTGCCAATCACCATACATGGACCAGAAGGGGAGGCCTTGCCATTTCTCTCTGGGTCTGATGCTAGGATCCTTGTCATAATCATGCCCATATCAAAATCAATACTGAGAACCTCATACACTCTGGGCTTCCTCCGCTGCCTATGGAAGATCTATGTCATAACTGAGCAAAAGTCACAAACTATAAGAAAAATAACAAGGAGTTTGTTGGAGGCAGCATACCAAACAGGTGTGTGATGGGCACACAAACAGCATTAATGAACACTTCAGAAGTTACATGAATGCAACTAGAATTTTGTAAGAGATTAGGGAGACTCATTACACTCTTTACCTTTCTTTTCAGGCATTTTCTTTCTTTTTTTTTTTTTTTTTTTTTTTACAAATTCAAAAAATATTCAAATGCATTGAGCTTAGTTGAGTGGCTTGTAAGAAGTGAAGTGAGACAGGCTAATTGATCGCTTTTGGAGATTAATTGGCTCATTCTCCATACTGTGGCCTGTAGAAAGGAGCCTTGTCAACACTGATGTAGTTTATTGAATTTTGACTGCCAAGTAAAAATTTAAATCACGTTTATTCTTCAGAAGGGAGTCCACCCACAATAGGCAATTTGGGTGATCTCATCTGCTAAGAAAAATTTGATGCTTTTCCTGAACCTTCTGTGTACTATGCTGTTCCAGAGCACCTGCTTTTTAGATGGATAATCGATAGGGGATGGGTTGTTAAAGACACACTTTGTCTTGTGTGTTTAGGATAGAAAGAGGTTTTCAGCATACTCTTTGAATATGTCCGAAAACTTTTATGCCTAATATGCAAACTCAGATTTTCCAGAATTTGGTTTTGGTTGTTTTTCTACTCCCATGGTGAAATAATATAATTTAATCTAACTTTTTGGATTATCTTGATAACTTAATGGAAAACATAAATGGCTATCAAATCATTTTGAACATAAGCTTGCCTTTAAAGCCTATTGCCTATGTCTGTTTCTTACGACGTGCACTGGCTTCCGTTCTTAAGTATACAGGACTGGGGAAAACAACATCCCTGACATCTGTAAATCAGGATGGGCAGAGAGGTGTGGTGTGGAGGCCTGATGGATGGAGTCAAAAGTCTGCAATACGAGACTTCAGCTTTAGTTCTTCTCCTTTCTTCTACAATAGTTTGGACTAGTCCAATGTGGTTCCCATTGTGACTCGCGTTACCATCTCGCCAGCAAGAACGACGCTGCACACACAGGATCCTTCTGCAGTAAAGCTTTAATGCGTCTTAAGAGGGAGAGCATAAGCTTACGACAAGTAAAATGGAGACCCCAAACAGCAGAAACCCATCCCTTATATAGGAAACTGTTCTCCGCTTAGGATGTGTCAGTCCCTGATTGGCTGTTACTCATCAGGCGATATGACGCCACGGGAGAGGCAGAGCACAACAAGTGGAAAGTTCCTTCGCACATGCGCAGATTACTTGTTTACCAGTTTGGGACACAGGATGTCAGCGCCATCTTGTAATGGCGAATGTGAGTGCGGCCTCTCACATCCCATCAGCTTCCGTTTCCTTTTTAGTCAGGCAGGAGAAACAATGTCTACCACTCTTATGTTCAGTGAATCTAAAAAAAAAAATGCTATAGAGCAGCACTTCTCATCCTGTGGGTGACGAACCATTTGAGGGTCACATATCAGATACCTTGCATATCAGAGTTATACCTTATGATCCATGAAGTAGCAAAAGTGTGGTTACACTTATTATAAATTGTAGCAAAGTATACATTTATAGCAAAATTACAGTTACAAAGTAGCAATGAAATACTTTTGTGGTTGGAGGTTATCACAACATGAAGAACTGTATTAAAAAGTCACAGCATTAGGGAAGATGAGAACCACTGGTGGAGAGTGTTCAACTTCCAGTGTCAGTCAGACAATTACGTGCCTTTAAGGAGGTGAATGCTATCACATAACCAAAGATTCTTTGCACGGCCCTGATATCAACTGACATAGATATTTCTCTTTCTTCATATGCTGATGATCAATGATTCAGATCTATCCAAGAACCTGAAAAGGTTCCATTTGTCTCTATGGATTAAGAAAGTTTTGCAGCAAGCCATACATATGAATTGTAAGAATCAAGTAACTGTAAATATTACAAAGCCCCTTCACTGACTCCACCCAGGTTTTGTGGTAGGAGCAAGGATTCTTGGTTTGAGTTATTCCATGCATCAGAAAATACAAAATCTGGAAGAAGAGATGCTGTTATGATATTTTAAATTATATGTATGTGTGTATGTTTATCAGATGCATGCCTGGTGCCCACAAAGGTCAGGAGAAGGCATCACATCCCCTGACACTGGGATATGAAGGGTTATGAGCTGCCTTCTAGATGCTGGAATTTGAAACCTCCATCCTCGATAAGAACAAACACCTTTGACCCTTGTTCTCTCCAGCCCTCAATCTTGCTTACATTAAGATTCCATGTCTATGACTAAAATGAGCTCTTTGATTGAGATCAAGAGATTTCAGTGTCGTCTGTGGAAGGTGTTATTTGTCTGATGAGCAAAGTATAAGTGGTTCAATAACAAGAAATCAAGTTAACACAAAAGAAATAGGCAATCTGAGTGCACCCGAGAGTGTTAATATGTTCACATTTTAAGCCATTATGAGAAAATTAGTTCTGAAGAAGGCATCAGAACCCTCTGCTCCACAAGTACTCTCAGTGTGACAGAGGACCACATGTCTGGGGCGATTCAGTGTGCCAGATGACCAGTGAGTTCAGTATTTTACTGCTTGCCTTTGTGAACTGGTTTGACGACATCAGTGTTTAGGATCCTGGCTCTTGAAGATCTCTCTCTCTCTCTCTCTCTCTCTCTCTCTCTCTCTCTCTCTCTCTCTCTCTCTCTCTTTCTCTCTCTCTCTCTCTCTCTCACACACACACACACACACACACACACACACACACACACCCCTCCATCCCTCCCTCCCTCTAACTTTTGGTCAGCTTGCCAGAATTATCTGGGAAGAGAGAACCTCGACTGAGAAAAGGCCTCCAGAATATCAGCTTATAGGCAAGTCTCTGGGAGCCTGTTCTTGATTAATAATTCATGTGAGAAAGTCAGGCTCAGTGTAGGCCATACCATCCCTCCACTCGTGGTCTTAGCTTGTATTAAAAAGCAAACTGAGTGATGCATAGGGAGCAAGTCACTATGCAGAATTCTTCTATGGTCTCTGCTTCCAGGTTCCAGCTTGAGATTTTTGTCCTGACTTCCCTCAATGTCAGACTGTGACATATAAGCCAAATAAACTCAAGTTGCTTTTGGTCATGGTCTTTGCCATGGCAATGTAAACTAATACAGATACAGAACACCTCAAATGCACAAAGCGGAAATGAGCTTGGCCTTGTGGGTGTGGATTTAGCTGATACGTGGACATCACTCCAGCTTTGCACTGTTTTTATTTGCCTGTAGGTTTGAGTCACTTTTCAATGACAATTTCTAGGTTTTTTTAAAAAGCCAGTTCTGTGTAATTCTTTATAAATATCTCTACAGTATCAAATCAAGGGCACCAGGAAAACTGAGGGTTCTTTAAGTGTTTACTAAGGTTGAGGCTGTGTAACGATTTCTCTTACCATACAGCTCAAAAGTCTACATAAAAATCCCATTTTAAATAGGGCCTCCGGTGGAACTAAGTAACTAGACAGGTATGTAGCTTACTTTGCCAAAAGCGGGAGGTAGATTAGGTCTGGAGTACACAGCCCATTCAAAGCAACTGAAATGGTAACTTTCAACACATAGAAAAGTCAGCAAAGACTAAACGCTAGTAACTTCAAGGTGACAGTTAAGCAGACGCACTTACGTAAGAAACGTTCAAGGGAATTTAATGAGCTGCCACAAATGGGATTACAAGGTAATAAAACTTCAAGGTACATTCTAGTTAAATCCTTTTGATTTCTAAGCCTTTTGGAAAATGGAATTCAAGAGTTCACAGTCTTGGAATTGTTGCTTCCTTCAGCAAAAAGAAATTGAAAATATCCTACCTCTTCCTGTTACAAAACAAGCAAAGAGTAGATACCTGGTACACAGGGGTCACCTGTGAGAAGCTCCGCCTCTGGCCTCTGAAAACTCTCAAGAAAGCACAGTGTGAGGGCTATTACCCTCATCTGGATTCTTCAATAGTGCACAAAGAGACAGAGCCCCAAGTAGAGGTAAGCCTTGTGAGTAACCCCAGGGTAGCTGGGGGGGAAAAAAAGGAATTTTCAGCCAGTGAGTCCTCATTGGAAAAGAAGCCTAACCTTCTACAGGGCAGTGGAACAGGCCTTCTAATGATCCCAGTCCATGCCTTGTTCAATGCACAAATAAAATCTGTATGTTTAAAGCCATGTGATGTGTTAGTTTGAGATACATGTGCACTGTGTAACAATTATTGCAACCAAGGCTGAGTCAACTTGTCTAACTTGTCTCCCACCTTCTCCAGGTACCCTTTTCTGTCTGTCAGTACAATGACAACACCCCTAAACTACAAATATACAAAGCATTAATTTTTATCACCAGCTGTGCCTTAGGTCTTCGGTTTTTATTTATGTGAAAAGTTGTTGAAGAGTGTTGCTTTGGGTGTAAAATGTCCTTATAGGTTTTTGTGTTTGAACACTTAGCCCCTAACCTGTAGCACAGGCTTGGAATATTCTGGAACTTTGCGGGGCGAGGTGGGTAACAGGGGCATCTTTTGAGGAAGTGAATCACTCTGACGTCCCCACTTTCGGTCTGCTCCTTGCTTCCTTCGTGCAACAGATGCCACTAGCTGCCTGCTTCAGCCAGTGCCTTGCATGGCATGTATTCCTTCGTAACCATCAGCCAAAAGGGACTCTTCTTCCCGTAAGACATCTCCTTCAGGTATGCTGTGACACTTCTGGGTCCACCTCAGAACTCAGCACAAAGCTACATGCCTGGAAGGCATTCATTAACTATTAAATGAGTGAATGCGCTGCCGCGTTTCAGAAGGCTGACTGCCGTGGGAGCTCTGTGTCGATGGAGTGGTGAATGACACATAAACGTTAGGTATTAACAAACTGTAAAATGTCCTTGACTCAAACTGAAGGAAACTTGGTGGCCTATTATTCTATGAGTTTAAACTGAGTTTTCAGCGTGCCCCATAAAATGCAGGACTCTCAGTAAACCCTGCCTTTCAGATATGCGGAGATACAATGATGTTAGTGTAAGCACGAACCAAATATTGACTTTTGTAATATGAAGTTCAATAAGATTACATTCAGGGCATCGTGTATCGTTATTTCTATATCTGACAACTCTAGCTTTGTGCTTTGGACTTAACTGGATTCGTTCCACTTCTTTGCTCTAGTGCCTGGCCCCTAGAACACTATTAAACCACTGTACTGGCCCCAGTTAAAATGAAGAACACATAAACCATGATCTCCATGGCCTCGTTTGAAGAAATATAGGGACACCCCAGCGCCTGAGTAATTATGAATAGATGCAAAGAACAAACAGCATTATCATTTGTGCCCAGTGAAGTCTACTATGTTGAAATCTGGTTAAAAAAGAAAGAAAGAAAAGAAAACCCAAAAGAATAGGATTTCAATTTTGTCCTAATGACATGGCCAGATGATGCCACAAAACCCTGGCATCACTAATAAGTACACAGTGTGCTGGAAAATCAATAGTTTCAGAAGGGGACCCTGATGGGACTTTCCATAACCTACCCCCATGCTCATAAATCCCTGGATTCCAGGTGCATTGTGTCCCTGAGTAAGAAATCCTGGGCCTCAGCTAGCTTCATAAGCCACTGGGCTGGAATGGCTGCTTTCAGCCTTCCTAAAGGCTTCTCCTCTTTGACACCATTTTTAAGTGTTTCAAAGAGCAGTGACTGTACTAGGAAAGGAAATCTAAGTGCGGGTGTCACTCTCCTTCAAGAAAGCCTGCTGTCTGAAAAGGTAAGCATAAGCAAGCAAATTTGGAGTTGGTTATTAATACCAACTAATAACCTACTGTCAGGTTCCATTGACTGTTACACATGTAACTCTAGCAGCAATTTTGTCACGATCCTCTATCCCTAAAGAACCTTTGCGTTAATTCCTCCTCCTGTAGGAGAACATTGCGGATAGATTAGGCTTTCTTTAATTCTACTCTCAGCACCCCCCAAACATTCAAATGAAGCTTCTCTTAGAGTTCTGAGTAGTGTATATCATTTTACGTTCAGCTCTTCATCGCATCTCAGTACGTTCTGTGCATGACCACTCCAACATAAAAGTCATTACTGTTTTACAAATGGTGTCATAGCGGGGAAATAGTGAGGAAGGGGTACTGCCTGGTATTCGTTGCTCATAAACACTTTGAGGTAGTTTCAGATTTACAGACAACTATGAAAATTCTAGAGATCTCCCTGAGTCTTATGCATCCGTGTCTAGTTCCCTCTAGTGTTACCAACCCACATTGATATGGTGTGAGCATTACAACTGGTAAAACAATATGAAAACATGCCTGCTTTTGAATACTCCACTTGACTTCCTTCATTTTTATTTAAAATTTTGGTTTTTGTTTGTTTTGTTTTGTGCTTCAGTCACTTACCAGGATGCCACATTACATTTGGTGCCGTGTCTCCCTTTGTGAGTTCTCTTGCTTTGGTTACTTTTCAGATTTTCTTTTTTTTTTTTTTTATATTTTATTAATTTATTCCTATTACATCTCAATTGTTATCCCATCCCTCGTATCCTCCCATTCTTCCCTCCCTCCCATTTTCCCCTAACTCCCCTCCCCTATTTTCCTTGTTCAGTGATGAAGGATTACTGGCCTGGGACCTAGTAGTATGAATGTCCCTCAACTTTAGCTGTCAAGTATGTCCTACTGATGTTGACCATGCTAACCTGTCCCATATAAGGTTTGCCAGGCTTCTACATTAGTTGTAGTTCATATGTAGGCAAAAAAACTGCCCATTCTTAAGAGGTACAGTTAATCTCCCCTTCGTTGAGGAGGCAGTATGTAAACAGATTATTTTTAATTTTTCATGAGAAATTTGTGTCCTCACCTCATCTGCTGGGTCACTCAGCAGCTCATGTGTATTTGTGTTGCTGCATGGATATTTTATTATGTTGGTTATTATCTAACTAGTTATTGATTTTTCTCCGCAAGTTCCAGCTTCATCCACTGGAGCTCTGTCCCCTCCCTTTCTTTCTGAGATGACAAAATGTTCCCTGTTCCTGATGAATATTTCCTTCTCCTGTCCCTTGGTTTACTTCTGGCCACTTCTGTTGGAGCACATTGTTGGAAACCAAGACATAGGACCTGCTAGGTGAGAGACACTGTACTCTTAAATAACCTTTCTTCCCCTTTTTGCCCGAATGCATTTGTCAGTTGGTCTGGGGCATTCCTGTTATTGATTTCAAACTTGGTTCTGAGGGAAAAAAAAAAGTATAGCTTCATTTCAGAAACATATAATGGTTTTAAATGGACCATTGCAATATCATTTGAGGGGCAAGTATAATTTCCTTTTTGATTATTAATTACCATGTTATCTTTTTCTTATTATAGGAACTGAATACTGAGAAAACACTGTTCTTAAGGAAAGGATAGGCTAGCTAAGTGCAGCCTGGTAATTCTACAAGAAATGGCAGCTGTACCCAAGCCTAGGAGGAGTTTAATACACAGGATTCTTATCCAACCCTCAGTTAAAAGGAGCTACATTATGGCCAAAGACATATGAAGAACTGTTGCAGAAGAATGAAAAGGTTGTAACAAAGGAAGAAGAGAATGACACACAAATACCATTACCAAACCAAATAACTAACTTGTATTTGTATGTAATTGTGTGTGTGTGTGCACATATTGTATACTATTTGTTATAATCTTCTATGTGGCGTTTGCAGCCTTCTTTAATACAAGGAGCATGAGAGTTTGGTAACACCTGTGCTACAATAGGACACATCTGTGGGTTTCAGAGCCACAGGTGTTGAATAGAACACATGGTTGATACTGCTTCTAAGAAAGGGGCAATCCTGGTTTTAAAAACAGCTCCCTCTACACACACACACACACACACACACACACACACACACACACAAAACACCCCTCAACCTCTCTTTCTACTTCTTCCCATTTTTGATTACCAATATTTCTTCCTTATACAAAGTAAACATGCTATTGAATGACATGATTGTGCATTAGATAAATGATATTTAAGTAACACTGATAGCAGAATCACGGTTGCCTGGTTACTCACAAAAGCTAATCCTGCTCAGAACTACCGGAATATTGAAGTTCAGAGCCAAGAGTCTACTGAAAACTACTGATACTGAAAGCAACTCTCCTTCTGGGTCACTTACCCTGCTACATTTATACTCAGACACAATTTTTGGCACAGAATACCAAATTTCTTTTGTAGCTGTCTGGGTCACTTAGAAGGGCTGCCTGGAGGCTGAACACTGCCATTTCTTGTGCTTTGGTATGGCTTTGGAAGGCTGGTCTGCTCCTGTGTATGTCTCACGCTCAATAGTGTACAGTCTGGGGTTTCAGAAGACCCGATATTTAGCACATGAAACACCAAATACAGCAGACACAAATCAATAGAAAAAAATAACTTCTTTTTATTTACAAAAACAAAAAATCCAAATATTGGATGCTGTAAACAAAATTCACAATCTGTTCCCTCTAGCACTGATACGAACATGTCAGTTTTGAAGAGTCCATTTCTCCACCAACTCCTTTCTCTGCCTATGACACACAGTTACCAAAACATTCCAAGGGTGACCCGAGGTGCAGCTTGCTGTAGTAGAACAACTCAAAGCAGGCAATGGTTGTAGAGAAGTGGAGGTGAAGGTCAACAGTAAACAGAGCCTCTTACATTCTGTTAAACTTTACAGCAAGTATCCCCAAGCCCCTCACCAACTCCCACTTTGTTTTCTCACCATTTACTTCTCAGCAAGCCATTTCCATGACAAAATGTGACAAGGAGATCCCTCCACAGCACTGAAATGGTGATACTAAAAGAAATATTTAAAAAAGAGTATATTCAAATAGGTGTTATATATGAAAACAGGGTTTTGGGTTTTTTTTTTTTGGTTTTTTTTTTTTTTTTTTTTGTTTTTTTTTTTTTTTTTTGGCTTTTTGTTTTGTTTTATCTAACACAGTTTTTCTTTTCTTCCACAACAAAAGCTTATTTTGACAGCTGCTGACAGCTTTCGACATAATACATTTCATTTACAAAATAGTTCACAATATTTATTTAACAAGAATTGCATTGAAAACAAGGGTGTGCACAGTAAAGCAACCAACAACAGCAAACAGAAAGGGGTGGCATAAACACTATGTTCGCTTTTCATTTCGTTTCCTTCTTGGCTTGAATCTTCTGCCCATCCTAGTATTTTTTTGGACCCAGGGTCAAAGCAATCTATACCAAAGAGAGCAGGTGCTCAATTCAGTTTTTCAAAGCCCATCCCCCTGCAAGAGTCCTTGAGACAGTTGAATTTACTGCATATGAAGTAAACTTTGTAAAAGGACATAGTCACAGGCTAAGTGTTCTCTGACATGCCAGACTGGACACATGAGAATAGCCTCCAGAAGGCAAAACTTCTTCCTGTTTCAAAGTAACAGTGCACTAGGCCAGATAATCACAAAAGCAAACAAATCATGGGCACTGAGCAGACATAGAGAGCTCTTCTTTGCTCTGACATTCAGATTTTTAGGCCACACATCCACAAAGAGATACATATATTCCATTGAGTGTTCAACTACATACTCACAGGACTATAGTATGCACAAAATAGAAATAAATTATATAAGGTTTAAAGTAAATGCCAAAAGTTGTCTTGAACACAGCCTGCTCTATCTGAATGCCATGTGCTGGTACTTTTGACTAAGCTACCAACCATAAAGTAAGCAAGCAAAGAATATAAATACTTGAGAAAGTAAATGAAAGACATATTTTCCAATAAGGCTCCTTCAAACAAAAACCTGTGCTGTAAATTAACAGCAGGTTGCTGCTATGGCAGAGCCAGAGATCCCCAGACTTTTCAAAAACAGTGGGCAACTCATGTGTGCAGGGTTAGCACGAGCAGAAACCAGGTCACCAGATGAGCCTCTGCTCCCAAGCAGTCCAAGAGGACTTGCTGAGAGCTAAGCAGGCTGGACTGTGGCTTCTGATAGGTGAGTGCCAGGCTTAATCTGCAAGCCAAAGAATGTTTCCCAGGACTTTGCACTTGATTTTTTTCAAACCCAGGGCAGTGATGAGGGAAACTGAACCAACAAGGGAGTAGGATGATTCCTTATAAAAGAGGGTGGCAGTGTTGGGGGCTGTGACAGCTTGGTGGGGATTCACAGGGAAGCTGCTACAGCAAGCCAATCTGGTTCCGGTTAAGGCTTCAAATACAGATGCACAGAAGGGTGGTCCAGACAGATCAACCTGGACCAATCTGACCATGAGAACCTGAGAGATGCCCAGGTAACAAAAAAACCAATCACTCTGTCAATGTGAGGGTGCTATTTTCTCCCTAATTCTCTGTAACTGATTGGGTCTACAGAGGAATAATCATAATTAGCAGTCATTCATGAAGGTTCAAGGGGACTGTGTGATTGCTTCACAACAGGAAAGGAAGGTTTTTAAAATTCATTTGTTGTTTTTAGAAATGTGGTTTTAGAGACCAGTGTCTACAGGGCTGAAAAAATGAGTTCAGGTTACCTGTCACTGAACTGAACATGAAAATATCAGTTCACGTCACAAAGGTATATAAATGGCCTCTTGGAAAGAAAAATAAAGTTTGATTTGATCAAACGCAAAGTGATTTAATTTAAGATACAATGCTAAATATTTCTATGCAGTGTGACAACCAGATCAAACAAGTTTCATATCGGATAAATTTATAAAATGTGTATATAATATATATCTTATATATAAACTTTATGTAGTTGTGCAAATGCTCTTTAAAAAGGGTCATTTCACATTAATTAAATTCTAGTGGTCCAAAGTTCAGAATGCACTCATTTGTATCTTCATTTAAATATTAAGAAGTAGTGTTCAGGTCCCAGAAAAGCATTTTTTAGCAGTTAATCGATTTAATTATCCTATCTCTGGACCTTGATCCACAAGTTCTATGCCTTGAAGGCATGTGATTGTATTTATTTAAGGGGGAGGGGCTTAGACTGTCAAAATATCAGGTCAAGTCAATTAAAAGGTGTTCTATCAAATATTCTCCCATTTGTGAAGTCCTCTGGTTAAAAGAAAATAAGAAAAAAAAAACTCACTAAAAAGTATAATCTCTGCTTTTCCTATCAAATATATTATTCATTTCCCTCCATTTGTTTTATTTTTATATGGGTTTAAGTCATCATTGCAGTACGCCCATGTCTTCTATGATTCTACCTAAAACATAAAAAGCACTGTATTTAAAACATTCCTATTTGACACATTATTTTAGGTCATAGACAAAGTAGTGTGTGTATATATACATGTCACATATATGTGTGTGTATACACACAATCAATATACACACACATATCTATTATAACGTCACACCAAACAATATCAACTCTATATAGGTATTTGCCAAGAAAAAATAGGGCATTCACAAGCTTATACTTTGTTTTATTTTCTCTTGAGTCCCTGATAAAATAAAATAATTATTAAACCATAAAATAACCTTTTCCACGTCGAATCATCCGACAGCAACAGGCACTTTGATGGGCATCGGTGTGTAACAAATATAGTAACTCTATATATCCTATTCTATGTCTTCTGCTTGGGAATTTTTAATCTGTTAAATCTTTGGTCCTTGAGCATATTTTCTTGGCTACGGCTGGTTTTTGCTTGCGCCCTTCAGCTTTTAAAAACACGCAAGCTATGCACGAAGCTGGAATTAATGGGTTGTGTCATCATTCCGCTCTTCTGTTATGAGAACAGCACCAACCTACTGCTGTTCCTTTGGACTGAGCTGTTTCTATGAGGAAAACAGGATCTTTCCAAAGAGAGCGCTCCCTGCAAGACAAAGGCTAGTCCACCTTTCCCATGCTGTTCCTCTTAGACCTCCCTCAACTGACAGGCAAGGCTTTTCTCCTCCCTCTTAAAGAAGTTTTTCCACCATTCCCCTCCTCTGTGGCAGAGCTATGGGAGTCTTTGCTGCAAACCCATATTGTCAAAATTAAGCCTCCCCCCCCCCCTTGGGAGAACTTGATTGCTTTTAATAATGGGCTTCTTTTGTTTCAATACAAGATCCAAGATCCAATTGGGTAGAGACTGTGGAGGGGATGGGGGTGGAGGGGGTGGGGTGGACTAAGGAGGGTAATGAGGTGAGATCATTGCTCCCTCACCAATGGAACGATCCATCACCATTGCCAAGCTGAAAATCAGGAGGACATTCCTAATTAGGACTGGTTCACTCCATTTTTAGTTGTTGTTGTTTTGGTTTTTTTTTTTTTTTTTTCTTTCGTTCTTTCTTGCTTTATTTTATTTTCCTATCTTATCTGAAATGGCTTCCCTACAGAACATTTTTTTAAGTGATTCTTAATTGCAGGGTAGCCAAGTGGAGTATGTTTGCTGCTGGCATGTGAATACTGGCTGAACTTGTGCAATGTAGTAATTGCTAAAGTTAGCATCGGCAACATAGGGGGCAGGCTGGTAATAGCAAGTGACATTAGCCACGTTCGGGATGACATTTTGGTCAGCTAGCACCCGGATGGCCAGCATGGTGATGAGGTTTAAAGTCTGCCTCCTTTCGTGTCCCATCAGGCACACCGTACTCTCATTTACTACTCCATGAAGGGTCATGAGATAGTCATACTTGCGGTCTTCCAAGCCCACGAAGTGGTTCTGCAAGTAGGATTCCAGCTTTCTCTGCTGCTCGCCGATGTCTGAGAAGTCAATAAAAAAACGGGAACACATGTACCTCTGCAGGGTCTTGATCTCATCGGAGGCGGGCCTGAAGCCCCTCACCAAGAGGTTACAGTATTTAAGCAGGCCTCCGCCTCTTATCTCCTCTGGGTTCCTGGTGGCAATGATCTTGTTGCAAAGATGATCAAAGGCCTCGTGGAAATCACCGTAGACACTCTCGCCGATTATCGTGGGGTGGAATGTCTCTGTCATTGGGTTCTCTGAACACTCATAAAAGAGGAGAAGAGAGTCTAATTTGATCTGGAAAGAATCTACACTGAATTCAAACTGCCTCCGGAGGGAGTCCACAAACTTGAGCTCCACGTTTTTGCCGCTGTTGTTCGACAGGGATATAAGACTCCACCGGTCAGAGTCATTGCACACTTTAACCATTTTCTGCACATAAGCTTCCTAGGATTTAAAAGATAAAAGAAGATGAAAAAAAAAAAAACTGGGAAAAGAACTATAAATGCGTCTCTGCTGCTCAGCAGAGAATTATTTTGCTCCTTCCTGTTTGTTTTGTTAAGTTTCAGCAAAACACTACCTACAAGCTTCAACAGTCTTTGGAAAACAGGGGGAAAATACATTTAACTAGTAGTTTTGCCGTCTGGGAAAGAGACTAGAAGTAATAGTTTGAGGCTTTTGGCAGGCGCAGCAGCATACTAAGAGGTTCTGTTGTCATGTCTGACTTCAAATGTTATTTTCTGAAGATGGTCTAATAGGCGCAGTGTTCACACAGTATCCACAGAAAGGCAGACAGTGCTGTATGCCTTGCTTGCGCACCCTCCTCTCCAGCCACCCAGTTCTCCTCCCTCCCCTCCCCCTTAGACAATCAATCTTATCAGTCTGGTGTGTCCCTCCAGTGACATGCTACAGTTACAGCCAAGGAGGAACTAAATTGCCTTCAGACAACTTTAATTAATTATACAAAATGCCACTTAAACCGAAGGGGAGGGGCACAGGACTACACCCTCAGCTCGGGAGGTAACAGACAGACCACCAAATATCTTAAATGCCGAAGAAGAAGGCAGTTGAATCCAGAGAAGGAACCTGTTCACGTTTTCCAATACAATAAAAACCCATTGACTCAGTTCGGCTTCAGGCTGCTATTTTCCCAAAGCCTAGATCACAAGATGACTCAAAAAAAAAAAAAAAAAATTTTTTTTTTTTACATCATTCCATCCATCCACCAATCAGAATATACCCTGGACAGGAGTCCAGGAAGGAAAGTCAATAGTTAAACCATACAGAGAGGGAAGAGAAGAGAATGCAAAGGAGGAAGCCCAGAGTTGTGGCGCTGGAGCTCCCAGGAAACTAAAACACGCCACACCACTCACGCACCTTAGTTCATTGGTGGAAAAAAAAAAAAATCAAAACTGAACAAACGTACTCACTACCGCCGCTATTAAGGCAAGCCAGACGTGCTTCTCCCTCCCCCGCCCCCGCCGTCTCCCTCCCTCCCCCCACCCCCTGTACTCCAGTCCTGCCACTGTGCCCAAGCCCACCTCCAAGGGGCTTTACCTTCAGAGTAAGCGGTGTGATCTTCTCCTTGTTCACCCCTTCGGGCAAGAAGTCTAACAGGCAATCCAGCACGACATCCTTCACAGTCTGAAACTCCTCTTCCCCACGCAGGTCAGCGCAGAAGATGAGGTCCAGGTCCTTGTAGCCCAGGCCACTGTCCTGGTGCAGGACGTGACTGGCGGCTGAGCCGTTGAGGCGCACGTCGCGGACACCTATGCTCTTCTCCTCCAGGCGCCTCCGCACCACCTTCACAATCAGGCTCGGCTGGAGCTCGAGCGTGGGGAAGTTGCCGCGCCCGTGGATCGGGATGGTCTCGCTCAGGATGCCATCCAGCCGCTGCACTTGCTCCCAGTTCAGCACGTTGCAGTGCGCTGTGGGGCTTTCGCAATAGTCCGAGCAGCGGTCCCCGAAGTTGACGCCGCCACCGCCGCCGAAGTCGCCACCCAGGGGGATGAAAGGGCCTCCCGTCAGCTCGTCCTCCGCCATAGCAAAGTACCCTTCGCCCTCGGCCATGTAGTGCCCGCCGAACGCCACTTGGCCTTGGTCAATCCTAAGAGGAAAGAGTGGGTTTAGGACAGCGGCAGGGATATGCGCGGGTGCGGGGACAGGGGCCCCGCCGAGGGGCCTGAACTCCTCCTCCCGGATTATGACCTGCCTGGAGCTGCCCAGAGTAGCCCTCCTCCCAGGACCGACCCCAGTGCCCTGCCGCCCGCCGCGCCCCGCAGAGCAGCCCCGCACCAAAAGTATCTCTGATGCATCTGGAAAGCACAAGCGAGAGTCCCGTCTGTGTCACCTGGAGGCGGCCGCCCCTTCTAGGAGCGCAGGCGAGCGAGGAACCGCGAGGCGGACACACTTCGCAGGAGCTGCGAGTGCGCACCGGACAGCCGCCCGCGACTTCTCCGCGCAGACCCCCGCCGCGCCCTGAGCGTTCCCGCCCCTTGCCCGCGCCCCGCCCGCGCCCCCGCTGCGGTGGTCTCGGAGGTGGCGGCTCTGGACGCCGCCGATGCCGCCGCGCACACTCGCGTCTCTGGAGCTTTAGCAGTTGTGCGGGGGGAAATGTCTTCAGTACTTTTTTTATACAGGGCTTCTCTGCGCTTCCGGGGGCCCCAGCTCGCACTGCTCGCCACACCCTCTCATTTGCATAGGGCACCGCCCCCCAGCGCCACCCCCGCGGACAGTCTCTGGGTGGACAGTCGCCGGAGCTCAGAGCTGCTGGAGCCAGGCCAGGGTGCGCGGCCCCTGGCTATGTGCATAAGCAGATGCCTGTGGCTCATACGGGTAGATTTATCCATTTCTGCACGTCCTCACACGCACACTCCTAAACAGGAGACACTTTGAATGTCCTAAATGTGATAGATGACCATCAAACCTGGATCAGGGCTAAAAATCGCGCAACTACAGAAACTTTCAGAGCCTAGCCATCAGACCGGGTGCGGCGCGTCATTGCTGCGTAACTCTGGGTCTCCTGGAGGTTCCTTCAACAGTGTCCTTTTGTGGCTAGACCGCCGATTCCATTAAAGACCCTGGGCCAAGTGTGGTCGCCAGAGGCAACTTGTCACGCACGTCGTTCTCTGTGCGGGAGGGGGAGGGTTTGCTGAGAACTGAGTTTCGATTCTCGAAACCTCGAGAACTGCTGGGGAAGTCGAGTGCCAGCCAGCCAGCCATAGAGCGCCGGCCATCTGCTGCGCGCGCGCGCGAACGGGTCAGGCGCGCGTCACCCACCATAAAGCTCCGCGTCGTCGCTGCCAACCGGCGGGGTCGCAGAGCGCAACCCTAGCAATGCAGGAAAAGAAGCCTCAAGAGTGGCGGTCCTTCGATGCAGACCCAGGAGGCAAAACGCGTCCCTTGCAGCCTCTAGGGTTCTCAGTTCTAAACTGAAAAGGGGAAAAAAAAAAAGTCAATGACCTAGGTAGTGTCTGGCTTCTAACTAGACATAAAGGGCACATTTAAAAGATGTTAAGTTTCTCCCCTCCAGCTTCCGTCGCTAGTGTAGTGCTTAAGGATTGAAAAAGTTATCTCCACGTTCTGGCACCTGGCACCATGGTGTTTGCTAGAAAGCTCCCGGCTTTCGCTTGCCCACTTCCTCCCGCCACTCACTTCCTCCTTCCAAAGTAATGCTTAGCAGCCCTCGTTCCAGGTAGAGGCTACGAGCCCGCAGCAGACGGGGTAGAGATGCCGTGGGACGAATAGCCGTTCCCCCAAGGCCCTACACAACTCCAGAAAACCAGCCTCTGAATTTGGGGTGTCCTGGCCTAGAAACCCAACCTGTGCCACTGAGTTGAGGAATGGGATGCAGGGGTGTCGCCCACGCAGATCTAGCTGCGTGACAACACCGCCCCCTGCTGGTGCCCTGCAGAGCTGAGTCCCCAAAATGGAGAAACTTTACTAAAGGCCAGGCTTCCCTATAGTAGGCCAAGCCTGGGCCCAGCCCTGGACTCCTACCTACACTGTTCTCATAATCCCACCCCTTCCTTTCAGGATGTGTCCAACCATGAACGCTGCCTAGAAACACATTTCATATATATGAAATTGAGGCAAGCGGGATATCTCACTGTGTACCTCAGACTGGTCTCAGAAATTCAGCGTCCCTCTGAGAATTACGTCTGTGAGCCACTACTTTCAACCGAAGCTCTTTCCACACACCTCACAGACTTCAGGTCAAGAAGAAGGCATCCCATGCCTTAGCCAGTGGGTATGAAGCAAAGGGATTAAACGGTAACAAAAGCCTCCGAAATTCATAACTAGCAAGTTGTGGGGTCAGGCCTTGCACCCTCCCACCCATTTGACTGTGACTGCTATTCAGTCTTCATTGCGTGAATGAGATGTCACTGGCTCAGTTCTTCCTTCTCAGGAAAAACTGAGGCAAACAGTGCGGAGGAGGGGCCAGTGAGAGAGAACTGTGGATATGACTCAGTGATAGAGTGTTTACTAGCCCTGAATTTAAATTACACACACACACACACACACACACACACACACACACACACACACACACACACACACACACACACACACACGCCGAGCAGGGAATGAGAATGAAATAATGAAAAAAAAAAAATTTTTTTTTCGACATGGGGATTCTCTCTGTAGCCTTGGCTGTCCTAGACTTATTTTGTAGACCAGGCTGGCCTCAAACTCACAGAGATCTGCCTGCTTCGAAAATATTTTTAATAGGGTATCAGGAAATATTTTCTTCAAAGTTACTTTGTACTATATTTTAAGCTTGCAACAAAAAGACTGAGAAAAACAAAGCCCAAACCAGCGTAGCCTGTGAGCGAGCGAGCGTGCGTTGTTCACACCTGCAATGTGTCCTGCGTCGCTGATGTGGTTGACGGGATCTTCAGCTTATTTAGAAAGCTGCCAGGGGATCTCAAGGACCCAGCCAGAGCTTCTGTTGCCCCAGCAGTTGCTGCATCCTGTTTTCTAGGAGGGGACCCTCTCCTAAACAGTGGCCACACTTTCCTACACAGCTGCTCCCATGGCTTCTCTCAAGACCAGGAAACTTGGCTGAGAAGCAGAAGCCGACTGTGGAGGGCCTGCTGTGTCGCACCACGTGCTGGGGAAAAGAAGAGTCCCTGCCACCCGCCAGGGTGGGGAACGCCCCATTTCCTCCTAGCTGGCCGTTCTTTGGGGATAACACTTCCTTTATGACAGCGCATTCCCCCGTTGCCAGGCAAACACTAGACCCTCCTGCCTGCCTCCCACACTGGGACATCTGGGGGCAACTTGCTCTTGGCAGTGCCATAGAAGGCAATTGAATTACTGGATTAATATATGCCTGCTGCATAGAGGCTACTTGTTACACGCGGCTGAATGGAAGCATATGTTCCTTATTGTTCCTTTTCTGTCGTCAAACTGAGGTAATATTTATATTCTGGACAGTTGCTTTAGCTTCTGGGCTTGTTTGCTAATTTGCTTTTCCTCTTTAAAATGGAAAAAAAAAAATGAAGACCAACGGCAATGTGCCATGAGATGATAAAGCTAAAGCCATCGCAAGGGGATCAGCATTTAACGGCACCTACTGCTCTTTTAGAGGACCCCCTAATAACCCTAGTTCAGTTAACAATGTAACAATACCCATTATTGGGCAGCTTACAACCACCTGTAACTCCAGCAAGGGCTCCAAGAGCCTCCACAGGTCACATGCGGGCGTGCTCATGAGCGCACATGAGCACGCCCGCACATACACACACACACACACACACACACACACACACACACACACACACACATACACACACAGAGAGAGAGAGAGAGAGAGAGAGAGAGAGAGAGAGAGAGAGAGACAGAGAGAGACAGAGAGAGACAGAGAGAGACACAGAGAGAGAGAACACATAATTGAAAATAAATCTGGAAATATTAAATCCACCACAAAACTGAAATAGTATATTTGGGCTACTTCTTGAGAAAGCAAAAGATCTTTATCTGAAATTTTTAATAGAAAGCCTAATATAGATTTTTGAGGGGAAAAGTATCGTTCATAACTACTTCTTCTTGTTTGCAGCTTATTAGTAACAATCAATCCAGGCTTAGTGCAGTAGGAAAAAGTTCAATTTTGGCCTTAATAACATTGAATTTGCTAGTATGCACCAGACAGTATGCTCAATATTTTAAATACACCATCTTTTAAACTAAGATCTCCCCCCCCACACACACACACACCATGGCTTTGTATGTTGTATCCCTATTATATGGATTGAGAAAGAGAAGCATTGCAAGGCCAGGTTTCTTAGAGAGATGGCAGAGACTTATACCCACCCATCCATGTGGGGGAGGACTGACGGCAACGGCTTCCTCCACACACAGGAAATGACCTCTGCAGCGATGAAGAGCTAGCAAGCTAGCAGCTTCAGGCAGAGGTTTGCAGAACCCCCCCCCCCCCACACACACACACACACACACAAAGGAGGTTTGGAGGCTGGCCCAAGAGCACTGAGCAGTGGAGCCCTGGGAAGCACAGTGGGAGGTTTGGAGGCGGCTGGCCCAAGTGCACTGACTTCTTGTTCTCTCTGATCCTTATCATCCCAAAGATGGCTTCTGAAGATGAGGAGTAACCAAACAGGAAATAGTTTCCCAAGCTCATATCCAGAAGCAGAGGGAAAAGACTAGTCCAGAAAACCTCTTTTAAAACTCTAACTTCTCTCTTACAGCCCTGTGGTCAGGTTCCCTCCCTTAACTACGTTGCCCTCTTGGTCTTTTCCACACCTGCTTCCCCCTTCGCTTCATGATCTTCCAACATTTGCTGCCTCTACGCTTTGACCGTTTCCACCAAGAGTGGCATGGCTGTGAGGGCATGCTGCAGTGTTGGCAGAAGAGTGCCGGTGTCTGAGATGTGTGCTCTGGCCACCTGCCCCATTCAGATGGCAAATCTCAGTAACTTAAGATAACCAGGGAGGGACAGCTTCCTTTTCCAAATACGGACACACATGTGTCATCTCACAGAAGTCCCGAGACCTCTTTGCTCCCCCACTAGCAATGGCTGAACAGCAACTGATCACCATGTTCTAAGTAGAAGTTAAAATTCACAGAGGAGATTATTTTTAAGAAGAATAAATGGTGCTTGTAAACACGATTTTTATTGTGATTTTTCAAGGAAATAAGACATTCCTCAAAGACTAACAACATCCTAGGATATAACATTTTTAAGCTATATCGAAAATACTATTCTAAATTACTATTTTTTAATTTTTTCTAAATTACTATTTAATATATTATTAGTAACTGTTTTAGTTACCTTTTGTTGCTGTAATAAAATATTATGACAGAGGCACTTTATAGAAGTGGCTTTATGATTTATTTTGGTTTATGGTTCTCGAAGGATAAATGCCCATCATGGTGAGGAAGCATGATCATGCCTTGAACCATGAGCACAAACCAAAAAAGGCAAATTGGATGTAGGTGAGTCATTTCACTCTCAACCCGTGGTTCAAGAGTCTTCTTGCAGCAAGGCTGGACCACCTAAGTGTCCCACAAACAGCAATAGCACCGCTAACTGAGGACCAAGTATTCAAATACTGAAGACACTAAGGAACATTTTTTTCATTCAAACAACCATACAGTAACCAACAATTATCAAAATAATAACAATTACAATTTTAAATCTTTTGACCCTTCCTCTATATTACCTCATTTTATCTTCAAAACTATTCATCTGGCTCTAATTTTACATATGAAGGTAGAATACGTAAAGTCTGCTGTGTTTGTAAAAGTCGTCATAGAAGAATTAAGGTTATACAATTTCCCTTAGCTGACACATTGCTGAGTTTTATAGTTGTGTTTAGACTTAATACCAGGAATACTCAGCTGCATTTAAAGGACCCTCTGGCTACTCAAAGGCTCTTTTGACTTGGCTACATCGCACCATTGGATTACTGAGTATCTTATTAAATGTGTCATTTCCTAAGGCATTTCTTTCAAGTGTATTCTTTTGATCTATCTGGCCATAGAAAAATAACTCCATTCACAGTTGTAGATCATTGATGAAATTCCACATACAGGTACCCATATGGTTGAAAAAATTATGTCACCACATTAAATTCAATACCAACTGCTCCTTTCTAGAATTCTTCATCAGAGAGATCAGCCAGACTTTTCTGGTACTGCTATTGATGCTGATTATGCCAACGTTCCTTCCTGTTATGACATCTTGGTTGAAATGCTTGCTGTTTCAATCAATGTCGTAAGTTTTATAGACCACATAGTTGTCCCCACTCCAGACAAGAGAGATGTTCAAATTTTGCATTCACTTGGTGAAATGTAAACTAGAAATGTACATGTTATCCTCCCAAATTCCAGATGTGGATAAATAAGGTGCTGTTGTGGGCTACAGTACTTGCCTTGTACATTTGTACTGAAAGATGTTGGACTGCCCTGACAAAAGGATGATGCTTACTTATCAAACATGTGAAACACTGTGGAGGGTAGAAAGGGGGGCTACACTCAGTCATTCCTCCTTTTTAAGAGGAATGCATCCCCCTAAATACTTGCAATCCCTTTCTTGTACAAAAATGAGGTCCTCTTCTATAGGTGGGCTTGTTTCGTCTTGATCTACACCAGCCAGTTCTTGCCTGGAAGCTGTACTGACATATTGGGTGCCCAGAGGAAGCTGTACTGACATATTGGATGCCCACTGGAACATGTACTGACACATTGGATGCCCAGTGGAAGCTGTACTGACATATTGGATGCCCAGTGGAAGCTGTACTGACATATTGGATGCCCACTGGAAGCTGGCTTCCTTTACATGTGCTTCCGGTGCTTAAAAGATGTGTTTACTAATGTGAAACTACACGAGTCTGTTTCCTGTCTACAAAACAAATCAGCTGAGGCTTGGTACTCTGTAGAGAGAGGATCTTCATTAACCCATTGTTTGAAGTGTTAAAATGATGAATTCTGGCATCTGGGGCCATGTATTTGACTCCCAGAGAGAGCCTCTTGATGTGTCACAGCATGTCTTACTGCAGCATGGGGGCAGGACTGCTTACAGGGGAGACCTTGAAGAGCTGAAGCCAGAGGGTTGATTCAAGGTCCCAAGGCTTAGTCATCTTCCATTATGCCTCCCTCCTAAAGGGCTACCACAACTTCCACTGGAGATTGGTCTCCATCACTTGAGCTTTGGAGCGGGCAGCCTCAGACCATATCCAAACTCTAACACCCATTTGCCTAGCACCAGTTTTATATACTTAATCCTGAGATTGTATGACTAACAAGCAAATCTGTGGGAACTGCACAAGACACATTTACCTAAGTCATATACTATGTCAAGTGTCATGAACTGCCTTATGTGATGTTTGTGAAAAATTAGCATGGGCTATGATTATCAATTTTTAAAAATTCAGAAGCTCTGAAATCTTGAGTACAAAACATACGTGAACAAGTTTTAAACCTACTAAGAGGTAGAGCATTAATTACAAAATACAAATCCTGCAGAGCAGACTCTAGGGGAAAACTCATCCCCTTGATAAGCCTAAGGTCCTTAGGTGTGAGTAGGACCACTAGCTGCAACTCACTGTGTGTTGTTACTGTTAGCATATAGATAACTCCACTAGCCTCTCTCTAGGTTTCTTAACAACCCATGATGTCATTGCCTGCCACCATCAGGTGTGTGCCAGACTATAAAGGGGCTAACATGCCACCTCTTAGATTCTTCCCTGCTCCCCTTCTCTCTGTCTGTCAGTTTCTCTGTCCCCATGGGGCACCCTTCCCCTTTCTTCCTCTCCCCCCACTTCTACTATAAATCTCTTAATATGAGATCTGTTCACCTCTTGTATTTATTTTTAATGATAACCTTTGGTCCCCTGATCAAGAAGGGCCCTTCTGGTACTGTCTAGACATGTTGGAACCCCTTCCACCTGTAAAACCTTACTTTCAACCTGCATTCATGCCCCATCTACTCCACCTCTGATGATACTTCTATGGTCACTTGATGAAACTCCCACCAGCCGTTCCATCTACGGTTAGAAAAAAAGAACACAGATCTTCTGCACCTGATGACCAGACTGTCTGCCCCTGTTGCCATGGAGACCTAGGACAACTGTCTTGGGGGTTACTGTCCTCCATGAAGACACCCATGTCACCATTTCAAAGATATCAGAAAGATCCACCAGGCTTCTGCTTTTTCTAAGCTCACCTCAAAGAGTATTCATTCTTTTAATTCAAAGTTTCTTCCCAAGCCTTTGCTATCCTTTAATACATAAATGTATGTTTACTACCTTTTTCTACAATGTGTATTTCATTACAGAGTGCAAACAATGATGAGGCTAACATATGTAAAATTTATCTCCTTTTGTAAACATAAAAGGATTCTTGTAAGCTATAGAAAATCTACCTCTCAAGTCAAATGGAATCCAGATAAGTACTGCCAATCAACAGCATAAGTTTTCCACTTATCACCTATCTCAGAGTGCGGGGTTCCTCCCCTTTCCCTGGTTTTGGGACTCCCCTTGCTAACTGATTGCTATATTCTTGTACCCAACACTGGCTGATTTCTGAGTCTTCCCTTCTGGTTGACGTAAACATTTCCTGCCATTCTTGCCAACCTACATCCAAACCCTTCATCTAGGACCTTCTCCCTTGGGTGAGATCTCCCCCCACCAGCATGGTTCCCTCCATCCCTTCCCCTCTCTCAAGTACTCAAAAGTCCTGGTACCAGGTGACTGTGTCTGTTCAGGCTATGCCCTTGGTCTCTAACCAGCACTATCAAGATACTGGAGTAGATTTCACCAATTTTGTCAAAGCCAAAGCTTGCCCTTGGGATGCCTTGTCTTTCTTACTATCCCCCCCCCCCCACCTCTTGTACTTTCTCACTTTCCTGTCTCTCTGTCTCTCGTTGTCTCTCTTTGTCTCTCTGTCTCTGTCTGTCTGTCTGTCTGTCTGTCTGTCTCTCTCTCTCTCTCTCTCTCTCTCTCTCTCTCTCTCTCTCTCTTTCTCTCTCTTTCTTTCTCTCTCTGTCACCCAGGAGTGCTTTTTCCCTCCCTTTTCTCTCTCCCCCTGCTGCTTCTACAATAAATCTCTCTATTTCAAATCCTTGGCATCTCTCTCTATTTAGTTTTAATAATAACAGTTACCCAAAACACCAATATTTATTGTACTAATGTGACTCTAGGAAAATCTAATTTAATCTATAAACCATAGCAAAGGATTCAGAACACAGTGACTTATGCAGTAACTGAGAAGTAATGAGAGAAGTTGTTGATGTGTACATCATACAAACATCTTTTTTTTTTCTAAGACAGAGTTTCTTTGTGTAGCCTTGGCTGTCCTGGAACTCACTCTGTAGACCAGGCTGGCCTCAAACTCACATCCCTGAATGCTGGGATTATAGGCATGTGCCACTGCACTTGGCTATAAAAACATCTTAAAAGGAGATCAGTTTCCAACAAATCTCTATCAAGATTCCTAAGGATTAGAAGGGAATTTGTTTTAATGCTCAAGAGGAAGTTTAAATATCCTCTCACATTGTAACTGAGGCTGCCTCTATGCCCATTGTGCAGGCCATGTATACACTGAACTCACGATAATCCTCCGGCTTCAGCCTCTCAAGTGCTGAGGTGACAAACATGTACCACAATGGCCAGCATGCTTTAATCTGTGTGCTACATCCTCTAAACCAAGTGCAGAGATGATGTAAAAGTAATTCTGACATCAAAGTAATGACTCTTTGAAATATTCTACGACCACTACATTGGATATACTATTATATTAACAGTTCTTCATAAAGCAAATAATTTGATTTATCAAGCTAATCATTTCCCCACTTTATGTCTAAAGAGAGAAAATATTTGAATTTTTTTAAAAGAACCTAAAAAACTATTACTTAAATGTTTACCTATGATATTTAATAGCCAGATGCCTGTTCAAATTTCTTGTTTTTCATAGAGTATAATGGAGACTGAGTGGCCTTCTAAATTTAATTAAAGACCAAATCCAGGCATGCATTTGCTCTCAATCTTGCCTTAAAGATTTTGAAAGCTGCTGCTGATAAAATTAACCAGAGGTATGACAATTTCAGTTTATGCTGTGTGAGAACATGAATAACCTTAACGTTGCTTCCTTCAGGTCCAACTATGCTGTAGGGCCTTGTGAGCTGCAGCTGCGGTGGGGGCACTGGGTTGCTTAACCAGGATGGTATGCATGTCTGACTATATGTGTAAATATATTGATATCACCTTCATTTCTCCTCCTAGATTATTTATTCTTTCCTCACCCTGTTTCTTGTCCCCTATTTATTACTCATTTGGCTGTGGAATCACTCTAATGATGTCAGAGGCTACAGTTGGCACCATTTATAACTCACTATGATTAGCCACAAATCACCTAGCATAACCAGGCTTAGTGTCTGAAGACATGAGAGCACGCTCATGTACACACAGAAGAACTAAATATAGTCAAGCTCATTTATTTTTTTAAATTCTATTAATTTATTCAGATTGCAACTCAATTGCTGTCCCATCACTTGTATCCTCCCATCTCTCCCTCCCTCCACTTTCAACCTATTCCCCCCACCTAGATCTATGACCGAAGTGGACCTCCTCCTCCACTATATGGTCATAGGCTATCAAGTCTCATCTTGGTAGCCTGCTTATTCTTTCTTTGAGTGCCACCAGGCCTCCCCACCAAAGTCAGTCCCCATTCTCCATATAATGTGGAGAATGTCCTGTCCATTGGCTAGGTCAGAGTAGAGGTTCAATGTTTACTATTGTTTTGTCCTTGGTTAGTGCAATAGTTTGAGTAGACCCCCATGGGCCCTGATCCACTCATCATGATGTTCTTCTTGTAGGTTTCTAGGACCCTCTGGGTCCTTCTATTTCCTCATCTTCTATATTTCTCCTACCTAAAGTCTCAGTAGGTTGTCCTCACGTCTATCCCAATCTCCTGGTAAGTGAAGACTTTCATGGGACATGCCTTTTGAGCTAGTGTCCAATTATAAGTGAGTATATGCCATGTGAATCTTTCTGCTTCTGGGTTAACTCATTCAGTATGACCATCTCTAGTCTCATCCATTTATCCACAAATATCGGGATTTCCTTGTTTTTAATAGCTGAGTAGTATTCCATAGTGTAAATGTACCACAGTTTCTTTGTCCATTCTTCAACTGAGGGGCATTTAGGCTATTTCCAGGTTCTAGCTATTATGAATAAGGCTGCTATGAACATGGTTGAGAATATATCCTTGTTGTGTGGTGGAGCATTTTCTGGGTATATTCCAAGGAGTGGAATAGCTGGGTCTTGAGGAAGCCCTATCTCCATTTTTCTGAGAAAGTGCCAGACAGATTTCCAAAGTGGCTGTACAAGTTTGCACTCCCACCAGTAATGAAGGAGTGTTCCTCTTTCTCCACATCCTCGCCAGCATGTGGTGTCATTTGAATTTTTGATCTTAGCCATTCTAATGGGTGTAAGATGAAATCTATTCAATGGAAAAAGGATAGCATATTCAACAAATGGTGCTGGTCTAACTGGATGTCTACATGTAGAAAAATGCAATTGGACCCATATTTATCACCATGCACAAAACTCATGTCCAAGTGGATTAAAGACCTTAACATAAAACCAGAGACACTAAATTGGTTAGAAGAAAAGTGGGGAAGAGCCTGGAACACATTGGCACAGGAGACAACTTCCTGAACAGAACACCAACAGCCCAGGCCTTGATGTCAACAATTAGTAAATGGGACCTCATGAGGCTGAGAAGCTTCTGTAAGGCAGGAGACACTGTCAACAGAATAAGGCGGCAGCCTACAAACTGGGAAAAGATCTTCACCAACCCTACATGTGACAAAGGTCTAATATCCAAAATATATAAAGAGCTCAAGAAATTAAACACCACCAAACCAAATAACCCAATTGAGAAATGGGGCTCAGAACTAAACAGAGAATTCTCAACAGAGGAATATCAAATGGCTGAGAAACACTTAAAGAAATGCTCAACGTCTTTAGTCATCAGAGAAATGCAAGTCAAGCTCATTTGAAAGCCATCAAGCAAATAATCTAGATTGAATTATATATGCTTTGTGCGTCTGATGAAAATACACTATACGATGCTCTCTGGAATCCTCTAGGCAGGTGTGAGATCTCATATACAAGATCCTGATCTTATGTTCCTCGTAAGGATTTCATATCTAGCCATGTGGCTCTGACTATGATCCACTCTCATTGGAAGGCAATGACTCATCCTATTATTTTGTTACTGCTCATTTTTTTGCTAATAAATTCCAATGATACATTTTAATTACTAGTTTTGCTAGAAAATAAGTCTTTGATTGTAATTAAGAACACATCAAATGTAAATAAGTAATAAATAAGTGACTTTTACCTGTGTAAGATCATATTATCTAGATACATGGACAGGTCAGCAGGCCATAACTTGCAGCATTAGCCACTGTTTCCTGCCTGTTGAAGTCTTTCCAGTTTACTGCTGTCAAGGCCAGTGGAGCATCCTCACAACTCTGAAAGTGCTGATGAATGCTCACTGGGGCACTGATTTATCAGTTTTCTTTTTACAGAATAAAATCTTAAAAAAAAAAAAAAAACTCACTGCCACCATTGAACCTCATAAACGTGATTAGTCAGAATTTGGGTAATAGCTCAAATCTTGCCCCCAAAAATAGCCAATTCACTTTGTCTTAATAAATTGGGCAATTTGACCTTAAGAACAAATTGAATTTGTTTCAAAGGTCCAGAGGCCTTAGGTATCAGCTATTCATGTTCCTGCAACCTAGGGCAAGGTTTCTTTACTCCATGACTCCTCTTCCCTAGTCTTCGTTGCTTGGTAGGGAAGCCAGCAACTGCTGTGGGAAGAGCAAAGTGAACGGCTCTAAACTGAAAGGTTTAGATCCTGAGGTAAAGGATGCAGGAACCAGTGAGATGAACAATGTTTCCTAAGTCTTTAATGGATTCTTCCTATAGGAGCTTATAATGGCTAGTCTTTTAAATAACAGTCTACACTTCCCTACACAGAGCCACAGTGAACCCTTCAAGGTTGAGACTCAGGAGGAAATATGAGTAAGGTAGTCAAGACAACCACTTTTGAGAAATTCTAGGGAACCTGCAAGATGGGTGCTATTGGGAACAACATCTGGTACATGTCCTTTAGGGAACACTTCTCTAAAGCTGGATTGACATGGGATAAGGCCAAGATGTTCACAAAGGACCAGATTGGGAGAGCTCTTTCCAAGCTCATAGATGACCCAGCTGTGCATCTGGAGCACAACCTAATATTCATGAGCAGAGGATAACAGAGGTGGAGTGAGAAACATAATCCTCATGAGGTTCTTGCAAGGGACCAGGCCTATAGGGCATCAAGTCTTCATCTCTGAGGAGATCTCTCTCAGGGAACTCATCTTGAAGTTCTTGTAAAGTTGCCTTCTCTACATCCCACCTGAACTCAAAGGCAGATATACTCTGAATCTCCGTCTCTTACTGTCTGCTGGTCAGGAGTACACGAATCACCCGCCTATAGATCTGGAACGGAAGTGCTTACAGGCCCTTCAACAGCACTGATCTTGTGCAAAGCTAGAAAGTTACCCAATCTTCATGTCAGGAGGAGCCTCCAAAGCTAGGATATGAATGACTCGAGAATGTGCGTGCCCTTTAATTAAGTTCTGAATTAACAAAAGCCCGGAAATAGAACCTCTAGTGTGGGAGCTAGCTCTGCCAGCAATCTCCGGCCCCTGCCTTTCTATAGGGTTCTGTAGCTTTGATTACTTCAATTCCTATGAACTTTTAGGACCAGGTAGTCTCTAAGATCTCAGCATCTGAGTAACTAAACCCTACCTTTTCTTCATCCATCTCAGCAAAGTGGCGAGATGTAGAATTTTTCAAAACAAAAATGACTCGATACTAAACCAAAAATGAGAAGGTAGTCATTACAGTCATGGTGAATTAAATAAAGCCACATTTGTCAAGTTCAAGTTCTTGATCCTAAAATGAATGTGATCCAGCCGCAAGGGACTGGTTCCTGGTGCGGCCCCTCCTCCCACAGCGTGGAGATCTTGCCAGTAACTTGAACAAAAGTTTTCTGGCTAGCATAATTATTCCTCTTGTTTCCAAATGTTGTTGATATTTGATAATGGGACAAGATAGGTAATTAAAAGGAGTGATCAGCTTAAACCAGGATTGTCAAGAAATGCACATCTGCATTAGAAAGAAGTAAAGAAAGAAAAAGGAAAGGAAAGAAAATAACAAGAACTAAAAGAGAAGTAGCTCCTAGCTGTGAGGAGTTAGGGAGTGGTCCGGGCCTAGGGAGCAATTTGTACCCAGGCAGGCAACAATCTGACATACTACAGGAACTGAAACAAACTGTATGGAGGCAGGGCACCCAGAGGAAGGGGTGGGGACATGAGATTAGATTAGAGGAAAAGTCAAAGGTCACATCTCATATGTTGTAGTGAGGAGTTAGGTTTTATTTAAGTTCAAGATGTCACTGGTGCCTATAAACAGGGGAAGGGAATGATTTCTCTTTACAGATCACTCTTGTCTCCCGACACAGTTGGGAGTTGAGAGGAGAAAAATATGAAGAAGACCACACGAGCAGTCAGTGTTGGTATATACGGGTAAAGGATACTGTGGACCATAGCCTAAAAAGAATATACAGTCCTTCTAATAGTTTTACCCAAAAACACCAATAAAGTAGACTAATGTACAATATTGAGCATGTAAATTTATTACACTGTTTCCTAACATTGCTCTTTGTTTCCATGCATATCAGTGTGCACACACAAGAACACAAGTGTCCTGTGAAGCAACTTAAATTGAAGGAACCAAGATTAAATAGAGTCTTCTAGAAAAGGACACAGTTAGAGAGGAGACAGGATCGTGTGATATATTTTTATTGCACTTTAAAATAGCATATATGAGGTTAATATTTCTTATTGACATCACTAAAGAAGCCAGCCTCTGTGCATGCCTGGGAGGGGTTATCATCAGCCTCTGGACTGCTGGCAAAGGGTTATCTAGAACATGTTTAACTGACGTAGGAAGACTCATCCTAAAAGTAGGTGGAATAATTATCTGGGTTTGGTCCTGGACTAGATCAAAAGGAGAAAGATAGCTGAGCACCACCATCTATCTTTCTCTGCTTCCTGATCAGGAATACAATGTGACCCACTGTCTTACACTCCAGACTCCCGGACTTCCTCAGCAGGAGACACTGTGCCCTGCAAGACTGAAGCCAAACAAAGCCTCCCTTAAATTGTTTTCCGACAAGGTATTTTACCATAACAATGAGACAAATAATTCAAACAATGACTCCTATATTTACCCACTAGTTATTCTTTAAAATATAATATATAATAACTTTTGAATGTAAAAACATAATAAAATTGAACTATTAGCATAAAAAAATGGTATACAGCCATCATTTGTTTTTTATTTCAGAGTACTTGTAAAGACTATTGAAATATACACTGACAGTCACCAGTAGATAATTTATTCATCTTTTGGTAAGATGATACCTTTTCAGAATATTAGCTATTTCCAAATAGTATCATGCATAGGAGGGAATTTTAAATCTTAATTTGGGCCTCATTCTCTCTGACATCCCAAGTTTAGCTTTGTTGAATTTTCTCACAATGCAGTCTGGACTGTTCAGTCTGCTGTACCACATTAAAACTATTCAAAGTGTTCAAAGGTTTGCATCATTGCCACTGTGAGTAATAAAGACGCATTATGCACTAGGTTAAATATCATACCTCTGTTTTTATTTTCCCTGATATAAGACTGAATGACCTCTCTCAGAGGAGGAAATCTGAATGAGTCTCTTTATGCAGATGTAGTAGAGCACATTGGATTTGACCTGAGGCCAAATATATTTTAATAAATCATCCCTGAAAATCAAAATGGGCCCTGTAAAGAAAGAAGACGAGCCATGAGCAGTTAGCAGTTGCACATACCCTTTAATTACAAAGCATGCCCTTACCAGAGATGCTTCCTACTGTGCTGACTGCAAGAAGTCTTTCCATTTTACACACAGAAGCACCCACCCTCTGTCTACAAACATGTTAAGACCCATAAGATCAAACAGCCCATTTACAAATTGCTAGATGAGGCTAGCACCAGCTCCCTCCTCTCCCAGGCATTTGAGGGAAGCAACTTTACTATTTTCACACCTTTCCTCTTTGAGGGATCCCTTTGTCCCTTGCTCCAACAGACTGCTCTTCTTCCATCAAATACTAGTCTTCCTTGGGGTACTGACAACTAAAAACTGCAGCTCTGTTTTATTTTATTTTATTTTAGTTTTGCTTTATGTTTTTTCAGAGTATGTTTGTTCACTTGCTTTTTGGTTTTGTATTTTGTTTTTCTCAAGACAGTCTCACTACCAGCCTCTGCCTCTCAAAGGCATGTGCCACCATGTCTGGCTTGCAGCTGTATTTTAATAGTAGATTTTAAAAGATCTTCCATGTCAAAAAACAAAACAAAACAAACAACAACAACAACAACAAAAACCCCTTAGTCTTCAATGGTAGAAAATCAAATTCAATGGGAACCATTTCCAGTTGTTTGTGAAGATGCCTGAACCATTGCTTCTCAACCCATACCATTCAGGTACTGGCAATAGTTAATACTCCACACATTTCAATGTAGCTACCTGGAGAGCTCTGCCTGGCTGAATATTTGTGCTGTTGACTATACTGTGAGCCACTCCTGCACTCGGTGAACTGCAGAATATCATCAAGTAAGGTGTGTGGGGGAAACACAGGGCAGCTTTGTCGTTCTCAATCTGTTTCTTCATTCTTAAAGCCGCCACCCTCTTAGTGCTTCTCCAGAATTTCAGTTTGTTCTTTGTTACTCGTGGAGGAAGTCTGGTACATTTGAAAACTTCCTCTTCCAGTAGATAAAACTAACAGTTTTGGGGCCAAGCAGGATTAATTATCCGGAAGCTGTTGATAGTTTGTCACTGAGCTGTAAAAACCTAGTAAGAATGAGGGTGACTAAAATAATGGTGTCTATTTAAAGTTTGGGTCACCTAATGCCATTAAGGAGCCTATTATTTCAGCAAAGAAAATTTTGCAGGGAGCTCTCCTCTTAAAAGAAATAGCTTTTCAGCTGGAAAGTTTCCCAACCACACCATTGCAAAACCCAAACACTTTAAACCATTTGACACTAATGTTTAACCGTGTGTTCCTAGTTATCTTAAAAACTTTTTCCTTGGTAATTACTTTTTTGTTGTTGTTGAAATCCAGGTGTCACTTGGTATTTAATCTCAATTTTAACATAGTTTCATTGCCTAGAGGTTAGTGTTTTACACCTTCTCTGGTGGAGACTATACCCTACAATGTTTCCTATGATTAGAAAAAAAAAAAAAAAAAAAAAAAAAACTATAATCGGCATTTCATAGAGTTGGGGAATGCAGTGGAGGTCAGGGCTGGCCGAAGGCCTGATTGTGAAATGCCTGAACAGTTTAAAGCCCTATCTCCTTAGTCGTCAGTTAACTCTTTCATTGTTTTCTAATCTCCTGTTTACTCACTTTGAACTGTGTAACCATCCACACTTCAGTTTCTCCCTGCAGTGGAGCTCCCCTGAGACCATGAAGCAGGTTAGCTGAGATAGAGTGGGGTACCAAAATTGGCCATGATCCCTGTCATTATCTTCATCTCCACCCTCATCTCTCCAAGTTGGCCTCTTCTTCCACAACGTGCTACTGTTGAGATAGGTATCTCCTGAAGAAGGCCCATGTATTAAAGCCTTGGTTTTGTAGCCCATGCCAACATCCCTGAGGTGTCAGGAGTAAGGAGTGCTTAACGCTGGTTTATTACATAATACCATTGCTTAAAAGAGCATTTGCTTTGTAATAACTTCTTAGCTTAGCAACAAGCATTTTCTAAGCACAAGAATATGTCTCTAATTTTGTTACTTCAGGCCTCCATAGCAGGTTGAAAGAGCTGTGATAGGATGGGGGAAGGGATGACAGCTACCTGTTCCCTTGGCAGACTTGATGAAAAACTACAATACTCCGAGTGCAGCATGGGAGCTAGACAATGTGTTTGACCTGACCAGCTCCTACCACAACTGGGTCAGCTCCCAGGCCGGTCCCCTGACAACCCATAGGTCTGCATGCTGTTGCCTTCCTTTGCCACCATTCATTCATTGGAAGCTCTGTTTAGTGTTTCTGTTTTCTTCCAGAATGTTTTGGCAAGAGGGGCATCAGGGCTTATGAACTCTTAGGCTTTTATGAGTAGAGAGTGGTCCTAAATACATCCAAATACAAACGTTTACTGGCCATAATAAAAGGAATTACACCAAAGTATACACTTGAAAGAGCTGGCTGTGATGGTTACTCCTGATGACCAACTTGAGGATGCTGAGAAGCATCAAGGAGAAGAGTAAAGCTACCTGTAGGTGTGTCTGGGATGGTGTGTTCATAGAAGATTAACTAAGGGTAAAGACTTGCCCTGCATGGGATGACGGGATCCCACAACTAGAAAGCTGGATGGACTAAAAGGGGAAGCAGAAAGCCAACCTGCACAGGTTTGTCTTTTGGCTTTCTGGCCACCATATGGGCAACGGTGAACAACTATACCTTTTCTGCTAGGTTAAGTGGTGCTATCATGAATCCACAATGAATCTTTCCTTTTGTAAGTTGTTTAAATCAGCATATTGCCAAAGAAGTGAAAAGCCTAACTAATACAGTATAAATACAATAAATACCATAGTGTCCAGAAAAAAAAATGATCTGTGTGTTCATCAGCTTCCTGATAGACCCTGTGGCCATATTTTCCTAAAGGTTACTTTTGGGGTTGCACATTCTTTCATTGCCTTTGCATGTATTTCATGAAATGAGATAGGGTTTCTGTGGATGTGACATCTGTATGAAACAAAAACCTTTTATTATAACGTCTCACTAAAGAACTTACCACAAAGAAGCTTTGGTATCTGAACATTCTAAATCTTTCACCTGTACAATATACTTGGGCAGAATGCACTCGTGTCACATTATAACCTCTGGTCCTGTGTTTTTATTTTGCCACCCAAAAAGCCTGGGCAAAGGACTATGAAAGCATGTCTATGTAAATAAGGTAGTAATTCTCACTGTTCCTGGAAGTGACTGCTAACTGCATTAATACCTCTCACTGAACTTAAACAAAGGCAACTCTAGTTCAATTTCCTATTAACCAAAAGGCTCAAATGCCTACAGAAAATCTAAAGCTCCCTAACATGAGAGGCCAAGAAAAGAAATTTAATATGGAAGGAGGCTGAAATTCCAAGTGATATAAAATGTTTGACTTTTATAAATATCACAAAGGTATGCCTAAATTCCAAGTGTTCTAGATTTCAACTTCTTTAGGCTCAGAGAAGACCCACTTCTGCTTAGAGTATCTCTCCCAGAGATTCTGCCCTCTGCAATTCACAGGAAGAACTCTTATATTCAGAAGATCTTCATATTATCATGCTATACATTAAATACAAATAGTGTAAAAACATACTAAAATCCATTGCACACCAGTTTGAGATTATGAACCTCAGAAACAGCTGGTGCTGTGCTCTCATCAAGGGAAGAAAAAGAACCATGTGCTGTGCATAGCTTAGACAAATCTATATGCAAAAGGCTAGATTCCTCAGCCTGTGGGACTATTGGGCGCAGGGGTGGTAGGGTAGTTAAGAGGTTAGGCATCACAGAAAAGACTAGGATGCTAGGGGTATACCCACAAGGGCCTATTGGAATCTAGGACATTCCTTTCTCTTTTGTCACTTCATGGTGTCCACGCCATTAGCATCATCCATCACATACAACTTCACCACATGCACAAAAGCAACTGGGCTAAGTGAACATGAGTTGGAACCTCTAAAACTGTAGGACAGTTATTTTCTGAAGAATGAGAGTTGAGTCTGGGGCTTTGTGCATGTTAGGTAGATACTCTACAATATGATAGGCAGATTTGGGCCCAGGGGTCCCGCTCAAACTAAGGCACCAGCCAAGGACAATACAGGAGGTAAACTTTAAACCCCTTCCCAGATCTAGCCAATGGTCAGAATATTCTCCACAGTTGAGTGGAGAGTGTGATATGACTTTCTCACGTACTATGGTGCCTCACATTTGACCATGTCCCCTGGAGGGGGAGACCTGGTGGCACTCAGAGGAAGGACAGCAGGTAGCCAAGAAGAGACATGATACCCTATGAGAATATATAGGGGGAGGTAATCCCCCTCAGGAACAGTCATAGGGGAGGGGAATAATGGGAAAATGGGGGGGGGAAGGAATGGGAGGATACAAGGGATGGGATAAACATTGAGATGTAACAAGAATAAATTAATAAAAATAAATAAATAAATATTCATTGCATGATTGTAAAAAAAAAAAAGATAAGTGATCTATCTAATATTTTTGCTCTTCCTTATAAGTTGATTGTCTTAGGTATGTTTAGATCCTTGAAGGAGAGTTAAGATCATCATGTGACTTTTCCTGGGAAAAGTCAACGTTCATTCATTCCAGACAAGGCAATAAGGGCAGACTGAAGAGAGGATTCCACTAAGAGTCTACTAAGAAAGGAGTCCAGCTAAGTTAATAGACTAGTAAATTTATTGGAGTTACTTTATCAGAACATATGAGGGCTTGGGCACATAGAAGGCAGCTACGTTTCTGAAAACCATTAATACAGGATGATTACTAATTCAAGAAAACTGGAACCTTAGAGCTTTCTACACATATTATGGATAGACAAGCTAGCTGGAGAGTATCCTTTCTCCAACAGTTCTTTACTGCTTTTCTCGCCCGGCAAGCTTTCTTGCTTTGTAAGTGTTGTTTGCTTCCTGAGTTCTATGAGCCTTTCCCCTCCTCCCTCCAGGGGGGACTGCTTGAATTCAGAGGAAGTAGCTGCACAGCACTCCACCCCTTACCCCAGTTCTTACAATCTTTCTTCCTTTCTGTTTCCATACTCATTCCCAACCTGATTTCTTCAAGTCTACAACAAAAGTTATACTATCTTCAGCAACTTGGAATTTCTCTTTAGATCTGCCACGCAAGTGGCAGCGGTGGCAATAGCTTTTGGGTTTTGGAGATCTTGAAGACTTCCCTGGTCAACTTATGGAGAAGTAGCTCATCTCTGGTATGAGGAGCTTCACTGAACAGTTTTACAGCTCCTGGGAGTCCCCTTTTTGACTCGTACAACATTCCTTTGCTTAAACCCCTTAACTAGTATTTTGACTGATTTTTAAAACAAATACATAATGCCATTCAGCATCCTGCAGGTGGCTTGGGTTCTTCATCCAGCTAGCTCTTGTACACACTGTTTGCTTCTGGAAGAGACAAACCTCGAGATCAAGAGTCCCCTGTCTCACTCAGGGGTGGCTTAGGGCACTCAGGGTGAGGCCCATGCGCTTGGCCAGGGTGTGGAAAGAGTTTTCCACCGGGTGTTACAGTTAGCTCTTTTAGAATGAGATTGCTGGTATCAGATGGCAGTGGGAACTTGGGATTCCAGAAGCCCATGATCATCCCCTTTGGCAAGGTGCAGAGCTAATCACAGCAGAGGAAGCAGGCAAAAGCCCAAAACCAGCTGTAAGACAGGTCCAGTGAGACACAGGCCCTGTGGTCAGCAGCGACCAAGCTAGCAGTGGTGATTGATTGATTAAATAAGCGGTATGAGCCAATTGGTGATGAAGCTATAATATATAAATTCAGGTTCATTGGAAGCAGCACAGGAGGAGCAGGGGAAGGGAAGGATAGAAGCCAAGGAGGTGGCAGAAAGACAAGGACAAGAACAAAGACAGGCAAAGGGGCAAAAGGGGATGTGGAACAAAAATGTCTGGTTTATATAGTGAGTCTCCTGGAGGGGGTAGCCCCACTACTTGTTAGAGGGCAGGGCATGCCAGCCAAGCCCTGCAACAGGACCTAGTATCCCAGCCTTTTGTTGATAATAAATGGATAATGGGCAAAGAAATAATCTGGCCTTTGACTGTTTCCTGCTGAGCATAGGGCGGTGACATGGGGTCAAAAGGCTGAGGTGTTGGACTAAGTCCAGGAAGAGCAGGCTGTTGTATTTGCTGTTCAGGATCTGTGAGACCATCTGCAGCTAAGAAACGGCAGGTGCAGCTGATGCAGTCTGTGAGGTTGAGACTGGAGCACCTATGTCCTGGATGCAGCACCTGGCAGTGTGCTGGAAAGTATGTATGTTAGGGCCAGAAGATAAAGTTAAGGAGTTCACATTTGAGACTTTTAGCCTGATGGTCTTGGTAGTTGGGGAGGGGAGTCCCAAATCTGGGGAATGGGGGAGAAATCTCACCCTCTGAAATAGAAGATACTTAACTAGAGTGTGACCTATGGATTCGAGGGGATCTCCTGAAGTTTACTTGACAAGAATCTTTTTACATTAGACATTTTAAAATCTGATTTGTGTTAAAGCTCTGAACAGTCTAAATAACGCAGTAGCATAGTGGGGGAAGAGTTTTTATGTACTTTAAATCACTGTTTTATTACCAACCTTAAAACATCTTCTCATCCTTAAAGACTTCTTAGGTCCTCAGACCTTACATAAACTTCACACTTTTCTGAGAAGGCAGCTGAAGCCTTATTTTTCTTTTTGTTTTGTTTTGTTTTTTTATTTTGTTTTGTTTTTGTTTTTGTTGTTAACTGGTCTTCAAACTCATCAGAGACCTGAGAAAGATAAACTACCTACTGCAGGGAGCATAATCCAAACAGCCTAAGTATTGGTTAATATGACAGAGGCTTAGCCATTGTCCAGGCAGCCTTCCCAGTAGGCTCCTGTGGTGTCAGTGCCTTCATTCTTGGCACGGTTCTTAGGGCAGCATCACAGCACCAGTCCTGGCCTAGCAAACCAGAGAGGTCTTTCCATGGAAGTGGACTTTGAGAGAATGACCGTCCTTATTTTGTCTAGGTAAAAATGGGACAGTCAACTCGCCAGGTGTCCACAGTTCAGGCAGAGCCTTTGCAGAGGGCCAGTTGGGGAAGATTTGCCAGTAGCAGAATTCAGGTGGAATCATCAATCATCGTGTCCAAATCTTCTTGGAGGCCTTGGGGGTCACTGCTAGGAGCTGAGGTCTCTGTCACATTAAGTTTTTTTATTAAGCATTTGAATGTACTTATTCTACAGATCCTCTGACAGATTTGAGGACCATCATCTATAAAATATAGCTGATCTAAAGGAAAGATTACTCCAGGTGAAGGAATTGGGGCAGTCCTCAGGCCTGCCAGGAATGTGAAGGCTTTCCTTGGAGGGGTGGGGTTGGAGGGAGGGAATGATGTTTTACCTGACCATATGGGGGAGGGGTAAGAGGTTGCTTAAAAAAAAAAAAAAAAAAAAACCTGGACAGATGCAGTTTGGGAAAAATTCATGCGGACACCCAGTGACAGCCCTGTCTCCCAGCCTTTGCCAAATCACAAGAATATGGAAGTGGCGTCCCAATTCGATATCCTGTGATTGGTTAGTTTGGTGAGGTATTTCCTTGAACAGTCTCTGGAGCAGGAGATGGCCTCGGAACAAAGGCCAGGCCATGCCTTCACAGAGCCCAGTCCAGGGGACAGACTCCACCCCCAACCTCCCACCCCACCGCCAGAGACACCCAGTGCCTCTCAGAAGCAGCTGGGGGACCAACCGGATAACTTACCAAGTGCAAAGTTGTATCAGGCAGAGAGGGTTGTGGGAGAGAAGCTATTCCCACATGGCCCTTAGTTACCAGGATAGGAACTCAACTTCTCTCGGGTTTAAAGATAGTGGAATCAGAGCAGGTGGAGAATTGATAAGGCACACAGAGTGGTCCCATGAGTCCCACCTGCTGGCCTGAATGAGGCTCAACTTCCCCCAGTCATGGGCAGTAGATGATTGATTAAATAAGCGGTATGAGCTAATTGGCGATGAAGCTGTGATATATAAATGCAGGTTTATTGAAAGTGCCATGGGAGGGGCAGGGGAAAGGGAAGGAGAAGGGGCAGGGAGGCAGGAAAAGGGCAAGGACTGGCAAAAGGGGCCATGCAACAAAAATGTCTCATTTATATAGCTAGTCTCTGGGAGAGGGAAAGCCCCGCCCCTAGGGAGAGGGCAGGGCACTCCAGCTACCCCCTGCAGCAGGACCCAATAGTGATTGAGGTGAAGTAAGCTTCAGTGCTGCCAAGGCGGCTCCACCATTGCTGCCTGACCACCCCGCGGCATCCAGCTGTGATTCTCTACGGAGGAGGGGAGCCCTCCTTTGCCCAGAATAAACGGAGTCTCAGACGTTTATGGTGGAGGGATGGCTCAAGCAGGAGAGATACCAAGCCAGCCAACCATTGTTCGTGAACCAGGGATTCAGGAACCTTAGGCACTGAGGCAGGGGTGTGGGTGAATGTATCTTATTTGTTAGGGCGAGAGGTGCCAGGCTTTACTCGATTTGCACGCAGTGGTGTAGAACCTCATTTACACGCAGTAGCAAAGGGGTCCTATCACAAGGAGGAGAACACAGCACTTAATTACCCTATGGCAGAAGAACTTCCAGGTCTGATTAAAGGTCATTTGCTGTAGGCTAGGATCTTCTTAGCATAGGGTGCAGCATTTCCAGGAGTCCTCAGGTGCTTCCTGAACAGGTCCTATCAGGAAAAGATGGGGCCTGTGATGTTCCCTGAGGGCTACGGTGATGCTCCTTACAAGATCTGGCATTCCCCAGATCAGGCGAAAGAGAGAACCTCACTGAGAAAGGGAGTCCACTGTTACCAACCAAGCTCAGAAGCTATCTGGAAACATCAGACTTCAACCTTACAGCCACAGTCACAGTCTAAGATATTCAATGGTTAGTATTATAAAAGTAAGCCTTTTTAGAGAGAGTGGGCTAGGTGTCTGGTGTCTTACTGCTGTCCACTTGAGTCAAGTTGTCTTGGATGGCTAACAAGATTCTAAGGCAGAAACATAACCATTGAGATGTAACAAGAGTAAATTAATAAAAAGAAAAAGAAAAAAAAAAAAAAGAGAAACATTAGCAAAGAGCAGCACAACATGAAAAGATTCCCGTATCTTGTATAAATTGTTTCTTCAAGAGAACAATGCTGGCTAAAAGAGCATGATGGGAGATGCTATCCCATTAGTCCTTAGGAGCTGTGCTCTTTTCCATGAGCCATCCTGAGTCTCTATCCTCAGGTGTTGCTGCCTCAGAGATGATGTGCATCTCCCTTAGTAAAGGATGTTGTTATGCTGCAAAACAGAGCTGGTACAGGGGAAAGTAGGGCTGCGCTCTTATCGGCTCTGACTACTGCTAGAGCTAGTTCCTTTGTTCTGACAGACTCTGGGCCAGCACTGTGGCCTTTGCCATTCCTTCAACCATATTTAACTACTGAAAGGGCTGTAGGGTAGGTGAAATCTCCACTTCCCGATATACGTTCTTTGAGGAAAGTAATAAGCATAGCACGCTCTAAGGAAATAATTGCTTGCTCATAGGACGAGCTTAGTCTTTTCCACTTGTATAGTTTTGTAATTTGCTTTCCATGAGCTGTTGCTCAACCTTTAAAGCTTCCTGGAAGCTCATTAGTACAGTAGTTGGCTTTCTGCTAAGTTTTTTCCCGGGAATTCTGGCCCCATGTAAATCTTGCCATATTTGCTTTTGAGTGAATATAAACAGCCCTCTTTGTCTGCTTTCTCTCTCATATTTCTCAGTTGATTTAGCACTCTAAAGAACTCAGTTTACATACTGCCCTAAGTCATATAGGTCCACTGGTATGTCTCCTATATTCTAAGTTATGCGCCACAATGAGGGTCAGGAAGCTATGAAAGGCCTACATGAATTCCAAGGTCCTTGTTGAATCAAACGCTTTCTTTAATCACCTGCTAACATAGACTTATCCATGCCAGTGAAATGAATTGGTTATCCATCCTCTGTCTCTTTGCTCAGTTCTCTGGTGCCTATACATACATGCTTTATTGTCTTCAGTCCCTGAGAAGTCATGGGGACCTCTCAGCCAGTAATAACCAACTATCTCTAATATTTAGTGTAATCTAGTCAGAGACTGAGTTCCTTCATGTTGCCTCAGATTTTGTTGTTGTTGTTTGGTTCGTTGGTTTTTTCATGGTTTCTTTGTTTTGTTTTGTTTTGTTTTGCTTTGTTTTGCTTTGTTTCTCAAAAAAGAATGGACAGGTATATTACCCTGTTTCTCTGCTTCAACATTTTTCAGACTGATCCTACTTACCCCCACATTCCATAGCCTTACAAACAAAGCTGGGAGAGGTTCTTTCATTGGTTTTTAGAAGTCTCACAATTCACACAGTTCAGAAGCTGATGCTGATCGTCTGGTTACCATGGTTTCTTTCACTGAGCCATTATTAAGGTCCCTGTCTTCACATCATCCTCCTTGCTCTGTATTGAAGGTCAGATCTTGAGTCTATGTTACATTACTGCTTAAACATCATCACCACCTAACTATCCTCATGGGTTCTGGGGACTTTTAAACCAATGACAATTTTTGACACTCTTTTCCCTTATATCCTGTCTGCCATAAGAAATAACAAGCAAACACCATTGTTTCTTTTCTCCCTATTATCCATTTCCCTTCCAAATCAGAGAATTTAATGTAGCCTTTAGCAACTACATGTCTTTTTCCCACTGTGACTCCTTCCTTATGCAGGCATTAGCTTTTGGGACAACAACTGAGTCTAAGCTGCTTGGCTTATCAGCAACAACAAACTGCACAAGTGGCTCATAACCTACTTGTGATCCCATTCCACATATGCTGTTCTCAGTGACTGAAATGCATCCTCTAGTCCATCAACTGGAGGCCAGCACTACACTTACATGGTAGATCTCTTTCATCTGGGACTTATGATTCTCCATTTTACACAGAACAATGGTTCTCAACCTGTTGGTCTCGACCCTTTGAGGGGGTCAAATGATCTTTTCACAGTGGTCACCTAAGACCATCAGAAAACACATGTATTTACATTATCACTCATAACAGTAGCAAAACTATAGTTATGAAGTAGCAACGGACATAATTTTATGCTTGAGGGTCATTTTAACATGAACTGTATTAAAGGGTCACAACATTAGGCGGGTTGAGAACCACTGGTATAGACAAAGGTAGCAACCCATGGATTTTCCATAAGGACACACTACTTTCAAAAAGTATGACCTGGGTTGCCTGTCACAAGGAGTCTACAATGACAACTGGAACAAAGGAACATGTAAGTACATTTGATACAGAGAAAGATAGCCAGTTTGAGATTGCCCCAATGCGTGAAGATGTTCCATCCACACACACATCAGTTGCATATCTCAGTTCCATTGTCCCCTCTTTAGGCACCGATTGTGTCACTTTTTCTGTGAAGATGTGAATGATCATTCATCTACCTAGATTGGCAATGACAAAAGATTAAAGACATTGCTCTACCCAAATCTACCTTTGTAAATCAGTGGGTTTGTTGGAGTTACTTGGTAGAATAGGGATGAACTGCTACTCAAAGGGACATGGGTAACTCAAAAGCAGCTGTATCATTAAAAACTCCAAACAAGCATGACACTCATGACAGCTTCATCCCAGGAACATACAGTTCTTGGGGAGATGTGACCAAATGTCTCCTCACCCAGATATGAAACTGATGGCAGGCCAAAGGGCAGCCAAAGTTGATCTTAGTGAAGGAGTGGCTTTTATTGAGGGGGTTGCTTACAGGAACATGTGTGCAGAGCTATTTACAGAAACAGAAATGCCTCAAGATCACAGCATCATCAAAAGCATGGATAACACTTTACAAAAACTAGGAAGTCGGGGTGTACTGTGCAGCCTGTAGGCAGCTTAGCAGGTTTCAGAGCGTCCTTTGCGGGCAGCTCAGGAGATCCGAACTTCTTCCAAATGGCTTTGCCTGATCACTGATTCAAGGCAGTTCAGCTGGTCTGAGCCTCATCTAGGAAGCTCCACTTGCCTGAGAGTCACTTTCAGTGGTCCATATTGCATATATACTCTTGGGGGTTGTGGCAGGGCTATTGGATCTAGCCTAGGAACAAATTCTAGAGAAATAGTTACGCAACAAACACAGCAGGCAGCTTAGTTTTCCTCTGTTGCCTCCTTCATCTTTCCCCAAAGTGAAATGCTGAAATAATACGGATGGTGTTAAGAACTCATCTTAGGTTGGTTAATCATTTGTTTAATCTTACTATATTATTGTTTGGCTCCAAACAACCACTGACTAGCTAGCTGTGTGAGATGAGTCAAATAAGCTAGTTTTCTAAGAATTATAATTATCACCAAAATTGAAAAGTAAACTTGCATTTGTGGAGTCCTGTGAAAGATTAATTCGATCACAACACACAAACAAACACGAGGCACTGCAGGTGACTTAGATATTGCAGCACACAGGAAAGAAGAAAAAAGGGAAACATGAAAGATCCAGACAGACTAAATGTGGCCTGGGGGGTGGGGCTGTTCTGAGCTCCATAAATACTAGAAGGGAAGCTGCTAGTGTTAGTGTCACTTTGCCTAGAGGCCCTTGGCAATGCTGCAGCCACAGTAGTCCAAGGACAGACTATGTTAGTAAACATGAGACTTCCGGGAAGAAGCAGGAATTCCTATAGGGCTCAAATTTTTCCCTGTTCATAGAACTTCTGAAATTTCATGACATTTGGAGTGTGCTTGCATCAGAGAGCTTGATATTTGAGAAAAAAAAAAAATCAAGCCGCACTTGAGAATGGGGTGAGAAGCTGACAGGGCACCTGACAGGTAGTCAAAGCTTCATAATGGGCTGTCAAAATTCTACTCTGAGTTAGCTCTCCCGAAGCCTTGGGTACTGATGCCAGGGCCTGTAGTGTGTTCTGTGTATGTACTCTGAGACATTAGGTAACATGGCATGGCAGAGCAATTTTTTAAAATGAGGGTTTGTCTCTAAAACTAGACCACTCTTAGCTCCACTGTAGAAGGCCTGACTGAAACAAACATATTCTAAAAATATGATTGTCGTACTAGTGAAATAATGGACCCCAAAGAAATAAGGCTTTCCTCCAAGAATCTCATGCTGAGAGAAGGAAAAGATAATAGCCAACAGAGGCAATTTGTCTCACAGAAAGATTTCACACAGTTCTAACAACATGCAACATGCCAGACCACTCTATGGGATGAGACTGAAACCTAGACAGTGATGGGTCAGGGGTGTGTGAGACCACACCTCTACCTTAATAGGGACTGCTCAGATGCGCATTTCCTTGGCCTTTTACTTAAACTTTCATCTCACTTCAGGTCTCCAAAGGACCGGGAAAGTTCTATGACTCTCTGACTCTTTTCCCTGTGTGACCAAATTGAACAGCTCAACAGATCTCCTTTTTTTTTTTTTTTTTGCTTCCACATTTTACCTTGACTCTTTTACTTGCTTTGCTGAGGCATGGCTGCTGGCCATGACTTGGGGCACAGGTTGTGAAGCCCAGGTTTAAGAACTCATCATCTTTAAAACCTTAAGATATTGAAATTCTTCAAGTCTTCACTCCTTCATTCAAAAGCAAGACATAATGTTAGCAAATTGTAGCTTATTGAATTGTAGCCAGGACTACCTGTATATCAGGAGATGATATTTCTAAAGGGTCTGGAAAAGTTCCAGCCGTGTGGCTAATTCTCAGTAATAGCTACTTCTATTTTCATCAGGAAATGGGGGAGGGGAGGGCGGTTCACGAGGACATTGATTTTTACGCGCCTGAAACTCAGAAAGGAGATGATAATTACAAATATGGATTCGGGGATTGCCTAGTTCTATTTGTTTCTTGTGACTAATGTAACGAATTACTGACTGCAAATCTGAAAACATCAATGTGAAGGTGGGTGGGAAACAACAGACATGAATTTCTTTTGGAAACATGTCAGCAGACCAGAAGATCCAGAGACCAGAATTCTTGCCCAAACTCATGGGAACATCAGGGACACACTTCCTCCGGTGAGGCTCGAAACAGTCTGCTCCCTGCTTCCTCTAGCTTCGTTGCTCAACAGCTGACTAGAACTGTGTCACTTCTGTCTCTCCTATGAAGTCACATTGCTTGCTACACCTGTGCCCGTTCCTCTTAGAGATGCTTTATAATGGCGTTTAAGGCCAGCCAGAGAAGTCAGGATAATTTCTCCATCTGAGGACCATGAATTCACCACATCCATAAACATCTTTTGCATTCCATATCTTATCCCCATATCATCTGCAAGTGTCAGGGTATAAGACCTATAATCTTCAGAGGCCATCAGTTCTCATTATAGCTTACTCAATATAGAACCAGGGACCTATCAACACCTAAGAGGAAAGTAAAGGAACAAAATGAAGAGAGGGACAGATAGAAAGAATGGGGGGGGACGGGGGAGTGGGTGTCTGAGACCCCAGAACGCAGTGAGTCTCACAGAGGACTTCACACTCAAAACACTTCAGAGACCCAGAGAGAGAGGATGAGAAGGTTGATTGTGTGCAAGTAGCAGGAAAGACATCAAATACTTCAGCCTGAGCGAATTTATTGGTATGTAAGAAGAATGCCAAACTGTGGGACAAAGGATAGAGTCAGTGCTGTGATGCACAGCGGAGCACATAAGGAAATGCACCGAACCCAAACACACAGCTCAATAGCCACTCCCCTACCTTCTTTGGGTTTCCAGCAATAAAAGCTCATCAACCTCCTCCACTAGCCAAGGTGGCCATGGCCCATGATTAGAAGGGAAGGCACCACCCCTTTCCCGTATAAAATGTTTATGCTCAGCTCTGTAAAAGCTTAGAGGAAAAAGGTTACTTATTCCTACACAGCTCTTCTCAAAGGTGTGTGTTAACGATTAGTAAACCTGTGGCAGTTTTAGTCATTTTATTCTTTTACCGTATTGAAAAAGGACCAACTAGCTTAGTGGTGTTTTTTTCTACGACATAAAAACATTAGTCAGAGATCACTGCAGATCACAGAACCATGTGGTAGAAATATGATTTGTGAGGGATAATACAAGATTGAAATGAATATTAAAATTAATACTTATATTAAGTAACATGATAATATAATTAGTAATATTAATATAAAGGGATGGTACCTTGTCTGTGACAAGTGTCGATCTAAATATCTTACGTAACCACTAGGTTTAAATATTTAGTGAGAGAAGACGTACTAACAGGGTGGCATGATTGTCATCACAGTTTTATAGAAGAGACTGAAGGGCAAAGGTAAATGAAAACTATACAATTAAAATCAGGAAGTCTCTCAGATGTCCTCCCTCTTGGCCTGAACCTTTTCAGCATTGACAAGAATGTATTCAAGTAAACCTATTCTAAAGTGGCTTTGATAGAAACAGGACTTGCTTGTGGGACAAATTCTTCTGTTTCCTGAGTGCTTCTTAACACTAACATAGTGCACACTCTTAGAAACTGGGGTTTGAATATCAATACAAATGGGCAAAATCTCCTGTCCCAGTTTCCAGGTAAGCTAGTGTCATCTTTTAATTACATTCAGTGATCCTAGAGTTATAATTAAATCCCTTTCCTCTCTCACCATATACAAGGAAAAGAGATACTGACAGGAAGGGATGTGTGGTATTCGCTCCCAGCACAGACTGCTGCGTCCACCTTTCTCGGGATATTGTCATACTAAACCTCGGGAGAAATCTACAGTGGAAAATGGTAATCCAAGTGTGCAGAGCCCTTTTCATTTGTAGTTTTTGCTTTACACCTCTCAGACCGTTCAAGAATCTAAATAAACACTGCCGTTCAGAGACACAGGCATAGAGGACCACTTTTGGCCGTTTCTGCTTCTATTTCTTCGCGATGACATTGTCTAACATCAGTTGACTTTCCATAACGCCAAACAGCAAATGTCAGGAGTTAGGAGAAAGCTGTGCGACCTCAGCACATCCTGCTTTCCACCCACCTACATGAAGGGAATACAGAAAAACAAAACAAAACAAAACTGAAGGTGTCAGTTTTTTAGAATAAGTCTGCCTGGCCCTCTGTAGCAGGACACATGGAGGCCATGGGTCTGAAACTTCCCTTCTCACTATGGTGGCCATTTCCAAACAAATCCGTCATTGTAAATACAGGTGTCTGAACATCCCTTATCACTTGGTACAGCCTCAAGAAGAAATAAAGAACGACTTTCCAAGTTGAGTGGCATGCCCTATATCTTTATCTGCTAATGTTGACTATGATGGAGGTCTTTCGATGCTTTTAGAGAAAGCATCCTTATCCAGGAAGCATCCCTCCCTCTATCACTCAATCTATTTTATTGTACTATTGTGTATATATTGCAGACTTCCACAAGTTTGATTTGAAAAGTGGAAAAGAGATGATCTTAAACAGATTTTGAAAGAATATATGCCTTTCCAGAAAACTTGGCAGAAAGCTTAACAACACAGCAGCGGTAGTTCCAGAAAACTCCTTTTTTTTTTTTTTTTTTCTTTTTTTAAATGTATATTTTATTCATTAAAATTTATTCACATTACATCCCGATTGTTATCCCTTCCCTCCCTCATATCTTCCCCATCCCAGCCTCCCTCCCTCTTCTGCCTAATCCCCTCCCCTAGAAATCTGGTAGGGTGACAGTCCATTAGGTCTCATCAGAAGAGCCTGCAGCCCCTTCCTCTATGTGCCCAATAGGCCATCTTGCTAAGGGGCAGTGACCAAATAGTGGACACCTGAGTGCACGTCAGAGGTTCAGCAGTAGCCTCCCTGCCCCCTTGTGGAGAACTGACGGTCTGTTGGTTACATCTGAACAGAGGGTCTTAGTTCTCTGTAGGCATCATCCTTGGCTGAAATTAGTTTCCAACAGTAAGTCTCAGAAGGGCCCCCCCTTCACAGGCCCATCCCCTACCTGTGTGCACCAGGCCTTGCATGGGTCCAACCAACTTATCTATATGAAATGGGCCAAACCAAACTGTTGTCTTCCTCTCTGCCTGGGGTTAGGTCTCTGGGATAGTGTCATTGTTCCAGGTAAAGTCTGTGGCTGAAGCTGGTGGTCGGAGTCTAAAATATGTTGGAGAGAGCGTGTCTTATGAGGAGACAGAACAGGCAGTCTCGGGAGCCAGGAAAAACCACCAGCACATGGATAAGATAGGCCCCAGATTACACTGAAGGAACCACCAGCCAATATCCGTCACTGGATTTAAAATCTGGCATTAGTGTGAACCAGCTGTTGAGAAACTAGTTGCTACTTCTGACCAAAACTAGCTGATAAGGCAGTAACAACAAAGACCAAACACATCCTAAATCCAGGCTTGCAGCAGTCCGCAAGCCAGCCAGCTCTCTGGGCAGATCACAGTTACCATGGGTTGGAACATGGTATGTTCTCCACTTGCTCTTTCAGAAGGCTCCCGCTCCCCTACTGTCTTGGCTAATCCTAGCTCACTGCTGCACACTGGGTGCCTTTCCTTATGCTGGGCTGCCTGCTACTTGCCAGCTTTCCATTAACCTCAGTCTTTGGTGAAGCATTGATTTCCGGTTTAGTCAAACACTTCCTATGATATAATTTGAAGTCCAGTGAACTCTACCACTACCAGGGCCAGTTTCACCTCATGGGAGGCAGTAACGGGTGGCTATTACTAGTCAAGCAGTGTTTGCTTTTCTGTGAGAAAGACTCAAGTGTTGTTAACATGAGCAGCAAAACAAGACCAGCAAATTATGGTCAGCAGCATTCAGTCAGCAGCCATTTGATAGAGTCCAGGGTTAAAAAGGAGCTAACGGAAAAATCTTTTTATTTTTAATTTTTGAAAAATTTACACACACATATGATAAAATATGATTGTATATTTATACTCATCTGCCCTCTCCAGTTTTTCCTATTTCCTTTCAACATATCTGCTTCCAAAACTGGTTTTTGGTTTTGTTTTTTTTTTTCCTGATAAACCATCAAGTTCAGTGAGTGGTACCATCTGTACAAGGGGATGGGGCCATCCACTGGAGAGTGGGAAACCAGTGTTTAACTATATTTAATTGTGGTATAGTAGCTGAACCTGGACCTTACACAGGATGGGCAGAAGCCTCCACGGATGTCTTTCATTTGTATCATGGGATAGACTCTTGCTGAATTGGCCTTGATCCGCCTGCCTCAGCCTCCTAGGGGCACTCGGGAAACAAAATGTTATCTTTTCAAACTGTCCTTCATAGGTGTAGATGTGTTTGTTTGTTTTAATGTATTTAGGGAACATCTCAGAAGAGAAGGAAGAAAGAGTGTAAGGTCCAGAAGATTAGGGAGTCTGCTCTGAGATTAAAGTCTCCTTTAGAAGGCAGGTACTGGACCTATAACATCTTAATAAATACTATCTGTACGATGATAACACCAGTTGACATCCTAACACAGATAGGGGCACTCTTACAAAGACCCACCCATAAATGAAGAGCTATAGAAAACTGACTGTTAAGAGAGAGAGAACCAGTCTTTTTCAAGGACCACCCCCCTTATAGGTTTATGGATGAATATTTGTATGCATTTATGTATGTTCATGTAACAAGAATAATTAAAGAAGATATTTGAGAAAGAGTGAAGGACACAGAAGGAGTTGAAGAGGAGAGAGGGTAAAGAGGACATAACGTAAATTAAGAACTCATAAGTGAAATTTTCAATAAAAATAAAATAATGTAAATATTGTACATAATTATTGCTCTATTTTCATACAAAACCTGTGGACACTCGTCTCTTTTACTGTATAAATACGTACACTGCTAATCTTCTTGGCACATAAAGCATGAATTAATTACTATCTGGCTGCTCCTTGTTCTGATCTGTGGTAGGTTTAGTAATAAGATTTCAGGAAAGTCAATTAGTAATTATTTTCCTAAATAAAAAGTATCAGCAACCTTCAGAATGAATTAGAGGATCTTTTTCCCAGTATGCACAGGTCCAGGCTTCAATCTCCAATACCACAACTAAAAATCGAAAACAAAGCCTGTTTCTAGCACTGGACAATATCACATGGCTGGTCACTCAACTCTGTTGAAGATAATTTTCTAGATTTTAGTTTGCTGCTTAGGTTAAAGACTGTAGTTGGATCACCACCAACTTTAATGTTGCATGTCATGTATGCTATTGTGTGGTGTCCCGTTATGGGGGGGATATTTATTTTTAGTTAGCGTGTGGAATGACAGGTTTCCTTATAGCATTTCTATAATGCTAGTTTAGACCACTAACTATTGGCATGTTATGGGTTTGAATTACAATTTTTCATTTTTAAAATTTGTTTACTTATTTTTTTTTTAAACCTGAGTACCTATCTATGGTCACAGCTGATCGTTTGTTACTAGAAGGTTCTATTTCTGTAGCTTGTTTCTTGATGAGTGCCAACTTCAGAAAGCATGACATGATATAGGTCATCTGAAAATTCCCCCCAAAAATGTACAGTCTAGGGAGGTCTTTCCTTTAGGCATCCTCTTTCTTTGGGCATAATGTTATCGATGGCTTTTAAACATACTCAAAGTGATTATCAGTACATTCTGGGACAAAACCAAATATTTTAAATGAAGAGAAATGACTGAAGAAAATTGTTCTGAATGTTCATACATGAAAAAAGGGATTAAAAAAAAAGCATGTGACATCCTGAGTGGATCTATAAAACCTTCTATGACTTTCCTCCATGTGTCTTTTAAAGCTACCTTTCCTTCTTTAATGGAGGGAAGACACTGGATCAGCAAGGGCACCAAACATAAGAATGGGTGCTCCCGTGAATCTCAGATGCTGTCCTGGAGTTGGCCAAGCCAAGGTCACAGAACACAAATCCTATTTGGACATCAGGGTCTATGTATTCATTCTTCACAGACCCACCCATTAGACCTCCAGCAGCAGCTTACCTAAGAACTAGACAGCACTTTTTGATTCACAGGAACAGAGAAAATTTAATCCTGTCTGTCCACGTTGGCCCTTGGAGAAGCTATAGTTCAAGTAGACGCAGTTAACTGTCTCTGATGTTGATTACCTCTCTTGCCTTTACTTTTTAATGTTCCACATGCTGTTTCTTTTGGAAAGCTAAGATCTTCAACTCAGCACTGCTGCTCCCCAATTTGGCCTTTGAAAGTCCGGATGCATTTCCTGGTGCCATCCTCCAAGACCTCATTTTCATAGTCAGCATCAGTTTTAAGTCCTTCCTTCAGAACCTGTCCACTTTCAAAAAGCAACACACACTATGTCAAGTAGACTAACATCTCAGATTTTCCGAGGTGAAAACAGCCAGTGCTCATCTCTGGTACCCACCTCTGTTGTGTTCTAAAAATTTCACAGGAACTGTCAAACGGCCTGAAAGTGCCCATGTCTCCTCCTTCTGAACATGAGCAAGCAGACCTTCTCAGTGAGGCCTGCACAGCTGGATACAAGGTCAGTAGTCTGCATACAGCTGCTGCTTTCTCCAGTGATTCTGACTAAGGTCAGACTTGCACATAACCTAGAGTTAACCCTGCAGAAGTGGCCTTCCTAGTATAGCCGAGACAAAATAGAAACAACTGAAGAAGTCACTTAAGCCAAAGGTAGTTTGTCTGCTTTGGAGAAAGATGCTTAGTAAAAGGACCTTGATGGACAGCAGAGGTCCTTAATGGACTGGGACCTTTGAAAGAATGCCTCTCTTCCCAAAGATGGTTTTTGAAAAGAGTTACAAATGAAGAGTCTCTTAGTCTTGGCAGATTAAGACTGAGCCACCCATGGGTACCCACCTTCTGTGTACAGTGTGAAACATATTCATCCAGGGTTATAGCAACTATGAATTCAGGTTCAGTCAGGACATTCTTCAGTCATGGGCCACATCCCTCAGGAAAATCCCATTCCCTTGTCAGGCCAGGAGAAGGAGGCATAAGCCAAACACCCATTTATTGAGAATTTTCCAAGCTGTAAAGTCTCTCTACTATAGGACATGTCAAGTCAGCCTAGGTCACCAAGAATGAAGACTCAGACGAATTAAATCAGCCAGAATACATCTTTGGTTTTCCTGTTTGTACCGTCTTCCTGAAGCTCTGAAGAACGTGTGGAAAGAAACTGTCACCTATGAGCTCATGTTAAGTTAGCACAGGCAGCCACTGTGAACAGTCTCCAACACTTGTGGACTTTCTGATGCTCTGATTCTCATCCCTTGGGTGGGCCCTGAGGCCTGTTGATTAAGTGCCTGCCAGGACAAAGATAGCCTGGCCTACTTCACCAGAGAGAATAGCTGTGTGCCAAGGACAAAGACACTCTGGATTCAGTCACTGTCACCAAGGGCCAGTCATTCAGACATTTTGTAAAACAAGTTTGAGACCTCTTAGCTTTTGTTTGTTTGTTTAGTTGGTTGGTTGGTTTGGTTTGGTTTTTTGTTTTTGCTTTTGTATTTGTTTTTTTTTTTAGATGTTCCCTTTAATCTGAAACACAAGTCCTCTACCTACCTTCCTGTTTTGATACTACCTTGGAGTGAGTTAGCCAACAGGATACCAAAATGCTTCTTAGTTTTGCTTGTTTGGTTGGTTGTTTTGTTTTGTTGACAAAGCAGGTCTCTTTGATCCCAAATGAAACAACTTGGATAACTATTTAAAATACGTTTACCAAGATATCAGTGCTGGCAAGAACTTTCTAGAATTCCTACATATCATTGAAATGTATTTTATGTTCCGGTGTGCAGAAGAAAAAAAAGAACAAAACAAACATAAAAACCAATAGTATCAAGCTGCTCAAGTAGAAATTTCTTTAGAGGACATCATCTTCCTGAGACTCTACCAAATGACAGGCATTGAGGAGACTGTAATGCGTGCAACCTAAGTCTGAAAGGAGGGCAAAGCAAGTAAAAAGGTCAGGCTTTGAGAGTGCCTTGGGAAGACTGCCTTATTCACGCTATGGTCTCCACTTCCCTCACTGTCTTCCCTTTTTCTCTCTACTCTACTTACATTAACTGCTATCATAGAAAGAATAAAATATTTTAAATGTTTGGCTAAAAAATAGAACTGTTTCCTATTGGCCTGGACCTCTCTTGGGCTCAAAATAAAAACTAGCTTATCTCCCAGCTGTGAGCATAAGACAAGGAACAGTTATGCAAGTGAGTCTAGCCTGATGTATGGCGAACACCAAACTGAGGTCATGTCACACCGGGTTCAGCTGATTCTAGGACCTCAGTGATTGTGAAGGGAAAAATCCTTTCAACCAGAAAGAGGAAACATATTCAAATTGACATTGACGTGTTAACAGTATCTGTATTTTGACCTGAGGTGAAGCAGGTTTCGTGTGTTGAAGCCAATTACCATGCCTCATCTGAAATTTTTTGAAAGGTCCTCAAGAGGCTCAGTCTTGGTTCTGCAAAAAGAAATCTCATCTCCTGGGTTAATTCTATTCCCGAAAATAGTCAGTTAAAACTGAATTTTCACTTCCCTTTCTCCCTTATGTACAATTTTATGATAATGCAAAAACATGAAAATATAATATTCTAAAGTACAGCATTAGTTTTTAACATTTATGTTAAGTCACCAATAACTGATGAAATAGCAAAAGAGAAAGAGAAGAAGGAATAAAAACCCAGTGTGGACTGAGCCCAGACTAGAAACAGTTCTGTGTTTTACTATGCAAATCCATTGCATCTCAGAACACTGTGATAGCTGGTATTCATCCTTGTAACTGTACCGTTCATTAAAGAAAAGACTTGCTCAAGATTACAGAATTAATGAACACTCAGTTTTTATTTGACCCTCAGGATTCTGACTCCATGTCACACACTCTTAACCTTCGCACTATCCACATCTTCTTTAGTCCTAAGATAGTGGTGAATCAAACTGATGGGATCCTTATTTGAGAAGCATTTATTAAAAGTAAGCATTTGGTATCCAATAGCTCTTAGTGTGTGTCCATAAAATATACATGAAAATAATGGAAGATGGCAGTTACTCAATTAATCTATAAATATTTTAAAGCCAGAAAAGATAGAAACTGTCCATTTGAGCCAGTCTGCTATTTCTTCTTGCGATAATAGAATAACATGGGCTACATTTTACTCAGTAAGCTGATGAGGAAGGGATTTGCTTTAGCTCAGCCTGGAGCTATTTTGACATATGCTCTTGCTAGTTCATTTGGTGGTGGCCTATCTCTCTGGAAGACAAAGTTGGGGACGTTCCAAGCTTTCTATGGTCTTCTGTTTATGTAAGAAAAGTACTGATAGCAAGTGCATCCAGGGATGCAGAGCTTTTCTTCTAAGTGAACAGCCAGGGGTTTGGAACATACTTTTATATTCAGGATTCTTTTTGAGAGCCTTTGCCATTTAAAAAGCAAATGTTAGGAATGAGCTGAACATCCTCTGTCTGTGCCATAGAAAGCAGTTGACATGTGTCTACTGCTCAGTCAGATAGATCTGGTCCCATTCTGGAGGGATAGAGAAACCTGAATGTTGTAGGTTCTGCATGAACTAGAATGAGAAGGTGGCCATGACAAGTGGACAGTGAGAGTTCTGTTACCATTTGCAAACACTGCAGCTTGGTTTGTTTCTATGTTGGGTTTTAAGTTTTGTGGATGATATGTTGTTTCATGTTCTCCCATGTCTTGTTCATTGCCCACTTTGGTTAACAGCTCATCAGACCTTCTACCAATGGGCATTTCAGAAGGTGTCTGTGTATGAGCCAGGATAGATTCAAGGAGTCATGCTTACATTATTTCACTTAGGGAAGGGTTAGGAGGATAAAGCAAATTTGAAACAAATCATTATCAAGTACCTACTCACTGATAAATAACTTATTAAGTGGGATTAAAAGAAAATAGTAATTATATTATTAGTTATAATGAAAATAATCTCAGAAACCAATTTTAAGGTGGAAATTCAAGGAAAGTGATATAAACTGAGCCTCTAAATTAACTTCACACAGGCCAAACCCTATTGATACTTTAAGGAAAGTAAAACTCTCAAAACTCAATCAGTTCTAGAGTGGTATTTTTATTATAAAGCCTCTGGGCCAATTACATTGGTTCAATTATAAACAAATGTTGATGATGTTGATTTAACCTCTGAAATGTCTCACAGTATAGAAGCAGCTTTGGAGTCATTTAGAAAAATAGAGACAATTTCACAATTTTCTGAACATGTGCCTCTTAGAAATCAGGAATGCACTTCCATCAGCTACCTCTAAATAAATCCAAAACAAAAACGAAAACAAAACCTGGAAATATTCTTCGTTGTGTGATTCAAGCCTGTGATACCAAATTGTACTGATGCTTGCTTCTTTTGCATGTGGGCAGCTTGTAAAACAGTTTGTATTTTCATTTTCATACCCACTAAGTAGTAGATATTAATATAAATTTAAAATATATCTGTGCTTAACTTTAAGACTTAGAGGTCTCCATATAAAAGCTTTAATCGATCTCTGTGTCCAAGGCTTAACTTAATCTTCAAAAATGGCCCTGTGAATCAGGAAGATGGGGTTTTATTAACTCTCAACCCACTCGGGTGACTAAAGTAGAAAGTCTCATTTTCTAAGATGTCTGCAACAGTAGCCGCAGGCCATATGTCGCTCTACAATTCATTCCTTTCTTTTGAATTTGTAGACTTATGATTTACAGGTAATTACAGCAGCTCACAGCAAATGTGGTTAGGCATGACATGATGATTTCTGAGGCCACATTTAAAAAAAAAAAAAAAAAAACAAGTCATCGCAGCTTTTAATTTGGTCACTAAAAAACTTGGTTGGGGGGGGTGTCTCTTGAGATGCCTTATACAAGAATTTCATCTCTCCTGAGCCTGCCATGCGTGGAGGGAAACATACGCTGCATGAAGAGCTGTAGTTCTGTGTTCGACTCAGTTGCTTGGCTGCAGAGTGAGTCAACAGCCTGCACCACCTGCCATATAAATAGGTAACATATTCTCTAGACATCAGTGACGCCTAATAAGAACATAAGTGACAGGTGCAGCTTTAAACCTCCATTAGCTATACTTAAACACTCAAAAGTGTTAAATTAATTAAAGAGAATTATTTCAGTGTAGAATCAAGTCATCAACAAGATAGCTAAACATTTTTTTTTTTTTTCATGCTATGCATTGGAATCAGAGTATCAGGGAGGGTGAGCTCCAAACTTAGGGCCAAACTCAGTTCAGACTAGCTTTGTTCCAAGCGTTCAGTGGTCACATATGGTCAGCACTGCTCCAGAAGACCCGATCCCGCAGTCACCACCTTCTCTCCACCCTTAGCCAGGTGATGAAGACAGTATAGAGGCCTTTCTGTGGTTGTGGCCCAACACATCGTACTGGCATAATATGCTCAGTGGGGAGTAGCACCTGTAGCGTTGTCAACAGAATCTGGATGTCACTGCAGTATAGATTATGAGAGCAAATGTGTGTGCTCTGCTAAGCCAGTTTGAAGGAGAGGGTAAGACTCCAGCTGTTCTGTACCTAGTCCGTACATCCGGATTGGTGCCTGGTCTCACTGCAAGGCTCATTGTATAGTTTCCTGGTTCTGGTGGCTCTTTCTAGTTATGGTCTGAGAGTCCTGCCTTAGCCCACTTGGCCCCAGGCATCTCTAGCACTCGGGTTACTTTCCAGATATGCAGAAGGGGTTTCAAATTTCCCTGGAGGACACAGATAATAAAACCCTGAAACTGCTGCAATTCAGTGAATGAAGGAATGAGTCGGTGCTACCCTCTGGTTGCCCGAGAGCATCTGGAGGGCCACAGTGCAGCACCTCAGCCTAAAACTCCCTCCGAACACACTTTATTATTGTCCCTGTTTCATTTTGTGGCACGCATGGAACCCAGAGTTTGAATATGCTCGGCAAAGTGCTCTGCCACCCAACTACACCCCTAACCAAGACTCTTTCTAATGACAGCCCAGGCTGCCTATAAACTGCTTGCATAATAAGATACACAGTGCAACTCACAAGAAAATACATGAGAATGTTCAGCGATATTTAAATTTTTTTCCTTTCTACTGTGTCAAAAATTAACTTTTAAGGTATTCTGTCTCAGAAGCTGCAGGTTTGAGCTCTTTGACCTCATAGCACTCAAAACTAGGATACAATGAACATATTTTCTTTACTCGTGTCAGTCTCCATCCCCAAATGTATGATGTGTTTGTATGTGTGTCTACACATGTATGTGCATATAATATGCATATATAATATGTGTCACATATATAATACATACATATTCTTTTCTCAGATGAACACTTTTAATCCCTTCAGTTGTTCCTTGTAAGCCATGATTTTCAGAGTTATTTTAAGGTTTGTTTTTATTATTTTTAATTGTGTGTTTGTCTGCATGACAAGGTATGTACATATCAGTGAAGGTACGCTCAATGGCCAGAGGTATCAGCTCCCCTGGAGGTGGAATTACTACAGATGGTTGTGGTCTGCCTGTTGCTGGGAATCAAACCTGGTTCTCTGGAAGAGCAACATGTGCTCTTAACTGCTAAGCCATATCTCCAGGCCCTGGGATTCAGAATTTTAACCGCCAAAACAAATGCCCACAATTTTTTTCCTAAGCCTCAAAATTCACAATAAGTGGAATAGCCGATGGGCTCCAAATGTGGTCTGGCCGCCATGCCCTTCAGTGTATGCCAGCCTTATCCTAGATGACATATCTTCACAAACGTAAACAAGTTATTGCTGCCAAAGGCATGTCAATAAAGAAAAACCTCCTTTTTATCCAAACACTGGCTTATCCTTACTATACCTACACCTTCTCAACATCTCTTAGGAAGGAAGGGTCTAGAACTAAACTCAAAGAAATTCAACTTCGACTTCAAACGTAAGCTTATTAGATGTGTGACTTTAGATAAGGCATTAAACTTGATGTTACACTTTCTTCATTTATAAAGAAGTGAGCGGTGATTCATGAAAATCTATAAAAAACGATAAATACCTCTATCATTATATCAACGTGAAATCCGGATGTGATACTTACTCTCACGCCCATTTGTCTTCCCAGTTGATGCTCACCATCACAGCTAGCAAGCGGCTTAACCTCATCTTTACACCGGATGATTTAGTCACTTAATAAACATCTCTTAAACATTCATTTTCTATATTATCATATCTACATCGGTATCTCAGAAAGCCTATCAGTTTTTGAGGGTCCATTCACCAACTGCTCACAGATATGTTAGTCCTTAGACTAAAAGGAGTAATTTGATGCAAGCCCTAGGAGCCTTTTCCCTATAACTGCTGATCCAGAACCATGGGTCATGCTGCCCAGGAAAGACAGCAACAGCAGTCACACCCAGCTCTACTGCATGGCCAGGTACCAGGAAGCTATGGGCAGTTTCCTGCTCCTCGCTGAGCTCCAGCACAGACAGAACAAATAAAACAACCACATAGCAGAATTAAAATTAAAAAAAAAAAAAAGAATTAAAAAAACACTTTAAATTTGTGTCAAGAATGGATTGTGAGACTCAGGCAAATAGCCTGAAGCAGGTAATTGACCATGCAAGATCCTGAACTTAGTCCTAGATGGGTCCCCTCCCTGGACAGGCTTTTAGTGGCCCCAGACAGACGAACAGAGTGTGTCAGTCCCACTAGACATATGCCCACTGAAAACTTGCCAAGAGAGAAGCACAGCTACTCATTTCTTTTACTTCATGGTGAGGCCCTTGCATACCCACATCTATGTGAATGACAACAACTCTGGCTCTGGCTTCACCATAAGAGACATGCCAGGCATGGCAGGGTATGGTCAGAAGCAAGCTGGGGTGGATCCAGTTCAGACTTCTCCTTGGCGACAGGTCTGTGTGCTCTCACAGTCCCTGGCAGTTAGCTCATTCAACACACTGGGAGGCGAGGAGTGGACATGCGAGGACTGCTCAGAACTCGTGACAAAGTTAAAGAAAGCAAAACCAGCAGAGTCTGTGAGTTGTTGTCATCTTGTCACGGATCTCTTCAGGGATAATATGGCCAAGCAGCTGGGAAAACAATACCCCACATGCACATACACGAACACACACATATACACGGGTGCACACACGTTAAGCTACAGCGTGAGACAAACTGAGATCCACCTAAGTCCTCATCCTACTTTTGGCAGTTTGTCTTTGTGAAAGAAAACTAGAGGGACCAGTTTCATATTTCTGCATTGTGTTTTAACAGAAATGAATTGCCTGAAACTGCTTAGCTTAATGTACTCCCCGCCCGTATGCACACCGGGATGCATTGTGTACAGTATCTTGCAACTCCATCAATATCCAGATATATAGGATTTGGTTCTGGTGCAACCTTCTAGAAAACTGGGGTTGAAAATAAATTTAATGGACAAGGGAGTCGATTATAAAGGGTTTTCACAGGAGGCGTATCTTTAACTAAACAAAATTAATATGATAACAGCATATAGCCTCTAAACATTGTATAAAATCATAGCTGGCAGAATCCAAAGACAGTCAAGTGGTATTATGGAGATACTAGCAAAAACAGGCCTGCTTGAGTTTGGAGCAGTTGCATACCTGTACTTGTGAGATGGGATGTGAAAGGCTGACCATTTTCCTGACACATGTAAAGGGTAACAGAAAGGGCCTTTCAACTGATTCTTGCACAGGACAACATGCCAGGAAGAAAACAATTTTGGAGCAGTTAATATCTGTAGCATATTTGGGGGTGGTTCCAGCATGTAATGCATACCTGCCAAGCAGGGAATGAGTTGAAATTTGGAAAACAAGCCCCAGTGTGTGAGCGACTGTATACGGTCTCACACTTCAGTGAGCTTTTCCTATGAATCACTTTGTGAAATCAAAGCAAGTTGAATCACTGTCTTGGGAAATATCCACATCATGCGTTTATCAGCATTTCACGGGCACCAAGCACATTCCCAGATGCTGTTGGATTTGATTCCCAACCATGTGATGAGGCTGTTGACTTTTTTTTTTTTTACATCCTATGGATGAACAAACTCAGCCTGGAGAGATTGGGTGAGTTGCTTGGGGTCACTTAGCTTCTGCAGGCTGGGGCTGGGGCTCCCACCTAGGATCTCAAGCAAGTCCTCCGTCTACTGAGCTGCATCAGGAAAATATGAAGGGTGCTGTCTCACGTGGACAGCCTCTTTGGTAGAAGCAGTTTCTATTAAAGTATTAGCTGATTTAAAGCATTAAACATTAATAGCGACATCTCTTCACTTGTAAGATACTGAATGAATGAATGAATGAATGAATGAATGAATGATTGTAGTGCTGGACATCAAAACCAGAGTGTTGCACATGGTCTACAATCTCTCTGCCATTGAGTTAACCCCACAGCCACAGTAGAGGACATCTCAATCTGATCGCTTTGTTGGAAATGTCTGTTATACACATCAAGGCCCTGACATTTCTGTACTTCTCTATTTGCATTTCGACAACAGCACATCACTGACTCAGTGAGAGTTAAAGATTTTAACCTCAGCATTTTAGGGGAGGGTGGATCCTGTAGACAACAAAATCCTGGATTTGCGTTGTACTTGACTTTTATAGACTAATTAGTCCCATTTTGACCTCAATATCAAAAATTGTTCTGTTTACCATAGTTTCACATTTTCCGTTTCTAAATCAGAGGTGTTACTGCAACGTCCACTTCAGCCTTGAATTTTTAGTGCTGCAGTTTCGGTTTCACTTTTAGTAAGTTACTCGCATTTTCCAGCTGCAATGTAGAGCCATTCTGACCACTGCTGTATCAGTACAGCTTCCTTTTTGTTTGTACCTTAATCACTTCATGTGAAATGCATTTTCACACCCTTCATAGAGTTCATGTGAAAAAACCTCTAGCCATGTTCCTTATTTCCTTTTCCTATTGCTAATTTTGACTCTTTGAAGACTCACTAAGGTCAAAGCCAAACAAATTTGTCATGGAAGTCTCAGTAGCTGTTCAACCTCCCCCCCCCCCAACCCCCATGCCATGTGGCAGTCTTCTGCTTTTATAACTTGCTTAGCAACTAAGGTTGCTTATTTACTCGCCCTCCACAGGGCCAGGTTTCCCTGAGTTCATTTTACCTCAGAGAATCAAGTGTGACAAGTGAAAACCTTGGCAAGAAAACAAGACAGTCATTCTGTAGCTCTTTAAAACGACAATGAGTTGTGTCATTGGAGGGGTGCGGAAAAGCCTGTCAGGGGTGACGTTAGCACACTTGGCATATTGGCATTTCGATTGACACTCCTGGGCAAACCTTAGCATTGTTTACTAAGTCCCAGGAACTGAGATTCATTGGTTCCACCCCTATGGCTCTGTCAACGTTTATTTTCTTAATTCTCAGATTGACATTTCAAAACATTGACAGGGCATTGGTTGAGCCCAGTGCTAAAGTACTTGTATCAAGGGAAGTGGGGTCCTGGGGTGGATTCCTCAGAACTACAAAAATAATAATTAAGATTTAAAAAAACATAAATTGCAAAATTGACTCTTCTAGTTCCTATATTACTTCTTATACAAGGTTGGGTCCTTGGTAACATATGTGGACAAGGCCTTTGCCAGCTAACATTTATCCTACAGTACACTCTGAAGAGTGTCTGTTAGATCTCTGAGGCATTGGAAATACACTGACACAGTTTTCTGAGAGTATGAGAGAAAAACCCTGTGTGAGTGGAGATCAGTGACTCTGAGGGATTTGGTAAAGGAAAGGCAGTGAGTGTGGGGAAAAGTGAAGCCCCAATTTCAATTCCTGTTATTCTGCTATTTGTTTTGAACAAGTTTAAACTACCACAACCTTTTGTGGTTAGAGTAGCTTAACGGAAGTTTACATTGTCTTTTCAGCATGCCTTCGAATGACAACTCTCAGCTGAGGGTGACTCTTTTAGGGGAGCTGGTCTCGAAGAGAAGGAACTAAATTTTAATTTTGTGTACCTACTGAGCAATGTGAACTTAATATAGTGACCACATGGCTGAATACACTTTATCACTCTCTTCTTAGAAACATCTCCACTGTGACTGCTTGTGACCATGATTAAACCTGAGAAAGGGGAAGTTTCCATAAGAGATGTCTGAACACTTACAACATGTCCATTGAGTTTCAGTTACACAAGTATAGATTCCAGGGTCTTAAAGGAGGCTTCAAGGAAGCAGATTTGTCTGGCCCTAACCCTGATTCCCCTTAATACGTTTATCCATCCCCCCTCCCCCAAAGAATACCCATATGCCTTATGCCACTCTGAGAATCATCACAGAAACAATTGTCTTCACTTCTGAATTGAGACTTGTCTTAGATAGGAATTGGAGAAAGCAAGAGCAGCTGCAATGCAGCCAGACTTTACTATCTAAGCAACTCATGTTAAGACAGGAAACTCCCAAATGTACAGCCTAGAGGGCCTTTAAAAACGGGATGTAAAAGACACACCAACTTCTGTTATAAAAGGTGACATTTCAACACAATGACACTTGGTACCATGATCGTCCTAATGGTTTCTTTCTATATCTGAGTCACTATATTCTGGTATCGTTTCTATTTTATTTTATGGGAAAAAAATTAGTAGTCGTCAGGATATAATTTTATTAGCCCTAAATTAATGAAACAGAAACCACTCATAATTTAAAAGCTTCTTTTTACTCAGGAAACCTCACTCAACCTAAAGGAGATACTTGTGCATAGCAGAAGGCAGGGTCTTTTGCCTGTGCCTTGCATCTCTCTTAAGTCTGCTGCCCTTGCCCTGGCCCAGCTGTCATCTCTGCCATGAGGAAGCAGGCTTAATCAGATGCTCTGGTCTGCATGGAGGAACGGCAATGCTATTCTACTTTAATCAATTATTTAACGCTTCATGCTCATAGGCCAGCAGGATGGGTAAAACCTCCACCGCTCTCCTACCGCCAGAAAAACATCCGTATTCATAAACAGTATGTTCCAGGAAGTGCAATCTACCTGCCATCAATAAAGCACCACTCAGGATCTTGGAGGCTGGTGACTCAGTGGTGTTTGTCCTGTTTCTTTTATTGCTTTCCTCCCGCCCCCCAGGACCATTGTACAAGAAAAATTAAAGCCTAAAAAGAGTTAGTTCTGCCAATTCTGCAGGGATGAGCATTGCTCTATTGATTCCCACATGCTCCTGATTTTCTCAGGAATCTTCCCTATTTTACCTCCATGGAAAATCTCTGATTTAGTATTTTGAAGGATAAATTATGTCCCATGGCCAGAACAAGCAAAATAGCATTTATATTTTAAAACAAGGGTTTGGAGGTGGACTTCCTGGGGTTTGGTCCTGGCATTGCAGGTTAATAGCAATGTGACCTTGTGCAAATTCTTTGGCGCCTGTTTTTTCAATGTCCTTCCTATAAATGGAGGTTAAAAATACTGTCTATTGAGTGGGATTTAATGAAGATTACGTGAATGAGTACAAGTTATACTCCCAAGACAGCACATATTACATAGAAGATACTTTACCTGCCACTGTAATCAGCTTAGGTGCCCAACCATTACAGAGGCAAGATAATTGCCTCCAAAAAGTCAACACATCACAAGAAGTGCTTGTGCGTGTGCATGCGTGCCTGTCATCCGAACACTTGTGTAGAGGAGGCAGGAGGAGTTTGAGGTCAGCCTAGACTACATGAGACTATGTTCCAAAGATAAAAGATAGAATGATAGATGATCCATAGATTAGATAGATAGATGATAGATAGATAGATAGATAGATAGATAGATAGATAGATAGAAATAAAACATTCGTGAGACCACATTGCTCTCTGTAATGGCTACGGAAGCTTTAAGCCAGAAGTCCATTGTGTCCTTCATCCAGAATGCAGACAGCGCAGTGTGCTGAAAGAGCCTGTTCTGGACATTAAGGAGCCCTCAGGTTTAGTCCACAATTGCTATTACCTTGCTATGACCCTTCCAGGTTTCTCTATACCTTTCTATCTTAGTGTGTTGAACAACAAAATGAAGGGAATGTTTCAGCCTTATCTAGATTGTGCTACCCTGCTATCACCCAGCCTTTGAAATATATGTAGGATCTGGAAGATACAAGTGAGGGGATAACAATTGGGATGTAATATGAATAAATTATAATAAAAAAGGAAAAAACGTTAAAAATAAATAAATAAAATCTACATGGGCATACCAATTATAAAAAATAGAAAGATTAAACAGAAACGGTTAAATGAATTCAGCTACTGTAGGACTGAACAAACGAGACATTTTTCCCTTGAACATTTGTGTACCACGTTTTCTTATGGGCCCAGGCTGGGAGAATGGAATTTGAACAAGACAAACAACCAATGCTAATCTCCTGGAGTTTATCTCCTAGAGAACAGGATCATTTAATCAGTAATAGACTAACAAATAAACAACAGAATTCCAGGCAGTGATAAGCCTGTGAAGAAACTGACATAGACAGAAGCTATGGAAAGAAAGCAACTTGCGTTTGAGTGGTCAGCATAGTTCGCTTCAGCACGCCCTTTAAGTTGGAGGCTAAAGGGCAAAAGCAAAGGGAACAAATGGAAGCTTAAAGAACGAAAGAGAAAAATAATCTGGCTTGAAAGAAGCTTAAATCCCTAGGGTAGAAAGTGTTTTGAATGTTTGGAAACAATGAATAGAGAGCTTGGGAGAGTGTGGGAAGAGATGAAGCCCAAAGTAGAGTCTAGTAACCCTCCTGTGACAAGGAGTTAAAGCTTCATTTTTAAATTTGCAAAAGCCACTGAGCCATACTAAACAAGAGTTTCAGCAACTTATTCTAAGGTGTGATTGGCTGTGAAATGAGATGCGGTCACAATTTCCTAAACAGACAGCTGAACCATTCCCTTTATTAATTCCATGATTCTAAACCTTTGTCTTCATGTAGCTTTTTTTTTTCCTTTCCTTTTTATTAATTCATTCATATTACAGCTCAGTTGTTATCTCATCCCTTGTATCCTCCCATTCTTCCCTCTCTCCCGCTTTCCGCCTACTCCCCTCTGCTGTGACTGTGACTGGGGGGGGGGACCTCCCCCTGTATATGCTCATAAGGTATCAAGTTTCTTCTTGGTAGCCTGCTATCCTTCCTCTGAGTGTCACCAGGTTTCCCCATGCAGGGGACATGGTCAAATCCGGGGCACCAGAGTTCATGTGAAAGTCAGTCCCCACTCTCCACTCAACTGTAGAGAATGTCCTGTCCATTGGATAGATCTGGGTCGGGGTTCGAAGTTTACTGCATGTATTGTCTTCGGCTTGTGCCATAGTTTGAGCAGGACCCATGGTCCCAAATCTGCATCTCATAATGTTCTTCTTGTAGTTTTCTAGGACTCTCTGGATCCTACTATTTCCCCGTTCTCCCATACTTCTCTCACCTAAAGTCCCTATAGGATGTCCTCCCCTCTGTCCCACTTTCTTGATAAGTGAAGACTTTCATGGGACATGCTCTTTGGGCTAGTGTCCAGATATAAGTGAGTATATACCATTTGAGTCTTTCTGCTTCTGGGTTAGTTCATTCATTATGATCACTTCTAGTTCAATCCATTTGTCCACAAATTTTGGAAATTCCTTTCTTTTAATAGCTGAGTAGTATTCCATAGTATAAATGTACCACAAAATGTAATTCATTTAGCTTTTAACTGAGAGACATATCATTTGTTCCAATAATATAACTCGTATTTGCTTCTTTTTATTACTATAAAAAGAAATCCCCTTTTAAAAATGACTCTGTGTGAGATTTCCACCATTGCTGCATGAACAAATGCCTAGGCAGTCATCTATTACAGAAACTGCAGGCACTGTGGTGGTATCAGTTCTGTTGTTCTGTTTTCTTATGTTCCTCTCACCCAATGTATGATCTACCTAGTCTAGGCTAGTCAGACTGGATATGGTACCAAGTTGTTAATGCAAAGATTTAATTTGTGAGCAGGCTGCTAGGCCTATTGAGAGATCTTGTGAACTCCTGTACTGACAATACCTACTGGAGCATTTTGAGAGCATCTTAGTTATATTCTCACAGACTGGTCCTCTCCCTCCCTGGCCACTTTCCTCCCTGGCCACTTTCATGCCATCTTTCCATCTGCTCAATCAGATCTTCTAAGATGAATGAGCCAGTGGGTGACAGGATAATGACGGCACAGGCTTGCTTATTTGTAAACCAGAATGTTGGAGAGGTTTTCTGTCACTGAGGACACTTACAGGAAGCCCCTCCTCACCCAAGAAGCAGGGATGTGGATCTTTCTGATCTGTATAACCCATTGCACAAGACTGGGATATTAAGGAAGGCAGGGCTTGCTATTTTCATCTTACATCTGCCTGATATGAGTATGTGACTTTACCCCCTTGATTGTCAGCACCTGTAAAATGGGTAGGGTGTTTTCCTGCAATTTTACTTAAATTAGTATATGATATACTTGGTATGTTACAATGATCTCCTTTAAGAGCTAAGATATTATAAATAATAGTTAAACCTAGTTTTGACTACTCTTTTTAATCCAACTCGTCAGACTGGTGAAGTGGTATCACCCATGACTTCTAGACTATTACCAAACAACCCATCATAGTGTGAGCAACAGCACATCCTGGTCCTCTACGGGAGACTGCTTGAGAGACTGCTTGCAATGCATCTCATGATAATAGAGGGAATATCTAAAATGTGTATATTATATATTTATATGGATTATCAAGTTAGACACAATACTTTTTACAGTAATATCTTTAGGTCGTCATGTCACGTAGCCCTTTCCACATAGGGATCTGCTGCACTTTTTACAAATGATGATAGTGTTTTTCCACTGTGTGGATATTTCACAGTCCTTGCTTTTACTCATCTTTTATCTTAAGCCATTTCTGAATTGCCACTATTATAAACAATACATCCATAAACATTTTGCTATGTGCTACATAAGGTTCATCTAAGATGAATAAAACAAGAATCACTGCTTTTTTAAAAATGTTCCTTTAGATCAGTCTAGCATAATATCTGACTTGCAAGCAGCCTTCAGGGGATATTTAGAAGATGAATTTGAATGGCTCTAGCTCACTAAACCTCTCCTGTCTTCATTTCCCTGGATGGAAATTCAATACAGACCTTAAGTGGATGAGAATCTGCACTCCAGGGAGTGCTAAGCACCAAAGTTCCCAATTCTAGAAAAGGCAGGAAGACACCTCCAACTTGTCACCATTCTTAAAAGAGTACTGAAATACACAGAAAAAAGAATGTAAAATAGCTCCCAATAGGTATAACTTCCATAGCAATAAGTAGAACCATGGCTTTCTTTTTTTTTTTTTTTTTTTACAGCAACCAAACACAGCATTTCTTTTTCTCTAGTACAAATGAAGAGAAAATGATGCTTGCCTTCTTAATGGACACTCAAGGACACTTGTGTAATGCCTATCTCTTCCATTATCTCTATTAATTCCCCCACACAACTTCACCCATTCCCAACACAGGCACACAAGACCGAACACCGACTGATGAATTATTTCTCACGGGAAAAACAGTTAATTTCACTGACCCCCATGTGTCACAATCCAATGCATCAGCCTGGGATGAGGAAGCCGACCTGTGGAGAGGAAACCACAGTAAAGACAAATCCATGCAGAGCCCTGTGATCCAAGGCTACGTTCGCTTTAAATGGAATAAAAAGGCGCTCCGGGGATTTAGCTATGATACCACAACCACATGCCCCTGCCACCACAAATGTAATTAGAACACAATAACACATTCTGGGATGTGGTCTTTAAGTGGCACTGAAAGCTGGGCAGGGGATGAAAGAAGACTGCCAAGCCCTGAGACTAAAATCTGCAAATGCAAAGTGCAACACCATTGAAGGGAAAAACCCATTTTTGTCCTGTTTCCCATTACCTTTCTGATTTCACTTTATCACCATTTCAACTAACTGTAGGACATAAATCATTCTTCCCCCTGAATAATTTTGCTATCAATAAGCTCATTGCTGTAGGGATTCCAAAAGTTAGCAATCAAGAAGTCATTCCCTGTTTTAGCCGTTAGCAGGGTTTGAGTGGGAATTCCTGTTTAGGGACCAATCACTGTGCTTGAAAGGAGTTACGGGAAGGCATTGAAGATGGAGACATTGTTGGAGATGTGTTATGTGTTCTTTCTAGGCATATAAAAGCATTATGCGCACAAAGGTCCCCTACTGCCTTAGGCCCTGACGTCTTTTCGGGCTGTTCCTAACAGCTTTCTTCAAGCTACATCTTTTCTCTAAATGATTTAGCCCATTTTCCTTGCATTCCAAAGGCCCTCACTTGGAAAACAGTAAAATGTTAGGACAACATTTCTGAGATGATCCTCTTCATGCCTTCAGAACCTGTACATTAGCGCAGGCTCCTTTGTCCTTTTTTTCATTTCAATTATTTGTTTCTGTCCATGTCTCTAGGCCAAATGTAATTTGGGTTAAAAGGCAAAAGCACATCTGCTGAAGCTTGCATGCAGGATATCATCTTAAGGGATGTGGCCACTGTCTAGTGGGTAAGGTGACTTCTTTATATATGGCTCTTGTCTTAAAAGCTATTCCTAAGCTCTGTTGTACAGTTCTCAAAAGTTCTCAGATATATCTGACCTAACGGTCACACAGATGGCCCTGACTAAGCTAAATGGATTATAAAACCAAACTAAAATCCATGATATCTTGGAAAGGGATAGAAAGGGAGGATGAAGTATTGACAGGGAGGAGAGAGACAAGAGAGAATGGGATAATTTGAAGATAGTTTCTTCTCATTGCTCAGATGACATAATTCTCATGAGCTGGTGTGGGGAGGTGAAGTTTGGTTAAATGAACATTTTAGGGAAACGTTGTTTGGAATCTTTTCTAATCTGCAATTGTTCTTAAAGAGCAAAGAGAGGGAGGAAAAGATCAGGCATATTAAGCTAAAGGAAGCTAGAGAAATGAGGATGTGAGAGATCGCAAACAAGGGAAAATATTTGTCTGAAGGGCTATGAGTTAAATGTCCCCAGTTCCAGGGAAAATAAGGAAATGGTGGGGGAGGGGACAAGAAGTCCACTAAAGTAGAGAATTTAACTTTTATTTATAAATGTGTAATACTCGAGTAAAAAAAAAAATTCAGTTAGTGGCGTCAATTTCATTAAACAATATAAAATCAACAACTAGAAAAAATGAAAAAATGTACAAAATGGTAGAGAATATTTGCAAATCACACGGGCAGAAGAAAAACATATGTACACTATCCAAAGTACATAAGGTTTCCTACAACTACTCAGTGAAGATAATAAGAGTCACTTTGGAAGTCAAACTTTCTTCATGCCTTCCAAACCTGTGGTGTACTTGGATAAGGACTGAGGTTTCTAGGCTGCCACTGCCATATTCTCACACCCATACTCAATAGATTGTCTTAGCAAAGGAGAAACAGCTATAATTTGAATATCTGCATGTCTCTCAAAAGGAAAAAAAAAAAATTTGCCATCTTGTATGCGTTTTCTTCCAGAGGGCTTTTCACTAGGCATGCTATATGTTTACGTGGGTGACATGTCATACAGCGGCACATGGCTTGCCGCGCATTTTAGTCAATATACTGTGACAAGTGAACGGCAGACCATAATTCCATTTATTCATACTAAGAAGATAAATAAACGTATAAGCTGGCTTCCTTTTCATCCTGCATGCTGAGAAAAGAGCAGAGAACCATTTTTATTTCTTCTTTTGGGGGGGGGGCTCTCTGTTCAGATTTGTAGACCACCCTTTTAAATTTGGGCTTTATTTTCTTGGTTTTTGAGTTTTTGTCTGGTCTGGATATTAACCCTCTATCAGATGTACAGCTAGTAGAGGTGCTTTCTTACTCATGGGCTTCCTCTTCACTTGATTTTTTTTTTCCTTTCCTGTACAGAGGCATTTTAGTTTTATGAGGTCCTGTTTGTCAAAGCTTGGCTTTCACTCTTGAGCAAACAGAGTTTATTCAGAAAGCCTTTTCTTACACCTGTATCTTGGAGGGTATTGCCTGTGTTTTCTTCTAGAAGCTTTTGGAAAGAAAGAAAGAAAGAGAAAGAGAGACGTAAAGAAACAAAGAAGAAAAAACCTATTACAAGTTTATATAATCATAAACTCAGAGCTCTTTTTTATAAGACATTTATTTCTGTCTCCATATGTTTTTGTGATCTAATATTAGAGATTATAGATTAAAGATAGGGCACACATACTTAACAAAAGCTTTACCTAAGAAAATTATTTGCTTTCCTGTGATTCTATACCAATCTCTAAGCACAAAATTATCAGAGGACACGCAACAAAAAGGATAACATATTATAACTTAAGAGTGTTCATAGACATACAAAAGTGGAGGTCTTTCACACTTTTAAATACCAGACAACTGTCACAAAATAATCATCAGTAAAGCAATAGAAATACCGGCTACTGGTATAATCTTCCTCCTTTAAAAATTCTTTATTCACACCGCAGTCTACTATTATTTTTAATACATGAGGGAGGGCTTTGAGTCTTCCAGGAAAGAACTTCATACTTTGAATTATTCTAATTTGAAGCAGATGTCTACTAGTACATATCAACTTTTATGTCTGAGTAGTTGTTTCTAATTGATCCTTTTTTTTTTTTTTTTTTTCTTCTGAATTTGCTGAAGCCAGTTGTCCAGTATAACGGGCTAGGGAGTGGAAACCCCGGGAATGATTGCATCATGAATATTCATGATTGGGGTTAGTGCTCTGAAAGAGTGCACACAAACTGCTGGAGTGCTTCATAGCAAGGTGAGCTTACAGAAAATATCCAGGTATCCAAGAAATGGCACTGGAGATAGCAAGCTTTACATCTGGGTCTTCCCAGGATCCAGAAGTTTGAGAAAAGCTGTTAGGAAATCAGATTGTCTATGATATTTTGGTATAGTAGCTAGAACCAAGAAAGACAAACTATATTACTAATTGAATAAGCCCCAGAAAGAATTTCATTGTCCCTGAATCAATAAATTTCAATGATTGTTGTATCTCTGGTCCAGGTCTTTAGATCTAATTCAATAAAAGATATTTTGTCAAGAAATTTTTGTTTGTTTGCTACTTTTTTAAAAGACAGACACGGTATTACACACCTTTTAATCTCAGCACTTGGGAATCAGGGGTAGGCATATCTCTACACATTCCAGGCCACCCTGATCTGGGTAGTGATGTCTTGGCCAGGCACCTGTGAGACCCTGTCTCTAAATAAATAAACAAATAAAAAACTAAAACAGTTGTATTAAATAAAATGTTTTCTGTTTTTTCATAACAATCCCATTTCTCTGGTGGAACCATATTTAAGTAACAGTTGTGTGTGTGTGTGTGTGTGTGTGTGTGTGTTTATTTTAACACAAATCAATTAGTATTGTTCATCCTGTTCTATAATCCAAGCTCTAAAATTAAACATATTTTCTTATCAAAACACATCTTTTATTTTACCACAATAGTAGATCTGTGTAATCAACCTTTCCCATTAAATTTACATGCTTTTAATTGTATAAATAAATGAAAGTACATGCTTGTTAAGAAGTTGGCTTCCGTTTTCAGCTTTTGTTGCCGTCTACCAACCACACACAGGAGGAAAGACCACATCTTCAGGAACTCCACCTTAGGTCCTTGATTTCGACACTCCTGCCTTCCTGCCCATGCTGTCTGCCTCACTTCAATTGTGCATCACACTCTAGCACAACTGCACATTGTGCAGGTTCTGCAACACAAGTGCAAGGACAACACAAGGCTGACCCAGCAGAGGAGGCATTCTCCGCATGCCAGCGCATGGTGCAAGCTGTCTGTGTCAGAGCCTATGACCAATAGTCAAGCAAAGCATTCTGTGGGGCATCCTGGGCTATCCTACTCTGACACTTTCTTCTCATTTGGTTTCCCCCCTCATAACTTGCTGTCTAAAGGGGGAAAAACAGAAAATCATAGCCAGGGTCACAGAAAATACTTTAGTTCACACACACACACACACACACACACACACACACACACACACACACGCAAAGACATGCATGAATGTATATTAGATAATAAATAATGCGTGCACATAAACAGACACCTAAAAATTGTATGTGTGGATCATATCTATGGATAATAAACATATAGGGTATAGCTGTATATGTGTTTGTCATCTGGTTTTCTTATTCTAAAAATCATGACTCTTCTTTGTGGTGAAAAAAAATGTCAAGTCCTATCTCCTAGCTCTTTGAAGTACACAGCACATTAGCACTCTCTGTACTCACCCTGCTGTACAAACTCCTTAGTTAGAACTTTGAACTGCCATAAAACCTAGACACAGCTAGCAGCTCTCCAAGAGGAAAGCAAAAACAAGCCATTGAATAAACAAACCACTTTATATTTTTTTCTAAGTTTATAATAAATTTTAGAGTTTTGTGGGGAGGTGTTTAAGAAGTGGGGTGGCAATAGGCCATGCATCATGTGAATGCAGAAAGGACACAATAGGGAGTCTGAAGGGCTCAAGGTGGGTGAGGAGCAGAGGCATGGAGAGGAAAATTGAGCAATATAATCCAAAAGGAGAAATCTGAAAATGCCGCAATGAAGCCAATATTGTGGGCACAAAAATCTTTAAAGTTTAAATGAAAACATTTAATTTTTAAATATAAAGAAACACAATTTTGTATTTATGAAGATCAGGTAGGTGAATCCGGCTGTGAGGAGAGCAGGAAGGATGAAGAGAGCTGGGGCCGATGAGAACCTACCAGAGATGTCCTGGTAAGTTCCAGAAGCTGAGGACAACAGAGCTTTCCAGAACTCAAGTGGAGGATCTGTGCTACACCTAACATATCAAGGGCATTGACAAGGTTTCAGGGCAGGTAGAAATAACAGTTGTATGTAACTATGTATAAACATGTAGAAATCAGAAGAAGACATCAAGTTTTGCTCAGCACTCTCTGCATCAGTTCCTTGAGACAGGGTCCTTCACTAAGCAAGAAGTAGGCGGGTGGCTAACAAACCCAGCCATTCTCCTGCCTCTCTGCCCCACAGTGATGGGTTTACAGGCACGTGCATGGCCATGTCCAGCTTTTTACATGGGTGCTAGGCAATCAGACTTGGGTCTTCACACTTAAGCAGAGTACACTCGTGTCTACTCAGCCATCTCCCAAATCCTGATTTCGAAAGATATGTATGTATGTATGCATGCATGCAATGTATATACTATACACGTTTATATACAACTCACAGGTTCATTTAACATGGTCTATATGTACATATTTCCAGGGCTAATCACTTGGGGAACAATCTACGTGGGAGCTCATTCCCGCAGGAAATGGATTTTCCCTTTCTCAGCAGCTATGGACAGCCTGGTCCTCTTCACCTATGAGTAGGACTTTATACAATTCTTACTCGGGGCCCATCATAGAAGAGGGAGCAGAAATATTGTAAGAGCCAGAGAACCACAAAATCAGCTGCTAGATAATGCCCCCTAGACACGGCAGAAAAAATGCACCTATGGACCCTCAACAAACAGTACAGCTGTCTGGAGATGGGAGGAAAACTCAACATTTACGCTGTCACATGATACGTTCCTGCAAACCCAGCTACCTCAGAGGCCGAGGTGCGAGAATTCCAAGTTTGAGACCAGCCAAGCCAACTTGGATAAGCTTTATCTCAAGACGAGCAAGCAAGTGAAGAAAGACGTACAACTGTTATTGCTACCTGCCCAGCAATCCTGTCAATGCCCTTGATATGTTAGGTGTAGCACAGATCTTCCACTGGGTTCTGGGCAGCTCTGTTGTCCTCAGCTTCTGGAACTGATCAGGACATCTCTGGTGGATTCTCACTGGCCCCAGCTCTCTTCATCCTGCCTCCCGCTAATAGTCTCCTCAAAGCCAGAGTCACCTACTTGATCTTCAAGGCTTTCATGTGTCAGACCTGATGTTTGGGAACATACAAGTGAACATCCTAGGAAAACACCCGCCTTCCTCCTACCTACCCCATTTTCTGTAAAGACCAGGGGTAGAAAGCATTTCTCAGGCTCTACATAGAAATTCATTTTGAGACTAATCTCTTTGGCTTTCGACATAAAGACTGATGGCAGCAATTCTGCATCTTGTCCTTTCACTGTTTGGTTCAAAACCTTGCTGCTAACCATATAATTATGATAACTATTTTCTTTATAAATCTGCTTCAGGCATCACAGGGTGCTTTGCCTTTGTGTTCCCCTTCATAGTTACAAAAGAATTATGGAAACAAGCTGCTTTTTTGATTGTCATTGGAATAAATATTGTCTGAGTGTCCTGCCAGAAGTCAGCTGAGAGATAGCAGGTACAGTCGAGCACCAGATTCACGGTTCCATTGCAGCTCTGTCACTCACCCTGCTACCACCTTTCCTTCATCCTCTGCACTTCAGCATTCCTACAAGATGGCAATGGGTTTCCATTGCCTATAGGAGATAATTGAGACCCTCTTACATTAAATCTGGAGCCAAGTTCTCCTTGTGTACTTCCTGCACTTATTTCTCATTCTTTTCCTTAATATTATCCGATTCTCAGCTATCCTCCAGTGCCCTGCTCAGTGTTCCCTTTCTTTGTAATGGTATCCCAGACTCCAGCTTATAACCTCTGTTCAGTTTCTGAGCAATCATTTGTCCTATGCTATTTTGTTTATTTGCCCTTTTCTTTGACCATGCATTCACTCCCCAGTTAGTCTATAACATTCCTAGAAATAAAGGCAAAGGCTTCATACATCTTTTTTACTCATCTCTATACTTGTCAAATGCCTCTCATGCAACAGAAACATGATTCTGTTAGTAAATGTGAATTGAATGCATCTAACCACAACAGCAGTATATAAATTAACTTTTAAGAGCTCCATATGTGATCCATATTACCTCACATCAGACAACCCCATAGTGGTGTTATTCTCTCTCTCTCTCTCTCTCTCTCTCTCTCTCTCTCTCTCTCTCTCTCTCTCTCTCTCTCACTGAACATGTGCTTTGAGGCCATTAAAAAGTACAACAAACACTAGGAGCTGAGTCATAATGTTTGTTCTAGAGTTCCCTGTATGTCTTTAATACCACTTTCAAAGTAAATCTGACATTATTATTCTAAAAAAAAAGCATAAAAGTTAAAAGTAAGAAGGAGGAGGAAGCAGAGAAGGAGAAGGAAAGAAGAAGAAGAAGAAGAAGAAGAAGAAGAAGAAAAAGAAGAAGAAGAAGAAGAAGAAGAAAAAGAAGAAGAAGAAGAAGGAGAAGAAGAAGAAGAAGAAGAGCTGATGAGACAACAAAGCTGGGAACAAAACGAAGGTCCAATTTTGTGAATTTCAAATTATGCTCAGTATGTATCTTTTGCTTCAACAAAAGACTTGGGGGACATTCAGTTTCTGAAAGCCAGAACTATGCAGAAGGAAAGGAGACTGGTACCACGGTTGGGAGGTTTATGATCAGTGCCATTCCTTACTCCTGACACATACATACAGCCAAGGTGAAGCCAGTGACCAATGAAGGAAGTTTCAGGAGCTAGCTACCCACTCCCTTCAGCTCTTCCAGATCACTGGAACAAGGGTATGACACAAGACATATGTCACATAATCTATATGATGGGACTATCATAGTGCTTGCAGCCCATCCCTATCCAAAACGTAGTGTATAGCACAGGAGTCTATACTGTAATAATAATTTTCACTTCCTTAGATATTATTACAAAATTTGCAATTGTTTAATTTTTTGACATATGTGTTTTAATATCTTGCTCAATATCATGTACAATGATTAAATACTGAATCAATTCCTGAATGAATGAGGTAACAGGATACTTAGGAAAAAATAAACATCCTATATGGATGCAGTAAGATATTCCCCTTCAAAAGTATGATGCTGGAAAGAAAGAGTCACTCCTGAGTACTAAAATTCACTTGAAGATTGCAATGGCCATTTTCTTCTGGAATCTATTGTTGCTCCACCTCCCAAGGTGCAGCTGGTAGGTAAGGGCAGGGGGTTCAGGCCAAGGGAGTGATCTGTGTGGAGTCACCACAGGGACACCTGGAGTCAGCTGAAAGCAAACCTAAGGCTAGCAGACTCCTTTATTAAGGAAGAGACTTATATGGCTTTGGATGACCAATCAGATTCCTCTATGCCATTTCTGAGCCAGCCAATGAATGTTCATCTCTGGGCAAATTCTCTAAAGTCAGGCTAAGTACTTCCTGCCTGACTACTTCCATAGTCACGCCAGCAGAAGCCTCCCCCAGGCAGTGAACCCTAATGGCTTTTTGCCTGGAAGGCCACAAGCTATGAAACAATTCCAGAGTTTTACTAAAGCTTAACATTTGTTCCAGCATAATCTGAAAAAACAAATATATTGACTGTTTTAACACATCTTTGTGAGTAGTGTGTGCTTTTGTATGTTCATTTATGTCTGCACTTGTTTGTACCAATGAGCATAGAGGCCAGATGTACATGAGTCTTTCTCTCCACCTTAGTCTTGGAGCCATTGTCTCTCATTGATCCTGGATCTCACGGGTTTTCCAAGACTAATTGATGACCAAGCTCCAGGGTCCTCTGTTCTCTTGTTGCAAATGCCAGGACTCCTGGCTTGTGCTACCACTCCCAGCTTTGTCTGCCGCTCTGGGCCTCTGAACTTAAGTCCTATGCTTTTGCAGCAATCACTGTTCTGATTGCCCCATCTTTTCAATCCCTATTATGAGCATTTCTATATGCAGGTCTCATTTGCCAATTTTTGACTTTCAATCTTAGCAGAAACTGTCTGCCAGCCTAGTTAGTTAATTGAATAAGTCAACCCTGCTTATTAGTTCAGAACAACAAAAAGAACATATTTAATGTCAAAGGAATGCTTACATGAGAAATCCTTTGCTTGAATTTCTTAGATTAATTATTTAATTCAAATCTCTAAAACAGACTTTTAAAATAAGTAGATAATCTCCATTGTGTAGATGATAAATCTGGACATATAAATGCAATTTGTCATGGTAATGATTTCAACATGGCAGATACAGAAATGTGGAATCTCTGCCTGATCCTACAGATTTTGTTCTTTGCACTGTATGCATAGGCTATCTGCTCTCCTCCACATACTCCTTATTTCAATTTTAATTAGGAAGAAGCTCTGTAATCTATTAGGGGAAACATTGCTGAATATAACAATAAGCAAACCCTACGCTTCCACTAATTCTTCCAGAAAGCAGTGTTAGCTAAAAATATATTTCAGTTCTCCAAGAATATTAAAACTACTATCTCATCAGCTATAGTTTATGCTGTAAACTTCTATACTACCCATCATGGAAACATGTTGATGATTTCGCTGATGAAGACCCTGGGTGCCCCTTTACCCTCATATCTTTCATCCAGTTCTTGTTGGTACTAGCCCATGGCTGCCTTCCCAGGCACATTCCCAAGCCAAAGTATTCTTCTATTTCATATTATGACTGCTTTAAAGGAGGAAGGAGTCTCAGAGCAAAGGAAACAGATTTAGGCTGCATAAATACGGTGCATTGTAGGCTGGAGAGTGAAGTAATATTAAAGGAAGTTTGAAATTTTGCAAAGTAATAGTAGTTGTGAGGTTTAAGCATACTCACATAACCTTCAGACATACAGAACACAAAGATATCATAGCAAGTGGAGCCAGGACAGGAACTGCTATCAGTATGCATAGGAGGGGGGAAATGGTCCTTGGAAGATGCATGTGATTTCCTCTTTGGGGAGCATGCAGATGGGACTTTAATGCCACTTTCTTCTCTTCTTGTCCAAATTGCTGGTATGTTCTCTTTTATCTCTAGCCAATGTTTCTTTCTCTAATCCTCAAACTGGACTATGCTTATTAAAAGGCAGATAGCTGATGTTGTAACTGAGGAGCAAGCCCTGGGACTCTGTTTTTGGAGGCAGTGTCCATGCTGAGGACTTGGGTGCTCCCTTTTGTAGCAAGGCTATTGTCATATGATTCCAGGGTGGCTAATATTGAAAGAGGAATCAGAGCATCTGGTGGTATCTTAGAAAATAAATTTAAGTCTATTGTCATATGATACTGTGCTGGTTATTATGGGTTGGATGAGTAATCAGAGCATCTAGCGTCCTAGACAATAAGCTTAAAAAGATTTATTCACTTTCTAATTATAATTTTCTAACTTTGTCTATGAGTACTGAACTTTTATATGAGACTAACTTCAGACTAACTAGATAGTAGGCTAAGCTTCTTAAATAAACAGTACCTTTTTTTCCCCCTGACTTCTGGGATTTGAGACAATTTAGTTTCTTAAATGTCTCTATTTATACAAACATGCTAAAATGAACCTAGACTCTTACTTTCAGGGAATATATATATATATATATATATATATATATATATATATATATATATATATATATATATATAATCTTTTTAGAAAATATTATATGTATTTCTTCAGGGAATAATATATATTACAGGTAAATTAGTTGACCCATAAAGCACAGTTATATGTGCAAATATATGCATTTCATTCAGTGTATGTTGCTTCATTTAAATATATATATCATTCTCTCTTACCTTAATTGTCCTGAGGCTTCCTTCCAGAGCCTTGGGAAGCTGAGCCTGTGCTGTACTACTGAGAGACTCCTTCAGCACTGGATCATGAGTTCTCAGACATCTGCAGTCTGAGAACTGATTTCTCCACTGATTCTTGAGAAGCAATAGTAGGTTTCAGTCTAGCTAGAGTGCCATAACCATCATACATACAAAAGACAAAGTTAGTCTAAGAAAGCATCCCATGACTACATGAAGTGCACAGATTTTCTCCTTCTTTAAGAAACTTCCTGAATAATAAAAAAAGATTAAAATAATATTTCTATTTTTAAAACTGGACCCAGCATGATGGTGTGCTCTATAATCTCAGTAGTGGGCAGGTGGGGGCCAAGGTGATCCCTGGAGCCCACTGGCTGGCCTATCTACTCAGCCTACTCTGCAAGCCCTGGCAACAGAGAGATTCTGTCTTTTTTTAATATTTTTTAATTAATTTATTCATATTACATCTCAATTGTTAGCCCTTCCCCTGTTTCCTCCCATTCTTCCCTCCCTCCCACTTCCCCCCTTCTCCCCTCCTCTATGTCTGTGATTGAGGGAGACCTCCTCCCCCTATATATGCTCTTAGAATGTCAAGTCTCTTCTTGGTAACTTGCTATCCTTCCTCTGAGTGCCGCCAGGCCTCCCCATCCAGGGGACATGGTCAGAAAAGGGGCACCAGGGTTCCTGTGAGAGTCAGATCTCAGTCTCCACTCAACGGTGGAGAATATCATGTTCGTTGGCTAGGTCTTGGTAGGGGTTCTGTCATAATGAAAATGACAGGTGACTCCTGAGGAACAACGGAGGAGGTTCACTGCTGGCCTCCATGCCCAGGAGCACACATGCACACTTCCCTCAACAAACCCTCCTCAAAAGCTCCCATTTGCAGAAGACAATTGCAACTTTATTAATGATGTGAGAAGAAAAAAGTTCGATTCTTCTAATTGCCCAATTTGGATAAGCAGAGAACAGAGTGGCTGGTCAGCTGGACCAGGCTCAGATGCTATGAGCTGTGCAGGAGGCAGGTCAATGGAAGGGAGGTCACCAGCACAAAGGGTAGAGCTCTTCTCTTATTGCCAGCATTCCTGCATCCTTAGAATCTATCCATCTTGACTTTCAGTTAGTTTCACCCTTGACTGCTGGCCCCTACAGGCGTCATTGACACTCTTGCTGATTTTGTTTTACATCATTGATTTTTTCTGTCAGTAAGATGATATGATCTGGACTATAAGAAACATGATCACCCTACCTTTTATTTGCTCATCCTAATCCCCTGGAATTCATAGTAAAATTCACTTGTTTTTCCTCTGTTCCCATCATCTATAATGAAGGTCTTGGCAATTTGATCCATCTAAATATATTAGGAGGACCTACCTATTCCTTGGTGGTTTTGCCTGTTGGGTAAGTATTGCTAAAATTATGTGCATTGAAGTAGAAAGTTGAGTTTATGTTAGATCTTTATTGTCAGTACCCTTCAATGTGTATTCAACTGATCGATGCACTTAGGAACAAGCAGTGGCTGCTTAGCTGACAATGGTCAGAGTCTTCCTGGGCAACCTCATCAATAGAAACTGCGCAGGAGCCAGTGGTAACAAAAATCAGGCAGCCACTGCAGGCCAGGGATGGATTCTAGTTCTGTTGATAGCTACTGCTCTTCCCACACCTCCTGAAGCCTGTGAGGCTGGGAGATGTTTTGCTGCCACTCCAGAAATTCCACAGGAGCAGTGGTACCTATAGCTGCAGTGACACCCTGAAATTACAGTTCCTTCGAAACTATGGAGCTGACATTCAACCAGCCACATCTTGAAGAACATCTCTACCTGTCGTTATGACAGTTATGAGTACTTCAGCCATTGCCGTGTTACCCAGAAAGGCTGCAATCCAGTTTGGGGTGACTAATAGAGTCTTCATTCCAGCCATAAAAACTGTCATAGCTGCATGGTCACAGATACCACAGCAACCCATGCTTGTGTCACTGGCACTTTAGATACTTTAAGATGGTTCTGAGAGATTTCATGTTGGCCACAGCTACTTCATGTCACCCTCAAATGACCCAAGCCACTACTGCTCCAGATGTCCCTACCAAAGTCCTAAATCAGTTCCGGGAGGAGCACCTTTCCTGCCCAGGACAGACAGAACAGTCAGGCCAAACACATTTGGTCACACTGTGACTCAAAAAGATGTTTGTGGTTAGCAAGCAAGATGCTGTGTACTTGCCCAGAAGTTATAAAAGTGGCCGTCTATCACTTCTCTTTGCACAATCAGGAACACTTTTCTCATGAACACTATCCTGCCCCATTCCCAAGTGCTACACCACAAGGTCCCTACCAAGCCTCATTCTAAGGCCAGTATGGTTTATCTGTGGCCTTTATCATGGGAAGAATAGACTGGGCTAATAGCACAAACGGAGAACACCTCTTGGGGATGGCAGTCCCAGACATAAGCAACAGCAGCTAAAAGATGCAGATAACCAATTCCAGAAGCTGGCTGGGGGCATTGATGGTAGATGGCCAAGACTGTGAGTCTAGGAAGAGGAAATGAATAAAGGCTGCAAAAGCAAGAGCATATTGAGAGCCAAGACTATGGAAGAGTTGAAAATCCAGGGTGTTGAACAGGTTCCAGAAAGCTCCCGAGAGGTAGCAGCTCCGTTTGCTGAGAAGTGACCCAGAATTACAACACTAACATTTTTAGTGCTTGGAGCAGCAAAACTAGCTGCTGGGTGCTAAGCCACAGTCTCTGAAGACTGGAGCTGTATACACCAAGAGGATTCTGGCTCTCTAAACTCAGAGCTGATCATAGTAAGGAAGTTGCCCTTTCCTTCTCTGTGATTTCCATACAAACTTAGTAAAGAAAAACTCAGCCAATAGACAAGATCCCATGCCTGCTTCCTCTCCCCTGGCCATTTTATGCCCTAACTCACCTAAAGAGAATATCTGCCATCCACCCAACTCAACTATTTACAGAGTCCAGAAGGAAATAGGGTGAAATGTCTTATTTGGGGACCTGCTGTCCCATCAACAACACAATTCTGTTGTTTGTGTTTTTTATTGAGTATTGTTGTATTTCACTAGATAGGATGGGAAAATAATCCATAGCTTGACTCGGCACACTCTCATAAATGAAATGATAGAGACTAAAATCAGGTCGGTGTTATGGACTAAATTGGCACAGTCTCAATATACTGCATTGTGGCCACCTTGCCATTGGCTGCCTCAGTCTTTCTGTGGACTCTTCCAAGATTCCAATAATATGAACGTTGGGAAGTTTGATAGACTTCAAGCAGAAAATTAGGAGTGAAATGTAGGCTGAGGGGACCTAGAAATACCATTTGGTTTAATAACTTCTTATAATTTAAATTCTGGACGTGTGCAGAAACCTACAAAGCACAGAGTTGAAAGAAGAAAGTGGATTGTGTTACTTTTGCTCTTGTTTCTAGCTGGTTTGATGTCTCTTACTGTGTAATGTCTATAAAACACTTGTGTGTCAGGTGAGCATTACACTGGAAACCAGTGTAACTCAGGAAGAGAACAAACACATTCTCAAACAAAGGAAATCAGAATGGAAAACCAAAAATGCCTTGAGAGTTGAGCCTGTGTTTGATTTAAAGAAGAAAGCACGGTTGAGGAGAGATCACGCTGTGCTATTGAGGAAAACATTCACATGCTTTTATTGTAGCACGTATTTTGAAGCATGGAGAACCCTTGGCAGAGCAGCACCTCCTGTCATGGGCCAATGCCGTAACACAGTGCAGAAAACGGGACCTGGGATCTGCTCTCCCCATGATATGGCTTCTGAACTCTTTCCTGTTTCTTTCTTATGTCCCAGTCTTTGCTTCTCATAATTTTGTACCCCTTAAGCTCATCAATGAAGAATTTTCAATCTTATAAGTCCCTTTATCATCTATACATTCAGCCTCATCAGCTGAAAAGTAATGTGATCCAGTTTGTTGAGTGATCTGCAACCAAAGTTAGACTGCGGTCCTAATGCACCCTTCCTGTCCTTGCTGTCTTAATTATGTGGCAACAATGCTGGTGTTGAGATGTACTGGGGCTCCTAAAGAGCTGATGCAGGAATAGATTTTTGTTTCTGTTTTGCAAAGCCTAATGGTAATTGGGAAACATGTACAGCTATGAGGGAACTGAAAGCGTTTTCTTCTAGAAAGAGCTGGGTCCTGTAGAGAAATACTGAACATTCAAAGAGAAATGGAAACACGGTAATGGACAAGGAAGAGGGAACAAGAGATGATCATGGCAAAAGCTCATTCTGTTAGAAGAAGGCTGTGTGTGTTGTGCCGTTCAGTTTTGGATGCACTGTAAACTCATGAAGGAAGTCAGAATATGCTAATTTGCAAGCTTCAGTTTCAGGTACTCTAAGTTGACTGGTCTCAGTTGGGGCTAAAATCATACTGGCAGGAGTGTCCAACCTTTGGGTGCTGGGACATGATAGTGTCATCTATAGAATTCATGCTTGAGAATCACACAATCAAATCACACACACACACACATTAATCCAACACAAAATATCTCATAATGTTTTTAAGAATGCTTATGATTTGGGGTTGGGCCATCTTCATAGCTATCTTGGGATATGTTTGGTCTAAGGGACACAGGTTGACATGTCTGGTTTGCTTTAGAGGCATTCCTCTCCCTATTACTATTTCCAAGATTAAATGACATGATGTACGTGGGTGCATTTTGCTCTAGTATCTTCAAAGGTTAATTCATATTGACAGAATTACTATGTCAATATCCATTGAGTTTCAAAGCAGAGGGAAAAAAGAACATATCTGTGGGCTCTTTGGGGACAGATTCAGCATGAGGGCAAGAATCAGTCTTTGTGTACGTGTGTGTGTGTGTGTGTGTGCAGCAAGTACACAAATAGTAAGTAAAAAAATAAATAAATAAATAAAAAATAAAATAAAAATAAATAAAAAAATAAAAAGTAAAAAAACTATCTATTTATTTATTATTATCCATTCATTCATTTTTAATATTGAGCATGGCAATTAATTTTGTTAATATACACATGAGAGAAGACATATAATTTCTGCAGGTCAATGGAAGAAACACCTGCAGGCTAAATATGCTCACATTGCCTGTCTTTGCCAGCAAAACTGAAGAGGAAGTGGCAGCAAGCGGCAGTCAGTTGGGTCCTGAGGTGGCAGGCCTTTGGGTCCGGCGGGAGTGGGAGAAGATCTCTCTTTTGCTTGCAAATGCTCTGATTCTTTTCATCCAGACTCAGAATTCCAGTGCACTTAGTTCTAACTCGGCCTTCTTTTTTTCTTTGGATAGGAGAACAGATTAGACTAACACAGGCCTGCAGGTGGAATGAGGGCTTAGCCTGGGGAATGCTCTGAATGACAGTGGTCATTGTGTGAGGGACCCAGAGGTGCACCAGAGCTGAGGCAACTGGACTTTGTCCTAAGGATGCACCCCTGCAAGTCTTGGTTCTACACACAGCACTGTGAACTGACTGGGAAAACAGACTGCTGTCCTCAAAGGTGCCAGTGAAACATATTCATCAGACCAGAATTTCTAGAAGTTCATTAAACATCCGGTTCATTCTGTAGACATTGTAGACAATGGCCAGAAGAGACAAATCATTTCCTGGAGGAAGAAGTAGGAAAGGAAAAATTGTAATTCCTCTTGATCCTTTCTAACCAGAGATCAGGCGGTGGCTGTGTGCCTCAGATCCCGTGTGCCCAGGTCTCTTGTAGTACCTGAATGACTTCTTCTAGGCCGAGGGTCCAGTAGGGCCTGAGTGGCAGCTACCCAAAGGTCTCACAGTGTGGCTGTGAGAATCCTCCAGGATTATGAAGGTGCATGCAACCATCCCTCTCTTCCTTCCAGGGCTGCAACTGTGGGGCACCACTCCTTGGGCAAGAATGGGTTTTGTGACTTGAGAGCCATGTTTCTTCTTCTGAACTTTCTTCAGTATCTCTGACATTGGATGATGCCTCTTCATGTCATTCTTTAGCAAGGTCCAGCTTGGGTCCAAATGCCTGGGCTTGGAAGATGTAGGAGGTTTAGATTTTTTTTTCTCCTGGATCAGCTTGTGGGAGGGTCCATTAATAACTTTCCCAGGTTGGACTTGAACTTGCTGTGTAGCTCAGGCGAGCCTGGAACTTAGGGTCTGTTTGCTTCAGCTCCCGTATAGCTGGGCTTAGAGGCCCATGCCACGAGTTTGGCCTCTTCAGACTGATATTGAGGTTCAAATTAGATTAGGAACGAAGTTATACAGCCCAAGGAAGAACCATCACATCCTGCAATGGCTAATCCAGAGACAAAGAAATATAGACAGAAAGAATGGTCTTAAAGTGTGGGAGATTAGTGTCACAGAAGAAAGGTACATGTATCAGACTGTGCAGGGTGTCACTGTATCTTCCTGGCCAAGTGTAAGGTGCACTTGCCAATGTGAAGTTTCATTAGTGCTGATTCTTCAGAGCAAATGATAATCAAAGGAGAAAAACAAACTTTTTTAACACATCATAGTAAATATGAACTGCGAATGAGCATATCGAATGTATTTAATATTTAATGTATTAAAACTGAAACAGTTACTCGTATCTCCAATCTGAAGTGACCTAGTTCTCTGTGTTTTAGTAGTTGCTTCAAATCCTTGGTAGAAGGCTACATAAGTTAACAAGTACTTATACAAATCTGTGGCAATTCAAACTCTCCCTACACCTCTCTCCTTGCAATGTCCATGCATATCAGGAAGCATTATGAATCAGGAGGACCTTGGGTAGAGATTCACTACTGGGGGCCCTTGGCCAATGGAGCTGCTCTGTGATAGGGATGGAGTAGAAACTTTATATGTAAGGCCAGATACACCATACGATAAGCTACGGTAGCAGTATGTGGGTGTGGGCTGGTATCTGCTGCAGCTCTAACACCTGGCAACTAAATAGAAACACAGGCTCTCGGGTTCCACTGGGATACAGAGTCCAAAACCGAGAAAGGGATTCAGACATCTGCAAAGTGATATGATGAATGTTGGAGTGTAAGGACAGGCAGGTCAGTGGTACCCAGCCCTTGCATCGCGTGCGTGAAAGTAAGCATGAAGAGATTTCAGTGGCTGCAACTGACTGACGGACGTGACATGTAAGTGTCAGTTCACGAGAAAGGATCATCAGCCTGGAGGTGCAAAGTGAGCACTCAGCTGCAACGCACATGGAGTTTGACTAGAATCCCAGGAATAGAACAAGGGATGCCGGCTAGGAACTTGAACCCATGACATATATAGCTGGAATAACACAAGAGGTGACTGTGAGGGACAGAGGATACCATATGAGGCTTTTACAAGGCACCCTCCTCCAAGGTGCCTTAACTTTGTCTACTTTCACATTATAATAGAAAAGAGAGACAACACCAACAGCATAACCACTTCCTGGAAGATACAATGCAAGTGTGGGCTTGCAATGGTTTGTGAGAAGCTCTCCCTCCACCTCCCAGTGAGGTCTTGCCCTTCATTTCCTGTGGATGTAGGGCGTCTTCCAGGGTGGGTGATTAAATCTTGGTCAAAGCCGATAATCTTCGCTTTGTTCTCCCTCACAGAGGAGGCCAACTGTCCCCAACTGTCATTATTAGCTTCATTGCCAGTGCCCAAAATTGAAGGACTGTTGCAGAGAAACAAATAGACGCCAGGAAGAAGGCGTCATCCTTCTGAAAGCTTCCCACTCCATCCACACACCTGGCCCAGAGATGGGAACATGACAGGGATCTCAACAGAGAAATACTATTATTGATTTCCTGCTAATCGGATTTTTCTTGAGTCTGGCAACAGTCAAGTGTTTACAAGAATTCTCTTCAAAACAACTCCAAAGCCACTCCCAGCAGAGAAGTAAGAAACCAGGAAATCAATAATGCAGAAACTGCTACTGAGGGTTCCATCTACCCAGCGACGAGGATATTTATTTATAGAAAAAAACCGGCCACTCTAGTTTAGTGTGGTAATAACATGGTACAGCTCGTTCAAAGAGTGGCGTGCTTGAACACAGCCTTGCATTATGCCCACCGTAAATGGTCTCCATGAGGAAAAGCTTATAATTTAGAGAGATTTGCCATGAATGGTAAAGCCTGGGTCATTGTAACAGATACTTTTTTTTTTAACCAGCTCTATTTGTGGGGAGGGCTTGTAAAAAGGAAGGAAGAAGGTTAGCTTTAGGGAACCTGGAAGGGGAAGTGAGCCTCATTTGGTTTTACCTACATGAAAGCTGTTTTACACCTAACATAAGCTCTTTATGACTGGGTTTATTTATCACAAAGACACACACACACCCCTAAAGAACTACTTCACCACTGTTCTGCTTATATGCTTTATATGCCCTTATATGCTCCCTGAACACTGGAGAAATGTATTCTTTTTCAATTGCATGCTTTTAATTTAATTTTATTTATGTATATGGTTTTCTATGTAGGGAGGAGCATGTGTATTAGGGTGTCTGGCCAGATGACATCAGGTAGATCCCAAGATGTTCAAGTTACAGAGATTATGAGCCACCTGATATGAGTTCGGGAAACTGAACTTGAGACATTTGGAAGACCAGCAAGGGTCCCCACATGCTGAGCCATCTCGTGAGCCCCTTCAGTTCTATTTTTTAATATTAGGGATTATTATTGATGGAAGTCAGTTTCCTGACTCAAATGCCAAACTGTTTCCCAGGCAACTCCATGGGACATGGTTTTGAGGACCTTTGATAACACATTGCGTCAACTGTTGTCTTTGCTAATGGAAGAATAAGAAGTACAGACTGCACATCTGCCTCCTTCAAAACCATCTCTGAGGACAGATGTGGCAACATCTCAGAATTCTGAAAACCACCCTCCAGTAAATATCCTGTGTGACACTGGGGATTAGAGAGCTAATCTCTATGTGTCTGCTGTTGCATTTTCAGTTTCTACTGGCTACCGTGAAGCAACCCTAAAGATGACATTTGCTCAGTGGCATGCTGGTTAACTTTGACACTTGCTCTCCAAGGAGAATAGGTCTGATCTTCAAGTCTTCCATGGTGTTAAAACACTCCCACGTGGCTGAAGCATGAATGGGAATTCTCTCTGGAAGCTGAGTTTTGGGGAGAGGCATAGTCCTGCAAAGTATTTCCAAAAGATATAAATGAGTGAAAACACACCTCAGTCTTTATGTGATCGTGGATGTAGTAAAAAACCCTAGGAAGTGATTAATATTGACTCACTGCCTTGATTTTAAGTTCTACAATACTGTTTTATATGATTTTAAAAACGATTGTGCTTATAGTAGAGCTTGAAAAATTCCTAAAAACATAAAATTGGCTCTTATGACAAATTAACAAGTTGTTAGCTACAGGACACCACTAGTTTTCCAGGAAAGTGTGGGCCAGATTTATGAATGAAAGGAGGTTCCAAGTGACATCAGGATCTAGGTTCTGTGAACATCCTGAGCATGTGAGGAGGAAGGAAATAGCCAGCTGTAGGACTGTCAGGTGTTCTGACTCTGCTCTAAGGGCGGAGATCTCTGGCTGGGAACCTGAGACTACAGCTGGTAGATGAATGGTCTTTGTTGGGCACTTCTGAATATCACCCTCCAGTGGCTTGGAGGAAAGCAACTGGACCTGAGAAGGAGCCACAGTCTTTACACAAAGCTAGTGAACTGTAGGTTGCAGCCGGTGGCACTCTTCTTCCTTGGCTCCTTCATGTAGCCTGGTTCACTTGTTGTGATTTGCCTATGGAATCCTTGATGGGCGCCTGTGTCAAATGCTTGTTTGCCAGTTAGTCACAGAAACACACTGAAGGAAGTAGACCCCGGGGGGAAGGCTTTTAAGGTTGTACCCATTCTTCACACCAGTCCTTTTTCTCCATTTCCTAAGATCATGGAGCCACAATCTTAGAGCTCACGTGGTCTCTTAGGCAAACACGAGATCAAGAAGCCATTGACAGCACTTCCTAGATCCAATAACCAAAGTGAATCTTTCCTGCCTAAAGTTGTTCTCTTGAGCAAAACAACCACACATCTGCAAAAATAATGAACACACTCATGTACACACACACATACACACACACAGACAGACAGACAGACAGACACACACACACACACACACACACACACATACACACACTTTCCTAAAAGGCCCCAATTATACATTGCCCTTGCCACAATGAAAGAACTCAGATAATATCTCTCTCATCTTTCTAGTGCTCTGGATAAAAGCCAGGGCCTTGTTTCTTGCTGTCTCAAAGCCTATCTAGTGGAAAATCTTGGTAGCTCTACTTTCAAAATATATCCAGAAGCTGACCTCTTTAACACATGTGACATAGCTTCCATGATTTCTCCCCAGCTTGTGGCATTAGTTTTCTGCTTCTGGCTTTTCTCACAGAATCCATAATTAGCTCTTACAACTTAATTTGAGTCATACACTATCTCTGGAGGAAAAAAATCCCACCATTGTCTTCGCTTGTAATAAAGTAAAATAAAAAAATTCCCAGGCATTAGTCTCCCTCATTTTTCTCCTGGTATGCTTCCCTGGGGTTTCCTACAGCTAGTCCTTCCATCTGTTAGGCCTCTTGCACGTGTTATCTGATGACTCCTTCATTCCAATTTACCGTTGCACCCCAAACCTAGATTATTTAACCCCTTTTCACCATAGCATTTATTATTAGATAGAAGACTAAATTTTACTTTTTCCCCCTTCCCAATAGATTCCTAAGCTTATTACAATGCCTGCCATGGAAGGACTAAATAGATACAAGTTAAAGAAATAGATATTGCTGTGTTCCAAATGTGTGTCCCCCCCACCCCCTGCAAAAAACAAAAGCAAAACAACAACCAAAAAAAAAAAAAAAAAAAAAAACCCAAACAACCAGGGAATGAAGCTCAGTCCTCTGTGAAACAGTGCTTAGAGGCATAGCATTTAGCTCTTCTCTCATGAATGAGTTAGTGGTATCATGAAAGTCCTTATCAGAGGGAATTTGCCACCTTTTACACTTGGGCCATGTAAGAACAAAGTGTTCCTTCTTTCAGGAGGATGAGGCATGTAATGGACCATCTTGGAAGTGCAACATAATCCTCATCAAATATCTGTACTTTGATCTTGGATTTCGTGGCCTCCAGAGTGTGAGAAATAAATTTCTATTTCTTTCTTTCTTTCTTTCTTTTTTTTTTTTTTTTTTTTTTTTTTTTTTTTGTGAATTGCCCATTAGAAATTATCTAAGACAGTTATTCGTCCTATGAGAACTGAAGGCATTCCGAATTCCATGATGGAAGCAAGACAGGACAAGACAGGAGGTGGGAACAAGGGAAACAGCATTCTGTATTGTGCAGCTCCAAACTCAGCCCATTTAGGTTCCCTGGGAAATCAATAATAGATATGGAATTTCAGATAATTCTCATTCTTCTGAAATGGATCAGGGGCTGCAGAGAGGAAAGCGCTCCTAGGAAGCGGAGTCCTTTTAAACACAGGGAACTTCCGTGATTATGCCTGTCATTATTTTCTTGGCAAGTGGCTCAATCCATCCAAGGCTTTCCCAGCTCTTTTTCAGTTGAAAAGGACTTTCTTTCATGGAAATCGCTTCTACAGTCTCATTTTTTTCTTCCCTTTATATCTTAAATGCTATATCTAGGAGCTCCTCCATTGCTGCCTTTTTAGTTTAGCCAGGCCAGACCGCTCTACACATCTCCAGGTTCTTTGCTTGTTCAGCAGGAAGAACATAAACAGCACACATTCCATTCCACTCAATTTTCAAGTCCAACTGCTAGTGTATATATGATGGACCACTCATGTTTCTTCCTCTAGACGTATTTTCCAACTTCTGTACCCCACTGCTATCTATGAGATGAATGTGGATGCCTTCCTCCAAGGACTTCTTTACCTCTAGCCTTCTCATTGAGCTACTAGGAGCACTAATAAAAGCCAGGCTCTTTCAGGAAAGGCTCCATGAGTTATCTTTACTTTGCTAAAAACTGTAGCTCCCGTCAGATGCCTGCAGTCAAAGGATTGATCAACTTGTTCTCTAGGTCTAGGGATTGATAAATATTCTGATCACTTACTGATGGTTACCTGCTATGTTGAGCACTGGAAGACACTGTTTTGGCTTCTGTTTCCCTTCTCAATGACCTTGTAAATAGTCCCTGTATTAAATGCTATTCAGTTTGGGAGTTATGTCTGCTTCCTGCCTCAAATACAATTGATGAAGTATTGGTCACAGCAGTTTGGGAAGATACAACTCACATGTCTTAGTCTGCTTATGTCTACCCCTTAATTTGTTCTTTGCAACTGGCAGTGCAAAGTTAAGAAATACCAACAAAATCCCCATCATATTCCAATATTAAAACAAGACCCCAGTGTTATCCAACATCTAGACAACCCATAGGAGCTTCCAGACCAACCTTTCTGCTGCTGGTTCATCATCTCTCCACCCACTGCATTGCTATGCACTTCTGTTAAGAGTAGCATCTGCATATTGACTGCCCACATGTAGCATATGTTCTACAGAGAGAACAAGAAGTAGCTCAAGCAAAGAAGCTTGATGGAATAAGTGGCGCCATCTATCTGGGTACCATTTGATTCCTTTCCAATACTCCCCATCTATAATCATATCTCCGATCACAAATCACTATCTGAAAAGTATTTTAGCCCCTAGAAATTATAAGCCATAGAGAAACACTCAACAAAAAGTTTGAAAAAATAGCTAGACTTTAAATAGATCTTATTGTCCTGAGCATGCAGCAGAGCTCCTGGCACACAGTAGTCAGCAGATAAATAACGTACAGATGGGAGATATGTAGAAGGAATTAGCTTCTAAATTGCTGAGACCCACTTTGAAACTGGAGTTCCATAGGATGTTGCCTCTGTGACCTATCTCTATCACCCTCAGCCCCAGGCAGTTTCTCTAAGGTCGGCATTAAAGTTCATGCTATTTTCACCTGTTTGCCTGAAGCACTGTTTTTCCCCCAGCTGCTAACTGCAGTGTAGTTACCCATTTAAAGGCCTATCAAACTTCCTCCTGGAGATAATTGATGCTAATGAGGCATGGAAGAATCAACATGAGCCACTCCTAGAAATTTTGGGTTCTTTTCATGGAAAATAAAATTTCCAAACTTGATCATGTATGAAAGCAAAATTTCAAGAAAAAGAACTGGTAAAAATGACAATAGTGATTACCATAAAAATATACAGAATGTGATGAGGCAAGGCAGGGTAAGTAATTGAGATTTGTGTTTGTTATTCTGTGGTCCTGCCCTAATGGGTTCACAAGAATTGGCTACAGGGAGCAAACAATAGTTCTAAAGAATGAGTTTATTGATTAATTCATAAAACATATGGCCAACTTCCTTTGCCAGAAGTATTTGTGCAAAAAAAAAAAAAAAAAAAAAAAAGAATAAATAAATGGTATGATATTAAACACTGTTTTGAAGTTGATCAGAAAGGTCAACAAATTAGGTTTTTCACTGATCTGAAAAAGAGGAAAACCCAGTAACATCTCAGGCACACTTGCAAATAGGTAAGGTTAAATTGAATATGATGGTGTGGGCTTTCATTGGAAGTCAATAACTGTCTGCTACAATTTTCCCACCTTTTTTTAAATTATCACAATTTTGCTCTACAAAGTCCATGCTGAAAACTGAATGAACGCATCCCATGGGGAGAAACTAGTATGTCTCTATTTTTCTCTTGGACTGAGGTATGCTGCCAAACCCCCCAGATTTTCCTGCTTTAACTTAACATTTAATTGTACCCTACCCAGGTAGACTGCTATCCACGTGGTTCTGTGATGTTGCCTCTTTGATCTTGCTCTACTTTCATTTCAAAATGTCCTTTTAACATGACACATTTCTTCATCAAATAAGAGGGTACTACTGAGGAAATCTACCAGCAATTAGATCCCAAGCCAGGAAATGCCACATAGCACCTGATGTCCAACAAGGATGTTGGACCCTCCCTGATAACATAAAAGAGCTGTGGGGTTTCGGTCCGCTTTACTTGAATTCCCATACCCAAAGTCAAAACTAGCCAACCCTCTTTTCATGTGCTGTTTCTCTCTACCCAGAAGCAAGCTAACTGTGACAGACTATATCACACTAGGAGACTGACTCTCAGCTGCAGCAATTCACAATTGTCCAAGCCTCACTTATCTGCTTTGTTCAGCTGAGGAGAACAGTAGCAAGTTATCTCGTAGGCTTGTGAGGCTGACAGAAACACTGCAGGAAAAGTGGCTAGCTTTGGCTGAGCACATGATGAATGAAAACACACTGCACACCAAAGATGTAGCAGTAACTCACTTCACATCTCTTCACCCTCATTGTGATGCCCATGAGATGCAGAGGCTGAAATATCCTGGCCAAGAAGGAATGCACTGGGGGACAAGAAAGTGTCCAATGTATAACCTCTATGTGTTGGCTATGAAGTATCTAGATCACTAGAGTGAAGTCTCTGCCCCCTGAAAATGTGCTTTAATGGGAACTTTACAACTTCCCTGGACGTGACAACGGTAGACAACAATTCTGAATGTTTATACCCATCCAAAACTGTATACACAAATGTTCATAACAGCAGTGTTCAAAAATGTCTGCAAGGATAGCCAATGAAAACATCAATTCAGCAGCCATAGGGACTTGGGGACCAAGAGGAACAGGGGGTGATTGGTAAAGTGTATGTAGTCTCTTCAAGAGTGTGGTTAGTTCCAGGACAGCCTGGTCTACAAAGCAAATCCAGGATGGCCAAGGCTACAAAGAGAATCCCTGTCTCGGAAAACAATTGTGTTCCAGTCTCTCTCTCTCTCTCTCTCTCTCTCTCTCTCTCTCTCTCTCTCTCTCTCTCTCTCCCTCTCTCTCTCTCTCTCACACACACACACACACACTTATTCACACACATATGCATACACATATTTTGATGTAGTCAATCACAGATCATATGTATATGTATAAACCTAGTTTTCTCCATTGGCATTTTATTGCATATGTTATGGGTGTTTAAGAACCAATGTGAATAGAAATTCTAAGGAGCCCTTTCTCTGAAAGAATGTGTTTAACCTTGGGACAACAAACAGTACTAGAGCAGCTCATTGGCTGCTTGGAGTCACCCATGAAATTATCTTCTAGGGCTAAGTCTGCTCTTTAACCCTGACTTTGAGGAGCAGTAACATTGAGCATTGAAAGATATCAAGTGCTCTACTGCAGTAACACAGCTGGGCAGGACCTTTTATAAGACATTTCTTCTTCTCTCTCAGCATTCTGTTCTTTCTCAGGTAATGCCATTGTCAAAGGCAGCTACTGGCTAATGATTAGCCACTTGTCATGATTATTTGGTAAGCTAATGTTGTACAGGAATATTGCACGTTGAACAATAAAAACCTCAGGCACTGTGCTTTTATGTCCTTGTGATGTCACCATGTGAGGCAAAGACTCTAGCCCAATTTTAAAAAGGTTTCTCTTTTTGTTTATATTTCACTTAGAAAATAAAATAATACATTGTAATTTCTAAGTATATGATAGCTCTATTATCTTCATTTACTGATAAAAATGAGCTACTAAGACATCAAATTAAAATATGAAAGTGTAGTGGGTATAAACATGTTTTTGGTTTGATCCCGAGTATCAGGATGTGTAACAGACTTGTGTGAGGGTAAGGGTGGAAACAGACTTGTAAGAGAACAGGTGATGTTTGTCCACCAGAAGAGGGACTGCCTCTTGCGGGGGCGTGGTCTTTGCCAACTGATTAACATGTTGGTAGAACTCTGAGAGGATATATATATATATATGAGATTCCCAAAACAAGTGGCTTGGCCTTTTTTGGCTTTTTGGTTTTGGTATTGCTTCTTATTCTTTGCCTATTCATTGCTCCCCTGGGAGCCACTCCTAGAGAGAACAGCTCCAGAGAACACTTTGAGATGCAGCCTGCTGCTCTGGGTCCCAGATTCTGCTCCGGGTTTTGGCTGCTGTGGTTGCAGTCATCTTTGATAAATTGCTGGTTTTCTGTTTAAGGAGTTTGCTGAAATCCTGACTACAAAGAGTAGAATTGCTCTAAGGAATAGAGTCTAAAAAGGTCTATTTCTTCTCTTCCAATGAACTTCTTTTCTCTCCTATCTAGGGTAGCTGAGTTGGAAGGGAGGCATAAGCATTAAAGAACCCCAAATAAAGTAGATTTGAAAAAGTTCAAAGCCTAGATGAAAGTGCTAAGATTCTCTCTGGATACTCAGTGATCTTGAGCAAAGCATTAATTCTCTGTAAAATAGGTCACAACTATAGTACCCCAAGAATTTCAGAGGATAGTTTAGTTTAAACATGTCCTATAGATGATTGTCATTGGAAAGGCTTCATATAACGGTCTATTTTATAGGCCTCTGTCAGTAATTGATTTCTTACCTCCTTACAGTTGAATAATGGTCTGATTCTTTGGAAAAGGCTATTGAGGCACTGTTGGTTAAAATGTCCAGACCCACCCAGCAACTCAGTAGCAGCTTGGAAGCCATGTTTTTTAATTCACAGGCTGGTTCTCTCTATGTAGAATCATGGCCTTTTTAATGGAGCTTATAAAAGCAGATTTTATGTGAAGTAACTAGTTAGAAAAAAATATGACCTTTCAAATTATATCACCATTTTCCACATAAAAGCCTCGGCCAGCCTCTTAATTCATGCGACCTTTGGAAGTCATAAAATCACTTCCCAGGGAGACTGGATGTGGATTTGATTGGGAGCCTGTTTTGCTGACCTGGAGTGAGGAGGAGCCAGCCACCCAGTGCACAGTCCAGGGATCCTGGGGCCTCACTCTCCCGCAGAAAAACGCTCAGACCCGGAAAGCCATCTGAGCCCTGACATGCATTGCTAAAGCCAGAGGCTATGCTCACCACACTTTGCCTCCAGATGACGAACTGAAGAAAAGCTTCAGGTGCACCAACAGCCTGCGTGAAGACATTCCAGATGTGTTGACAAACACAGGACTTCCTAAGTACACTGCTAAGATTATGCAATCGTGGTCATTAAGTCATCATGAGAAAAGAATCTGTTTAATGGTTCATAATGAAGTTTTTCGTTAGGACTGGTGAATAACAAGTTGGAATGAGAAAACAGGAACTTGGAAAGTACTCTGTACTATCTTTAAAATATTCTTTGTTTTTCTTTTTTTAAAAATGTAGTTACTTGGCCCTATATCTACATTACAGAAACTATGAAAAAGTTGAAGGTATGGATAAATTTTAACTGAACTGTTAATTTTATTTGTGCTTTATATTTCTTTGCTTCTTTCTTTTAATTTTTCTATTTTATTTTAATAGCTACTTTGCTCTTTATTATGATTAAAGTGAAATACAACTTGTATCAGAAATTGCCCTTAATATTTTAAAATTTCATTACTATCATCATTGTCACCTTTGTTATCATTGATGATGATGATAAGACCTCAGTAGCTCTGGCTGGCCTGGAACTCAGTTATTGAGACAAAGCCAACCTCAAATTCTACCTGCTTCTGCCTCCTGAACACGGTGAGTGGAGGTGTGAGCCCTTGGGCCTTCACTGCTTTTTTTTAATATACAGACTTACCTACTTGAGTTCCTTTTCATGCTACACATCTGTATTTCATTTACTTCCTTGTACTCTCTGACAGCTTCTGGCATAATTATACTGTGTTTGGGGCATTTTCACTACCCATTACACTTTCTCAGGCTCTCCCTCTTCCATTAAAACCCCCCTCAAAAAGTCCCCTCATATTTTGATGTTTACTTTTCAATCCACTGAGCCCAATTGTGGTAGCTTGCATGAGCATGGGTAGAGAGCTGCTTCCTGGAACATGGACATTTTGCCAGTGGATATACAACTTCAGAAAATGACACCCTGTCCCCTTGACTCACGGCCTCTCAGTGACAAGTGGGGCCTCAAGTGACTCTCCTCCATACATGATATCATGGAGACGGACTCCGTCTTGTTCAGGTTTTGTTCACATAAGCCTAGCTGTGGTGAGTTAATGAGTGCAGTGAGCTTGCTGTGTGTCCAGAAGACCTGTGCCCAA